>NC_140644.1:2047906-3247906 GCF_978046115.1 Saccoglossus kowalevskii
CATCACAACATATGGTGAGCTAGTGCTGGTCGGTGAATGATATTCGCCTGCTGTTCGGCTAAAATATAAACATGTCACAGTGCTTCGTCCTATAGTGTCAATTTATGACGCTGAATTTTCTGACAAGAATTCTTTCAGTAATATCTTTTTTTGTGTTGACAGAATGCATAACATACAAGACGTGTGCCGACTCTTTTATAATGAATAATTTCGGGGATGGTCCACTATCCGTTGATTTCGAACCTCATCAAGTATATTGCGACATGACCCGAGATGGTGGTGGTTGGACACTGCTAATGACGAGTGTCACGCATAATGGTTTCACGGTTGGTGAATTTATGAATAAAAACAGTGGGACGCCCTCTTTGACAGATGATTACTCGATACTACAGTATGTAGATGATATGATCAATGATTGTACAGTCATGGATAAGATACTGGTAAGTAAAAATTGAACACCACACATCGGTAGAAATATTGTGGTTACTCGCTCAAGAAAATTTGTTATAAAGTTCTTATTGGAATGACTGGGATGCCGTGTGGGTATTAATATATGTCACATTTCAAACATTAAAATAACGAGAAATCACATACTACCAACTGAGATACATGACGGCCACCCATGCACCAAAACAAAACATGAGAGCCAGAGACAAACCAGTACCACTTTTTTGCAAGAGTAGTAATCCTGACCTTTAGTTTTACGACAAGTGCGGTTTCTGAATTAAGTATAGTCGCCTTTGCACAGTTGTTGGATTTAGATTTCGAAGTGTGTGCGTTTTTGTATGAACTTTAGATTACCAGTCACGTCACATGCATTATTGTTGGTAATGTATTACGTCATGGCTGTTATATATGGAATGTCACATGATAATATCAAGGTAACAACGCTTTTGAAAGCTCTTGTTGGGAATGTTTCATATTTCAATTTTCTTCATCAAATACAACACAATGCAAATTCCTAAACTAAAATATTGTTCAGTTGTGAACTCTTGTGACTTAAGTTTATAAATTGTTAAAGTAGTTAATACACATTTTCAACCATCCTCCACTGCCTGATAGAATTGTACAATAAAAGTTGTATAAGATTTAACCATAATATATATATCAAGAAACACAAATGCAATCCTGTTTTAGAGAAATTATATATTATGCATTCACACACTCAACGTATTTCTAAATAACTGTGAAATGGCATAAACACGATTTAATTACATCTTTGGGAAGTTTTACATACTCAAAATATCCGAGTACGAAGGTCAAACTTATTCGTCTTGAAATCGGATTTTCGTGCTGCAGAACAGAACGGGTTCCAATCCCTTATAATAGAATGTGCTATAAAAACTGGATGAAATTTATCTAATCGTAAATTAAAAGAGTATGCTGGTCGTTAAGCAACTTGAATTTGCATATATGATTAAAATACCATTGAAAATTTTAGGACAGCTGCTTCAAAGCTAGCAGCGGAGAATGGTGGTAAAGTACTTCGAAATATCTACATGCCATTTTACAAAATTGTTCATGGTCTTTTATTGTTGGTATTACCACTGTTTTTCGAAATAACACTCGTAATCTTTTGTAATTAATCGCGAATAACCTCTAATTACAGTATCGCCTAGAAGCAAGCAGCAATAATTCCTGGGGTGGTATTTGGGTAGCCGACAAAACGTGTAATTTTACAGATGTAGACTTCGAACAAGGTTCGGTTATGGCTTGCAAATATAGTGCATGGGATGAAACGTCCGATGACAGTATATCAAGCATTATCCCCTACATTGACAAGGGAGAGAGTCTGTTCACAACGCGAAACCGAAGTTCACCGTCGTTGTATGGTACATTGGCGTGTGAGTCATGTTCGAGTAGCTTGGGTGTACCAGCACCGTGGATCCACCCGGAAATGCCGAGTCCTGGTATAATATGGTACTGGATGAAAGAAATCAGAATCGGTATGGAAAGTTTATGTTATAACACAAGGAGCCCAGGAACTATAATCAAATGTACGCATTCTCTGTGAGCGGGGGGGGGGGTATCGGTTGGGATCTAGCGTAAGAAATAGACAGGGGATGAAGGCTCCAGCCATCCCATATTTTTTAAACTCGAAAAATAAATTCTAAAAAAAATACCAGGTTGTAGAATATTAGTTGCTCTTTCAAATTTCGCCAAGGCCTTACCTATATTTTAACTATATCTGCAGAATAAATCAAGAAAACTACACAAATTGACTCAATTTATGAATAATTAACGGTTTGCCCGAACGCACGGCACAGTTAGAGGCGTGGCCTGTTCAGAATTTGTCAAGAACCAATCATAACACTAGTTACAAAACACACCGAGGTTACGACTCGGTTAGCCTCGCTCAACTGGTTTGTAATTGGTTCTTGACAACTGTGCTGTGCGTTCGGGCAAACCGTTAATTATCCATAAATGGAGTCAATTTGTGTAGTTTTCTTGACTTATTCTGCAGAAATAAGTTAAAATATATGTAAGGCTTTAGCGAAATTTAAAAGAACAACTAATATTCATCAACCTTTTTTTTTTTTTTTTTTTTTTTTTTTAGATTTAATTTTTCATTCTTTTTGACTGTTGTTTTCGAGTTTAAAAAATGTGGGCTGGCTGGAACCTTCTCTATTTCTAACACTAGTTACCAACCGATAACCCCCCCCGCTCATAGAGACTGCGTACAGTTGGTTATAGTTCCAGGGCTCCCTGTGGTTATAATGAAACAAAATATATACAATTAATTGCATCAGTATAGCATGTTAGAGGTTTTGGTGATGTGTGTTTGTTTTATTAGTATGAAGTTGTCTACTTGCATAAGAGTCGATTATGTTCTATAGGTGCCTCCTGGGCATGTGACCCCATGTTGGGTCATACTTACACGGACGCTGACAGGGAAGTAACATCAATGTTTACGGGGGATAATGTTGTCCAGTGTTCGGTATTAGACTTCAGCAGCGGATTCCCATATTTCGTGACTACAACTACAGCAGTCGTCACCACACCGGTTACTACTGTATTTACGACCGTACCTGCGATGACTACAGATGAATTAAGTACAGTTACACTAAACCAATCAACAGTGACAGCTCCCACAACAAGTGTAAACATATTTCAACGATTATCGATAGAGACACATAATGTGATAACATCAAACAGAACAGTTGAAGAGATACAACAAACTGCTAAGGTAAACACTATTTATTTATCATAAATAGCAGTTCCATTTACAAAGTATAGTTTCATTGCTTTTAAATTTATACATGAAAGGCGTCCAAGACACCCAGTAAAATTTAAGCCAAAATGCTGAGATTTACTAGAGTGAAGATCATTTCCGAAGATTCTACGACTTGCAGAAGTTCCGGTAAATGTTTAAATAGAACACACTCAATCTGAAGCTAAGTCCCAATCTGTTGTCATTTTCATCACAACGCTAGATAAGGGAAAGGGTGGTCTTAAATCTGGTCTTAAAATATGCGCCACAATGATAGGTAGTTTAAAATCACAAGCATAGACATTCCAGTTTTACCGATCCATGTACGCTATAAAGTTATAATCATGACAACTGCGACACATAACAGTACGAGTAGCTTATTCTTTTGAAGCGTTGGGAAAGTTTGCAAATGGTCGTCACTATTATCAAGTCTCGGCAGTTTGTCTCCAAGCCTTTCATAATACTATAGTATGTGTGTTTAGACACATTTATATGTGTTACGTGTTTTATTCATCTGTGTATTCAAACAGTTGTTTTCTTCTGGCAATATAAAAATACTATTAACAGTAAAAACAAACGCCAACTTGTGACCGATAAGAGCATCACGACCGATAAAACGAAAACCAACAAGCTATGCAACAGCCAGAAGAAAACAAAGTTTTTGCAGTCTGGCGTCATATACCAAGCGGAAGTCACGCGATTAGACAAAAAACTGGCGTAACAGATATCGAAACTACACGGTCTAATTTTGTAATCAGACATTTAAAAGCGACAGAACTAAAAACGCATATTTGGTCACTCAAGTATTGAGCCTAGAATAACATAGAGAATTCTTGCTCACGATAGCCCGTACAGTAGCTCCAGCAAACAATGCATATTATATTTGAAAGCAAAAAATATCATAATTTTTAGACCACACCGATCCAAACTGAACAAAAGAAATGAACTTGTATCATCATGCCGACAAAGGCACTATTATGTAATACTTGAACCTGTACGTTTTAATTAATATGTTAATTTGCGAAGTTTATAATGTGTATATGTATATGCGGCTCAGCCTCATTTAATGAATTCAAACGGAAACTTACATCATATGATGTGCAGTTCTGTTGGTGTTCAACTTTGTTTCTTCAATCAGTCAATATATATAATTTAATGTTACATTTCAAAATACAGAAACACTCAAATAGATGTAAATTGATCAATTACGCTTTCCATACTCGTATAGCGTATATTAGTACTGTCAACTGTCAAGTTTGTGAGACAGTATAACACAACCGGCTAAAATGTAAATATATACGAAACTTGAAAATGTCAATAAGTCGTTAAAATGGTTAGTGGATACAATTCACACAGTGTGTGTGTATTAGCAATTGCCATTATATGCAGATATATTAAGAAACCAATTTATATTTTTCTTGTTTGTCCTTTAACTAGGATATAATAGAATTGACAAGTGACGCCATTTCGGTGCAGTTTTGTTGTGTTCAGGCAAGTGATGTGTATTTATTTATTAATTTATTTCAACAAATGAAACTCTGTTCATTAGCAGGTCCGTAATTGCATTAATGTCAACTTTTCAATTAATCGTTATATATGTGGGAACTCATTACATACATATGGATTTGTTTATTTTGTTTTCATGTTTTAGGACGTAGTAGCTGAGAGCAGTAAAATTAACGTGTCATCGCGTGTCTTCATTTCATCGATCCTAAAAGGTGTAGATGAATTCATAGAGGGCATCGCACTATCGCTTCTTCCCGGGGAATACGTACACGTAAATACGTCGAACATAGGTAACGTATGTTGCTGCAATGTAGTAAACAGAGCGTTTGAAATATTTGTACCCACTCAAAACATCAATATTTAGTCACATAATATGTTATTAACAAATCCTGATTCCAGTCAACTCATTTCAGCAGACTTGACGCTGTAAGTACTTATAATGCTTCTTGTATGGTATTATACACACTGCTGTTCCTTGTATCAGATTGTCACTTGAATGGGCAATAGAAGATTTGTCGTTCGCTGCGAGAACTCGCGTAGTGCGTGAACGACGCGATAGAACGTTTGTCGCAAAAAAGGAATAGTACCTTACTTTATAAACAATGAACATCAATAATGGCGTATAGCACATTACTGAGCGTGGTAACAAATTTTGTACGCGTTTCTCCAATCCCTAGCGAAGTTTTGAAACTACTACGACGCTATGACGCTATGGTTCTGTTGTTACATTCGATTTCACGCATACCGTGAGATCTCACAGTGAACGTTAAATGGTATAACTTTACTTGACGTATATAGCGTATTTAATGTGGTTTGAATGCAGGCAAATATAACGCGAAGTGTGAGAGCGCCCTCCCATTTGTATGAATTGTTTGCATTTGGTTTATACTTTTGGAGGTACCAATATTTAAGGCTTCGATGGTGAACTCAATCAGTGTATTCTTGGGAAATGTCTACTAGACGTATATGGAAACTTACTATGTAAGGTAAAGTTGACAATGAGGGAATTCAAAATAGTTTGCAGACATGGTTCTGTATGGTTTTGTAGACATGGTTCTGTATGGTTTTATAAACATGGTTCTGTGTGGTTTTCTAGAGAAGGTTCTGTATGGTTTTGCAGACATGGTTCTGTATGGTTTTCTAGACATGGTTCTGTATGGTTTTATAGACATGGTTCTGTATGGTCTTCTAGACATCGTTCTGTATGGTTTTGCAGACATGGTTCTGTATGGTTTTGTAGACATGGTTCTGTGTGGTTTTCTAGACATCGTTCTGTATGGTTTTGCAGACATGGTTCTGTATGGTTTTGTAGACATGGTTCTGTATGGTTTTGTAGACATGGTTCTGTATGGTCTTCTAGACATCGTTCTGTATGGTTTTGCAGACATGGTTCTGTATGGTTTTGTAGACATGGTTCTGTATGGTTTTATAGACATGGTTCTGTATGGTTTTATAGACATAGTTCTGTATGGTTTTCTAGACATCGTTCTGCATGGTTTTCTAGACATCGTTCTGTGTGGTTTTCTAGACATAGTTCTGTATGGTTTTGTAGACATGATTCTGTATGGTTTTGTAGACATGGTTCTGTATGGTTTTGTAGACATGGTTCTGTATGGTTTTGTAGACATGGTTCTGTATGGTCTACTAGACATAGTTCTGTATGGTTTTCTAGACATGGTTCTGTGTGGTTTTCTAGACATGGTTCTGTATGGTTTTGTAGACATGGTTCTGTATGGTTTTATAGACATGGTTCTGTATGGTTTTATATATATCGTTCTGTATGTTTCTCTAGACATGGTTCTGTATGGTTTTATAGACATAGTTCTGTATGGTTTTGTAGACATGGTTCTGTATGGTTTTGTAGACATGGTTCTGTATGGTTTTCTAGACATGGTTCTGTGTGGTTTTCTAGACATGGTTCTGTATGGTTTTGTAGACATGGTTCTGTATGGTTTTATAGACATGGTTCTGTATGGTTTTATATATATCGTTCTGTATGTTTCTCTAGACATGGTTCTGTATGGTTTTATAGACATAGTTCTGTATGGTTTTGTAGACATGGTTCTGTATGGTTTTGTAGACATGGTTCTGTATGGTTTTCTAGACATGGTTCTGTATGGTTTTCTAGACATGGTTCTGTAAACATGGTTCTGTATGGTTTTATATATATGGTTCTGTATGTTTCTCTAGACATAGTTCTGTATGGTTTTATAGACATAGTTCTGTATGGTTTTGTAGACATGATTCTGTATGGTTTTCTAGACATGGTTCTGTATGGTTTTCTAGACATGGTTCTGTATGCTTTATATACATAGTTCTGTATGGTTTTGTAGACATGGTTCTGTTTGGTTTTATAGACATGGTTCTGTATGGTTTTTTAGACATGGTTCTGTATGGTTTTCTACACATGGTGCTGTGTGGTTTACAGACATAGTTCTGTATGGTTTTATAGACATGGTTTTGTATGGTTTTCTAGACATGGTTCTATATGGTTTTGCAGACATGGTACTGTATGGTTTTATAGACATGGTTCTGTATGGTTTTATAGAGATGGTTCTGTATGGTTTTCTAGACATGGTTCTGTATGGTTTTCTAGACATGGTTCTGTATGGTTTTGCAGACATGGTTCTGTATGGTTTTGTACACATGGTTCTGTATGATTTTCTAGACATGGTTCTGTATGGTTTATATACATAGTTCTGTATGGTTATGGACATAGTTCTGTATGGTTTTGTAGACATGGTGCTGTATGGTTTAGCAGACATGGTACTGTATTGTTTTCTAGACATAGGTCTGTATGGTTTTCTAGACATGGTTCTGTATGGTTTTGTAGAAATGGTTCTGTATGGTTTTGTAGATATGGTTCTGTGGTTTTGTAGACATGGTTCTGTAGACATGGTTCTGTGTGGTTTTCTAGACATAGTTCTGTATGGTTCCGTAGACATGGTTCTGTATGGTTTTCTGGACATGGTTCTGTAGACATGGTTCTGTATGTTTTTCTAGACATAGTTCTGTATGGTTTTGTAGACATGGTTCTGTATGGTTTTCTAGACATGGTTCTGTATGGTTTTCTAGTCATGGTTCTGTATGATTTTCTAGACATACTTCTGTATGGTTTTGTATACATGGTTCTGTATGGTTTTCTAGACATGGTTCTGTATGGTTTTATAGACATGGTTCTGTATGATTTTCTAGACATGGGTCTGTATGTTTTTGTAGACATGGTTCTGTATGGTTTCTAGACATAGTTCTGTATGGTTTTCTAGACATGGTTCTGTATGCTTTTATAGACATCGTTCTGTATGGTTTTATAGACATCGTTCTGTATGGTTTTCTAGAGATGGTTCTGTATGGTTATATAGACATTGTTCTGTATGGTCTTCTAGACATCGTTCTGTATGGTTTTCTAGAGATGGTTCTGTATGGTTTTATAGACATGGTTCTGTATGGTTTTGTAGAAATGGTTCTGTATGGTTTTGTAGATATGGTTCTGTATGGTTTTGTAGACATAGTTCTGTAGACATGGTTCTGTGTGGTTTTCTAGACATAGTTCTGTATGGTTCTGTAGACATGGTTCTGTATGGTTTTCTAGACATAGTTCTGTATTGTTTTGTAGACATGGTTCTGTATGGTTTTCTAGACATGGTTCTGTATGGTTTTCTAGACATGGTTCTGTATGATTTTCTAGACATACTTCTGTATGGTTTTGTATACATGGTTCTGTATGATTTTCTAGACATGGTTCTGTATGGTTTTATAGACATGGTTCTGTAGGATTTTCTAGACATGGTTCTGTATATTTTTGTAGACATGGTTCTGTATGGTTTCTAGACATAGTTCTGTATGGTTTTCTAGACATGGTTCTGTATGCTTTTATAGACATCGTTCTGTATGGTTTTATAGACATCGTTCTGTATGGTTTTCTAGAGATGGTTCTGTATGGTTTTATAGACATGGTTCTGTATGGTCTTCTAGACATCGTTCTGTATGGTTTTCTAGAGATGGTTCTGTATGGTTTTATAGACATGGTTCTGTATGGTTTTCTAGACATAGTTCTGTATGGTTTTCTAGACATGGTTCTGTATGGTTTTCTAGACATGGTTCTGTATGGTTTTGTAAACATAGTTCTGTATGCTTTTGTAGACATGGTTCTGTATGGTTATGTAGACATGGTTCTGTATGGTTTCGTAAAAATGGTTCTGTATGGTTTTCTAGACATGGTTCTGTATGGTTTTATAGACATGGTTCTGTATGGTCTTCTAGACATCGTTCTGTATGGTTTTGCAGACATGGTTCTGTATGGTTTTGTAGACATGGTTCTGTGTGGTTTTCTAGACATCGTTCTGTATGGTTTTGCAGACATGGTTCTGTATGGTTTTGTAGACATGGTTCTGTATGGTTTTGTAGACATGGTTCTGTATGGTCTTCTAGACATCGTTCTGTATGGTTTTGCAGACATGGTTCTGTATGGTTTTGTAGACATGGTTCTGTATGGTTTTATAGACATGGTTCTGTATGGTTTTATAGACATAGTTCTGTATGGTTTTCTAGACATCGTTCTGTGTGGTTTTCTAGACATAGTTCTGTATGGTTTTGTAGACATGGTTCTGTATGGTTTTGTAGACATGGTTCTGTATGGTTTTGTAGACATGGTTCTGTATGGTTTTGTAGACATGGTTCTGTATGGTCTACTAGACATAGTTCTGTATGGTTTTCTAGACATGGTTCTGTGTGGTTTTCTAGACATGGTTCTGTATGGTTTTGTAGACATGGTTCTGTATGGTTTTATAGACATGGTTCTGTATGGTTTTATATATATCGTTCTGTATGTTTCTCTAGACATGGTTCTGTATGGTTTTATAGACATAGTTCTGTATGGTTTTGTAGACATGGTTCTGTATGGTTTTGTAGACATGGTTCTGTATGGTTTTCTAGACATGGTTCTGTATGGTTTTCTAGACATGGTTCTGTAAACATGGTTCTGTATGGTTTTATATATATGGTTCTGTATGTTTCTCTAGACATAGTTCTGTATGGTTTTATAGACATAGTTCTGTATGGTTTTCTAGACATGATTCTGTATGGTTTTCTAGACATGGTTCTGTATGGTTTTCTAGACATGGTTCTGTATGCTTTATATACATAGTTCTGTATGGTTTTGTAGACATGGTTGTGTATGGTTTTATAGACATGGTTCTGTATGGTTTTTTAGACATGGTTCTGTATGGTTTTCTACACATGGTGCTGTGTGGTTTACAGACATAGTTCTGTATGGTTTTATAGACATGGTTTTGTATGGTTTTCTAGACATGGTTCTATATGGTTTTGCAGACATGGTACTGTATGGTTTTATAGACATGGTTCTGTATGGTTTTATAGAGATGGTTCTGTATGGTTTTCTAGACATGGTTCTGTATGGTTTTCTAGACATGGTTCTGTATGGTTTTGCAGACATGGTTCTGTATGGTTTTGTACACATGGTTCTGTATGGTTTTCTAGACATGGTTCTGTATGGTTTATATACATAGTTCTGTATGGTTATGGACATAGTTCTGTATGGTTTTGTAGACATGGTGCTGTATGGTTTAGCAGACATGGTACTGTATTGTTTTCTAGACATAGGTCTGTATGGTTTTCTAGACATGGTTCTGTATGGTTTTGTAGAAATGGTTCTGTATGGTTTTGTAGATATGGTTCTGTGGTTTTGTAGACATGGTTCTGTAGACATGGTTCTGTGTGGTTTTCTAGACATAGTTCTGTATGGTTCCGTAGACATGGTTCTGTATGGTTTTCTGGACATGGTTCTGTAGACATGGTTCTGTATGTTTTTCTAGACATAGTTCTGTATGGTTTTGTAGACATGGTTCTGTATGGTTTTCTAGACATGGTTCTGTATGGTTTTCTAGACATGGTTCTGTATGATTTTCTAGACATACTTCTGTATGGTTTTGTATACATGGTTCTGTATGGTTTTCTAGACATGGTTCTGTATGGTTTTATAGACATGGTTCTGTATGATTTTCTAGACATGGTTCTGTATGTTTTTGTAGACATGGTTCTGTATGGTTTCTAGACATAGTTCTGTATGGTTTTCTAGACATGGTTCTGTATGCTTTTATAGACATCGTTCTGTATGGTTTTATAGACATCGTTCTGTATGGTTTTCTAGAGATGGTTCTGTATGGTTATATAGACATTGTTCTGTATGGTCTTCTAGACATCGTTCTGTATGGTTTTCTAGAGATGGTTCTGTATGGTTTTATAGACATGGTTCTGTATGGTTTTGTAGAAATGGTTCTGTATGGTTTTGTAGATATGGTTCTGTATGGTTTTGTAGACATAGTTCTGTAGACATGGTTCTGTGTGGTTTTCTAGACATAGTTCTGTATGGTTCTGTAGACATGGTTCTGTATGGTTTTCTAGACATAGTTCTGTATTGTTTTGTAGACATGGTTCTGTATGGTTTTCTAGACATGGTTCTGTATGGTTTTCTAGACATGGTTCTGTATGATTTTCTAGACATACTTCTGTATGGTTTTGTATACATGGTTCTGTATGATTTTCTAGACATGGTTCTGTATGGTTTTATAGACATGGTTCTGTATGATTTTCTAGACATGGTTCTGTATATTTTTGTAGACATGGTTCTGTATGGTTTCTAGACATAGTTCTGTATGGTTTTCTAGACATGGTTCTGTATGCTTTTATAGACATCGTTCTGTATGGTTTTATAGACATCGTTCTGTATGGTTTTCTAGAGATGGTTCTGTATGGTTTTATAGACATGGTTCTGTATGGTCTTCTAGACATCGTTCTGTATGGTTTTCTAGATATGGTTCTGTATGGTTTTATAGACATGGTTCTGTATGGTTTTCTAGACATAGTTCTGTATGGTTTTCTAGACATGGTTCTGTATGGTTTTCTAGACATGGTTCTGTATGGTTTTGTAAACATAGTTCTGTATGCTTTTGTAGACATGGTTCTGTATGGTTATGTAGACATGGTTCTGTATGGTTTCGTAAAAATGGTTCTGTATGGTTTTCTAGACATAGTGCTATATTGTTTTATAGACATGGTTCTGTATGGTTTTGTAGACATGGTTCTGTATGGTTTTGTAGATATGGTTCTGTATGGTTTTGAAGACATGGTTCTGTAGACACGGTTCTGTGTGGTTTTCTAGACATAGTTCTGTATGGTTCCATAGACATGGTTCTGTATGGTTTTCTGGACATGGTTCTGTAGACATGGTTCTGTATGGTTTTCTAGACATAGTTCTGTATGGTTTTGTAGACATGGTTCTGTATGGTTTTCTAGACATGGTTCTGTGTGGTTTTCTAGACATCGTTCTGTATGGTTTTGCAGACATGGTTCTGTATGGTTTTGTAGACATGGTTCTGTATGGTTTTGTAGACATGGTTCTGTGTGGTTTTCTAGACATCGTTCTGTATGGTTTTGCAGACATGGTTCTGTATGGTTTAGCAGTCATGGTTCTGTATGGTTTTATAGACATGGTTCTGTATGTTTTTTAGACATGGTTCTGTATGGTTTTCTAGACATGGTGCTGTGTGGTTTTGTAGACATGGTTCTGTGTGGTTTTCTAGACATCGTTCTGTATGGTTTTGCAGACATGGTTCTGTATGGTTTTGTAGACATGGTTCTGTATGGTTTTGTAGAAATGGTTCTGTATGTTTTTTAGACATGGTGCTGTGTGGTTTATAGACATAGTTCTGTATGGTTTTATAGACATGGTTTTGTATGGTTTTCTAGACATGGTGCTGTATGGTTTAGCAGACATGATACTGTATGGTTTTCTAGACATAGGTCTGTATGGTTTTGTATACATGGTTCTGTATGGTTTTGTAGACATGGTTCTGTATGGTTTTGTACACATGGTTCTGTATGGTTTTCTAGACATGGTTCTGTATGGTTTATATACATAGTTCTGTATGGTTATGGACATAGTTCTGTATGGTTTTGTAGACATGGTGCTGTATGGTTTAGCAGACATGGTACTGTATGGTTTTCTAGACATAGGTCTGTATGGTTTTCTAGACATGGTTCTGTAGACATGGTTCTGTGTGGTTTTCTAGACATAGTTCTGTATGGTTCCGTAGACATGGTTCTGTATGGTTTCCTGGACATGGTTCTGTAGACATGGTTCTGTATGGTTTTCTAGACATAGTTCTGTATGGTTTTGTAGACATGGTTCTGTATGGTTTTATAGACATAGTTCTGTATGGTTTTCTAGACATCGTTCTGCATGGTTTTCCAGACATCGTTCTGTGTGGTTTTCTAGACATAGTTCTGTATGGTTTTGTAGACATGGTTCTGTATTATTTTGTAGACATGGTTCTGTATGGTTTTGTAGACATGGTTCTGTGTGGTTTTCTAGTCATGGTTCTGTATGGTTTTGTAGACATGGTTCTGTATGGTTTTATAGACATGGTTCTGTATGGTTTTATATATATCGTTCTGTATGTTTCTCTAGACATGGTTCTGTATGGTTTTATAGACATAGTTCTGTATGGTTTTGTAGACATCGTTCTGTATGGTTTTGCAGACATGGTTCTGTATGGTTTTGTAGACATGGTTCTGTATGGTTTTGTAGACATGGTTCTGTATGGTTTTTTAGACATGGTGCTGTGTGGTTTATAGACATAGTTCTGTATGGTTTTATAGACATGGTTTTGTATGGTTTTCTAGACATTGTTCTGTATGGTTTTGTAGACATGGTTCTGTATGGTTTTCTAGACATGGTTCTGTATGGTTTTCTAGACATGGTTCTGTAAACATGGTTCTGTATGGTTTTATATATATGGTTCTGTATGTTTCTCTAGACATGGTTCTGTGTGGTTTTATAGACATAGTTCTGTATGGTTTTGTAGACATGATTCTGTATGGTTTTATAGACATGGTTCTGTATGGTTTTCTAGACATGGTTCTCTATGCTTTATATACATAGTTCTGTATGGTTTTGTAGACATGGTTCTGTATGGTTTTATAGACATGGTTCTGTATGTTTTTTAGACATGGTTCTGTATGGTTTTCTAGACATGGTGCTGTGTGGTTTACAGACATAGTTCTGTATGGTTTTATAGACATGATTTTGTATGGTTTTCTAGACATGGTTCTATATGGTTTTGCAGACATGGTACTGTATGGTTTTATAGACATGGTTCTGTATGGTTTTATAGAGATGGTTCTGTATGGTTTTCTAGACATGGTTCTGTATGGTTTTCTAGACATGGTTCTGTATGGTTTTGCAGACATGGTTCTGTATGGTTTTGTACACATGGTTCTGTATGGTTTTCTAGACATGGTTCTGTATGGTTTATATACATAGTTCTGTATGGTTTTGTAGACATGGTGCTGTATGGTTTAGCAGACATGGTACTGTATGGTTTTCTAGACATAGGTCTGTATGGTTTTCTAGACATGGTTCTGTATGGTTTTGTAGAAATGGTTCTGTATGGTTTTGTAGATATGGTTCTGTATGGTTTTGTAGACATGGTTCTGTAGACATGGTTCTGTGTGGTTTTCTAGACATAGTTCTGTATGGTTCCGTAGACATGGTTCTGTATGGTTTTCTGGACATGGTTCTGTAGACATGGTTCTGTATGGTTTTCTAGACATGGTTCTGTATGGTTTTATAGACATGGTTCTGTATGATTTTCTAGACATGGTTCTGTATGTTTTTGTAGACATGGTTCTGTATGGTTTCTAGACATAGTTCTGTATGGTTTTCTAGACATGGTTCTGTATGCTTTTATAGACATCGTTCTGTATGGTTTTATATAAATCGTTCTGTATGGTTTTCTAGAGATGGTTCTGTATGGTTTTATAGACATGGTTCTGTATGGTCTTCTAGACATCGTTCTGTATGGTTTTCTAGAGATGGTTCTGTATGGTTTTATAGACATGGTTCTGTATGGTTTTGTAGAAATGGTTCTGTATGGTTTTGTAGATATGGTTCTGTATGGTTTTGTAGACATGGTTCTGTAGACATGGTTCTGTGTGGTTTTCTAGACATAGTTCTGTATGGTTCCGTAGACATGGTTCTGTATGGTTTTCTGGACATGGTTCTGTATGGTTTTCTAGACATAGTTCTGTATGGTTTTGTAGACATGGTTCCTTATGGTTTTCTAGACATGGTTCTGTATGGTTTTATAGACATGGTTCTGTATGATTTTCTAGACATGGTTCTGTATGGTTTTATAGACATGGTTCTGTATGGTCTTCTAGACATCGTTCTGTATGGTTTTCTAGAGATGGTTCTGTATGGTTTTATAGACATGGTTCTGTATGATTTTCTAGACATGGTTCTGTATATTTTTGTAGACATGGTTCTGTATGGTTTCTAGACATAGTTCTGTATGGTTTTCTAGACATGGTTCTGTAGACATGGTTCTGTGTGGTTTTCTAGACATAGTTCTGTATGGTTCCGTAGACATGGTTCTGTATGGTTTCCTGGACATGGTTCTGTAGACATGGTTCTGTATGGTTTTCTAGACATAGTTCTGTATGGTTTTGTAGACATGGTTCTGTATGGTTTTATAGACATAGTTCTGTATGGTTTTCTAGACATCGTTCTGCATGGTTTTCTAGACATCGTTCTGTGTGGTTTTCTAGACATAGTTCTGTATGGTTTTGTAGACATGGTTCTGTATTGTTTTGTAGACATGGTTCTGCATGGTTTTGTAGACATGGTTCTGTGTGGTTTTCTAGTCATGGTTCTGTATGGTTTTGTAGACATGGTTCTGTATGGTTTTATAGACATGGTTCTGTATGGTTTTATATATATCGTTCTGTATGTTTCTCTAGACATGGTTCTGTATGGTTTTATAGACATAGTTCTGTATGGTTTTGTAGACATTGTTCTGTATGGTTTTGTAGACATGGTTCTGTATGGTTTTCTAGACATGGTTCTGTATGGTTTTCTAGACATGGTTCTGTAAACATGGTTCTGTATGGTTTTATATATATGGTTCTGTATGTTTCTCTAGACATGGTTCTGTATGGTTTTATAGACATAGTTCTGTATGGTTTTGTAGACATGATTCTGTATGGTTTTATAGACATGGTTCTGTATGGTTTTCTAGACATGGTTCTGTATGCTTTATATACATAGTTCTGTATGGTTTTGTAGACATGGTTCTGTATGGTTTTGCAGACATGGTACTGTATGGTTTTATAGACATGGTTCTGTATGGTTTTCTAGACATGGTTCTGTATGGTTTTGCAGACATGGTTCTGTATGGTTTTGTACACATGGTTCTGTATGGTTTTCTAGACATGGTTCTGTATGGTTTATATACATAGTTCTGTATGGTTATGGACATAGTTCTGTATGGTTTTGTAGACATGGTGCTGTATGGTTTAGCAGACATGGTACTGTATGGTTTTCTAGACATAGGTCTGTATGGTTTTCTAGACATGGTTCTGTATGGTTTTGTAGAAATGGTTCTGTATGGTTTTGTAGATATGGTTCTGTATGGTTTTGTAGACATGGTTCTGTAGACATGGTTCTGTGTGGTTTTCTAGACATAGTTCTGTATGGTTCCGTAGACATGGTTCTGTATGGTTTTCTGGACATGGTTCTGTAGACATGGTTCTGTATGTTTTTCTAGACATAGTTCTGTATGGTTTTGTAGACATGGTTCTGTATGGTTTTCTAGACATGGTTCTGTATGGTTTTCTAGACATGGTTCTGTATGGTTTTATAGACATGGTTCTGTATGATTTTCTAGACATGGTTCTGTATGTTTTTGTAGACATGGTTCTGTATGGTTTCTAGACATAGTTCTGTATGGTTTTCTAGACATGGTTCTGTATGCTTTTATAGACATCGTTCTGTATGGTTTTATATAAATCGTTCTATGTGGTTTTCTAGAGATGGTTCTGTATGGTTTTATAGACATGGTTCTTTATGGTCTTCTAGACATCGTTCTGTATGGTTTTCTAGAGATGGTTCTGTATGGTTTTATAGACATGGTTCTGTATGGTTTTGTAGAAATGGTTCTGTATGGTTTTGTAGATATGGTTCTGTATGGTTTTGTAGACATGGTTCTGTAGACATGGTTCTGTGTGGTTTTCTAGACATAGTTCTGTATGGTTCCGTAGACATGGTTCTGTATGGTTTTCTGGACATGGTTCTGTAGACATGGTTCTGTATGGTTTTCTAGACATAGTTCTGTATGGTTTTGTAGACATGGTTCCTTATGGTTTTCTAGACATGGTTCTGTATGGTTTTCTAGACATGGTTCTGTATGATTTTCTAGACATACTTCTGTATGGTTTTGTATACATGGTTCTGTATGGTTTTGCAGACATGGTTCTGTATGGTTTTGTACACATGGTTCTGTATGGTTTTCTAGACATGGTTCTGTATGGTTTATATACATAGTTCTGTATGGTTATGGACATAGTTCTGTATGGTTTTGTAGACATGGTGCTGTATGGTTTAGCAGACATGGTACTGTATGGTTTTCTAGACATAGGTCTGTATTGTTTTCTAGACATGGTTCTGTATGGTTTTGTAGAAATGGTTCTGTATGGTTTTGTAGATATGGTTCTGTATGGTTTTGTAGACATGGTTCTGTAGACATGGTTCTGTGTGGTTTTCTAGACATAGTTCTGTATGGTTCCGTAGACATGGTTCTGTATGGTTTTCTGGACATGGTTCTGTAGACATGGTTCTGTATGTTTTTCTAGACATAGTTCTGTATGGTTTTGTAGACATGGTTCTGTATGGTTTTCTAGACATGGTTCTGTATGGTTTTCTAGACATGGTTCTGTATGGTTTTATAGACATGGTTCTGTATGATTTTCTAGACATGGTTCTGTATGTTTTTGTAGACATGGTTCTGTATGGTTTCTAGACATAGTTCTGTATGGTTTTCTAGACATGGTTCTGTATGCTTTTATAGACATCGTTCTGTATGGTTTTATATAAATCGTTCTATGTGGTTTTCTAGAGATGGTTCTGTATGGTTTTATAGACATGGTTCTTTATGGTCTTCTAGACATCGTTCTGTATGGTTTTCTAGAGATGGTTCTGTATGGTTTTATAGACATGGTTCTGTATGGTTTTGTAGAAATGGTTCTGTATGGTTTTGTAGATATGGTTCTGTATGGTTTTGTAGACATGGTTCTGTAGACATGGTTCTGTGTGGTTTTCTAGACATAGTTCTGTATGGTTCCGTAGACATGGTTCTGTATGGTTTTCTGGACATGGTTCTGTAGACATGGTTCTGTATGGTTTTCTAGACATAGTTCTGTATGGTTTTGTAGACATGGTTCCTTATGGTTTTCTAGACATGGTTCTGTATGGTTTTCTAGACATGGTTCTGTATGATTTTCTAGACATACTTCTGTATGGTTTTGTATACATGGTTCTGTATGGTTTTCTAGACATGGTTCTGTATGGTTTTATAGACATGGTTCAGTATGATTTTCTAGACATGGTTCTGTATGGTTTTATAGACATGGTTCTGTATGGTCTTCTAGACATCGTTCTGTATGGTTTTCTAGAGATGGTTCTGTATGGTTTTATAGACATGGTTCTGTATGGTTTTCTAGACATAGTTCTGTATGGTTTTCTAGACATGGTTCTGTATGGTTTTCTAGACATGGTTCTGTATGGTTTTGTAAACATAGTTCTGTATGCTTTTGTAGACATGGTTCTGTATGGTTATGTAGACATGGTTCTGTATGGTTTCGTAAACATGGTTCTGTATGGTTTTCTAGACATAGTGCTATATTGTTTTATAGACATGGTTCTGTATGGTTTTGTAGACATGGTTCTGTATGGTTTTGTAGATATGGTTCTGTATGGTTTTGAAGACATGGTTCTGTAGACACGGTTCTGTGTGGTTTTCTAGACATAGTTCTGTATGGTTCCATAGACATGGTTCTGCATGGTTTTCTGGACATGGTTCTGTAGACATGGTTCTGTATGGTTTTCTAGACATAGTTCTGTATGGTTTTGTAGACATGGTTCTGTATGGTTTTCTAGACATGGTTCTGTGTGGTTTTCTAGACATCGTTCTGTATGGTTTTGCAGACATGGTTCCGTATGGTTTTGTAGACATGGTTCTGTATGGTTTTATAGACATGGTTCTGTATGGTTTTATAGACATAGTTCTGTATGGTTTTGTAGACATGGTTCTGTATGGTTTTGTAGACATGGTTCTGTATGGTTTTGTAGACATGGTTCTGTATGGTTTTCTAGACATCGTTCTGTATGGTTTTGCAGACATGGTTCTGTATGGTTTTGTAGACATGGTTCTGTATGGTTTTGTAGACATGGTTCTGTATGGTTTTTTAGACATGGTGCTGTGTGGTTTATAGACATAGTTCTGTATGGTTTTATAGACATGGTTTTGTATGGTTTTCTAGACATGGTTCTGTATGGTTTTGCAGACATTGTACTGTATGGTTTTATAGACATGGTTCTGTATGGTTTTATAGAGATGGTTCTGTATGGTTTTCTAGACATGGTTCTGTATGGTTTTCTAGACATGGTTCTGTATGGTTTTTCACACATGGTTCTGTATGGTTTTCTAGACATGGTTCTGTATGGTTTATATACATGGTTCTGTATGATTATGGACATAGTTCTGTATGGTTTTGTAGACATGGTGCTGTATAGTTTAGCAGACATGATACTGTATGGTTTTCTAGACATAGGTCTGTATGGTTTTCTAGACATGGTTCTGTATGGTTTTGTAGACATGGTTCTGTATGGTTTTCTAGACATGGTTCTGTATGGTTTTGCAGACATGGTTCTGTATGGTTTTGTACACATGGTTCTGTATGGTTTTGTAGACATGGTTCTGTATGGTTTATATACATAGTTCTGTATGGTTATGGACATAGTTCTGTATGGTTTTGTGGACATGGTTCTGTGTGGTTTTCTAGACATAGTTCTGTATGGTTCCGTAGACATGGTTCTGTATGGTTTTCTGGACATGGTTCTGTAGACATGGTTCTGTATGGTTTTCTAGACATAGTTCTGTATGGTTTTGTAGACATGGTTCTGTATGGTTTTATAGACATAGTTCTGTATGGTTTTCTAGACATCGTTCTGCATGGTTTTCTAGACATCGTTCTGTGTGGTTTTCTAGACATAGTTCTGTATGGTTTTGTAGACATGGTTCTGTATGGTTTTGTAGACATGGTTCTGTATGGTTTTGTAGACATGGTTCTGTATGGTTTTGTAGACATGGTTCTGTATGGTTTTGTACACATGGTTCTGTATGGTTTTCTAGACATGGTTCTGTATGGTTTATATACATAGTTCTGTATGGTTATGGACATAGTTCTGTATGGTTTTGTAGACATGGTGCTGTATGGTTTAGCAGACATGGTACTGTATGGTTTTCTAGACATAGGTCTGTATGGTTTTCTAGACATGGTTCTGTATGGTTTTGTAGAAATGGTTCTGTATGGTTTTGTAGATATGGTTCTGTATGGTTTTGTAGACATGGTTCTGTAGACATGGTTCTGTGTGGTTTTCTAGACATAGTTCTGTATGGTTCCGTAGACATGGTTCTGTATGGTTTTCTGGACATGGTTCTGTAGACATGGTTCTGTATGTTTTTCTAGACATAGTTCTGTATGGTTTTGTAGACATGGTTCTGTATGGTTTTCTAGACATGGTTCAGTATGGTTTTCTAGACATGGTTCTGTATGGTTTTATTGACATGGTTCTGTATGATTTTCTAGACATGGTTCTGTATGTTTTTGTAGACATGGTTCTGTATGGTTTCTAGACATAGTTCTGTATGGTTTTCTAGACATGGTTCTGTATGCTTTTATAGACATCGTTCTGTATGGTTTTATATAAATCGTTCTGTATGGTTTTCTAGAGATGGTTCTGTATGGTTTTATAGACATGGTTCTTTATGGTCTTCTAGACATCGTTCTGTATGGTTTTCTAGAGATGGTTCTGTATGGTTTTATAGACATGGTTTTGTATGGTTTTGTAGAAATGGTTCTGTATGGTTTTGTAGATATGGTTCTGTATGGTTTTGTAGACATGGTTCTGTAGACATGGTTCTGTGTGGTTTTCTAGACATAGTTCTGTATGGTTCCGTAGACATGGTTCTGTATGGTTTTCTGGACATGGTTCTGTAGACATGGTTCTGTATGGTTTTCTAGACATAGTTCTGTATGGTTTTGTAGACATGGTTCCTTATGGTTTTCTAGACATGGTTCTGTATGGTTTTCTAGACATGGTTCTGTATGATTTTCTAGACATACTTCTGTATGGTTTTGTATACATGGTTCTGTATGGTTTTCTAGACATGGTTCTGTATGGTTTTATAGACATGGTTCAGTATGATTTTCTAGACATGGTTCTGTATGGTTTTATAGACATGGTTCTGTATGGTCTTCTAGACATCGTTCTGTATGGTTTTCTAGAGATGGTTCTGTATGGTTTTATAGACATGGTTCTGTATGGTTTTCTAGACATAGTTCTGTATGGTTTTCTAGACATGGTTCTGTATGGTTTTCTAGACATGGTTCTGTATGGTTTTGTAAACATAGTTCTGTATGCTTTTGTAGACATGGTTCTGTATGGTTATGTAGACATGGTTCTGTATGGTTTCGTAAACATGGTTCTGTATGGTTTTCTAGACATAGTGCTATATTGTTTTATAGACATGGTTCTGTATGGTTTTGTAGACATGGTTCTGTATGGTTTTGTAGATATGGTTCTGTATGGTTTTGAAGACATGGTTCTGTAGACACGATTCTGTGTGGTTTTCTAGACATAGTTCTGTATGTTTCCATAGACATGGTTCTGCATGGTTTTCTGGACATGGTTCTGTAGACATGGTTCTGTATGGTTTTCTAGACATAGTTCTGTATGGTTTTGTAGACATGGTTCTGTATGGTTTTCTAGACATGGTTCTGTGTGGTTTTCTAGACATCGTTCTGTATGGTTTTGCAGACATGGTTCTGTATGGTTTTGTAGACATGGTTCTGTATGGTTTTATAGACATGGTTCTGTATGGTTTTATAGACATAGTTCTGTATGGTTTTGTAGACATGGTTCTGTATGGTTTTGTAGACATGGTTCTGTATGGTTTTGTAGACATGGTTCTGTATGGTTTTCTAGACATCGTTCTGTATGGTTTTGCAGACATGGTTCTGT
The DNA here is from genome assembly GCF_978046115.1 of Saccoglossus kowalevskii. NCBI lineage: Eukaryota > Metazoa > Hemichordata > Enteropneusta > Harrimaniidae > Saccoglossus > Saccoglossus kowalevskii. Next base: position 2,069,785 of record NC_140644.1, read on the forward strand.
ATGGTTTTGTAGACATGGTTCTGTATGGTTTTGTAGACATGGTTCTGTATGGTTTTTTAGACATGGTGCTGTGTGGTTTATAGACATAGTTCTGTATGGTTTTATAGACATGGTTTTGTATGGTTTTCTAGACATGGTTCTGTATGGTTTTGCAGACATTGTACTGTATGGTTTTATAGACATGGTTCTGTATGGTTTTATAGAGATGGTTCTGTATGGTTTTCTAGACATGGTTCTGTATGGTTTTCTAGACATGGTTCTGTATGGTTTTTCACACATGGTTCTGTATGGTTTTCTAGACATGGTTCTGTATGGTTTATATACATGGTTCTGTATGATTATGGACATAGTTCTGTATGGTTTTGTAGACATGGTGCTGTATGGTTTAGCAGACATGATACTGTATGGTTTTCTAGACATAGGTCTGTATGGTTTTCTAGACATGGTTCTGTATGGTTTTGTAGACATGGTTCTGTATGGTTTTCTAGACATGGTTCTGTATGGTTTTGCAGACATGGTTCTGTATGGTTTTGTACACATGGTTCTGTATGGTTTTGTAGACATGGTTCTGTATGGTTTATATACATAGTTCTGTATGGTTATGGACATAGTTCTGTATGGTTTTGTAGACATGGTTCTGTGTGGTTTTCTAGACATAGTTATGTATGGTTCCGTAGACATGGTTCTGTATGGTTTTCTGGACATGGTTCTGTAGACATGGTTCTGTATGGTTTTCTAGACATAGTTCTGTATGGTTTTGTAGACATGGTTCTGTATGGTTTTATAGACATAGTTCTGTATGGTTTTCTAGACATCGTTCTGCATGGCTTTCTAGACATCGTTCTGTGTGGTTTTCTAGACATAGTTCTGTATGGTTTTGTAGACATGGTTCTGTATGGTTTTGTAGACATGGTTCTGTATGGTTTTGTAGACATGGTTCTGTATGGTTTTGTAGACATGGTTCTGTATGGTCTTCTAGACATAGTTCTGTATGATTTTCTAGACATGGTTCTGTGTGGTTTTCTAGACATGGTTCTGTATGGTTTTGTAGACATGGTTCTGTATGGTTTTATAGACATGGTTCTGTATGGTTTTATATATATCGTTCTGTATGTTTCTCTAGACATGGTTCTGTATGGTTTTATAGACATAGTTCTGTATGATTTTGTAGACATGGTTCTGTATGGTTTTGTAGACATGGTTCTGTATGGTTTTCTAGACATGGTTCTGTATGGTTTTCTAGACATGGTTCTGTAAACATGGTTCTGTATGGTTTTATATATATGGTTCTGTATGGTTTTATAGACATAGTTCTGTATGGTTTTGTAGACATGATTCTGTATGGTTTTATAGACATGGTTCTGTATGGTTTTCTAGACATGGTTCTGTATGCTTTATATACATAGTTCTGTATGGTTTTGTAGACATGGTTCTGTATGGATTTATAGACATGGTTCTGTATGTTTTTTTAGACATGGTTCTGTATGGTTTTCTAGACATGGTGCTGTGTGGTTTACAGACATAGTTCTGTATGGTTTTATAGACATGGTTTTGTATGGTTTTCTAGACATGGTTCTATATGGTTTTGCAGACATGGTACTGTATGGTTTTATAGACATGGTTCTGTATGGTTTTATAGAGATGGTTCTGTATGGTTTTCTAGACATGGTTCTGTATGGTTTTCTAGACATGGTTCTGTATGGTTTTGCAGACATGGTTCTGTATGGTTTTGTACACATGGTTCTGTATGGTTTTCTAGACATGGTTCTGTATGGTTTATATACATAGTTCTGTATGGTTATGGACATAGTTCTGTATGGTTTTGTAGACATGGTGCTGTATGGTTTAGCAGACATGGTACTGTATGGTTTTCTAGACATAGGTCTGTATGGTTTTCTAGACATGGTTCTGTATGGTTTTGTAGAAATGGTTCTGTATGGTTTTGTAGATATGGTTCTGTATGGTTTTGTAGACATGGTTCTGTAGACATGGTTCTGTGTGGTTTTCTAGACATAGTTCTGTATGGTTCCGTAGATATGGTTCTGTATGGCTTTCTGGACATGGTTCTGTAGACTTGGTTCTGTATGGTTTTCTAGACATAGTTCTGTATGGTTTTGTAGACATGGTTCTGTATGGTTTTCTTGACATGGTTCTGTATGGTTTTCTAGACATGGTTCTGTATGATTTTCTAGACATACTTCTGTATGGTTTTGTATACATGGTTCTGTATGGTTTTATAGACATGGTTCTGTATGGTTTCTAGACATAGTTCTGTATGGTTTTCTAGACATGGTTCTGTATGCTTTTATAAACATCGTTCTGTATGGTTTTATAGACATCGTTCTGTATGGTTTTCTAGAGATGGTTCTGTATGGTTTTATAGACATTGATTCTGTATGGTCTTCTAGACATCGTTCTGTATGGTTTTCTAGAGATGGTTCTGTATGGTTTTATAGACATGGTTCTGTATGGTTTTCTAGACATAGTTCTGTATGGTTTTCTAGACATGGTTCTGTATGGTTTTCTAGACATGGTTCTGTATGGTTTTGTAAACATAGTTCTGTATGCTTTTGTAGACATGGTTCTGTATGGTTATGTAGACATGGTTCTGTATGGTTTCGTAAACATGGTTCTGTATGGTTTTCTAGACATAGTGCTATAGTGTTTTATAGACATGGTTCTGTATGGTTTTGTAGACATGGTTCTGTATGGTTTTATATATATCGTTCTGTATGTTTCTCTAGACATGGTTCTGTATGGTTTTATAGACATAGTTCTGTATGATTTTGTAGACATGGTTCTGTATGGTTTTGTAGACATGGTTCTGTATGGTTTTCTAGACATGGTTCTGTATGGTTTTCTAGACATGGTTCTGTAAACATGGTTCTGTATGGTTTTATATATATGGTTCTGTATGGTTTTATAGACATAGTTCTGTATGGTTTTGTAGACATGATTCTGTATGGTTTTATAGACATGGTTCTGTATGGTTTTCTAGACATGGTTCTGTATGCTTTATATACATAGTTCTGTATGGTTTTGTAGACATGGTTCTGTATGGATTTATAGACATGGTTCTGTATGTTTTTTTAGACATGGTTCTGTATGGTTTTCTAGACATGGTGCTGTGTGGTTTACAGACATAGTTCTGTATGGTTTTCTAGACATGGTTTTGTATGGTTTTCTAGACATGGTTCTATATGGTTTTGCAGACATGGTACTGTATGGTTTTATAGACATGGTTCTGTATGGTTTTATAGAGATGGTTCTGTATGGTTTTCTAGACATGGTTCTGTATGGTTTTCTAGACATGGTTCTGTATGGTTTTGCAGACATGGTTCTGTATGGTTTTGTACACATGGTTCTGTATGGTTTTCTAGACATGGTTCTGTATGGTTTATATACATAGTTCTGTATGGTTATGGACATAGTTCTGTATGGTTTTGTAGACATGGTGCTGTATGGTTTAGCAGACATGGTACTGTATGGTTTTCTAGACATAGGTCTGTATGGTTTTCTAGACATGGTTCTGTATGGTTTTGTAGAAATGGTTCTGTATGGTTTTGTAGATATGGTTCTGTATGGTTTTGTAGACATGGTTCTGTAGACATGGTTCTGTGTGGTTTTCTAGACATAGTTCTGTATGGTTCCGTAGATATGGTTCTGTATGGCTTTCTGGACATGGTTCTGTAGACTTGGTTCTGTATGGTTTTCTAGACATAGTTCTGTATGGTTTTGTAGACATGGTTCTGTATGGTTTTCTTGACATGGTTCTGTATGGTTTTCTAGACATGGTTCTGTATGATTTTCTAGACATACTTCTGTATGGTTTTGTATACATGGTTCTGTATGGTTTTATAGACATGGTTCTGTATGGTTTCTAGACATAGTTCTGTATGGTTTTCTAGACATGGTTCTGTATGCTTTTATAAACATCGTTCTGTATGGTTTTATAGACATCGTTCTGTATGGTTTTCTAGAGATGGTTCTGTATGGTTTTATAGACATTGATTCTGTATGGTCTTCTAGACATCGTTCTGTATGGTTTTCTAGAGATGGTTCTGTATGGTTTTATAGACATGGTTCTGTATGGTTTTCTAGACATAGTTCTGTATGGTTTTCTAGACATGGTTCTGTATGGTTTTCTAGACATGGTTCTGTATGGTTTTGTAAACATAGTTCTGTATGCTTTTGTAGACATGGTTCTGTATGGTTATGTAGACATGGTTCTGTATGGTTTCGTAAACATGGTTCTGTATGGTTTTCTAGACATAGTGCTATAGTGTTTTATAGACATGGTTCTGTATGGTTTTGTAGACATGGTTCTGTATGGTTTTGTAGATATGGTTCTGTATGGTTTTGAAGACATGGATCTGTAGACACGGTTCTGTGTGGTTTTCTAGACATAGTTCTGTATGGTTCCATAGACATGGTTCTGTATGGTTTTCTGGACATGTTTCTGTAGACATGGTTCTGTATGGTTTTCTAGACATAGTTCTGTATGGTTTTGTAGACATGGTTCTGTATGGTTTTCTAGACATGGTTCTGTGTGGTTTTCTAGACATCGTTCTGTATGGTTTTGCAGACATGGTTCTGTATGGTTTTGTAGACATGGTTCTGTATGGTTTTATAGACATGGTTCTGTATGGTTTTATAGACATAGTTCTGTATGGTTTTGTAGACATGGTTCTGTATGGTTTTGCAGACATGGTTCTGTATGGTTTTGTAGACATGGTTCTGTGTGGTTTTCTAGACATGGTTCTGTATGGTTTTGCAGACATGGTTCTGTATGGTTTTGTAGACATGGTTCTGTATGGTTTTGTAGACATGGTTCTGTATGGTTTTTAGACATGGTGCTGTGTGGTTTATAGACATAGTTCTGTATGGTTTTATAGACATGGTTTTGTATGGTTTTCTAGATATGGTTCTGTATGGTTTTGCAGACATGGTACTGTATGGTTTTATAGACATGGTTCTGTATGGTTTTATAGAGATGGTTCTGTATGGTTTTCTAGACATGGTTCTGTATGGTTTTCTAGACATGGTTCTGTATGGTTTTTCAGACATGGTCCTGTATGGTTTTGTACACATGGTTCTGTATGGTTTTCTAGACATGGTTCTGTATGGTTTATATACATGGTTCTGTATGATTATGGACATAGTTCTGTATGGTTTTGTAGACATGGTGCTGTATGGTTTAGCAGACATGATACTGTATGGTTTTCTAGACATAGGTCTGTATGTTTTTCTAGACATGGTTCTGTATGGTTTTGTATACATGGTTCTGTATGGTTTTGCAGACATAGTTCTGTATGGTTTTGTACACATGGTTCTGTATGGTTTTCTAGACATGGTTCTGTATGGTTTATATACATAGTTCTGTATGGTTATGGACATCGTTCTGTATGGTTTTGTAGACATGGTGCTGTATGGTTTAGCAGACATGGTATTGTGTGGTTTTCTAGACATAGGTCTGTATGGTTTTCTAGACATGGTTCTGTATGGTTTTGTAGAAATGGTTCTGTATGGTTTTGTAGATATGGTTCTGTATGGTTTTGTAGACATGGTTCTGTAGACATGGTTCTGTGTGGTTTTCTAGACATAGTTCTGTATGGTTCCGTAGACATGGTTCTGTATGGTTTTCTGGACATGGTTCTGTAGACATGGTTCTGTATGGTTTTCTAGACATAGTTCTGTATGGTTTTGTAGACATGGTTCTGTATGGTTTTCTAGACATGGTTCTGTATGGTTTTCTAGACATGGTTCTGTATGGTTTTATAGACATGGTTCTGTATGATTTTCTAGACATAGTTCTGTATGTTTTTGTAGACATGGTTCTGTATGGTTTCTAGACATAGTTCTGTATGCTTTTGTAGACATGGTTCTGTATGGTTACGTAGACATGGTTCTGTATGGTTTCGTAAACATGGTTCTGTATGGTTTTCTAGACATAGTGCTATATTGTTTTATAGACATGGTTCTGTATGGTCTTCTAGACATAGGTCTGTATGGTTTTCTAGACATGGTTCTGTATGGTTTTGTAGAAATGGTTCTGTATGGTTTTGTAGATATGGTTCTGTATGGTTTTGTAGACATGGTTCTGTAGACATAGTTCTGTGTGGTTTTCTAGACATAGTTCTGTATGGTTCCGTAGACATGGTTCTGTATGGTTTTCTGGACATGGTTCTGTAGACATGGTTCTGTATGATTTTCTAGACATACATCTGTATGGTTTTGTATACATGGTTCTGTATGGTTTTCTAGACATGGTTCTGTATGGTTTTATAGACATGGTTCTGTATGATTTTCTAGACATGGTTCTGTATGTTTTTGTAGACATGGTTCTGTATGGTTTCTAGACATAGTTCTGTATGCTATTGTAGACATGGTTCTGTATGGTTATGTAGACATGGTTCTGTATGGTTTCGTAAACATGGTTCTGTATGGTTTTCTAGACATAGTGCTATATTGTTTTATAGACATGGTTCTGTATGGTCTTCTAGACATCGTTCTGTATGGTTTTCTAGAGATGGTTCTGTATGGTTTTATAGACATGGTTCTGTATGGTTTTCTAGACATAGTTCTGTATGGTTTTCTAGACATGGTTCTGTATGGTTTTCTAGACATGGTTCTGTAGACATGGTTCTGTATGGTTTTCTAGACATAGTTCTGTATGGTTTTGTAGACATGGATCTGTATGGTTTTCTAGACATGGTTCTGTGTGGTTTTCTAGACATCGTTCTGTATGGTTTTGCAGACATGGTTCTGTATGGTTTTATAGACATGGTTCTGTATGGTTTTATAGACATAGTTCTGTATGGTTTTGTAGACATGGTTCTGTATGGTTTTGTAGACATGGTTCTGTATGGTTTTGTAGACATGGTTCTGTGTGGTTTTCTAGACATGGTTCTGTATGGTTTTGCAGACATGGTTCTGTATGGTTTTGTAGACATGATTCTGTATGGTTTTGTAGACATGGTTCTGTATGGTTTTTTAGACATGGTGCTGTGTGGTTTATAGACATAGTTCTGTATGGTTTTATAGACATGGTTCTGTATGGTTTTGTAGATATGGTTCTGTATGGTTTTGAAGACATGGATCTGTAGACACGGTTCTGTGTGGTTTTCTAGACATAGTTCTGTATGGTTCCATAGACATGGTTCTGCATGGTTTTCTGGACATGGTTCTGTAGACATGGTTCTGTATGGTTTTCTAGACATAGTTCTGTATGATTTTGCAGACATGATTCTGTATGGTTTTGCAGACATGGTACTGTATGGTTTTATAGACATGGTTCTGTATGGTTTTATAGAGATGGTTCTGTATGGTTTTCTAGACATGGTTCTGTATGGTTTTCTAGACATGGTTCTGTATGGTTTTTCAGCCATGGTTCTGTATGGTTTTGTACACATGGTTCTGTATGGTTTTCTAGACATGGTTCTGTATGGTTTATATACATGGTTCTGTATGGTTATGGACATAGTCCTGTATGGTTTTGTAGACATGGTGCTGTATGGTTTAGCAGACATGATACTGTATGGTTTTCTAGACATAGGTCTGTATGGTTTTCTAGACATGGTTCTGTATGGTTTTGTAGACATGGTTCTGTTGGTTTTGTAGATATGGTTCTGTATGATTTTGTTGACATGGTTCTGTAGACATGGTTCTGTGTGGTTTTCTAGACATAGTTCTGTATGGTTCCGTAGACATGGTTCTGTATGGTTTTCTGGACATGGTTCTGTAGACATGGTTCTGTATGGTTTTCTAGACATAGTTCTGTATGGTTTTGTAGACATGGTTCTGTATGGTTTTCTAGACATGGTTCTATATGGTTTTCTAGACATAGTTCTGTATGATTTTCTAGACATACTTCTGTATGGTTTTGTATACATGGTTCTGTATGGTTTTCTAGACATGGTTCTGTATGGTTTTATAGACATGGTTCTGTATTGTTTCTAGACATAGTTCTGTATGGTTTTCTAGAGATGGTTCTGTATGCTTTTATAGACATCGTTCTGTATGGTTTTATAGACATCGTTCTGTATGATTTTCTAGAGATGGTTCTGTATGGTTTTATAGACATGGTTCTGTATGGTCTTCTAGACATCGTTCTGTATGGTATTGTAAACATAGTTCTGTATGCTTTTGTAGACATGGTTCTGTATGATTATGTAGACATGGTTCTGTATGGTTTCGTAAACATGGGTCTGTATGGTTTTCTAGACATAGTAGTATATTGTTTTATAGACATGGTTCTGTATGGTTTGTAGACATGGTTCTGTATGGTTTTGTAGATATGGTTCTGTATGGTTTTGTAGACATGGTTCTGTAGACATGGTTCTGTGTGGTTTTCTAGACATAGTTCTGTATGGTTCCATAGACATGGTTCTGTATGGTTTTCTGCACATGGTTATGTAGACATGGTTCTGTATGGTTTTCTAGTCATAGTTCTGTATGGTTTTCTAGACATGGTTCTGTATGATTTTCTAGACATGGTTCTGTATGGTTTTCTAGACATCGTTCTGTATGGTTTTGAAGACATGGTTCTGTATGGTTTTGTAAACATGGTTCTGTATGGTTTTATAGACATGGTTCTGTATGGTTTTATAGACATAGTTCTGTATGGTTTTCTAGACATGGTTCTGTATGGTTTTGTAGACATGGTTCTGTATGGTTTTGTAGACATGGTTCTGTATGGTTTTATAGACATGGTTCTGTATGGTTTTATAGACATAGTTCGGTATGGTTTTCTAGACATCGTTCTGTATGGTTTTCTAGACATCGTTCTGTGTGGTTTTCTAGACATAGTTCTGTATGGTTTTGTAGACATGGTTCTGTATGGTTTTGAAGACATGGTTCTGTATGGTTTTGTAGACATGGTTCTGTATGGTTTTGTAGACATGGTTCTGAATGGTTTTCTAGACATAGTTCTCTATGGTTTTCTAGACATGGTTCTGTGTGGTTTTCTAGACATGGTTCTGTATGGTTTTGTAGACATGGTTCTGTATGGTTTTATATACATGGTTCTGTATGGTTTTATATATATGGTTCTGTATGTTTCTCTAGACATGGTTCTGTATGGTTTTATAGTTATAGTTCTGTATGGTTTTGTAGACATGGTTCTGTATGGTTTTCTAGACATGGTTCTGTATGGTTTTCTAGTCATGGTTCTGTAAACATGGTTCTGTGTGGTTTTACATATATGGTTCTGTATGTTTCTCTAGAAATGGTTCTTTATGGTTTTATAGACATAGTTCTGTATGGTTTTGTAGACATGATTCTGTATGGTTTTACATACATGGTTCTGTATGGTTTTCTAGACATGGTTCTGTATGGTTTATATACATAGTTCTGTATGGTTTTGTAGACATGGTTCTGTATGGTTTTATAGACATGGTTCTTTATTTTTTTTAGACATGGTACTGTATAGTTTTTTAGACATGGTTCTGTATGGTTTTCAAGACATGGTTCTGTGTGGTTTATAGACATAATTCTGTATGGTTTTATAGACATGGTTTTATATGGTTTTCTAGACATGATTCTGTATGGTTTTGCAGACATGGTACTGTATGGTTTTATAGACATGGTTCTGTATGGTTTTATAGAGATGGTTCTGTATGGTTTTCTAGACATGGTTCTGTATGGTTTTCTAGACATGGTTCTCTATGGTTTTGCAGACATGGTTCTGTATGGTTTTGTACACATGGTTCTGTGTGGTTTTCTAGACATGGTTCTGTATGGTTTATATACATAGTTCTGTATGGTTATGGACATAGTTCTGTATGGTTTTGTAGACATGGTGCTGTATGGTTTAGCAGACATGGTACTGTATGGTTTTCTAGACATAGGTCGGCATGGTTTTCTAGACATGGTTCTGTATGGTTTTGTAGACATGGTTCTGTATGGTTTTGTAGATATGGTTCTGTATGGTTTTGTAGACATGGTTCTGTAGACATGGTTCTGTGTGGTTTTCTAGACATAGTTCTGTATGGTTCCGTAGACATGGTTCTGTATGGTTTTCTGGACATGGTTCTGTAGAAATGGTTCTGTATGGTTTTCTAGACATAGTTCTGTATGGTTTTGTAGACATGGTTCTGTATGGTTTTCTAGACATGGTTCTGTATGGTTTTCTAGACATGGTTCTGTATGATTTTCTAGACATACTTCTGTATGGTTTTGTATACATGGTTCTGTATGGTTTTCTAGACATGGTTCTGTATGGCTTTATAGACATGGTTCTGTATGGTTTTGTAGACATGGTTCTGTATGGTTTTGTAGACATGGTTCTGTACGGTGTCTAGACATAGTTCTGTATGGTTTTCTAGAGATGGTTCTGTATGGTTTTATAGACATGGTTCTGTGTGGTCTTCTAGACATCGTTCTGTATGGTTTTCTAGAGATGGTTCTGTATGGTTTTATAGACATGGTTCTGTATGGTTTTGTAGACATAGTTCTGTATGGTTTTCTAGACGTGGTTCTGTATGGTTTTCTAGACATGGTTCTGTATGGTTTTCTAGACATGGTTCAGTATGGTTTTGTAAACATAGTTCTGTATGGTTTTGTAGACATGGTTCTGTATGGTTTCGTAAACATGGTTCTGTATGGTTTTCTAGACATAGTGCTTTATTGTTTTATAGACATGGTTCTGTATGGTTTTGTAGACATGGTTCTGTATGGTTTTGTAGATATGGTTCTGTATGGTTTTGTAGACATGGTTCTGTAGACATGGCTCTGTGTGGTTTTCTAGACATAGTTCTGTATGGTTCCGTAGACATGGTTCTGTGTGGTTTTCTGGACATAGTTCTGTAGACATGGTTCTGTATGGTTTTCTAGACATGGTTCTGTATGGTTTTCTAAACATGGTTCTGTATGATTTTCTAGACATACTTCTGTATGGTTTTGTACACATGGTTCTGTATGGTTTTCTAGACATGGTTCTGTATGGTTTTATAGACATCGTTCTGTATGGTTTTGTAGACATGGTTCTGTATGGTTTTGTAGACATGGTTCTGTGTGGTTTCTAGACATAGTTCTGTATGGTTTTCTAGACATGGTTCTGTATGCTTTTATAGACATCGTTCTGTATGGTTTTATAGACATCGTTCTGTATGGTTTTCTAGAGATGGTTCTGTATGGTTTTATAGACATGGTTCTGTATGGTCTTCTAGACATCGTTCTGTATGGTTTTCTAGAGATGGTTCTGTATGGTTTTATAGACATGGTTCTGTATGGTCTTCTGGACATAGTTCTGTATGGTTTTCTAGACATGGTTCTGAATGGTTTTCTAGACATGGTTCTGAATGGTTTTCTAGACATGGTTCTGTATGGTTTTCTAGACATGGTTCTGTATGGTTTTGTAAACATAGTTCTGTATGGTTTTGTAGAAATGGTTCTGTATGGTTATGTAGACATGGTTCTGTATGGTTTCGTAAACATGGTTCTGTATGATTTTCTAGACATAGTGCTATATTGTTTTATAGACATGGTTCTGTATGGGTTTATAGACATGTTTCTGTATGGTTTTGCAGACATGGTAATGTATGTTTTTATAGACATGGTTCTGTATGGTTTTATAGACATGGTTCTGTACGGTTTTGTAGACATGGTTCTGAATGGTTTTGCAGACATGGTACTGTATGGTTTTCTAGACATAGTTCTGTATGGTTCCGTAGACATGGTTCTGTATGGTTCCGTAGACATGGTTCTGTATGGTTTTCTGGACATGGTTCTGTAGACATCGTTCTGTATGGTTTTGTAGACCTGGTTCTGTATGGTTTTCTAGACATGGTTCTGTATGTTTTTTTAGACATGGTTCTGTATGATTTTCTAGACATACTTCTGTATGGTTTTGTACACATGGTTCTGTATGGTTTTCTAGACATTGTTCTGTATGGTTTTATAGACATGGTTCTGTATGGTTTTGTAGACATGGTTCTGTATGGTTTCGTAAACATGGTTCTGTATGGTTTTCTAGACATAGTGCTTTATTGTTTTATAGACATGGTTCTGTATGGTTTTGTAGACATGGTTCTGTATGGTTTTGTAGATATGGTTCTGTATGGTTTTGTAGACATGGTTCTGTAGACATGGCTCTGTGTGGTTTTCTAGACATAGTTCTGTATGGTTCCGTAGACATGGTTCTGTGTGGTTTTCTGGACATGGTTCTGTAGACATGGTTCTGTATGGTTTTCTAGACATGGTTCTGTATGGTTTTCTAAACATGGTTCTGTATGATTTTCTAGACATACTTCTGTATGGTTTTGTACACATGGTTCTGTATGGTTTTCTAGACATGGTTCTGTATGGTTTTATAGACATCGTTCTGTATGGTTTTGTAGACATGGTTCTGTATGGTTTTGTAGACATGGTTCTGTATGGTTTCTAGACATAGTTCTGTATGGTTTTCTAGACATGGTTCTGTATGCTTTTATAGACATCGTTCTGTATGGTTTTATAGACATCGTTCTGTATGGTTTTCTAGAGATGGTTCTGTATGGTTTTATAGACATGGTTCTGTATGGTCTTCTAGACATCGTTCTGTATGGTTTTCTAGAGATGGTTCTGTATGGTTTTATAGACATGGTTCTGTATGGTCTTCTGGACATAGTTCTGTATGGTTTTCTAGACATGGTTCTGAATGGTTTTCTAGACATGGTTCTGAATGGTTTTCTAGACATGGTTCTGTATGTTTTTCTAGACATGGTTCTGTATGGTTTTGTAAACATAGTTCTGTATGGTTTTGTAGAAATGGTTCTGTATGGTTATGTAGACATGGTTCTGTATGGTTTCGTAAACATGGTTCTGTATGATTTTCTAGACATAGTGCTATATTGTTTTATAGACATGGTTCTGTATGGGTTTATAGACATGTTTCTGTATGGTTTTGCAGACATGGTAATGTATGTTTTTATAGACATGGTTCTGTATGGTTTTATAGACATGGTTCTGTACGGTTTTGTAGACATGGTTCTGAATGGTTTTGCAGACATGGTACTGTATGGTTTTCTAGACATAGTTCTGTATGGTTCCGTAGACATGGTTCTGTATGGTTCCGTAGACATGGTTCTGTATGGTTTTCTGGACATGGTTCTGTAGACATCGTTCTGTATGGTTTTGTAGACCTGGTTCTGTATGGTTTTCTAGACATGGTTCTGTATGGTTTTTTAGACATGGTTCTGTATGATTTTCTAGACATACTTCTGTATGGTTTTGTACACATGGTTCTGTATGGTTTTCTAGACATTGTTCTGTATGGTTTTATGGACATGGTTCTGTATGGTTTTGTAGACATGGTTCTGTATGGTTTTGTAGACATGGTTCTGTATGGTTTCTAGACATAGTTCTGTATGGCTTTATAGACATGGTTCTGTATGCTTTTATAGACATCGTTCTGTATGGTTTTATAGACATCGTTCAGTAAGGTTTTCTAGAGATGGTTCTGTATGGTTTTATAGACATGGTTCTGTATGGTCTTCTAGACATCGTTCTGTATGGTTTTCTAGAGATGGTTCTGTATGGTTTTATAGACACGGTTCTGTATGGTTTTGTAGACATGGTTCTGTATGGTTTATATACATAGTTCTGTATGGTTATGGACATAGTTCTGTATGGTTTTGTAGACATGGTGCTGTATGGTTTAGCAGACATGGTACTGTATGGTTTTCTAGACATAGGTCTGTATGGTTTTATAGACATGGTTCTGTATGGTTTTGTAGACATGGTTCTGTATGGTTTTGTAGATATGGTTCTGTATGGTTTTGTAGACATGGTTCTGTAGACATGGTTCTGTGTGGTTTTCTAGACATAGTTCTGTATGGTTCCGTAGACATGGTTCTGTATGGTTTTCTAGACATGGTTCTGTAGACATGGTTCTGTATGGTTTTCTAGACATAGTTCTGTATGGTTTTGTAGACATGGTTCTGTATGGTTTTCTAGACATGGTTCTGTATGGTTTTCTAGACATGGTTCTGTATGATTTTCTAGACATACTTCTGTATGGTTTTGTATACATGGTTCTGTATGGTTTTCTAGACATGGTTCTGTATGGCTTTATAGACATGGTTCTGTATGGTTTTGTAGACATGGTTCTGTATGGTTTTGTAGACATGATTCTGTACGGTGTCTAGACATAGTTCTGTATGGTTTTCTAGAGATGGTTCTGTATGGTTTTATAGACATGGTTCTGTGTGGTCTTCTAGACATCGTTCTGTATGGTTTTCTAGAGATGGTTCTGTATGGTTTTATAGACATGGTTCTGTATGGTTTTCTAGACATAGTTCTGTATGGTTTTCTAGACGTGGTTCTGTATGGTTTTCTAGACATGGTTCTGTATGGTTTTCTAGACATGGTTCAGTATGGTTTTGTAAACATAGTTCTGTATGGTTTTGTAGACATGGTTCTGTATGGTTTCGTAAACATGGTTCTGTATGGTTTTCTAGACATAGTGCTATATTGTTTTATAGACATGGTTCTGTATGGTTTTGTAGACATGGTTCTGTATGGTTTTGTAGATATGGTTCTGTATGGTTTTGTAGACATGGTTCTGTAGACATGGCTCTGTGTGGTTTTCTAGACATAGTTCTGTATGGTTCCGTAGACATGGTTCTGTGTGGTTTTCTGGACATGGTTCTGTAGACATGGTTCTGTATGGTTTTCTAGACATGGTTCTGTATGGTTTTCTAAACATGGTTCTGTATGATTTTCTAGACATACTTCTGTATGGTTTTGTACACATGGTTCTGTTTGGTTTTCTAGACATGGTTCTGCATGGTTTTATAGACATGGTTCTGTATGGTTTTGTAGACATGGTTCTGTATGGTTTTGTAGACATGGTTCTGTATGGTTTCTAGACATAGTTCTGTATGGTTTTCTAGACATGGTTCTGTATGCTTTTATAGACATCGTTCTGTATGGTTTTATAGACATCGTTCTGTATGGTTTTCTAGAGATGGTTCTGTATGGTTTTATAGACATGGTTCTGTATGGTCTTCTAGACATCGTTCTGTATGGTTTTATAGACATGGTTCTGTATGGTTTTATAGACATGGTTCTGTATGGTCTTCTGGACATAGTTCTGTATGGTTTTCTAGACATGGTTCTGAATGGTTTTCTAGACATGGTTCTGTATGGTTTTATATATATGGTTCTGTATGTTTCTCTAGACATGGTTCTGTATGGTTTTATAGTTATAGTTCTGTATGGTTTTGTAGACATGGTTCTGTATGGTTTTCTAGACATGGTTCTGTATGGTTTTCTAGTCATGGTTCTGTAAACATGGTTCTGTGTGGTTTTACATATATGGTTCTGTATGTTTCTCTAGAAATGGTTCTTTATGGTTTTATAGACATAGTTCTGTATGGTTTTGTAGACATGATTCTGTATGGTTTTACATACATGGTTCTGTATGGTTTTCTAGACATGGTTCTGTATGGTTTATATACATAGTTCTGTATGGTTTTGTAGACATGGTTCTGTATGGTTTTATAGACATGGTTCTTTATTTTCTTTAGACATGGTACTGTATAGTTTTTTAGACATGGTTCTGTATGGTTTTCAAGACATGGTTCTGTGTGGTTTATAGACATAATTCTGTATGGTTTTATAGACATGGTTTTGTATGGTTTTCTAGACATGATTCTGTATGGTTTTGCAGACATGGTACTGTATGGTTTTATAGACATGGTTCTGTATGGTTTTATAGAGATGGTTCTGTATGGTTTTCTAGACATGGTTCTGTATGGTTTTCTAGACATGGTTCTCTATGGTTTTGCAGACATGGTTCTGTATGGTTTTGTACACATGGTTCTGTGTGGTTTTCTAGACATGGTTCTGTATGGTTTATATACATAGTTCTGTATGGTTATGGACATAGTTCTGTATGGTTTTGTAGACATGGTGCTGTATGGTTTAGCAGACATGGTACTGTATGGTTTTCTAGACATAGGTCTGCATGGTTTTCTAGACATGGTTCTGTATGGTTTTGTAGACATGGTTCTGTATGGTTTTGTAGATATGGTTCTGTATGGTTTTGTAGACATGGTTCTGTAGACATGGTTCTGTGTGGTTTTCTAGACATAGTTCTGTATGGTTCCGTAGACATGGTTCTGTATGGTTTTCTGGACATGGTTCTGTAGAAATGGTTCTGTATGGTTTTCTAGACATAGTTCTGTATGGTTTTGTAGACATGGTTCTGTATGGTTTTCTAGACATGGTTCTGTATGGTTTTCTAGACATGGTTCTGTATGATTTTCTAGACATACTTCTGTATGGTTTTGTATACATGGTTCTGTATGGTTTTCTAGACATGGTTCTGTATGGCTTTATAGACATGGTTCTGTATGGTTTTGTAGACATGGTTCTGTATGGTTTTGTAGACATGGTTCTGTACGGTGTCTAGACATAGTTCTGTATGGTTTTCTAGAGATGGTTCTGTATGGTTTTATAGACATGGTTCTGTGTGGTCTTCTAGACATCGTTCTGTATGGTTTTCTAGAGATGGTTCTGTATGGTTTTATAGACATGGTTCTGTATGGTTTTGTAGACATAGTTCTGTATGGTTTTCTAGACGTGGTTCTGTATGGTTTTCTAGACATGGTTCTGTATGGTTTTCTAGACATGGTTCAGTATGGTTTTGTAAACATAGTTCTGTATGGTTTTGTAGACATGGTTCTGTATGGTTTCGTAAACATGGTTCTGTATGGTTTTCTAGACATAGTGCTTTATTGTTTTATAGACATGGTTCTGTATGGTTTTGTAGACATGGTTCTGTATGGTTTTGTAGATATGGTTCTGTATGGTTTTGTAGACATGGTTCTGTAGACATGGCTCTGTGTGGTTTTCTAGACATAGTTCTGTATGGTTCCGTAGACATGGTTCTGTGTGGTTTTCTGGACATGGTTCTGTAGACATGGTTCTGTATGGTTTTCTAGACATGGTTCTGTATGGTTTTCTAAACATGGTTCTGTATGATTTTCTAGACATACTTCTGTATGGTTTTGTACACATGGTTCTGTATGGTTTTCTAGACATGGTTCTGTATGGTTTTATAGACATCGTTCTGTATGGTTTTGTAGACATGGTTCTGTATGGTTTTGTAGACATGGTTCTGTATGGTTTCTAGACATAGTTCTGTATGGTTTTCTAGACATGGTTCTGTATGCTTTTATAGACATCGTTCTGTATGGTTTTATAGACATCGTTCTGTATGGTTTTCTAGAGATGGTTCTGTATGGTTTTATAGACATGTTTCTGTATGGTCTTCTAGACATCGTTCTGTATGGTTTTCTAGAGATGGTTCTGTATGGTTTTATAGACATGGTTCTGTATGGTCTTCTGGACATAGTTCTGTATGGTTTTATAGACATGGTTCTGTATGGTTTTATAGACATGGTTCTGTATGGTCTTCTGGACATAGTTCTGTATGGTTTTCTAGACATGGTTCTGAATGGTTTTCTAGACATGGTTCTGTATGGTTTTATATATATGGTTCTGTATGTTTCTCTAGACATGGTTCTGTATGGTTTTATAGTTATAGTTCTGTATGGTTTTGTAGACATGGTTCTGTATGGTTTTCTAGACATGGTTCTGTATGGTTTTCTAGTCATGGTTCTGTAAACATGGTTCTGTGTGGTTTTACATATATGGTTCTGTATGTTTCTCTAGAAATGGTTCTTTATGGTTTTATAGACATAGTTCTGTATGGTTTTGTAGACATGATTCTGTATGGTTTTACATACATGGTTCTGTATGGTTTTCTAGACATGGTTCTGTATGGTTTATATACATAGTTCTGTATGGTTTTGTAGACATGGTTCTGTATGGTTTTATAGACATGGTTCTTTATTTTTTTTAGACATGGTACTGTATAGTTTTTTAGACATGGTTCTGTATGGTTTTCAAGACATGGTTCTGTGTGGTTTATAGACATAATTCTGTATGGTTTTATAGACATGGTTTTGTATGGTTTTCTAGACATGATTCTGTATGGTTTTGCAGACATGGTACTGTATGGTTTTATAGACATGGTTCTGTATGGTTTTATAGAGATGGTTCTGTATGGTTTTCTAGACATGGTTCTGTATGGTTTTCTAGACATGGTTCTCTATGGTTTTGCAGACATGGTTCTGTATGGTTTTGTACACATGGTTCTGTGTGGTTTTCTAGACATGGTTCTGTATGGTTTATATACATAGTTCTGTATGGTTATGGACATAGTTCTGTATGGTTTTGTAGACATGGTGCTGTATGGTTTAGCAGACATGGTACTGTATGGTTTTCTAGACATAGGTCTGCATGGTTTTCTAGACATGGTTCTGTATGGTTTTGTAGACATGGTTCTGTATGGTTTTGTAGATATGGTTCTGTATGGTTTTGTAGACATGGTTCTGTAGACATGGTTCTGTGTGGTTTTCTAGACATAGTTCTGTATGGTTCCGTAGACATGGTTCTGTATGGTTTTCTGGACATGGTTCTGTAGAAATGGTTCTGTATGGTTTTCTAGACATAGTTCTGTATGGTTTTGTAGACATGGTTCTGTATGGTTTTCTAGACATGGTTCTGTATGGTTTTCTAGACATGGTTCTGTATGATTTTCTAGACATACTTCTGTATGTTTTTGTATACATGGTTCTGTATGGTTTTCTAGACATGGTTCTGTATGGCTTTATAGACATGGTTCTGTATGGTTTTGTAGACATGGTTCTGTATGGTTTTGTAGACATGGTTCTGTACGGTGTCTAGACATAGTTCTGTATGGTTTTCTAGAGATGGTTCTGTATGGTTTTATAGACATGGTTCTGTGTGGTCTTCTAGACATCGTTCTGTATGGTTTTCTAGAGATGGTTCTGTATGGTTTTATAGACATGGTTCTGTATGGTTTTGTAGACATAGTTCTGTATGGTTTTCTAGACGTGGTTCTGTATGGTTTTCTAGACATGGTTCTGTATGGTTTTCTAGACATGGTTCAGTATGGTTTTGTAAACATAGTTCTGTATGGTTTTGTAGACATGGTTCTGTATGGTTTCGTAAACATGGTTCTGTATGGTTTTCTAGACATAGTGCTTTATTGTTTTATAGACATGGTTCTGTATGGTTTTGTAGACATGGTTCTGTATGGTTTTGTAGATATGGTTCTGTATGGTTTTGTAGACATGGTTCTGTAGACATGGCTCTGTGTGGTTTTCTAGACATAGTTCTGTATGGTTCCGTAGACATGGTTCTGTGTGGTTTTCTGGACATGGTTCTGTAGACATGGTTCTGTATGGTTTTCTAGACATGGTTCTGTATGGTTTTCTAAACATGGTTCTGTATGATTTTCTAGACATACTTCTGTATGGTTTTGTACACATGGTTCTGTATGGTTTTCTAGACATGGTTCTGTATGGTTTTATAGACATCGTTCTGTATGGTTTTGTAGACATGGTTCTGTATGGTTTTGTAGACATGGTTCTGTATGGTTTCTAGACATAGTTCTGTATGGTTTTCTAGACATGGTTCTGTATGCTTTTATAGACATCGTTCTGTATGGTTTTATAGACATCGTTCTGTATGGTTTTCTAGAGATGGTTCTGTATGGTTTTATAGACATGGTTCTGTATGGTCTTCTAGACATCGTTCTGTATGGTTTTCTAGAGATGGTTCTGTATGGTTTTATAGACATGGTTCTGTATGGTCTTCTGGACATAGTTCTGTATGGTTTTCTAGACATGGTTCTGAATGGTTTTCTAGACATGGTTCTGAATGGTTTTCTAGACATGGTTCTGTATGGTTTTCTAGACATGGTTCTGTATGGTTTTGTAAACATAGTTCTGTATGGTTTTGTAGAAATGGTTCTGTATGGTTATGTAGACATGGTTCTGTATGGTTTCGTAAACATGGTTCTGTATGATTTTCTAGACATAGTGCTATATTGTTTTATAGACATGGTTCTGTATGGGTTTATAGACATGTTTCTGTATGGTTTTGCAGACATGGTAATGTATGTTTTTATAGACATGGTTCTGTATGGTTTTATAGACATGGTTCTGTACGGTTTTGTAGACATGGTTCTGAATGGTTTTGCAGACATGGTACTGTATGGTTTTCTAGACATAGTTCTGTATGGTTCCGTAGACATGGTTCTGTATGGTTCCGTAGACATGGTTCTGTATGGTTTTCTGGACATGGTTCTGTAGACATCGTTCTGTATGGTTTTGTAGACCTGGTTCTGTATGGTTTTCTAGACATGGTTCTGTATGGTTTTTTAGACATGGTTCTGTATGATTTTCTAGACATACTTCTGTATGGTTTTGTACACATGGTTCTGTATGGTTTTCTAGACATTGTTCTGTATGGTTTTATAGACATGGTTCTGTATGGTTTTGTAGACATGGTTCTGTATGGTTTTGTAGACATGGTTCTGTATGGTTTCTAGACATAGTTCTGTATGGTTTTCTAGACATGGTTCTGTATGCTTTTATAGACATCGTTCTGTATGGTTTTATAGACATCGTTCAGTAAGGTTTTCTAGAGATGGTTCTGTATGGTTTTATAGACATGGTTCTGTATGGTCTTCTAGACATCGTTCTGTATGGATTTCTAGAGATGGTTCTGTATGGTTTTATAGACACGGTTCTGTATGGTTTTGTAGACATGGTTCTGTATGGTTTATATACATAGTTCTGTATGGTTATGGACATAGTTCTGTATGGTTTTGTAGACATGGTGCTGTATGGTTTAGCAGACATGGTACTGTATGGTTTTCTAGACATAGGTCTGTATGGTTTTATAGACATGGTTCTGTATGGTTTTGTAGACATGGTTCTGTATGGTTTTGTAGATATGGTTCTGTATGGTTTTGTAGACATGGTTCTGTAGACATGGTTCTGTGTGGTTTTCTAGACATAGTTCTGTATGGTTCCGTAGACATGGTTCTGTATGGTTTTCTAGACATGGTTCTGTAGACATGGTTCTGTATGGTTTTCTGGACATAGTTCTGTATGGTTTTGTAGACATGGTTCTGTATGGTTTTCTAGACATGGTTCTGTATGGTTTTCTAGACATGGTTCTGTATGATTTTCTAGACATACTTCTGTATGGTTTTGTATACATGGTTCTGTATGGTTTTCTAGACATGGTTCTGTATGGCTTTATAGACATGGTTCTGTATGGTTTTGTAGACATGGTTCTGTATGGTTTTGTAGACATGGTTCTGTACGGTGTCTAGACATAGTTCTGTATGGTTTTCTAGAGATGGTTCTGTATGGTTTTATAGACATGGTTCTGTGTGGTCTTCTAGACATCGTTCTGTATGGTTTTCTAGAGATGGTTCTGTATGGTTTTATAGACATGGTTCTGTATGGTTTTCTAGACATAGTTCTGTATGGTTTTCTAGACGTGGTTCTGTATGGTTTTCTAGACATGGTTCTGTATGGTTTTCTAGACATGGTTCAGTATGGTTTTGTAAACATAGTTCTGTATGGTTTTGTAGACATGGTTCTGTATGGTTTCGTAAACATGGTTCTGTATGGTTTTCTAGACATAGTGCTATATTGTTTTATAGACATGGTTCTGTATGGTTTTGTAGACATGGTTCTGTATGGTTTTGTAGATATGGTTCTGTATGGTTTTGTAGACATGGTTCTGTAGACATGGCTCTGTGTGGTTTTCTAGACATAGTTCTGTATGGTTCCGTAGACATGGTTCTGTGTGGTTTTCTGGACATGGTTCTGTAGACATGGTTCTGTATGGTTTTCTAGACATGGTTCTGTATGGTTTTCTAAACATGGTTCTGTATGATTTTCTAGACATACTTCTGTATGGTTTTGTACACATGGTTCTGTTTGGTTTTCTAGACATGGTTCTGTATGGTTTTATAGACATGGTTCTGTATGGTTTTGTAGACATGGTTCTGTATGGTTTTGTAGACATGGTTCTGTATGGTTTCTAGACATAGTTCTGTATGGTTTTCTAGACATGGTTCTGTATGCTTTTATAGACATCGTTCTGTATGGTTTTATAGACATCGTTCTGTATGGTTTTCTAGAGATGGTTCTGTATGGTTTTATAGACATGGTTCTGTATGGTCTTCTAGACATCGTTCTGTATGGTTTTATAGACATGGTTCTGTATGGTTTTATAGACATGGTTCTGTATGGTCTTCTGGACATAGTTCTGTATGGTTTTCTAGACATGGTTCTGAATGGTTTTCTAGACATGGTTCTGAATGGTTTTCTAGACATGGTTCTGTATGGTTTTCTAGACATGGTTCTGTATGGTTTTGTAAACATAGTTCTGTATGGTTTTGTAGACATGGTTCTGTATGGTTATGTAGACATGGTTCTGTATGGTTTCGTAAACATGGTTCTGTATGATTTTCTAGACATAGTGCTATATTGTTTTATAGACATGGTTCTGTATGGGTTTATAGACATGGTTCTGTATGGTTTTGCAGACATGGTAATGTATGTTTTTATAGACATGGTTCTGTATGGTTTTATAGACATGGTTCTGTATGGTTTTGTAGACATGGTTCTGAATGGTTTTGCAGACATGGTACTGTATGGTTTTCTAGACATAGTTCTGTATGGTTCCGTAGACATGGTTCTGTATGGTTCCGTAGACATGGTTCTGTATGGTTTTCTGGACATGGTTCTGTAGACATCGTTCTGTATGGTTTTGTAGACCTGGTTCTGTATGGTTTTCTAGACATGGTTCTGTATGGTTTTTTAGACATGGTTCTGTATGATTTTCTAGACATACTTCTGTATGGTTTTGTACACATGGTTCTGTATGGTTTTCTAGACATTGTTCTGTATGGTTTTATAGACATGGTTCTGTATGGTTTTGTAGACATGGTTCTGTATGGTTTCTAGACATAGTTCTGTATGGTTTTCTAGACATGGTTCTGTATGCTTTTATAGACATCGTTCTGTATGGTTTTATAGACATCGTTCTGTAAGGTTTTCTAGAGATGGTTCTGTATGGTTTTATAGACATGGTTCTGTATGGTCTTCTAGACATCGTTCTGTATGGTTTTCTAGAGATGGTTCTGTATGGTTTTATAGACATGGTACTGTATCGTCTTACAGACTTGGTTCTGTATGGTTATATATATATATATATGGTTCTGTATGGTTTTATAGACACGGTTCTGTATGGTTTTGTAGACATGGTTCTGTATGGTTTATATACATAGTTCTGTATGGTTATGGACATAGTTCTGTATGGTTTTGTAGATATGGTTCTGTATGGTTTTGTAGACATGGTTCTGTAGACATGATTCTGTGTGGTTTTCTAGACATAGTTCTGTATGGTTCCGTAGACATGGTTCTGTATGGTTTTCTGGACATGGTTCTGTATGGTTTTGCAGACATGGTTCTGTATGGTTTTCTAGACATGGTTCTGTATGGTGTTGCAGTCATGGTTCTGTATTGTTTCATAGACATGGTTCTCTATGGGTTTGCAGACATGGTTCTGTGTAGTTTCGCAGACCTGGTTTTGTGGACCCAGTTCTGTATGGTTTTGCAGACATTGCTCTGTATGGTTTTACAACATGGATCTGTGTGGTTTTATAGACATGGTTCTGTATGGTTTTATAGACATGGTTCTGTATGGTTTTGTAGACATGGTTCTGTATGGTTTTCTAGACAAGGTTCTGTATGGTTTTGCAGACATGGTTCTGTATCGTGTTGCAGTTATGGTTCTGTATTGTTTCATAGACATGGTTCTCTATGGGTTTGCAGACATGGTTCTGTGTAGTTTCGCAGATCTGGTTTTGTGTGGTTTTGTGGACCCGGTTCTGTATGGTTTTGCAGACATTGCTCTGTATGGTTTTACAACATAGTTCTGTGTGGTTTTATAGACATGGTTCTGTATGGTTTTATAGACATGGTTCTGTATGGTTTTATAGACTAGGTTCTGTATGGTTTTGCAGACATGGTTCTGTGTGGTGTTGCAGTCATGGTTCTGTATTGTTTCATAGACATGGTTCTCTATGGGTTTGCAGACATGGTTCTGTGTAGTTTCGCAGACCTGGTTTTGTGGACCCGGTTCTGTATGGTTTTGCAGACATTGCTCTGTATGGTTTTACAACATGGATCTGTGTGGTTTTATAGACATGGTTCTGTATGGTTTTATAGACATGGTTCTGTATGGTTTTGTAGACATGGTTCTGCATGGTCTTCTAGACATGGTTCTGTATGGTTTTGCAGACATGGTTCTGTATCGTGTTGCAGTTATGGTTCTGTATTGTTTCATAGACATGGTTCTCTATGGGTTTGCAGACATGGTTCTGTGTAGTTTCGCAGACCTGGTTTTGTGGACCCGGTTCTGTATGGTTTTGCAGACATTGCTCTGTATGGTTTTACAACATGGATCTGTGTGGTTTTATAGACATGGTTCTGTATGGTTTTATAGACATGGTTCTGTATGGTTTTGTAGACATGGTTCTGCATGGTCTTCTAGACATGGTTCTGTATGGTTTTGCAGACATGGTTCTGTATCGTGTTGCAGTTATGGTTCTGTATTGTTTCATAGACATGGTTCTCTATGGGTTTGCAGACATGGTTCTGTGTAGTTTCTCAGACCTGGTTTTGTGTGGTTTTGTGGATACGGTTCTGTATGGTTTTGCAGACATTGCTCTGTATGGTTTTACAACATGGTTCTGTGTGGTTTTATAGACATGGTTCTGTATGGTTTTATAGACATGGTTTTGTATGGTTTTATAGACTAGGTTCTGAATGGTTTTATAGACATGGTTCTGTGTGGTTTTATAGACATAATTCTGTATGGTTTTATAGACATGGTTCTGTATGGTTATATATACATGGTTCTGTATGATTGTATAGACATGGTTCTGTGTAGTTTCGCAGACCTGGTTTTGTGTGCTTTTGCAGACATGGGTAGTTCGTTATGGTTTTGAAGAAATGCGTTTGTAAACATTTTTGTTGACATAGTTATAGTTTCCCGACTTTGTTTTGAAGATATGGTTTTGATGACTTGTTCTGCAAACATGATTCTGTGTTTTGTAAACACTGATTTGTATTCGTAGTTGTTTGGACATTGTTCGGTAGACTGTAACTGTTTGAAATATGGTTTGGTTGGTATTTAGGTATAGAGCACTTTAAATATTACTGGAAAATAGTATGTATATATCGTGGATTCCTTGTGACGTCACAGCAATTAATCGATTCTACGTGCATTTACGCTTGTTAAATTCTCATTCTCCAATGGTACTTAGTACTCTGACATTTACCTGAGCCGTGAATAATGTAACCTTTATATCTTATAGAATATATAACAGTTCGTATTCTCTGAAATGCTGATTGAAACTATATTTCAAATTGCTTACAGGAAACTATTATAGACACAATTGTATCTTATTACTATTATCTTGCATGAAATTGCGTCGCTCAATTTGTCCTTTATTTCAAATTAGATGTGGAAATAAAAAGTGTCCAGGTCAATGAACTCAGTTTCAGCGATATCATATTTTCACGACGATCGTACACTGGAAGTGTCAATCAAATAACAGTTGCCTGGACTGACTTGAGTCTTACGGCTTTGGAAAAACATGGTACGTACTACAAAAGGCTTATTAAAATAACTTGTTTTCTGTAATAAAACTGTTTTAGGAAATGAGCTAGTATTGAATATCAACGAAATAACATTATATTTAAAGCATTTGTCTGGAGTGCGTTCTTGTGCATTAAACATGCATGGAAGTGTGTCACGTGGGAAGCAGTGAAATATTATAATATGCATATTTGTATTTATTTTTAGACATTATAACTTACGTTGCAACTATATATCGCAATGTATCAAGTGAATACAGTGTCGACTACGATTTAACTGGTGTCGTGGATGGTGACGTGTACATTGGTAGTGATTTAATTTCCATCTCACTGTTTGTGAATCATGTACAAGTGTCAGTTCCCGTCACGTATAAATTATTTGTATATTCTGGGGTGAGTGTCAATCTACTATGTACTATGTTTCCCGTAATGAGCATGCGCAGTTAGCAAGCCTGCTATCTGAATCTAAAATGTTTTAAGATCTCTTAAAATCAGAGTAATTGCGACGTCGGTCGTCAACGGGATCAATTTAATTTATTTTTATTACAACTCCTCTCTTCTCCAATTTGTAGATATTTTCTGGGGACGTTGTGAGGGATGATACCATATGCTCTTATTTATCATACCAACATGGGTAAGAATTATATTGAGCAATTATTTAGAAATTTTTATTACTGAGATTTATACTAGCCTACTTTGTACTAAAGCAGATACCGTCTATATTATAATTACTGGACTGGTATTAAATGTATTTAGGAGATAACGCATTTGCATTGACATGTGTCCCGTGATTTAGAACACTGTGTGTGTGATGTAATGATATATTTATGTCAATTATGGGTTGGTTGTTCTTTGACATACATGTCACCTCGAGTGTTACAGCACTCAACCAACAACGAAGTAATTGTTACGTCAATAAAGTTGCTACAATACAAACCTACATATTTTTGTCACAAACTAGTAGACATAAAAAAATGTACAGTGTGCATATTGAATATATATGTGATCTTATTGTGTATAGTGAGAATATGAGCTATGCGTACTTGTATAATGGTATGTGGAAGAACGACGGGTGTCAATTATTATCTGACAGTGGATTTAATGTAGAATGTTACTCAAGTCATACAACCAACTTTGCTGTACTTCTCAAAGTTACTGATCACCAGGTAATATAATGTAACATATCTGACGTCACGTTCTGTAACACAGTGAACTAATGTGTGATCTCTGGTAATTTTCATACGCGTGTCTTCGTGGTATATTGGATGCATTACGTACGTGGTGCATCATAGTTCTAAAATAGTCAAAAACAAAACAATAGAATGCAACGCCATTGTAATAATCTTGTCACGGTGCTACCCATGCATTTGGTGTTTTAATTTATATTATATTACTTTCAATCGACAGACTTCAACATCTGACACAAATATATTTCACTGGCTGTCATATATCGGTTGTGCTCTCTCTCTGTTGGCTCTTTTTTCAGCATTTGGCGTATGTGTATACTTGGGGTAAGTCACCTTCAAATCTTACCATGATTATATTTGATACATACGTATTAGCTACTTATATGTTATCAAAGTAACCAAGTAATTATTATTGATATCTTAAAGGTCTGCCTTATCTGCTGAAAGACAGACAATTCACAAGAATTTGATGGTTGCTATGACGATAACAATCATCATTTCAGTGTGTGCTGATATTGCTGCTACGAATAGAGTAAGTAGCCTATTCAAAATATTAACTTAACGTATCATTAAATCAAATGATTGGATAATATTAGCTGCATGGTAGGAATACTTAATAGTGTTCTGTATTCTGTTATGTTGTCTTCGCAAAATACACCCAACTTATGATAAGTTAATAGGGGAGTATATCTAACAATTACAGATAGCGTGCAGGATTGTGGCAATATTCCTTCATTACTCGATTACTGTAATGTTTATTTGGATGTTAATAGAGGGTATACATCTGTATCGACTGGTCGTAATGGTGTTTGGTAGTGAGAAATCGTGGATAAAGTTCTACTACGGCATAGGATGGGGTAACGTACTTAACGCATGGAATACCATATAACATATATAGCCAATATAGTATATATATATATATATATATATATATATATATATATATATATATATATATATATATATATATATATATATATATATATATATATATATATATATATATATATATATATATATATATATATATATGAACGTAATGAATATATATATATATATATATTTTTATTTAATATTGCCAGAATGTCATTTGAAAGAGGGCACCGTATTTTTTGTTTATCATTACGTTCATTTTATTCACAGGTGCACCAGTTGTAATTATTGGCTTGTGTGTCGCAATCACGCATAAGAGTTACGGCGCCGATGAAAGGTGATCAAATATCTCATTCTCAAGGTTGAATTGTCTTAACCTGTTTATTGCTATCACAACTTAGTAATCCAATTATATAACACTGAGATGCATATCTTTCTCATAGATGCTGGCTTTCCATAGAGACTGGTTTAATTTGGGTTTTCGCCGTGACAGTAATAGTAATATGTGTGGTGAGTTACCATGGTGAATTATATTGTTTATTCAATTACCATATGATTAATAATATAGTCATTACTATATTGTTTAATGCTTATAGCGTTATCATTAATTCACTCACGTTTTATTTCTACCTTGCTAAGCTGAATATAATAGTAATAATACTGGTGGCAAAGGTGGTGTATACGGCAGCAGGAAGTCACAAGCAGGGCAAATACGACAACGTAAAGTAAGAATAAATCAGATTACTTTCCACTCGGTGTATACATCAGAAGCGATTTAGCATGACAGACAAGTCAGTATAGAAATGTCGAATACCGACGTATGGCAGTGAATGGATCGTTTTATTTCATTTAAACATCAATTCTAGTACACAATACGTTGACCTCAGTATGTTTAAGTACATTTCCTATTTAAAAAACAACGCTAGCTACTGTCAGCATTGTTTCCAATATCGAATACAACTTGCCAATTACGGTGCATATAACAGACATATGCTTTCAGAAGGTTATGTTAAAGATACAAAGACTTACAGTTGTAGACTAATTATTAGAAAGCGCAGGTGCCAACATATGCATGAAAGAACCTTGTGGATTCAATACTACTTCTAGGCTTCAATGAATGATTACTGTATGATTAAACCCAAGCATTAGAGCTTGTTTTGAAAGTAAACGTATTTTAACTTGGTAAATGCGTTCTCATTTCAGGGCTGCTTTCAGAAGCACTGTGATGTTACTCCCAATACTCGGTGTCACGTGGTTGTTTGGTTTACTCGCAATCAATGATGCAACAATCTTCTTCCAGTATATCTTTGTAATACTGAATTCATTGCAGGTAGATATAATGTAGCTTTGCTCCTTGCATAGTGTATACACATATATAGTTTAAACAAATTACTTTTTAATATGTGCAATTATTTTCGTCTTTCTAGGGAGTATTTTTGTTCCTGTGTCACATTGTTCTAAATTCCGAGGTAAGTATCTAATACCGTCTTTTAATTCGTTAAATGATTTTATATAAATTACCACTTGTGCAATATTTTTTCCCGAAATTAAAATTGCTTGACCAAATACCATGTAAGTGGGAGTCCATCTAAGCATGGTTGATTTGAAAATTGTACTTTCTCACCGGAAATTATACTTATTAATCATCAATTGCAGTTGATTCACGAAATATTTAATATAGCCTAGATTTTTGGTTGAATACATAATTATGTAATCGCATGATATGAGTTTTATTACCAAATTGAAAAAAAAATATCTGCTTTGTTACATATGCTGCCCTAATCACATTACATTTCCCATGCATCTATGTTAACAGTACAGAGTACTAATGTCAAAAAGAGTGTATAGATTTGTTTTCAAATGATTTGTTATAAACAGGTCCGAACAGCATTTTCCCAGAAACAGAGTAAGTTAGCTGCCGAGAGGGGTTCCTATTCTGGAACTAGTAACATGGTAAGTTGCTACAATTATCTGTATCATATAATTGGTTTATATACAAAATAATAATTCATAATATTATTCACAATCCAGGAAATTAATATGGTCATTATTACCCACCGAGTATTGTAACTCTGGGAAATAATATCACATTTAATATTTATGCAATTACGATAGGAATATGTAAAATGACTTACCGCTGTAGACGAGTTATGTAACTCAAGTCTATGTAATGGCAATGTTGTCCACATATTATACGTATATTGATTGCTGGTCATTTTATTTCTTGTAGGTGACGATTAAATCAACAAAAGTCACACCGTCCACTATCAACACTCAGTCCGTTATTTTAGAAGACAATACCGTTCAGGCGGAGGAGGACATTATATTTGCATAGAAGTTAGAATTTACCATAATTCAGGGACAAGTATAGTTTTTCAATAAAACATATAATTGTATATAATATAGTGTAAAAATATAAATTGTATTCTTACCTATTATAAACTTATCTTTTTGTCTGCATGATATATAATAACACGTTTCAAAGTTTTAACTGAAACACGACAACGAATTATGTTTACACATGAATAGCGATTGAATGAGTGGCATTTACAGTGAGTGGCAATTACAATGAGAAGCAATTCCAGTGACTTTTTTATTACTAAAGATAGAGATTATATGTTGAATTTATAATGTTTATTGAAGTAGGAAAGTCGTTACAACATAGAATACAACATCTGCCTCAAATTAAAGTCTTTTTCGGTTTTTGTTACGCACTTTTGTGTTAGGTATTTGTCTGTAAATTCTGGATAAATGTCTCAAATATTCAATCAATAAATGTTCAATACACTTTTAGAATAAGATCGTTTTGTATTTGTTCTCATAATGTTATGATGAATGTAATGTATTTATCAACAGTTGTAGAAGTAGGTAATCGTAGGATTACAATCTTCAGTTCATACGTAATCTATGATATACGTAGTTCACAGAATAGTTCGTATTTCCTATGACTCGGCTACGTACTTTCATCCGTAAACTGCACATACCGTCTCCTTCCTCTGTACTATACAGATTGTGTGTGAAACGCAACGCCTTATATCCGTCGAACATAATTCCCATTATTATCGTCGCTAGTAGCATTCATGGGCGTTCTCAAGCGCGGCACTTGTGTGTCAACAAAGAGAACATAAATAGCTTTCATTGCAATGTAATTATTCTGCTATTCAGTCTGCTGTCACCTTGATATTTGAACCAGTGGCTGGGCACGAAAAGGTAGAAGAATCCTACTAATGTTTTATCAAGAAAGTCGGTCATAAACTGTATGACAATATTCATTGGACATTATGTAAGATTATAGTTCTATGAATCACATTTGGGTACGTGATACAGTAACGAATTTTGAGAAAATTATCTGAATAATGATCATTTCCTATTTGGATTCATAATGAAATATCGATATGTCTAGGCGGTCGTATTGAAGTATCGCTATGTGTAAGTGGTCGGATTGAAGTATCGCCATGTGTAGGTGGTCGTATTGAAGTATCGCTATGTGTAGGTGATCGTAATGAAGTATTGCTATGTGTGGGTGGTCGTATTGAAGTATCGTTACGTGTAGGCAGTCGTATTGAAGTATCGCTATATATAGGCGGTCGTATTGAAGTACCGCTATGTGTCGGTGATCGCATTGAAGTATTGCTATGTGTAGGTGGTCGTATTGAAGTATCGCTATATGTAACTGGTTGTATTAAAGTATTGCTATGTGTAGGCGGTCGTATTGAAGTATCGCTATGTGTAGGTGGTTGTATTGAAGTATCGCTATGTGTAGGCGGTCGTATTGAAGTATTGCTATGTGTAGGTGATCGTATTGATTGAAATATCGCTATGTGTAAGTTGTCGTATTGAAATATCGCTATGTGTAGGTGGTTGTATTGAAGTATCGCTATGTGTAGGTGGTCGAATTGAAGTATCGCTATGTGTCGGTTGTCGTATTGAAGTATCGCTATGTGTAGGCAGTCGTATTAAAGTATCGCTATGTGTAGGTTATCGTATGGAAGTATCGCTATGTGTAGGTGATCGTATTGAAGAATCGCTATGTGTAGAAGGTCGTATTGAAGTGTCGCTATGTTTTGGTGATTGTATTGAAGTATTACTATGTGTAGGTGGTCGAATTGAAGTATCGCTATGTGTAGGTGGTCGTATTGAAGTATTGCTATGTGTAGGCAGTCGTAATGAAGTATAGCTATGTGTAGGTGATCGTATTGAAGTACCGCTATGTGTGAGTGGTCGTTTTGAAGTATCGTTATGTGTAGGCAGTTGTATTGAAGTATCGCTATGTGTAGGTGGTCGTTTTGAAGCATAGCTATGTGTAGGTGGTCGTATTGAAGTATCGTTATGTGTAGGCGGTTGTATTGAAGTATTGCTATGTGTAGGCGGTCGTATTGAAGTATAGCTATGTGTAGGTGATCGTATTGAAGTATAGCTATGTGTAAGTGGTCGTATTGAAATATCGCTATGTGTAGGTGGTTGTATTGAAGTATCACTATGTGTAGGTGGTCGAATTGAAGTATCGCTATGTGTAGGTTGTCGTATTGAAGTATCGCTATGTGTAGGCGGTCGTATTGAAGTATCACTATGTGTAGGTTATCGTATGGAAGTATCGCTATGTGTAGGTGGTCGTATTGAAGTATCGCTATGTGTAGGCGGTCGTATTGAAGTATCACTATGTGTAGGTTATCGTATGGAAGTATCGCTATGTGTAGGTGGTCGTATTGAAGTATCACTATGTGTAGGTGGTCGTAATGAAGTATAGCTATGTGTAGGTGATCGTATTGAAGTATTGCTATGTGTAGGTGGTCGTATCGAAGTATCGCTATGTGTGGGTGGTCGTATTGAAGTATCGCTATGTGTAGGCGATCATTTTGAAGTATCGCTGCGTGTAGGCAGTCGTATTGAAGTATAGCTATGTGTAGGTGATCGTACTGAAGTATCGCTATGGGTGGGTGGTCGTATTGAAATATCGTTATGTGTAGGCGGTTGTATTGAAGTATCACTATGTGTAGGCAGTCGTATTGAAGTATAGCTATGTGTAGGTGATTGTATTGAAGTATCGCTATGTGTGGGTGGTCGTATTGAAGTATCGCTACGTGTAGGTGGTCGTATTGAAGTATCGCTATGTGTAGGTGATCGTATTGAAGTATCGCTATATGTAGGTGGTCGTATTGAAGTATCTCTATTTGTAGGTGGTCGTATTGAAGTATCGCTATGTGCCGGTGATCGTATTGAAGTATTGCTATGTGTAGGTGGTTGTATTGAAGTATCGCTATGTGTAAGTGGTCGTATTGAAGTATCGCTATGTGTAGGTGGTCGTATTGAAGTTTCGCTATGTGTAGGTGGTCGTATTTAAGTATCGCTATGTGTAGCTGATCGTATTGACGTATCGCTATGTGTAGGTGGTCGTATTGAAGTATTGCTATGTGTAGGTGATCGTATTGAAGTATCGCTATGTGTGGGTGGTCGTATTGAAATATCGTTATGTGTAGGCAGTTGTATTGAAGTATCGCTATGTGTAGGCGGTAATATTGAAGTATAGCTATGTGTAGGTGATCGTACTGAAGTATCGCTATGTGTGGGTGGTCGTATTGATGTATCGCTACGTGTAGGTGGTCGCATTGAAGTATCGCTATGGGTAGGTGGTCGTATTGAAGTATCGCTATGTGCAGGCGGTTGTATTGAAGTATCGCTATGTGTAGGTGATCGTATTGAAGTATCGCTATGTGTAGGTGGTCGTATTGAAGTATCGTTACGTGTAGGCAGTCGTATTGAAGTATTGCTATGTGTAGGCGGTCGTATTGAAGTATCGCTATGTGTCGGTGATCGCATTGAAGTATTGCTATGTGTGGGTGGTCGTATTGAAGTGTTACTATGTGTAGGTGGTCGCATTGAGGTATCTCTATGTGTAGGCGGTCGTATTGAAGTATCGCTATGTGTAAGTGATCGTATTGAAGTATCGCTATGTGTAGGTTGTCGTATTGAAGTATCAATATGTGTAGGTGGTCGTATTGAAGTTTCGCTATGTGTAGGTGGTCGTATTGAAATATTGCTATGTGTAGGTGTCGTATTGACGTACCGCTATGTGTAGGTGGTCGTATTGAAGTATCGCTATGTGTAGGTGGTCGTATTGAAGTATCACTATGTGTAAGTGGTCGTTTTGAAGTATTGCTATGTGTAGGCAGTCGTATTGAAGTATAGCTATGTGTAGGTGATCATATTGAAGTATCGCTATGGGTGGGTGGTCGTATTGAAATATCGTTATGTGTAGGCGGCTGTATTGAAGTATCACTAGGTGTAGGCAGTCGTATTGAAGTATAGCTATGTGTAGGTGATCGTATTGCAGTATCGCTATATGTAGGTGGTCGTAATGAAGTATAGCTATGTGTAGGTGATCGTATTGAAGTATTGCTATGTGTAGGTGGTCGTATCGAAGTATCGCTATGTGTGGGTGGTCGTATTGAAGTATCGCTATGTGTAGGTGATCATTTTGAAGTATCGCTGTGTGTAGGCAGTCGTATTGAAGTATAGCTATGTGTAGGTGATCGTATTGAAGTATCGCTATGGGTGGGTGGTCGTATTGAAATATCGTTATGTGTAGACGGTTGTATTGAAGTATCACTATGTGTAGGCAGTCGTATTGAAGTATAGCTATGTGTAGGTGATCGTATTGAAGTGTCGCTTTGTTTGGGTGGTCGTATTGAAGTATCGCTACGTGTAGGTGGTCGTATTGAAGTATCGCTATGTGTAGGTGATCGTATTGAAGTATCGCTATATGTAGGTGGTCGTATTGAAGTATCTCTATTTGTAGGTGGTCGTATTGAAGTATTGCTATGTGCCGGTGATCGTATTGAAGTATTGCTATGTGTAGGTGGTTGTATTGAAGTATCGCTATGTGTAAGTGGTCGTATTGAAGTATCGCTATGTGTAGGTGGTTGTATTGAAGTATTGCTATGTGTAGGTGATCGTATTGAAGTATCGCTATGTGTGGGTGGTCGTATTGAAATATCGTTATGTGTAGGCAGTTGTATTGAAGTATCGCTATGTGTAGGCGGTAATATTGAAGTATAGCTATGTGTAGGTGATCGTACTGAAGTATCGCTATGGGTAGGTGGTCGTATTGAAGTATCGCTATGTGCAGGCGGTTGTATTGAAGTATCGCTATGTGTAGGTGATCGTATTGAAGTATCGCTAAGTGTAGGTGGTCGCATTGAAGTATCGCTATGCGTAGGTGGTCGTATTGAAGTATCGCTATGTGCAGGCGGTTGTATTGAAGTATCGCTATGTGTAGGTGATCGTATTGAAGTATCGCTAAGTGTAGGTGGTCGTATTGAAGTATCGTTACGTGTAGGCAGTCGTATTGAAGTATCGCTATGTGTAGGCGGTCGTATTGAAGTATCGCTATGTGTCGGTGATGGCATTGAAGTATTGCTATGTGTGGGTGGTCGTATTGAAGTGTCACTATGTGTAGGTGGTCGCATTGAGGTATCTCTATGTGTAGGCGGTCGTATTGAAGTATCGCTATGTGTAAGTGATCGTATTGAAGTATCGCTATGTGTAGGTTGTCGTATTGAAGTATGTGTAGGTGGTCGTATTGAAGTTTCGCTATGTGTAGGTGGTCGTATTGAAATATTGCTATGTGTAGGTGTCGTATTGATGTACCGCTATGTGTAGGTGGTCGTATTGAAGTATAGCTATGTAGGTGATCATATTGAAGTATCGCTATGGGTGGGTGGTCGTATTGAAATATCGTTATGTGTAGGCGGCTGTATTGAAGTATCACTAGGTGTAGGCAGTCGTATTGAAGTATAGCTATGTGTAGGTGATCGTATTGAAGTATCGCTATATGTAGGTGGTCGTATTGAAGTATCGCTATGTGAAGGTGGTCGTATTTAAGTATCGCTATGTGTAGGTGATCGTATTGACGTATCGCTATGTGTAGGTGGTCGTATTGAAGTATTTCTATGTGTAGGTGGTCGTATTGAAGTATAACTATGAGTAGGTGATTGTATTGAAGTATCGCTATGTGTGGGTGGTCGTATTGAAATATCGTTATGTGTAGTCAGTTCTATTGAAGTATCGCTATGTGTAGGCGGTAATATTGAAGTATAGCTATGTGTAGGTGATTGTACTGAAGTATCGCTATGTGTGGGTGGTCGTATTAAAGTATCGCTATGTGTAGGTGGTTGTATTGAAGTATCGCTATGTGTAGGTGGTCGTATTGAAGTATCGCTATGTGCAGGTGGTTGTATTGAAGTATCGCTATGTGTAGGCGATCGTATTGAAGTATCGCTTTGTGTAGGTGGTCGTATTAAAGTATCGTTACGTGCAGGCAGTCGTATTGAAGTATCGCTATGTGTAGGCGGTCGTATTGAAGTTTCACTATGTGTAGGTGGTCGCATTGAAGTATCTCTATGTGTAGGCGGTCGTATTGAAGTATCGCTATGTGTAAGTGGTCGAATTGAAGTATCGCTATGTGTAAGTGATCGTATTGAAGTATCGCTATGTGTAGGTGGTCGTATTGAAGTATCAATATGTGTAGGTGGTCGTATTGAAGTTTTGCTATGTGTAGGTGGTCGTATTGAAGTATTGGTATGCGTAGGTGTCGTATTGACGTACCGATATGTGTAGGTGGTCGTATTGAAGTATCGCTATGTGTAGGTGGTCGTATTGAAGTATCACTATGTGTAAGTGGTCGTTATGAAGTATTGCTATGTGTAGGCAGTCTTATTGAAGTATAGCTATGTGTAGGTGATCATATTGAAGTATCGCTATGGGTGGGTGGTCGCATTGAAATATCGTTATGTGTAGGCTGTTGTATTGAAGTATCACTAGGTGTAGGCAGTCGTATTGAAGTATAGCTATGTGTAGGTGATCGTATTGAAGTATTGCTATGTGTGGGTGGTCGTATTGAAGTATCGCTTCATGTAGGTCGTTGTATTGAAGTATCGCTAGGTGTAGGTGATCGTATTGAAGTATCGCTATGTGTAGGTGGTCGTATTGAAGTATCGCTATGTGCCGGTGATCATATTGAAGTATTGCTATGTGTAGGTGGTTGTATTGAAGTATCGCTATGTGTAAGTGGTCGTATTGAAGTATCGCTATGTGTAGGTGGTCGTATTGAAGTTTCGCTATGTGAAGGTAGTCGTATTTAAGTATCGCTATGTGTAGGTGATCGTATTGACGTATCGCTATGTGTAGGTGGTCGTGTTAAAGTATCGTTACGTGCAGGCAGTCGTATTGAAGTATCGCTATGTGTAGGCGGTCGTATTGAAGTTTCACTATGTGTAGGTGGTCGCATTGAAGTATCTCTATGTGTATGCGGTCGTATTGAAGTATCGCTATGTGTAAGTGGTCGAATTGAAGTATCGCTATGTGTAGGTGGTCGTATTGAAGTATCAATATGTGTAGATGGTCGTATTGAAGTTTCGCTATGTGTAGGTGGTCGTATTGAAGTATTGGTATGTGTAGGTGTCGTATTGAAGTATCGCTATGTGTAGGTGATTGTATTGAAGTATCGCTATGTGTGGGTGGTTGTATTGAAGTATCGCTATGTGTAGGTGGTCGTATTGAAGTATCACCATGTGTAAGTGGTCGTTTTGAAGTATTGCTATGTGTAGGCAGTCGTATTGAAGTATAGCTATGTGTAGGTGATCGTATTGAAGTATCGCTATGGGTGGGTGCTCGTATTGAAATATCGATATGTGTAGGCGGTTGTATTGAAGTATCAC
This sequence comes from Saccoglossus kowalevskii, assembly GCF_978046115.1. NCBI lineage: Eukaryota > Metazoa > Hemichordata > Enteropneusta > Harrimaniidae > Saccoglossus > Saccoglossus kowalevskii. The sequence goes on from NC_140644.1 coordinate 2,107,111, forward strand.
TCTGTGTAGGCAGTCGTATTGAAGTATAGCTATGTGTAGGTGATTAATTGAAGTATCGCTATGTGTGGGTGGTCGTATTGAAGTATCGTTACGTGTAGGCAGTCGTACTGAAGTATTGCTATATATAGGCCATCGTATTGAAGTATCGCTATGTGTCGGTGATCGCATTGAAGTATTGCTATGTGTAGGTGGTCGTATGGAAGTATCGCTATGTGTAGGTGGTCATATTGAAGTATCGCTATGTGTAGGCGGTAGTATTGAAGTATCGCTATGTGTAGGTGGTCGTATTGAAGTATAGCTATGTGTAGGTGGTTGTATTAAAGTATTGCTATGTGTAGGCGGTCGTGTTGAAGTATCGCTATGTGTAAGTCGTCGTATTGAAGTATCACTATGTGTAGGTGGTCGTATTCAAGTATCGCTATGTGTAAGTGGTTGTATTGAAGTATCGCTATGTGTAGGCGGTCGTATTGAAGTATCGCTATGTGTCGCTGATTGTATTGAAGTATAGCTATGTGTAGACAGTCGTATTGAAGTATCGCTATGTGTAAGTTGTCGTATTGAAATATCGCTATGTGTAGGGAGTTGTATTGAAGTATCGCTATGTGTAGGTGATCGAATTGAAGTATCGCTATGTGTAGGTTGTCGTATTGAAGTATCGCTATGTGTAGCCGGTCGTATTGAAGTATCGCTATGTGTAAGTCGTCGTATAGAAGTATCACTATGTGTAGGCGGTAGTATTGAAGTATAGCTATGTGTAGGTGATCGTATAAGTATCGCTATGTGTACGTGGTCGTATTGACGTACCGCTATGTGTAGGTGGTCGTATTGAAGTATCGCCATGTGTAGGTGGTCGTTTTGAAGTATTGCAATGTGTAAGTGGTCGTTTTGAAGTATAGCTATGTGTAGGTGATCGTATTGAAGTATCGCTATGGGTGGGTGGTTGTATTGAAATATCGTTATGTGTAGGCAGTTGTATTGAAGTATTGCTATATGTAGGCGGTAGTATTGAAGTATAGCTATGTGTAGGTGATCGTATATGTATCGCTATGTGTATGTGGTCGTATTTAAGTATCGCTATGTGTAGGTGATCGTATTGACGTATCGCTATGTGTAGGTGGTCGTATTGAAGTATTGCTATGTGTAGGTGGTTGTTTTGAAGTATCGCTATGTGTAGGTGGTCGTATTGAAGTATCGTTACGTGTAGGCAGTCCTATTGAAATATCGCTATGTGTAGGTGGTCGTATTGAAGTATCGCTATGTGTAGGCGGTCGTATTGAAGTATCGCTATGTGTAAGTGGTCATATTGAAGTATCGCTATGTGTAGGTGGTCGTATTGAAGTTTCGCTTTGTGTAGGTAGTCGTATTGAAGTATCGCTATGTGTAGGTGATCGTATTGACGTATCGCTGTGTATAGACGGTAATATTGAAGTATAGCTATGTGTAGGTGATCGTATTGAAGTATCGCTATGTGTGGGTGGTCGTATTGAAGTATCGCTATGTGTAGGTGGTCGTATTGAAGTATCGCTATGTGCAGGCAGTTGTATTGAAGTATCGCTATGTGTAGGTGATCGTATTGAAGTATCGCTATGTGCAGGTGGTCGTATTGAAGTATCGCTATGTGTAGGTGATCGCATTGAAGTATCGCTATGTGTAGGAGATCGTACTGAAGTATCGCTATGTGCCGGTGATCGTATTGAAGTATTGCTATGTGTAGGTGGTCGTATTGAAGTATCGCTATGTGTAGGCGGTCGTATTGAACTATCGCTATGTGTAGGTTGTTGCATCGTAGTATCACTATGTGTAGGTGGTCTTATTGAAGTATCGCAATGTGTAGGTTGTCGTATTGAAGTATCGCTATGTGTAGGTGGTCGTATTGAAATATCGCTATGTGTAAGTGGTCGTATTGAAGTATTGCTATGTGTAGGTGATCGTATTGAAGTATCACTATCTGTAGGTGGTCATATTGAAGTATTGCTATGTGTAGGCAGTCGTATTGAAGTATCGCTATGTGTGGGTGGTCGTATTGGAGTATCGCTATGTGTAGGTGATCGTATTGAATTATCGCTATGTGTAGATGGTTGTATTGAAGTATCGCTATGTGTAGGCAGTTGTATTGAAGTATCGCTATGTGTAGGTGCTCGTATTGAAGTATCGCTATGTGTAGCTGATCGTATTGAAATATCGCTATGTGAGGGTGGTCGTATTGAAGAGTTGCTATGTGTGGGTGGTCGTATTGAAGTATCGTTATGTGTAGGAGGTCGTATTGAAGTATCGCTATGTGTAAGTGGTCGTATTGAAGTATCGCTATGTGTAGGTGGTCGTATTGAAATATCGCTATGTGTAAGTGGTCGTATTGAAATATCGCTATGTGTAAGTGGTCGTATTGAAATATCGCTATGTGTAGGTGGTTGTATTGACGTATTGCTATGTGTAGGTCGTCGTATTGAAGTATCGCTATATGTAAGTGGTCGTATTGAAATATCGCTATGTGTAGGTGGTCGTATTGAAGTATCGCTATGTGCAAGTGGTCGTATTGAAATATCGCTATGTGAAGGTGGTCGTATTGAAGTATCGCTATGTGCAAGTGGTCGTATTGAAATATCGCTATGTGAAGGTGGTCGTATTGAAATATCGCTATGTGTAGCTGATTGTATTGAAGTATCGGTATGGGTGGGTGGTTGTATTGAAATATCGTTATGTGTAGGCGGTTGTATTGAAGTATTGCTATGTGTAGGCGGTAGTATTGAAGTATAGCTATGTGTAGGTGATCGTACAAGTATCGCTATGTGTAGGTGGTCGTATTTAAGTATCGCTATGTGTAGGTGATCGTATTGACGTATCGCTATGTGTAGGTGGTCGTAATAAAGTATTGCTATGTGTAGGTGGTTGTATTGAAGTATCGCTATGTGTAGTTGGTCGTATTGAAGTATCGTTACGTGTAGGCAGTACTATTGAAATATCGCTATGTGTAGGTGGTCATATTGAAGTATCACTATGTGTAGGCGGTCGTATTGAAGTATCGCTATGTGTAAGTGGTCATATTGAAGTATCGCTATGTGTAGGTGGTTGTATTGAAGTATCGCTATGTGTAGGTGGTCGTATTGAAGTATCGCTATGTGCAGGTGGTTGTATTGAAGTATCGCTATGTGTAGGCGATCGTATTGAAGTATCGCTATGTGTAGGTGGTCGTATTAAAGTATCGTTACGTGCAGGCAGTCGTATTGAAGTATCGCTATGTGTAGGCGGTCGTATTGAAGTTTCACTATGTGTAGGTGGTCGCATTGAAGTATCTCTATGTGTAGGCGGTCGTATTGAAGTATCGCTATGTGTAAGTGGTCGAATTGAAGTATCGCTATGTGTAAGTGATCGTATTGAAGTATCGCTATGTGTAGGTGGTCGTATTGAAGTATCGCTATGTGCCGGTGATCATATTGAAGTATTGCTATGTGTAGGTGGTTGTATTGAAGTATCGCTATGTGTAAGTGGTCGTATTGAAGTATCGCTATGTGTAGGTGGTCGTATTGAAGTTTCGCTATGTGAAGGTAGTCGTATTTAAGTATCGCTATGTGTAGGTGATCGTATTGACGTATCGCTATGTGTAGGTGGTCGTGTTAAAGTATCGTTACGTGCAGGCAGTCGTATTGAAGTATCGCTATGTGTAGGCGGTCGTATTGAAGTTTCACTATGTGTAGGTGGTCGCATTGAAGTATCTCTATGTGTATGCGGTCGTATTGAAGTATCGCTATGTGTAAGTGGTCGAATTGAAGTATCGCTATGTGTAGGTGGTCGTATTGAAGTATCAATATGTGTAGGTGGTCGTATTGAAGTTTCGCTATGTGTAGGTGGTCGTATTGAAGTATTGGTATGTGTAGGTGTCGTATTGAAGTATCGCTATGTGTAGGTGATTGTATTGAAGTATCGCTATGTGTGGGTGGTTGTATTGAAGTATCGCTATGTGTAGGTGGTCGTATTGAAGTATCACCATGTGTAAGTGGTCGTTTTGAAGTATTGCTATGTGTAGGCTGTCGTATTGAAGTATAGCTATGTGTAGGTGATCGTATTGAAGTATCGCTATGGGTGGGTGCTCGTATTGAAATATCGATATGTGTAGGCGGTTGTATTGAAGTATCACTATGTGTAGGCAGTCGTATTGAAGTATAGCTATGTGTAGGTGATTAATTGAAGTATCGCTATGTGTGGGTGGTCGTATTGAAGTATCGCTATGTGTAGGTGGTCATATTGAAGTATCGCTATGTGTAGGCGGTAGTATTGAAGTATCGCTATGTGTAGGTTGTCGTATTGAAGTATAGCTATGTGTAGGTGGTTGTATTAAAGTATTGCTATGTGTAGGCGGTCGTGTTGAAGTATCGCTATGTGTAAGTCGTCGTATTGAAGTATCACTATGTGTAGGTGGTCGTAATGAAGTATCGCTATGTGTAAGTGGTTGTATTGAAGTATCGCTATGTGTAGGCGGTCGTATTGAAGTATCGCTATGTGTCGCTGATTGTATTGAAGTATAGATATGTGTAGACAGTCGTATTGAAGTATCGCTATGTGTAAGTTGTCGTATTGAAATATCGCTATGTGTAGGGAGTTGTATTGAAGTATCGCTATGTGTAGGTGATCGAATTGAAGTATCGCTATGTGTAGGTTGTCGTATTGAAGTATCGCTATGTGTAGCCGGTCGTATTGAAGTATCGCTATGTGTAAGTCGTCGTATTGAAGTATCACTATGTGTAGGCGGTAGTATTGAAGTATAGCTATGTGTAGGTGATCGTATAAGTATCGCTATGTGTAGGTGGTCGTATTGACGTACCGCTATGTGTAGGTGGTCGTATTGAAGTATCGCCATGTGTAGGTGGTCGTTTTGAAGTATTGCAATGTGTAAGTGGTCGTTTTGAAGTATAGCTATGTGTAGGTGATCGTATTGAAGTATCGCTATGGGTGGGTGGTTGTATTGAAATATCGTTATGTGTAGGCAGTTGTATTGAAGTATTGCTATATGTAGGCAGTAGTATTGAAGTATAGCTATGTGTAGGTGATCGTATAAGTATCGCTATGTGTAGGTGATCGTATTTAAGTATCGCTATGTGTAGGTGATCGTATTGACGTATCGCTATGTGTAGGTGGTCGTATTGAAGTATTGCTATGTGTAGGTGGTTGTATTGAAGTATCGCTATGTGTAGGTGGTCGTATTGAAGTATCGTTACGTGTAGGCAGTCCTATTGAAATATCGCTATGTGTAGGTGGTCGTATTGAAGTATCGCTATGTGTAGGCGGTCGTATTGAAGTATCGCTATGTGTAAGTGGTCATATTGAAGTATCGCTATGTGTAGGTGGTCGTATTGAAGTTTCGCTTTGTGTAGGTGGTCGTATTGAAGTATCGCTATGTGTAGGTGATCGTATTGACGTATCGCTATGTATAGACGGTAATATTGAAGTATAGCTATGTGTAGGTGATCGTATTGAAGTATCGCTATGTGTGGGTGGTCGTATTGACGTATCGCTATGTATAGGTGGATGTATTGAAGTATCGCTATGTGCAGGCGGTTGTATTGAAGTATCGCTATGTGTAGGTGATCGTATTGAAGTATCGCTATGTGCAGGTGGTCGTATTGAAGTATCGCTATGTGTAGGTGATCGCATTGAAGTATCGCTATGTGTAGGAGATCGTACTGAAGTATCGCTATGTGCCGGTGATCGTATTGAAGTATTGCTATGTGTAGGTGGTCGTATCGAAGTATCGCTATGTGTAGGCGGTCGTATTGAACTATCGCTATGTGTAGGTTGTTGCATCGTAGTATCACTATGTGTAGGTGGTCTTATTGAAGTATCGCAATGTGTAGGTTGTCGTATTGAAGTATCGCTATGTGTAGGTGGTCGTATTGAAATATCGCTATGTGTAAGTGGTTGTATTGAAGTATCGCTATGTGTAGGCGGTCGTATTGAAGTATCGCTATGTGTCGCTGATTGTATTGAAGGATAGCTATGTGTAGACAGTCGTATTGAAGTATCGCTATGTGTAAGTTGTCGTATTGAAATATCGCTATGTGTAGGGAGTTGTATTGAAGTATTGCTATGTGTAGGCTGTCGTATTGAAGTATAGCTATGTGTAGGTGATCGTATTGAAGTATCGCTATGGGTGGGTGCTCGTATTGAAATATCGATATGTGTAGGCGGTTGTATTGAAGTATCACTATGTGTAGGCAGTCGTATTGAAGTATAGCTATGTGTAGGTGATTAATTGAAGTATCGCTATGTGTGGGTGGTCGTATTGAAGTATCGTTACGTGTAGGCAGTCGTACTGAAGTATTGCTATATATAGGCCATCGTATTGATGTATCGCTATGTGTCGGTGATCGCATTGAAGTATTGCTATGTGTAGGTGGTCGTATGGAAGTATCGCTATGTGTAGGTGGTCATATTGAAGTATCGCTATGTGTAGGCGGTAGTATTGAAGTATCGCTATGTGTAGGTGGTCGTATTGAAGTATAGCTATGTGTAGGTGGTTGTATTAAAGTATTGCTATGTGTAGGCGGTCGTGTTGAAGTATCGCTATGTGTAAGTCGTCGTATTGAAGTATCACTATGTGTAGGTGGTCGTAATGAAGTATCGCTATGTGTAAGTGGTTGTATTGAAGTATCGCTACGTGTAGGCGGTCGTATTGAAGTATCGCTATGTGTCGCTGATTGTATTGAAGTATAGCTATGTGTAGACAGTCGTATTGAAGTATCGCTATGTGTAAGTTGTCGTATTGAAATATCGCTATGTGTAGGGAGTTGTATTGAAGTATCGCTATGTGTAGGTGATCGAATTGAAGTATCGCTATGTGTAGGTTGTCGTATTGAAGTATCGCTATGTGTAGCCGGTCGTATTGAAGTATCGCTATGTGTAAGTCGTCGTATTGAAGTATCACTATGTGTAGGCGGTAGTATTGAAGTATAGCTATGTGTAGGTGATCGTATAAGTATCGCTATGTGTAGGTGGTCGTATTGACGTACCGCTATGTGTAGGTGGTCCTATTGAAGTATCGCCATGTGTAGGTGGCCGTTTTGAAGTATTGCAATGTGTAAGTGGTCGTTTTGAAGTATAGCTATGTGTAGGTGATCGTATTGAAGTATCGCTATGGGTGGGTGGTTGTATTGAAATATCGTTATGTGTAGGCAGTTGTATTGAAGTATTGCTATATGTAGGCAGTAGTATTGAAGTATAGCTATGTGTAGGTGATCGTATAAGTATCGCTATGTGTAGGTGGTCGTATTTAAGTATCGCTATGTGTAGGTGATCGTATTGACGTATCGCTATGTGTAGGTGGTCGTATTGAAGTATTGCTATGTGTAGGTGGTTGTATTGAAGTATCGCTATGTGTAGGTGGTCGTATTGAAGTATCGTTACGTGTAGGCAGTCCTATTGAAATATCGCTATGTGTAGGTGGTCGTATTGAAGTATCGCTATGTGTAGGCGGTCGTATTGAAGTATCGCTATGTGTAAGTGGTCATATTGAAGTATCGCTATGTGTAGGTGGTCGTATTGAAGTTTCGCTTTGTGTAGGTGGTCGTATTGAAGTATCGCTATGTGTAGGTGATCGTATTGACGTATCGCTATGTATAGACGGTAATATTGAAGTATAGCTATGTGTAGGTGATCGTATTGAAGTATCGCTATGTGTGGGTGGTCGAATTGACGTATCGCTATGTATAGGTGGATGTATTGAAGTATCGCTATGTGCAGGCGGTTGTATTGAAGTATCGCTATGTGTAGGTGATCGTATTGAAGTATCGCTATGTGCAGGTGGTCGTATTGAAGTATCGCTATGTGTAGGTGATCGCATTGAAGTATCGCTATGTGTAGGAGATCGTACTGAAGTATCGCTATGTGCCGGTGATCGTATTGAAGTATTGCTATGTGTAGGTGGTCGTATCGAAGTATCGCTATGTGTAGGCGGTCGTATTGAACTATTGCTATGTGTAGGTTGTTGCATCGTAGTATCACTATGTGTAGGTGGTCTTATTGAAGTATCGCAATGTGTAGGTTGTCGTATTGAAGTATCGCTATGTGTAGGTGGTCGTATTGAAATATCGCTATGTGTAAGTGGTTGTATTGAAGTATCGCTATGTGTAGGCGGTCGTATTGAAGTATCGCTATGTGTCGCTGATTGTATTGAAGGATAGCTATGTGTAGACAGTCGTATTGAAGTATCGCTATGTGTAAGTTGTCGTATTGAAATATCGCTATGTGTAGGGAGTTGTATTGAAGTATCGCTATGTGTAGGTGATCGAATTGAAGTATCGCTATGTGTAGGTTGTCGTATTGAAGTATCGCTATGTGTAGCCGGTCGTATTGAAGTATCGCTATGTGTAAGTCGTCGTATTGAAGTATCACTATGTGTAGGCGGTAGTATTGAAGTATAGCTATGTGTAGGTGATCGTATAAGTATCGCTATGTGTAGGTGGTCGTATTGACGTACCGCTATGTGTAGGTGGTCGTATTGAAGTATCGCCATGTGTAGGTGGTCGTTTTGAAGTATTGCAATGTGTAAGTGGTCGTTTTGAAGTATAGCTATGTGTAGGTGATCGTATTGAAGTATCGCTATGGGTGGGTGGTTGTATTGAAATATCGTTATGTGTAGGCAGTTGTATTGAAGTATTGCTATATGTAGGCGGTAGTATTGAAGTATAGCTATGTGTAGGTGATCGTATAAGTATCGCTATGTGTAGGTGGTCGTATTTAAGTATCGCTATGTGTAGGTGATCGTATTGACGTATCGCTATGTGTAGGTGGTCGTATTGAAGTATTGCTATGTGTAGGTGGTTGTATTGAAGTATCGCTATGTGTAGGTGGTCGTATTGAAGTATCGTTACGTGTAGGCAGTCCTATTGAAATATCGCTATGTGTAGGTGGTCGTATTGAAGTATCGCTATGTGTAGGCGGTCGTATTGAAGTATCGCTATGTGTAAGTGGTCATATTGAAGTATCGCTATGTGTAGGTGGTCGTATTGAAGTTTCGCTTTGTGTAGGTGGTCGTATTGAAGTATCGCTATGTGTAGGTGATCGTATTGACGTATCGCTATGTATAGACGGTAATATTGAAGTATAGCTATGTGTAGGTGATCGTATTGAAGTATCGCTATGTGTGGGTGGTCGTATTGAAGTATCGCTATATGTAGGTGGTCGTATTGAAGTATCGCTATGTGCAGGCGGTTGTATTGAAGTATCGCTATGTGTAGGTGATCGTATTGAAGTATCGCTATGTGCAGGTGGTCGTATTGAAGTATCGCTATGTGTAGGTGATCGCATTGAAGTATCGCTATGTGTAGGAGATCGTACTGAAGTATCGCTATGTGCCGGTGATTGTATTGTAGTATTGCTATGTGTAGGTGGTCGTATCGAAGTATCGCTATGTGTAGGCGGTCGTATTGAACTATCGCTATGTGTAGGTTGTTGCATCGTAGTATCACTATGTGTAGGTGGTCTTATTGAAGTATCGCAATGTGTAGGTTGTCGTATTGAAGTATCGCTATGTGTAGGTGGTCGTATTGAAATATCGCTATGTGTAAGTGGTCGTATTGAAGTATTGCTATGTGTAGGTGATCGTATTGAAGTATCACTATCTGTAGGTAGTCGTATTGAAGTATCGCTATGTGTAGCTGATTGTATTGAAGTATCGGTATGGGTGGGTGGTTGTATTGAAATATCGTTATGTGTAGGCGGTTGTATTGAAGTATTGCTATGTGTAGGCGGTAGTATTGAAGTATAGCTATGTGTAGGTGATCGTACAAGTATCGCTATGTGTAGGTGGTCGTATTTAAGTATCGCTATGTGTAGGTGATCGTATTGACGTATCGCTATGTGTAGGTGGTCGTAATAAAGTATTGCTATGTGTAGGTGGTTGTATTGAAGTATCGCTATGTGTAGTTGGTCGTATTGAAATATCGTTACGTGTAGGCAGTACTATTGAAATATCGCTATGTGTAGGTGGTCGTATTGAAGTATCGCTATGTGTAGGCGGTCGTATTGAAGTATCACTATGTGTAAGTGGTCATATTGAAGTATCGCTATGTGTAGGTGGTTGTATTGAAGTATCGCTATGTGTAGGTGGTCGTATTGAAGTATCGCTATGTGCAGGTGGTTGTATTGAAGTATCGCTATGTGTAAGTGATCGTATTGAAGTATCGCTATGTGTAGGTGGTCGTATTGAAGTATCAATATGTGTAGGTGGTCGTATTGAAGTTTTGCTATGTGTAGGTGGTCGTATTGAAGTATTGGTATGTGTAGGTGTCGTATTGACGTACCGCTATGTGTAGGTGGTCGTATTGAAGTATCGCTATGTGTAGGTGGTCGTATTGAAGTATCACTATGTGTAAGTGGTCGTTATGAAGTATTGCTATGTGTAGGCAGTCTTATTGAAGTATAGCTATGTGTAGGTGATCATATTGAAGTATCGCTATGGGTGGGTGGTCGCATTGAAATATCGTTATGTGTAGGCTGTTGTATTGAAGTATCACTAGGTGTAGGCAGTCGTATTGAAGTATAGCTATGTGTAGGTGATCGTATTGAAGTATCGCTATGTGTGGGTGGTCGCATTGAAGTATCGCTTTGTGTAGGTCGTCGTATTGAAGTATCGCTAGGTGTAGGTGATCGTATTGAAGTATCGCTATGTGTAGGTGATCGTATTGACGTATCGCTATGTATAGACGGTAATATTGAAGTATAGCTATGTGTAGGTGATCGTATTGAAGTATCGCTATGTGTGGGTGGTCGTATTGACGTATCGCTATGTATAGGTGGATGTATTGAAGTATCGCTATGTGCAGGCGGTTGTATTGAAGTATCGCTATGTGTAGGTGATCGTATTGAAGTATCGCTATGTGCAGGTGGTCGTATTGAAGTATCGCTATGTGTAGGTGATCGCATTGAAGTATCGCTATGTGTAGGAGATCGTACTGAAGTATCGCTATGTGCTGGTGATCGTATTGAAGTATTGCTATGTGTAGGTGGTCGTATCGAAGTATCGCTATGTGTAGGCGGTCGTATTGAACTATCGCTATGTGTAGGTTGTTGCATCGTAGTATCACTATGTGTAGGTGGTCTTATTGAAGTATCGCAATGTGTAGGTTGTCGTATTGAAGTATCGCTATGTGTAGGTGGTCGTATTGAAATATCGCTATGTGTAAGTGGTTGTATTGAAGTATCGCTATGTGTAGGCGGTCGTATTGAAGTATCGCTATGTGTCGCTGATTGTATTGAAGGATAGCTATGTGTAGACAGTCGTATTGAAGTATCGCTATGTGTAAGTTGTCGTATTGAAATATCGCTATGTGTAGGGAGTTGTATTGAAGTATCGCTATGTGTAGGTGATCGAATTGAAGTATCGCTATGTGTAGGTTGTCGTATTGAAGTATCGCTATGTGTAGCCGGTCGTATTGAAGTATCGCTATGTGTAAGTCGTCGTATTGAAGTATCACTATGTGTAGGCGGTAGTATTGAAGTATAGCTATGTGTAGGTGATCGTATAAGTATCGCTATGTGTAGGTGGTCGTATTGACGTACCGCTATGTGTAGGTGGTCGTATTGAAGTATCGCCATGTGTAGGTGGTCGTTTTGAAGTATTGCAATGTGTAAGTGGTCGTTTTGAAGTATAGCTATGTGTAGGTGATCGTATTGAAGTATCGCTATGGGTGGGTGGATGTATTGAAATATCGTTATGTGTAGGCAGTTGTATTGAAGTATTGCTATATGTAGGCGGTAGTATTGAAGTATAGCTATGTGTAGGTGATCGTATAAGTATCGCTATGTGTAGGTGGTCGTATTTAAGTATCGCTATGTGTAGGTGATCGTATTGACGTATCGCTATGTGTACGTGGTCGTATTGAAGTATTGCTATGTGTAGGTGGTTGTATTGAAGTATCGCTATGTGTAGGTGGTCGTATTGAAGTATCGTTACGTGTAGGCAGTCCTATTGAAATATCGCTATGTGTAGGTGGTCGTATTGAAGTATCGCTATGTGTAGGCGGTCGTATTGAAGTATCGCTATGTGTAAGTGGTCATATTGAAGTATCGCTATGTGTAGGTGGTCGTATTGAAGTTTCGCTTTGTGTAGGTGGTCGTATTGAAGTATCGCTATGTGTAGGTGATCGTATTGACGTATCGCTATGTATAGACGGTAATATTGAAGTATAGCTATGTGTAGGTGATCGTATTGAAGTATCGCTATGTGTGGGTGGTCGTATTGAAGTATCGCTATGTGTAGGTGGTCGTATTGAAGTATCGCTATGTGCAGGCGGTTGTATTGAAGTATCACTATGTGTAGGTGATCGTATTGAAGTATCGCTATGTGCAGGTGGTCGTATTGAAGTATCGCTATGTGTAGGTGATCGCATTGAAGTATCGCTATGTGTAGGAGATCGTACTGAAGTATCGCTATGTGCCGGTGATCGTATTGAAGTATTGCTATGTGTAGGTGGTCGTATCGAAGTATCGCTATGTGTAGGTGGTCGTATTGATGTATTGGTATGTGTAGGTGTCGTATTGAAGTATCGCTATGTGTAGGTGGTCTTATTGAAGTATCGCAATGTGTAGGTTGTCGTATTGAAGTATCGCTATGTGTAGGTGGTCGTATTGAAATATCGCTATGTGTAAGTGGTCGTATTGAAGTATTGCTATGTGTAGGTGATCGTATTGAAGTATCACTATCTGTAGGTAGTCGTATTGAAGTATCGCTATGTGTAGCTGATTGTATTGAAGTATCGGTATGGGTGGGTGGTTGTATTGAAATATCGTTATGTGTAGGCGGTTGTATTGAAGTATTGCTATGTGTAGGCGGTAGTATTGAAGTATAGCTATGTGTAGGTGATCGTACAAGTATCGCTATGTGTAGGTGGTCGTATTTAAGTATCGCTATGTGTAGGTGATCGTATTGACGTATCGCTATGTGTAGGTGGTCGTAATAAAGTATTGCTATGTGTAGGTGGTTGTATTGAAGTATCGCTATGTGTAGTTGGTCGTATTGAAGTATCGTTACGTGTAGGCAGTACTATTGAAATATCGCTATGTGTAGGTGGTCGTATTGAAGTATCGCTATGTGTAGGCGGTCGTATTGAAGTATCACTATGTGTAAGTGGTCATATTGAAGTATCGCTATGTGTAGGTGGTTGTATTGAAGTATCGCTATGTGTAGGTGGTCGTATTGAAGTATCGCTATGTGCAGGTGGTTGTATTGAAGTATCGCTATGTGTAAGTGATCGTATTGAAGTATCGCTATGTGTAGGTGGTCGTATTGAAGTATCAATATGTGTAGGTGGTCGTATTGAAGTTTTGCTATGTGTAGGTGGTCGTATTGAAGTATTGGTATGTGTAGGTGTCGTATTGACGTACCGCTATGTGTAGGTGGTCGTATTGAAGTATCGCTATGTGTAGGTGGTCGTATTGAAGTATCACTATGTGTAAGTGGTCGTTATGAAGTATTGCTATGTGTAGGCAGTCTTATTGAAGTATAGCTATGTGTAGGTGATCATATTGAAGTATCGCTATGGGTGGGTGGTCGCATTGAAATATCGTTATGTGTAGGCTGTTGTATTGAAGTATCACTAGGTGTAGGCAGTCGTATTGAAGTATAGCTATGTGTAGGTGATCGTATTGAAGTATCGCTATGTGTGGGTGGTCGCATTGAAGTATCGCTTTGTGTAGGTCGTCGTATTGAAGTATCGCTAGGTGTAGGTGATCATATTGAAGTATCGCTATGTGTAGGTGGTCGTATTGAAGTATCGCTATGTGCCGGTGATCATATTAAAGTATTGCTATGTGTAGGTGGTTGTATTGAAGTATCGCTATGTGTAAGTGGTCGTATTGAAGTATCGCTATGTGTAGGTGGTCGTATTGAAGTTTCGCTATGTGAAGGTGGTCGTATTTAAGTATCGCTATGTGTAGGTGATCGTATTGACGTATCGCTATGTGTAGGTGGTCGTGTTAAAGTATCATTATGTGCAGGCAGTCGTATTGAAGTATCGCTATGTGTAGGCGGTCGTATTGAAGTTTCACTATGTGTAGGTGGTCGCATTGAAGTATCTCTATGTGTATGCGGTCGTATTGAACTATCGCTATGTGTAAGTGGTCGAATTGAAGTATCGCTATGTGTAGGTGGTCGTATTGAAGTATCAATATGTGTAGGTGGTCGTATTGAAGTTTCGCTATGTGTAGGTGGTCGTATTGATGTATTGGTATGTGTAGGTGTCGTATTGAAGTATCGCTATGTGTAGGTGATTGTATTGAAGTATCGCTATGTGTGGGTGGTTGTATTGAAGTATCGCTATGTGTAGGTGGTCGTATTGAAGTATCGCTATGTGTAGGCGATCGTATTGAAGTATCGCTATGTGTAGCTGGTCGTATTAAAGTATCGTTACGTGCAGGCAGTCGTATTGAAGTATCGCTATGTGTAGGCGGTCGTATTGAAGTTTCACTATGTGTAGGTGGTCGCATTGAAGTATCTCTATGTGTAGGCGGTCGTATTGAAGCATTGCTATGTGTAAGTGGTCGAATTGAAGTATCGCTATGTGTAAGTGATCGTATTGAAGTATCGCTATGTGTAGGTGGTCGTATTGAAGTATCGCTATGTGCCGGTGATCATATTGAAGTATTGCTATGTGTAGGTGGTTGTATTGAAGTATCGCTATGTGTAAGTGGTCGTATTGAAGTATCGCTATGTGTAGGTGGTCGTATTGAAGTTTCACTATGTGAAGGTAGTCGTATTTAAGTATCGCTATGTGTAGGTGATCGTATTGACGTATCGCTATGTGTAGGTGGTCGTGTTAAAGTATCGTTACGTGCAGGCAGTCGTATTGAAGTATCGCTATGTGTAGGCGGTCGTATTGAAGTTTCACTATGTGTAGGTGGTCGCATTGAAGTATCTCTATGTGTATGCGGTCGTATTGAAGTATCGCTATGTGTAAGTGGTCGAATTGAAGTATCGCTATGTGTAGGTGGTCGTATTGAAGTATCAATATGTGTAGGTGGTCGTATTGAAGTTTCGCTATGTGTAGGTGGTCGTATTGAAGTATTGGTATGTGTAGGTGTCGTATTGAAGTATCGCTATGTGTAGGTGATTGTATTGAAGTATCGCTATGTGTGGGTGGTTGTATTGAAGTATCGCTATGTGTAGGTGGTCGTATTGAAGTATCACCATGTGTAAGTGGTCGTTTTGAAGTATCACTATGTGTAAGTGGTCGTTATGAAGTATTGCTATGTGTAGGCAGTCTTATTGAAGTATAGCTATGTGTAGGTGGTTGTATTGAAGTATCGCTATGTGTAGTTGGTCGTATTGAAGTATCGTTACGTGTAGGCAGTACTATTGAAATATCGCTATGTGTAGGTGGTCGTAATGAAGTATCGCTATGTGTAGGCGGTCGTATTGAAGTATCACTATGTGTAAGTGGTCATATTGAAGTATCGCTATGTGTAGGTGGTTGTATTGAAGTATCGCTATGTGTAGGTGGTCGTATTGAAGTATCGCTATGTGCAGGTGGTTGTATTGAAGTATCGCTATGTGTAAGTGATCGTATTGAAGTATCGCTATGTGTAGGTGGTCGTATTGAAGTATCAATATGTGTAGGTGGTCGTATTGAAGTTTTGCTATGTGTAGGTGGTCGTATTGAAGTATTGGTATGTGTAGGTGTCGTATTGACGTACCGCTATGTGTAGGTGGTCGTATTGAAGTATCGCTATGTGTAGGTGGTCGTATTGAAGTATCACTATGTGTAAGTGGTCGTTATGAAGTATTGCTATGTGTAGGCAGTCTTATTGAAGTATAGCTATGTGTAGGTGATCATATTGAAGTATCGCTATGGGTGGGTGGTCGCATTGAAATATCGTTATGTGTAGGCTGTTGTATTGAAGTATCACTAGGTGTAGGCAGTCGTATTGAAGTATAGCTATGTGTAGGTGATCGTATTGAAGTATCGCTATGTGTGGGTGGTCGCATTGAAGTATCGCTTTGTGTAGGTCGTCGTATTGAAGTATCGCTAGGTGTAGGTGATCATATTGAAGTATCGCTATGTGTAGGTGGTCGTATTGAAGTATCGCTATGTGCCGGTGATCATATTAAAGTATTGCTATGTGTAGGTGGTTGTATTGAAGTATCGCTATGTGTAAGTGGTCGTATTGAAGTATCGCTATGTGTAGGTGGTCGTATTGAAGTTTCGCTATGTGAAGGTGGTCGTATTTAAGTATCGCTATGTGTAGGTGATCGTATTGACGTATCGCTATGTGTAGGTGGTCGTGTTAAAGTATCATTATGTGCAGGCAGTCGTATTGAAGTATCGCTATGTGTAGGCGGTCGTATTGAAGTTTCACTATGTGTAGGTGGTCGCATTGAAGTATCTCTATGTGTATGCGGTCGTATTGAACTATCGCTATGTGTAAGTGGTCGAATTGAAGTATCGCTATGTGTAGGTGGTCGTATTGAAGTATCAATATGTGTAGGTGGTCGTATTGAAGTTTCGCTATGTGTAGGTGGTCGTATTGATGTATTGGTATGTGTAGGTGTCGTATTGAAGTATCGCTATGTGTAGGTGATTGTATTGAAGTATCGCTATGTGTGGGTGGTTGTATTGAAGTATCGCTATGTGTAGGTGGTCGTATTGAAGTATCGCTATGTGTAGGCGATCGTATTGAAGTATCGCTATGTGTAGCTGGTCGTATTAAAGTATCGTTACGTGCAGGCAGTCGTATTGAAGTATCGCTATGTGTAGGCGGTCGTATTGAAGTTTCACTATGTGTAGGTGGTCGCATTGAAGTATCTCTATGTGTAGGCGGTCGTATTGAAGCATTGCTATGTGTAAGTGGTCGAATTGAAGTATCGCTATGTGTAAGTGATCGTATTGAAGTATCGCTATGTGTAGGTGGTCGTATTGAAGTATCGCTATGTGCCGGTGATCATATTGAAGTATTGCTATGTGTAGGTGGTTGTATTGAAGTATCGCTATGTGTAAGTGGTCGTATTGAAGTATCGCTATGTGTAGGTGGTCGTATTGAAGTTTCACTATGTGAAGGTAGTCGTATTTAAGTATCGCTATGTGTAGGTGATCGTATTGACGTATCGCTATGTGTAGGTGGTCGTGTTAAAGTATCGTTACGTGCAGGCAGTCGTATTGAAGTATCGCTATGTGTAGGCGGTCGTATTGAAGTTTCACTATGTGTAGGTGGTCGCATTGAAGTATCTCTATGTGTATGCGGTCGTATTGAAGTATCGCTATGTGTAAGTGGTCGAATTGAAGTATCGCTATGTGTAGGTGGTCGTATTGAAGTATCAATATGTGTAGGTGGTCGTATTGAAGTTTCGCTATGTGTAGGTGGTCGTATTGAAGTATTGGTATGTGTAGGTGTCGTATTGAAGTATCGCTATGTGTAGGTGATTGTATTGAAGTATCGCTATGTGTGGGTGGTTGTATTGAAGTATCGCTATGTGTAGGTGGTCGTATTGAAGTATCACCATGTGTAAGTGGTCGTTTTGAAGTATTGCTATGTGTAGGTAGTCGTATTGAAGTATAGCTATGTGTAGGTGATCGTATTGAAGTATCGCTATGGGTGGGTGCTCGTATTGAAATATCGATATGTGTAGGCGGTTGTATTGAAGTATCACTATGTGTAGGCAGTCGTATTGAAGTATAGCTATGTGTAGGTGATTAATTGAAGTATCGCTATGTGTGGGTGGTCGTATTGAAGTATCGTTACGTGTAGGCAGTCGTACTGAAGTATTGCTATATATAGGCCATCGTATTGAAGTATCGCTATGTGTCGGTGATCGCATTGAAGTATTGCTATGTGTAGGTGGTCGTATGGAAGTATCGCTATGTGTAGGTGGTCATATTGAAGTATCGCTATGTGTAGGCGGTAGTATTGAAGTATCGCTATGTGTAGGTGGTCGTATTGAAGTATAGCTATGTGTAGGTGGTTGTATTAAAGTATTGCTATGTGTAGGCGGTCGTGTTGAAGTATCGCTATGTGTAAGTCGTCGTATTGAAGTATCACTATGTGTAGGTGGTCGTATTGAAGTATCGCTATGTGTAAGTGGTTGTATTGAAGTATCGCTATGTGTAGGCGGTCGTATTGAAGTACCGCTATGTGTCGCTGATTGTATTGAAGTATAGCTATGTGTAGACAGTCGTAGTGAAGTATCGCTATGTGTAAGTTGTCGTATTGAAATATCGCTGTGTGTAGGGAGTTGTATTGAAGTATCGCTATGTGTAGGTGATCGAATTGAAGTATCGCTATGTGTAGGTTGTCGTATTGAAGTATCGCTATGTGTAGCCGGTCGTATTGAAGTATCGCTATGTGTAAGTCGTCGTATTGAAGTATCACTACGTGTAGGCGGTAGTATTGAAGTATAGCTATGTGTAGGTGATCGTATAAGTATCGCTATGTGTAGGTGGTCGTATTGACGTACCGCTATGTGTAGGTGGTCGTATTGAAGTATCGCCATGTGTAGGTGGTCGTTTTGAAGTATTGCAATGTGTAAGTAGTCGTTTTGAAGTATAGCTATGTGTAGGTGATCGTATTGAAGTATCGCTATGGGTGGGTGGTTGTATTGAAATATCGTTATGTGTAGGCGGTTGTATTGAAGTATTGCTATATGTAGGCGGTAGTATTGAAGTATAGCTATGTGTAGGTGATCGTATAAGTATCG
The DNA here is from genome assembly GCF_978046115.1 of Saccoglossus kowalevskii. Classification (NCBI taxonomy): domain Eukaryota; kingdom Metazoa; phylum Hemichordata; class Enteropneusta; family Harrimaniidae; genus Saccoglossus; species Saccoglossus kowalevskii. The sequence goes on from NC_140644.1 coordinate 2,125,787, forward strand.
CTATGTGTAGGTGGTCGTATTTAAGTATCGCTATGTGTAGGTGATCGTATTGACGTATCGCTATGTGTAGGTGGTCGTATTGAAGTATTGCTATGTGTAGGTGGTTGTATTGAAGTATCGCTATGTGTAGGTGGTCGTATTGAAGTATCGTTACGTGTAGGCAGTCCTATTGAAATATCGCTATGTGTAGGTGGTCGTATTGAACTATCGCTATGTGTAGGCGGTCGTATTGAAGTATCGCTATGTGTAAGTGGTCATATTGAAGTATCGCTATGTGTAGGTGGTCGTATTGAAGTTTCGCTTTGTGTAGGTGATCGTATTGAAGTATCGCTATGTGCAGGTGGTCGTATTGAAGTATCGCTATGTGTAGGTGATTGCATTGAAGTATCGCTATGTGTAGGAGATCGTACTGAAGTATCGCTATGTGCCGGTGATCGTATTGAAGTATTGCTATGTGTAGGTGGTCGTATTGAAGTATCGCTATGTGTAGGCGGTCGTATTGAACTATCGCTATGTGTAGGTTGTTGCATCGTAGTATCACTATGTGTAGGTGGTCTTATTGAAGTATCGCAATGTGTAGGTTGTCGTATTGAAGTATCGCTTTGTGTAGGTGGTCGTATTGAAATATCGCTATGTGTAAGTGGTCGTATTGAAGTATTGCTATGTGTAGGTGATCGTATTGAAGTATCACTATCTGTAGGTAGTCGTATTGAAGTATCGCTATGTGTAGCTGATTGTATTGAAGTATCGCTATGGGTGGGTGGTTGTATTGAAATATCGTTATGTGTAGGCGGTTGTATTGAAGTATTGCTATGTGTAGGCGGTAGTATTGAAGTATAGCTATGTGTAGGTGATCGTACAAGTATCGCTATGTGTAGGTGGTCGTATTTAAGTATTGCTATGTGTAGGTGATCGTATTGACGTATCGCTATGTGTAGGTGGTCGTATTGAAGTATTGCTACGTGTAGGTGGTTGTATTGAAGTATCGCTATGTGTAGGTGGTCGTATTGAAGTATCGTTACGTGTAGGCAGTACTATTGAAATATCGCTATGTGTAGGTGGTCGTATTGAAGTATCGCTATGTGTAGGCGGTCGTATTGAAGTATCGCTATGTGTAAGTGGTCATATTGAAGTATCGCTATGTGTAGGTGGTCGTATTGAAGTTTCGCTTTGTGTAGGTGGTCGTATTGAAGTATCGCTATGTGTAGGTGATCGTATTGACGTATCGCTATGTGTAGGCGGTAATATTGAAGTATAGCTATGTGTAGGTGATCGTATTGAAGTATCGCTATGTGTGGGTGGTCGTATTGAAGTATCGCTATGTGCAGGCGGTTGTATTGAAGTATCGCTATGTGTAGGTGATCGTATTGAAGTATCGCTATGTGTAGGTGGTCATATTGAAGTATCGCTATGTGTAGGTGATCGCATTGAAGTATCGCTATGTGTAGGCGATCGTACTGAAGTATCGCTATGTGCTGGTGATCGTATTGAAGTATTGCTATGTGTAGGTGGTCGTATTGCAGTATCGCTATGTGTAGGCGGTCGTATTGAACTATCGCTATGTGTAGGTTGTCGTATCGTAGTATCACTATGTGTAGGTGGTCTTATTGAAGTATCGCAATGTGTAGGTTGTCGTATTGAAGTATCGCTATGTGTAGGTGGTCGTATTGAAATATCGCTATGTGTAAGTGGTCGTATTGAAGTATTGCTATGTGTAGGTGATCGTGTTGAAGTATCACTATCTGTAGGTAGTCGTATTGAATTATCGCTATGTGTAGCTGATTGTATTGAAGTATCGCTATGTGCGGGTGGTCGTATTGAAGTGTCGCTATGTGTAAGTGGTCGTATTTAAGTATCGCTATGTGTAAGTGGTCGTATTGAAGTATCGCTATGTGTAAGTGTTCGCATTGAAGTATCGCTATGCGTAGGTGGTCGTATTGAAGTATCGCTATGTGCAGGTGGTCATATTGAAGTATCGCTATGTGTAAGTGGTCGTATTGAAGTATCAATATGTGTAGGTGGTCGTATTGAATTATCGCTATTTGTAGGCGGTCGTATTGAAGTATCGCTATGTGTAGGTGGTCGTATTGACGTATTGCTATGTGTAAGTGATCGTATTGAAGTATCGCTATGTGTAGGTGGTCGTATTGAAGTATCAATATGTGTAGGTGGTCGTATTGAAGTTTTGCTATGTGTAGGTGGTCGTATTGAAGTATTGGTATGTGTAGGTGTCGTATTGAAGTATTGCTATGTGTAAGTGATCGTATTGAAGTATCGCTATGTGTAGGTGGTCGTATTGAAGTATCAATATGTGTAGGTGGTCGTATTGAAGTATTGCTATATATAGGCGGTCGTATTGAAGTATTGCTATGTGTAAGTGATCATATTAAAGTATTGCTATGTGTAGGCGGTCGTATTGATGTGTCGCTATGTTTTGGTGATTGTATTGAAGTATCACTATGTGTAGGTGGTCGAATTGGAGTATCGCTATGTGTAGGTGGTTGTATTGAAGTATTGCTAGTTGTAGGTGGTCGTATTGAAGTATCGCTATGTGAAGGTGTTCGTATTGAAGTATCGCTATGTGTAGGTGATCGTATTGACGTATCGCTATGTGTAGGTGGTCGTATTGAAGTATTGCTATGTGTAGGTGGTCGTATTGAAGTATAACTATGTGTAGGTGATTGTATTGAAATATCGCTATGTGTGAGTGGTCGTATTGAAATATCGTTATGTGTAGGCAGTTCTATTGAAGTATCGCTATGTGTAGGCGGTAATATTGAAGTATAGCTATGTGTAGGTGATCGTACTGAAGTATCGCTATGTGTGGGTGGTCGTATTAAAGTATCGCTATGTGTAGGTGGTCGTATTGAAGTATCGCTATGTGTAGGTGGTCGTATTGAAGTATCGCTATGTGCAGGTGGTTGTATTGAAGTATCGCTATGTGTAGGCGATCGTATTGAAGTATCGCTATGTGTAAGTGTTCGCATTGAAGTATCGCTATGCGTAGGTGGTCGTATTGAAGTATCGCTATGTGCAGGTGGTCATATTGAAGTATCGCTATGTGTAAGTGGTCGTATTGAAGTATCAATATGTGTAGGTGGTCGTATTGAATTATCGCTATTTGTAGGCGGTCGTATTGAAGTATCGCTATGTGTAGGTGGTCGTATTGACGTATTGCTATGTGTAAGTGATCGTATTGAAGTATCGCTATGTGTAGGTGGTCGTATTGAAGTATCAATATGTGTAGGTGGTCGTATTGAAGTTTTGCTATGTGTAGGTGGTCGTATTGAAGTATTGGTATGTGTAGGTGTCGTATTGAAGTATTGCTATGTGTAAGTGATCGTATTGAAGTATCGCTATGTGTAGGTGGTCGTATTGAAGTATCAATATGTGTAGGTGGTCGTATTGAAGTATTGCTATATATAGGCGGTCGTATTGAAGTATTGCTATGTGTAAGTGATCATATTAAAGTATTGCTATGTGTAGGCGGTCGTATTGATGTGTCGCTATGTTTTGGTGATTGTATTGAAGTATCACTATGTGTAGGTGGTCGAATTGGAGTATCGCTATGTGTAGGTGGTTGTATTGAAGTATTGCTAGTTGTAGGTGGTCGTATTGAAGTATCGCTATGTGAAGGTGTTCGTATTGAAGTATCGCTATGTGTAGGTGATCGTATTGACGTATCGCTATGTGTAGGTGGTCGTATTGAAGTATTGCTATGTGTAGGTGGTCGTATTGAAGTATAACTATGTGTAGGTGATTGTATTGAAATATCGCTATGTGTGAGTGGTCGTATTGAAATATCGTTATGTGTAGGCAGTTCTATTGAAGTATCGCTATGTGTAGGCGGTAATATTGAAGTATAGCTATGTGTAGGTGATCGTACTGAAGTATCGCTATGTGTGGGTGGTCGTATTAAAGTATCGCTATGTGTAGGTGGTCGTATTGAAGTATCGCTATGTGTAGGTGGTCGTATTGAAGTATCGCTATGTGCAGGTGGTTGTATTGAAGTATCGCTATGTGTAGGCGATCGTATTGAAGTATCGCTATGTGTAGGTGGTCGTGTTAAAGTATCGTTACGTGCAGGCAGTCGTATTGAAGTATCGCTATGTGTAGGCGGTCGTATTGAAGTTTCACTATGTGTAGGTGGTCGCATTGAAGTATCTCTATGTGTATGCGGTCGTATTGAAGTATCGCTATGTGTAAGTGGTCGAATTGAAGTATCGCTATGTGTAGGTGGTCGTATTGAAGTATCAATATGTGTAGGTGGTCGTATTGAAGTTTCGCTATGTGTAGGTGGTCGTATTGAAGTATTGGTATGTGTAGGTGTCGTATTGAAGTATCGCTATGTGTAGGTGATTGTATTGAAGTATCGCTATGTGTGGGTGGTTGTATTGAAGTATCGCTATGTGTAGGTGGTCGTATTGAAGTATCACTATGTGTAAGTGGTCGTTTTGAAGTATTGCTATGTGTAGGCAGTCGTATTGAAGTATAGCTATGTGTAGGTGATCGTATTGAAGTATCGCTATGGGTGGGTGCTCGTATTGAAATATCGATATGTGTAGGCGGTTGTATTGAAGTATCACTATGTGTAGGCAGTCGTATTGAAGTATAGCTATGTGTAGGTGATCGTATTGAAGTATCGCTATGTGTGGGTGGTCGTATTGAAGTATCGTTACGTGTAGGCAGTCGTATTGAAGTATTGCTATATATAGGCGGTCGTATTGAAGTATCGCTATGTGTCGGTGATCGCATTGAAGTATTGCTAAGTGTAGGTGGTCGTATTGATGTATCACTATGTGTAGGTGGTCATATTGAAGTATCGCTATGTGTAGGCAGTAGTATTGAAGTATCGCTAAGTGTAGGTGGTCGTATTGAAGTATAGCTATGTGTAGGTGGTTGTATTAAAGTATTGCTATGTGTAGGCGGTCGTATTGAAGTATCGCTATGTGTTGCTGATTGTATTGAAGTATAGCTATGTGTAGACAGTCGTATTGAAGTTTCGCTATGTGTAAATTGTCGTATTAAAATATCGCTATGTGTAGGTGGTTGTATTGAAGTATTGCTATATGTAGGTGATCAAATTGAAGTATCGCTATGTGTAGGTTGTCGTATTGAAGTATCGCTATGTGTAGCCGGTCGTATTGAAGTATCGCTATGTGTAAGTCGTCGTATTGAAGTATCACTATGTGTAGGCGGTAGTATTGAAGTATAGCTATGTGTAGGTGATCGTATAAGTATCGCTATGTGTAGGTGGTCGTATTGACGTATCGCTATGTGTAGGTGGTCGTATTGAAGTACTACTATGTGTAGGTGGTCGTATTGACGTACCGCTATGTGTAGGTGGTCGTATTGAAGTATCGCCATGTGTAGGTGGTCGTTTTGAAGTATTGCAATGTGTAAGTGGTCGTTTTGAAGTATTGCTATGTGTAGGCAGTCGTATTGAAGTATAGCTACGGGTAGGTGATCGTATTGAAGTATCGCTATGGGTGGGTGGTTGTATTGAAATATCGTTATGTGTAGGTGGTTGTATTGAAGTATTGCTATGTGTAGGCGGTAGTATTGAAGTATAGCTATATGTAGGTGATCGTATAAGTATCGCTATGTGTAGGTGGTCGTATTTAAGTATCGCTATGTGCAGGTGGTTGTATTGAAGTATCGCTATGTGTAGGTGGTCGTATTGAAGTATTGCTATGTGTAGGTGGTTGTATTGAAGTATCGCTGTGTGTAGGTGGTCGTATTGAAGTATCGTTACGTGTAGGCAGTCCTATTGAAATATCGCTATGTGTAGGTGGTCGTATTGAAGTATCGCTATGTGTAGGCGGTCGTATTGAAGTATAGCTATGTGTAAGTGGTCATATTGAAGTATCGCTATGTGTACGTGGTCGTATTGAAGTTTCGCTTTGTGTAGGTGGTCGTATTGAAGTATCGCTATGTGTAGGTGATCGTATTGACGTATCGCTATGTATAGGCGGTAATATTGAAGTATAGCTATGTGTAGGTGATCGTATTGAAGTATCGCTATGTGTGGGTGGTCGTATTGAAGTATCGCTATGTGTAGGTGGTCGTATTGAAGTATCGCTATGTGTAGGTGGTCGTATTGAAGTATCGCTATGTGTAGGTGGTCGTATTGAAGTATCGCTATGTGCAGGCGGTTGTATTGAAGTATCGCTATGTGTAGGTGATCGTATTGAAGTATCGCTATGTGTAGGTGGTCGTATTGAAGTATCGCTACGTGTAGGTGATCGCATTGAAGTATCGCTATGTGTAGGCGATCGTACTGAAGTATCGCTATGTGCCGGTGATCGTATTGAAGTATTGCTATGTGTAGGTGGTCGTATTGAAGTGTCGCTATGTGTAGGCGGTCGTATTGAACTATCGCTATGTGTAGGTTGTCGTATCGTAGTATCACTATGTGTAGGTGGTCTTATTGAAGTATCGCAATGTGTAGGTTGTCGTATTGAAGTATCGCTATGTGTAGGTGGTCGTATTGAAATATCGCTATGTGTAAGTGGTCGTATTGAAGTATTGCTATGTGTAGGTGATCGTATTGAAGTATTGCTATCTGTAGGTAGTCGTATTGAAGTATCGCTATGTGTAGCTGATTGTATTGAAGTATCACTATGTGCGGGTGGTCGTATTGAAGTGTCGCTATGTGTAAGTGGTCGTATTTAAGTATCGCTATGTGTAAGTGGTCGTATTGAAGTATCGCTATGTGTAAGTGTTCGCATTGTAGTATCGCTATGCGTAGGTGGTCGTATTGAAGTATCGCTATGTGCAGGTGGTCATATTGAAGTATCACTATGTGTAAGTTGTCGTATTGAAGTATCAATATGTGTAGGTGGTCGTATTGAATTATCGCTATTTGTAGGCGGTCGTATTGAAGTATCGCTATGTGTAGGTGGTCGTATTGAAGTATTGCTTTGTATAAGTGGTCGTATTGAAGTATTGCTCTGTGTAGGCGGTCGTATTGAAGTATCGCTATGTGTAAGTAGTCGTATTGAAGTATCGCTATGTGTAGGCGGTCGTATTGAAGTATCGCTATGTTTAAGCTGTCGTATTGAAGTATCGCTATGTGTAGGTGGTCGTATTGAAGTATCGCTATGTGTAGGTGGTCGTATTGAAGTATCGCTATGTGTAGGCGGTCGTATTGAAGTATTGCTATGTGTAGGTGGTCGTAATGAAGTATTGCTATGTGTAAGTGGTCGTATTGAAGTATTCCTCTGTGTAGGCGGTCGTATTGAAGTATTGTTATGTGCAGGTGATCGTATTGAAGTATCGCTATGTGTAAGTAGTAGTATTGAAGTATCGCTATGTGTAGGCGGGCGTATTGAAGTATCGCTATGTGTAGGTTGTCGTATTGAAGTATCGCTATGTGTAGGTGGTCGTATTGAAGTATCGCTATGTGTAGGCGGTCGTATTGAAGTATCGCTATGTGTAGGTGGTCGTATTGAAGTATCGCTATGTGTAGGTGATCGTATTGAAGTATCGCTATGTGTAGGCAGTAGTATTGAAGTATCACTATGTGCCGGTGATTGTATTGAAGTATTGCTATGTGTAGGTGGTTGTATTGAAGTATCGCTATGTGTAAGTCGTCATATTGAAGTATCGCTATGTGTAGGTAGTCATATTGAAGTATCGCTATGTGTAGGTGGTCATATTGAAGTATTGCTATGTGTAGGCGGTCGTATTGAAGTATCGCTATGTGTAGGTGATCGTATTGAAGTTTTGCTATGTGTAAGCGGTCGTATTGAAGTAGCGCTATATGTGGGTGGTTTTATTGACGTATCGATATGTGTAGGTGGATGTATTGAAGTATTGCTACGTGTAGATGGTCGTATTGAAGTATTACTATGTGTAGGCGGTCGTATTGAAGTATCGCTATGTGTAAGTCGTCGTATTGAAGTATCACTATGTGTAGGCGGTAGTATTGAAGTATAGCTATGTGTAGGTGATCGTATAAGTATCGCTATGTGTAGGTGGTCGTATTGACGTATAGCTATGTGTAGGGGATCGTATTGAAGTATCGCTATGTGTAGGCAGTCGTGTTGAAGTGTCGCTATGTGTAAGTGGTCGTATTGAAGTATCGCTATGTGTAGGTGATCGTATTGAAGTATCGCTATGTGTGGGTGGTCGTATTGAAGTATCGTTATGCGTAGGTGGTCGTATTGAAGTATCGCTATGTGTAGGTGGTCGTATTGAAGTATCGCTATGTGCAGGCGGTTGTATTGAAGTATCGCTATGTGTAGGTGATCGTATTGAAGTATCGCTATGTGTAGGTGGTCGTATTGAAGTATCGCTATGTGTAGCTGATCGCATTGAAGTATCGCTATGTGTAGGCGATCGTACTGAAGTATCGCTATGTGCCGGTGATCGTATTGAAATATTGCTATGTGTAGGTGGTCGTATTGAAGTGTCGCTATGTGTAGGCGATCGTATTGAACTATCGCTATGTGTAGGTTGTCGTATCGTAGTATCACTATGTGTAGGTGGTCTTATTGAAGTATCGCAACGTGTAGGTTGTCGTATTGAAGTATTGCTATGTGTAGGTGGTCGTATTGAAATATCGCTATGTGTAAGTGGTCGTATTGAAGTATTGCTATGTGTAGGTGATCGTATTGAAGTATCGCTATCTGTAGGTAGTCGTATTGAAGTATCGCTATGTGTAGCTGATTGTATTGAAGTATCGCTATGTGCGGGTGGTCGTATTGAAGTGTCGCTATGTGTAAGTGGTCGTATTTAAGTATCGCTATTAGTAAGTGGTCGTATTGAAGTATCGCTATGTGTAAGTGTTCACATTGAAGTATCGCTATGCGTAGGTGGTCGTATTGAAGTATCGCTATGTGCAGGTGGTCATATTGAAGTATCGCTATGTGTAAGTTGTCGTATTGAAGTATCAATATGTGTAGGTGGTCGTATTGAATTATCGCTATTTGTAGGCGGTCGTATTGAAGTATCACTATGTGTAGGTGGTCGAATTGAAGTATCGCTATGTGTAGGTGGTTGTATTGAAGTATTGCTAGTAGTAGGTGTCGTATTGAAGTATTGCTATGTGTAGGCGGTCGTATTGAAGTATAGCTATGTGTAGGTGATCGTATTGAAGTATCGCTATGTGTAGGCGGTCGTGTTGAAGTGTCGCTATGTGTAAGTGGTCGTATTGAAGTATTGCTATGTGTAGGTGGTTGTATTGAAGTATCGCTATGTGTAAGCGGTAGTATTGAAGTATCGTTATGTGTAGGTGGTCGTATTGAAGTTTCGCTATGTGAAGGTGGTCGTATTTAAGTATCGCTATGTGTAGGTGATCGTATTGACGTATCGCTATGTGTAGGTGGTCGTATTGAAGTATTGCTATGTGTAGGTGGTCGTATTGAAGTATAACTATGTGTAGGTGATTGTATTGAAATATCGCTATGTGTGGGTGGTCGTATTGAAATATCGTTATGTGTAGGCAGTTCTATTGAAGTATCGCTATGTGTAGGCGGTAATATTGAAGTATAGCTATGTGTAGGTGATCGTACTGAAGTATCGCTATGTGTGGGTGGTCGTATTAAAGTATCGCTATGTGTAGGTGGTCGTATTGAAGTATCGCTATGTGTAGGTGGTCGTATTGAAGTATCGCTATGTGCAGGTGGTTGTATTGAAGTATCGCTATGTGTAGGCGATCGTATTGAAGTATCGCTATGTGTAGGTGGTCGTGTTAAAGTATCGTTACGTGCAGGCAGTCGTATTGAAGTATCGCTATGTGTAGGCGGTCGTATTGAAGTTTCACTATGTGTAGGTGGTCGCATTGAAGTATCTCTATGTGTATGCGGTCGTATTGAAGTATCGCTATATGTAAGTGGTCGAATTGAAGTATCGCTATGTGTAGGTGGTCGTATTGAAGTATCAATATGTGTAGGTGGTCGTATTGAAGTTTCGCTATGTGTGGGTGGTCGTATTGAAGTATTGCTATGTGTAGGCAGTCGTATTGAAGTATAGCTATGTGTAGGTGATCATATTGAAGAATCGCTATGGGTGGGTGCTCGTATTGAAATATCGATATGTGTAGGCGGTTGTATTGAAATATCACTATGTGTAGGCAGTCGTATTGAAGTATAGCTCTGTGTAGGTGATCGTATTGAAGTATCGCTTTGTGTGGGTGGTCGTATTGAAGTATCGTTACGTGTAGGCAGTCGTATTGAAGTATTGCTATATATAGGCGGTCGTATTGAAGTATCGCTATGTGTCGGTGATCGCATTGAAGTATTGCTATGTGTAGGTGGTCGTATTGAAGTATCGCTATGTGTAGGTGGTCATATTGAAGTATCGCTATGTGTAGGCGGTCGTATTGAAGTATCGCTATGTGTAGGTGGTCGTATTGAAGTATAGCTATGTGTAGGTGGTTGTATTAAAGTATTGCTATGTATAGGCGGTCGTGTTGGAGTATCGCTATGTGTAAGTCGTCGTATTGATGTATCACTATGTGTAGGTGGTCGTATTGAAGTATCGCTATGTGTAAGTGGTTGTATTGAAGTATCGCTATGTGTAGGCGGTCGTATTGAAGTATCGCTATGTGTTGCTGATTGTATTGAAGTATAGCTATGTGTAGACAGTCATATTGAAGTATTGCTATGTGTAAATTGTCGTATTGAAATATCGCTATGTGTAGGTGGTTGTATTGAAGTATCGCTATGTGTAGGTGATCGAATTGAAGTATCGCTATGTGTAGGTTGTCGTATTGAAGTATCGCTATGTGTAGCCGGTCGTATTGAAGTATCGCTATGTGTAAGTCATCGTATTGAAGTATCACTATGTGTAGGCGGTAGTATTGAAGTATAGCTATGTGTAGGTGATCGTATAAGTATCGCTATGTGTAGGTGGTCGTATTGACGTATCGCTATGTGTAGGTGGTTGTATTGAAGTATTGCTATGTGTAGGTGGTCGTATTGACGTACCGCTATGAGTAGGTGGTCGTATTGAAGTATCGCCATGTGTAGGTGGTCGTTTTGAAGTATTGCAATGTGTAAGTGGTCGTTTTGAAGTATTGCTATGTGTAGGTGGTTGTATTGAAGTATCGCTATGTGTAGGCGGTCGCATTGAAGTATCGCTATGTGTAGGCGGTCGTATTGAAGTATAGCTATGTGTAGGTGATCGTATAAGTATCGCTATGTGTAGGTGGTCGTATTGACGTATCGCTATGTGTAGGCGGTAGTATTGAAGTATAGCTATGTGTAGGTGATCGTATAAGTATCGCTATGTGTAGGTGGTCGTATTTAAGTATCGCTATGTGCAGGTGATCGTATTGACGTATCGCTATGTGTAGGTGGTCGTATTGAAGTATTGCTATGTGTAGGTGGTTGTATTGAAGTATCGCTATGTGTAGGTGGTCGCATTGAAGTATCGCTATGTGTAGGCGGTCGTATTGAAGTATCGCTATGTGTAAGTGGTCGTATTGAAGTATCGCTATGTGTAGGTGATCGTATTGAAGTATCGCTATGTGTGGGTGGTCGTATTGAAGTATCGTTATGTGTAGGTGGTCGTATTGAAGTATCGCTATGTGTAGGTGGTCGTATTGAAGTATCGCTATGTGCAGGCGGTTGTATTGAAGTATCGCTATGTGTAGGTGATCGTATTGAAGTATCGCTATGTGTAGGTGGTCGTATTGAAGTATCGCTATGTGTAGCTGATCGCATTGAAGTATCGCTATGTGTAGGCGATCGTACTGAAGTATCGCTATGTGCCGGTGATCGTATTGAAATATTGCTATGTGTAGGTGGTCGTATTGAAGTGTCGCTATGTGTAGGCGATCGTATTGAACTATCGCTATGTGTAGGTTGTCGTATCGTAGTATCACTATGTGTAGGTGGTCTTATTGAAGTATCGCAACGTGTAGGTTGTCGTATTGAAGTATTGCTATGTGTAGGTGGTCGTATTGAAATATCGCTATGTGTAAGTGGTCGTATTGAAGTATTGCTATGTGTAGGTGATCGTATTGAAGTATCGCTATCTGTAGGTAGTCGTATTGAAGTATCGCTATGTGTAGCTGATTGTATTGAAGTATCGCTATGTGCGGGTGGTCGTATTGAAGTGTCGCTATGTGTAAGTGGTCGTATTTAAGTATCGCTATTAGTAAGTGGTCGTATTGAAGTATCGCTATGTGTAAGTGTTCACATTGAAGTATCGCTATGCGTAGGTGGTCGTATTGAAGTATCGCTATGTGCAGGTGGTCATATTGAAGTATCGCTATGTGTAAGTTGTCGTATTGAAGTATCAATATGTGTAGGTGGTCGTATTGAATTATCGCTATTTGTAGGCGGTCGTATTGAAGTATCACTATGTGTAGGTGGTCGAATTGAAGTATCGCTATGTGTAGGTGGTTGTATTGAAGTATTGCTAGTAGTAGGTGTCGTATTGAAGTATTGCTATGTGTAGGCGGTCGTATTGAAGTATAGCTATGTGTAGGTGATCGTATTGAAGTATCGCTATGTGTAGGCGGTCGTGTTGAAGTGTCGCTATGTGTAAGTGGTCGTATTGAAGTATTGCTATGTGTAGGTGGTTGTATTGAAGTATCGCTATGTGTAAGTGGTAGTATTGAAGTATCGTTATGTGTAGGTGGTCGTATTGAAGTTTCGCTATGTGAAGGTGGTCGTATTTAAGTATCGCTATGTGTAGGTGATCGTATTGACGTATCGCTATGTGTAGGTGGTCGTATTGAAGTATTGCTATGTGTAGGTGGTCGTATTGAAGTATAACTATGTGTAGGTGATTGTATTGAAATATCGCTATGTGTGGGTGGTCGTATTGAAATATCGTTATGTGTAGGCAGTTCTATTGAAGTATCGCTATGTGTAGGCGGTAATATTGAAGTATAGCTATGTGTAGGTGATCGTACTGAAGTATCGCTATGTGTGGGTGGTCGTATTAAAGTATCGCTATGTGTAGGTGGTCGTATTGAAGTATCGCTATGTGTAGGTGGTCGTATTGAAGTATCGCTATGTGCAGGTGGTTGTATTGAAGTATCGCTATGTGTAGGCGATCGTATTGAAGTATCGCTATGTGTAGGTGGTCGTGTTAAAGTATCGTTACGTGCAGGCAGTCGTATTGAAGTATCGCTATGTGTAGGCGGTCGTATTGAAGTTTCACTATGTGTAGGTGGTCGCATTGAAGTATCTCTATGTGTATGCGGTCGTATTGAAGTATCGCTATATGTAAGTGGTCGAATTGAAGTATCGCTATGTGTAGGTGGTCGTATTGAAGTATCAATATGTGTAGGTGGTCGTATTGAAGTTTCGCTATGTGTGGGTGGTCGTATTGAAGTATTGCTATGTGTAGGCAGTCGTATTGAAGTATAGCTATGTGTAGGTGATCATATTGAAGAATCGCTATGGGTGGGTGCTCGTATTGAAATATCGATATGTGTAGGCGGTTGTATTGAAATATCACTATGTGTAGGCAGTCGTATTGAAGTATAGCTCTGTGTAGGTGATCGTATTGAAGTATCGCTTTGTGTGGGTGGTCGTATTGAAGTATCGTTACGTGTAGGCAGTCGTATTGAAGTATTGCTATATATAGGCGGTCGTATTGAAGTATCGCTATGTGTCGGTGATCGCATTGAAGTATTGCTATGTGTAGGTGGTCGTATTGAAGTATCGCTATGTGTAGGTGGTCATATTGAAGTATCGCTATGTGTAGGCGGTCGTATTGAAGTATCGCTATGTGTAGGTGGTCGTATTGAAGTATAGCTATGTGTAGGTGGTTGTATTAAAGTATTGATATGTATAGGCGGTCGTGTTGGAGTATCGCTATGTGTAAGTCGTCGTATTGATGTATCACTATGTGTAGGTGGTCGTATTGAAGTATCGCTATGTGTAAGTGGTTGTATTGAAGTATCGCTATGTGTAGGCGGTCGTATTGAAGTATCGCTATGTGTTGCTGATTGTATTGAAGTATAGCTATGTGTAGACAGTCATATTGAAGTATTGCTATGTGTAAATTGTCGTATTGAAATATCGCTATGTGTAGGTGGTTGTATTGAAGTATCGCTATGTGTAGGTGATCGAATTGAAGTATCGCTATGTGTAGGTTGTCGTATTGAAGTATCGCTATGTGTAGCCGGTCGTATTGAAGTATCGCTATGTGTAAGTCATCGTATTGAAGTATCACTATGTGTAGGCGGTAGTATTGAAGTATAGCTATGTGTAGGTGATCGTATAAGTATCGCTATGTGTAGGTGGTCGTATTGACGTATCGCTATGTGTAGGTGGTTGTATTGAAGTATTGCTATGTGTAGGTGGTCGTATTGACGTACCGCTATGAGTAGGTGGTCGTATTGAAGTATCGCCATGTGTAGGTGGTCGTTTTGAAGTATTGCAATGTGTAAGTGGTCGTTTTGAAGTATTGCTATGTGTAGGTGGTTGTATTGAAGTATCGCTATGTGTAGGCGGTCGCATTGAAGTATCGCTATGTGTAGGCGGTCGTATTGAAGTATAGCTATGTGTAGGTGATCGTATAAGTATCGCTATGTGTAGGTGGTCGTATTGACGTATCGCTATGTGTAGGCGGTAGTATTGAAGTATAGCTATGTGTAGGTGATCGTATAAGTATCGCTATGTGTAGGTGGTCGTATTTAAGTATCGCTATGTGCAGGTGATCGTATTGACGTATCGCTATGTGTAGGTGGTCGTATTGAAGTATTGCTATGTGTAGGTGGTTGTATTGAAGTATCGCTATGTGTAGGTGGTCGCATTGAAGTATCGCTATGTGTAGGCGGTCGTATTGAAGTATCGCTATGTGTAAGTGGTCATATTGAAGTATCGCTATGTGTAGGTGGTCGTATTGAAGTTTCGCTTTGTGTAGGTGGTCGTATTGAAGTATCGCTATGTATAGGTGATCGTATTGTCGTATCGCTATGTATAGGTGGTAATATTGAAGTATAGCTATGTGTAGGTGATCGTATTGAAGTATCGCTATGTGTAGGTGGTCGTATTGAAGTATCGCCATGTGTAGGCGGTCGTATTGAAGTATCGCTATGTGTAAGTGGTCATATTGAAGTATCGCCATGTGTAGGTGGTCGTATTGAAGTTTCGCTATGTGTAAGTGGTCATATTAAAGTTTCGCTTTGTGTAGGTGGTCGTATTGAAGTATCGCTATGTGTAGGTGATCGTATTGACGTATCGCTATGTATAGGCGGTAATATTGAAGCATAGCTATGTGTAGGTGATCGTATTGAAGTATTGCTATGTGTGGGTGGTCGTATTGAAGTATCGCTATGTGTAGGTGGTCGTATTGAAGTATCGCTATGTGTAGGTGGTCGTATTGAAGTATCGCTATGTGCAGGCGGTTGTATTGAAGTATTGCTATGTGTAGGTGATCGTATTGAAGTATCGCTATGTGTAGGTGGTCGTATTGAAGTATCGCTTTGTGTAGGTGATCGCATTGAAGTATCGCTATGTGTAGGCGATCGTACTGAAGTATCGCTATGTGCCGGTGATCGTATTGAAGTATTGCTATGTGTAGGTGGTCGTATTGAAGTATCGCTATGTGTAGGCGGTCGTATTGAACTGTCGCTATGTGTAGGTTGTCGTATCGTAGTATCACTATGTGTAGGTGGTCTTATTGAAGTATTGCAATGTGTAGGTTGTCGTATTGAAGTATCGCTATGTGTAGGTGGTCGTATTGAAATATCGCTATGTGTAAGTGGTCGTATTGAAGTATTGCTATGTGTAGGTGATCGTATTGAAGTATCGCTATCTGTAGGTAGTCGTATTGAAGTATCGCTATGTGTAGCTGATTGTATTGAAGTATCGCTATGTGCGGGTGGTCGTATTGATGTGTCGCTATGTGTAAGTGGTCGTATTTAAGTATCGCTATGTGTAAGTGGTCGTATTGAAGTATCGCTATGTGTAAGTGTTTGCATTGAAGTATCGCTATGCGTAGGAGGTCGTATTGAAGTATCGCTATGTGCAGGTGGTCATATTGAAGTATCGCTATGTGTAAGTGGTCGTATTGAAGTATCAATATGTGTAGGTGGTCGTATTGAATTATCGCTATTTGTAGGCGGTCGTATTGAAGTATCGCTATGTGTAGGTGGTCGTATTGAAGTATTGCTATGTATAAGTGGTCGTATTGTAGTATTGCTCTGTGTAGGCGGTCGTATTGAAGTATCGCTATGTGTAAGTGGTCGTATTGAAGTATTGCTCTGTGTAGGCGGTCGTATTGAAGTATTGTTATGTGTAGGTGATCGTATTGAAGTATCGCTATGTGTAAGTAGCAGTATTGAAGTATCGCTATGTGTAGGCGGGCGTATTGAAGTATCGCTATGTGTAGGTTGTCGTATTGAAGTATCGCTATGTGTAGGTGGTCGTATTGAAGTATCGCTATGTGTAGGTGGTCGTGTTGAAGTGTCGCTATGTGTAAGTGGTCGTATTGAAGTATCGCTATGTGTAGGTGGTCGTATTGAAGTATCGCTATGTGTAGGTGATCGTATTGAAGTATCGCTATGTGTAGGCGATCGTATTGAAGTATCACTATGTGCCGGTGATTGTATTGAAATATTGCTATGTGTAGGTGGTTGTATTGAAGTATCGCTATGTGTAAGTCGTCATATTGAAGTATCGCTATGTGTAGGTAGTCATATTGAAGTATCGCTATGTGTGGGTGGTCATATTGAAGTATTGCTATGTGTAGGCGGTCGTATTGAAGTATCGCTATGTGTAGGTGATCGTATTGAAGTTTTGCTATGTGTAAGCGGTCGTATTGAAGTAGCGCTATATGTGGGTGGTTTTATTGACGTATCGATATGTGTAGGTGGATGTATTGAAGTATTGCTACGTGTAGATGGTCGTATTGAAGTATTACTATGTGTAGGCGGTCGTATTGAAGTATAGCTATGTGTAGGTGGTCGTATTGACGTATCGCTATGTGTAGGCGGTCGTATTGAAATATCGCTATGTGTAGGCGGTCGTATTGATGTGTCGCTATGTTTTGGTGATTGTATTGAAGTATTACTATGTGTAGGTGGTCGAATTGGAGTATCGCTGTGTGTAGGTGGTTGTATTGAAGTATTGCTAGTTGTAGGTGGTCGTATTGAAGTATTGCTATGTGTAGGCGGTCGTATTGAAGTATTGCTATGTGTAGGTGATCGTATTGAAGTATCGCTATGTGTAGGCAGTCGTGTTGAAGTGTCGCTATGTGTAAGTGGTCGTATTGAAGTATCGCTATGTGTAGGTGGTCGTATTGAAGTATTGATATGTGTAGGTAGTTGTATTGAAGTATCACTATGTGTAAGTGGTCATATTGAAGTATCGCTATGTGTAGGTAGTCGTATTCAAGTATCGCTATGTGTAGGTGGTCGTATTGAAATATCGCTATGTGTAGGCGGTCGTATTGAAGTATCACTATGTGTAGCTGATCGTATTGAAGTTTTGCTATGTGTAAGCGGTCGTATTGAAGTATCGCTATGTGTGTGTGGTTTTATTGACGTATCGCTATGTATAGGTGGAAGTATTGAAGTATTGCTAGGTGTAGGTGGTCGTATTGAAGTATTGCTATGTGTAGGCGGTCGTATTGAAGTATAGCTATGTGTAGGTGATCGTATTGACGTATCGGTATGTGTAGGTGGTCGTATTGAAGTATCGCTATGTGTAGGCGGTCGTATTGATGTGTCGCTATGTTTTGGTGATTGTATTGAAGTATCACTATGTGTAGGTGGTCGAATTGAAGTATCGCTATGTGTAGGTGGTTGTATTGAAGTATTGCTAGGTGTAGGTGGTCGTATTGAAGTATCGCTATGTGTAGGCGGTCGTATTGAAGTATAGCTATGTGTAGGCGATCGTATTGAACTATCGCTATGTGTAGGTTGTCGTATCGTAGTATCACTATGTGTAGGTGGTCTTATTGAAGTATCGCAACGTGTAGGTTGTCGTATTGAAGTATTGCTATGTGTAGGTGGTCGTATTGAAATATCGCTATGTGTAAGTGGTCGTATTGAAGTATTGCTATGTGTAGGTGATCGTATTGAAGTATCGCTATCTGTAGGTAGTCGTATTGAAGTATCGCTATGTGTAGCTGATTGTATTGAAGTATCGCTATGTGCGGGTGGTCGTATTGAAGTGTCGCTATGTGTAAGTGGTCGTATTTAAGTATCGCTATTAGTAAGTGGTCGTATTGAAGTATCGCTATGTGTAAGTGTTCACATTGAAGTATCGCTATGCGTAGGTGGTCGTATTGAAGTATCGCTATGTGCAGGTGGTCATATTGAAGTATCGCTATGTGTAAGTTGTCGTATTGAAGTATCAATATGTGTAGGTGGTCGTATTGAATTATCGCTATTTGTAGGCGGTCGTATTGAAGTATCACTATGTGTAGGTGGTCGAATTGAAGTATCGCTATGTGTAGGTGGTTGTATTGAAGTATTGCTAGTAGTAGGTGTCGTATTGAAGTATTGCTATGTGTAGGCGGTCGTATTGAAGTATCGCAACGTGTAGGTTGTCGTATTGAAGTATTGCTATGTGTAGGTGGTCGTATTGAAATATCGCTATGTGTAAGTGGTCGTATTGAAGTATTGCTATGTGTAGGTGATCGTATTGAAGTATCGCTATCTGTAGGTAGTCGTATTGAAGTATCGCTATGTGTAGCTGATTGTATTGAAGTATCGCTATGTGCGGGTGGTCGTATTGAAGTGTCGCTATGTGTAAGTGGTCGTATTTAAGTATCGCTATTAGTAAGTGGTCGTATTGAAGTATCGCTATGTGTAAGTGTTCACATTGAAGTATCGCTATGCGTAGGTGGTCGTATTGAAGTATCGCTATGTGCAGGTGGTCATATTGAAGTATCGCTATGTGTAAGTTGTCGTATTGAAGTATCAATATGTGTAGGTGGTCGTATTGAATTATCGCTATTTGTAGGCGGTCGTATTGAAGTATCACTATGTGTAGGTGGTCGAATTGAAGTATCGCTATGTGTAGGTGGTTGTATTGAAGTATTGCTAGTAGTAGGTGTCGTATTGAAGTATTGCTATGTGTAGGCGGTCGTATTGAAGTATAGCTATGTGTAGGTGATCGTATTGAAGTATCGCTATGTGTAGGCGGTCGTGTTGAAGTGTCGCTATGTGTAAGTGGTCGTATTGAAGTATTGCTATGTGTAGGTGGTTGTATTGAAGTATCGCTATGTGTAAGTGGTAGTATTGAAGTATCGTTATGTGTAGGTGGTCGTATTGAAGTTTCGCTATGTGAAGGTGGTCGTATTTAAGTATGGCTATGTGTAGGTGATCGTATTGACGTATCGCTATGTGTAGGTGGTCGTATTGAAGTATTGCTATGTGTAGGTGGTCGTATTGAAGTATAACTATGTGTAGGTGATTGTATTGAAATATCGCTATGTGTGGGTGGTCGTATTGAAATATCGTTATGTGTAGGCAGTTCTATTGAAGTATCGCTATGTGTAGGTGGTCGAATCGAAGTATCGCTATGTGTAGGTGGTCGTATTGAAATATTGCTATGTGTAGGTGGTCGTATTGAAGTGTCGCTATGTGTAGGCGATCGTATTGAACTATCGCTATGTGTAGGTTGTCGTATCGTAGTATCACTATGTGTAGGTGGTCTTATTGAAGTATCGCAACGTGTAGGTTGTCGTATTGAAGTATTGCTATGTGTAGGTGGTCGTATTGAAATATCGCTATGTGTAAGTGGTCGTATTGAAGTATTGCTATGTGTAGGTGATCGTATTGAAGTATCGCTATCTGTAGGTAGTCGTATTGAAGTATCGCTATGTGTAGCTGATTGTATTGAAGTATCGCTATGTGCGGGTGGTCGTATTGAAGTGTCGCTATGTGTAAGTGGTCGTATTTAAGTATCGCTATTAGTAAGTGGTCGTATTGATGTATCGCTATGTGTAAGTGTTCACATTGAAGTATCGCTATGCGTAGGTGGTCGTATTGAAGTATCGCTATGTGCAGGTGGTCATATTGAAGTATCGCTATGTGTAAGTTGTCGTATTGAAGTATCAATATGTGTAGGTGGTCGTATTGAATTATCGCTATTTGTAGGCGGTCGTATTGAAGTATCACTATGTGTAGGTGGTCGAATTGAAGTATCGCTATGTGTAGGTGGTTGTATTGAAGTATTGCTAGTAGTAGGTGTCGTATTGAAGTATTGCTATGTGTAGGCGGTCGTATTGAAGTATAGCTATGTGTAGGTGATCGTATTGAAGTATCGCTATGTGTAGGCGGTCGTGTTGAAGTGTCGCTATGTGTAAGTGGTCGTATTGAAGTATTGCTATGTGTAGGTGGTTGTATTGAAGTATCGCTATGTGTAAGTGGTAGTATTGAAGTATCGTTATGTGTAGGTGGTCGTATTGAAGTTTCGCTATGTGAAGGTGGTCGTATTTAAGTATCGCTATGTGTAGGTGATCGTATTGACGTATCGCTATGTGTAGGTGGTCGTATTGAAGTATTGCTATGTGTAGGTGGTCGTATTGAAGTATAACTATGTGTAGGTGATTGTATTGAAATATCGCTATGTGTGGGTGGTCGTATTGAAATATCGTTATGTGTAGGCAGTTCTATTGAAGTATCGCTATGTGTAGGCGGTAATATTGAAGTATAGCTATGTGTAGGTGATCGTACTGAAGTATCGCTATGTGTGGGTGGTCGTATTAAAGTATCGCTATGTGTAGGTGGTCGTATTGAAGTATCGCTATGTGTAGGTGGTCGTATTGAAGTATCGCTATGTGCAGGTGGTTGTATTGAAGTATCGCTATGTGTAGGCGATCGTATTGAAGTATCGCTATGTGTAGGTGGTCGTGTTAAAGTATCGTTACGTGCAGGCAGTCGTATTGAAGTATCGCTATGTGTAGGCGGTCGTATTGAAGTTTCACTATGTGTAGGTGGTCGCATTGAAGTATCTCTATGTGTATGCGGTCGTATTGAAGTATCGCTATATGTAAGTGGTCGAATTGAAGTATCGCTATGTGTAGGTGGTCGTATTGAAGTATCAATATGTGTAGGTGGTCGTATTGAAGTTTCGCTATGTGTGGGTGGTCGTATTGAAGTATTGCTATGTGTAGGCAGTCGTATTGAAGTATAGCTATGTGTAGGTGATCATATTGAAGAATCGCTATGGGTGGGTGCTCGTATTGAAATATCGATATGTGTAGGCGGTTGTATTGAAATATCACTATGTGTAGGCAGTCGTATTGAAGTATAGCTCTGTGTAGGTGATCGTATTGAAGTATCGCTTTGTGTGGGTGGTCGTATTGAAGTATCGTTACGTGTAGGCAGTCGTATTGAAGTATTGCTATATATAGGCGGTCGTATTGAAGTATCGCTATGTGTCGGTGATCGCATTGAAGTATTGCTATGTGTAGGTGGTCGTATTGAAGTATCGCTATGTGTAGGTGGTCATATTGAAGTATCGCTATGTGTAGGCGGTCGTATTGAAGTATCGCTATGTGTAGGTGGTCGTATTGAAGTATAGCTATGTGTAGGTGGTTGTATTAAAGTATTGCTATGTATAGGCGGTCGTGTTGGAGTATCGCTATGTGTAAGTCGTCGTATTGATGTATCACTATGTGTAGGTGGTCGTATTGAAGTATCGCTATGTGTAAGTGGTTGTATTGAAGTATCGCTATGTGTAGGCGGTCGTATTGAAGTATCGCTATGTGTTGCTGATTGTATTGAAGTATAGCTATGTGTAGACAGTCATATTGAAGTATTGCTATGTGTAAATTGTCGTATTGAAATATCGCTATGTGTAGGTGGTTGTATTGAAGTATCGCTATGTGTAGGTGATCGAATTGAAGTATCGCTATGTGTAGGTTGTCGTATTGAAGTATCGCTATGTGTAGCCGGTCGTATTGAAGTATCGCTATGTGTAAGTCATCGTATTGAAGTATCACTATGTGTAGGCGGTAGTATTGAAGTATAGCTATGTGTAGGTGATCGTATAAGTATCGCTATGTGTAGGTGGTCGTATTGACGTATCGCTATGTGTAGGTGGTTGTATTGAAGTATTGCTATGTGTAGGTGGTCGTATTGACGTACCGCTATGAGTAGGTGGTCGTATTGAAGTATCGCCATGTGTAGGTGGTCGTTTTGAAGTATTGCAATGTGTAAGTGGTCGTTTTGAAGTATTGCTATGTGTAGGTGGTTGTATTGAAGTATCGCTATGTGTAGGCGGTCGCATTGAAGTATCGCTATGTGTAGGCGGTCGTATTGAAGTATAGCTATGTGTAGGTGATCGTATAAGTATCGCTATGTGTAGGTGGTCGTATTGACGTATCGCTATGTGTAGGCGGTAGTATTGAAGTATAGCTATGTGTAGGTGATCGTATAAGTATCGCTATGTGTAGGTGGTCGTATTTAAGTATCGCTATGTGCAGGTGATCGTATTGACGTATCGCTATGTGTAGGTGGTCGTATTGAAGTATTGCTATGTGTAGGTGGTTGTATTGAAGTATCGCTATGTGTAGGTGGTCGCATTGAAGTATCGCTATGTGTAGGCGGTCGTATTGAAGTATCGCTATGTGTAAGTGGTCATATTGAAGTATCGCTATGTGTAGGTGGTCGTATTGAAGTTTCGCTTTGTGTAGGTGGTCGTATTGAAGTATCGCTATGTGTAGGTGATCGTATTGTCGTATCGCTATGTATAGGTGGTAATATTGAAGTATAGCTATGTGTAGGTGATCGTATTGAAGTATCGCTATGTGTAGGTGGTCGTATTGAAGTATCGCCATGTGTAGGCGGTCGTATTGAAGTATCGCTATGTGTAAGTGGTCATATTGAAGTATCGCCATGTGTAGGTGGTCGTATTGAAGTTTCGCTATGTGTAAGTGGTCATATTAAAGTTTCGCTTTGTGTAGGTGGTCGTATTGAAGTATCGCTATGTGTAGGTGATCGTATTGACGTATCGCTATGTATAGGCGGTAATATTGAAGCATAGCTATGTGTAGGTGATCGTATTGAAGTATTGCTATGTGTGGGTGGTCGTATTGAAGTATCGCTATGTGTAGGTGGTCGTATTGAAGTATCGCTATGTGTAGGTGGTCGTATTGAAGTATCGCTATGTGCAGGCGGTTGTATTGAAGTATTGCTATGTGTAGGTGATCGTATTGAAGTATCGCTATGTGTAGGTGGTCGTATTGAAGTATCGCTTTGTGTAGGTGATCGCATTGAAGTATCGCTATGTGTAGGCGATCGTACTGAAGTATCGCTATGTGCCGGTGATCGTATTGAAGTATTGCTATGTGTAGGTGGTCGTATTGAAGTATCGCTATGTGTAGGCGGTCGTATTGAACTGTCGCTATGTGTAGGTTGTCGTATCGTAGTATCACTATGTGTAGGTGGTCTTATTGAAGTATTGCAATGTGTAGGTTGTCGTATTGAAGTATCGCTATGTGTAGGTGGTCGTATTGAAATATCGCTATGTGTAAGTGGTCGTATTGAAGTATTGCTATGTGTAGGTGATCGTATTGAAGTATCGCTATCTGTAGGTAGTCGTATTGAAGTATCGCTATGTGTAGCTGATTGTATTGAAGTATCGCTATGTGCGGGTGGTCGTATTGATGTGTCGCTATGTGTAAGTGGTCGTATTTAAGTATCGCTATGTGTAAGTGGTCGTATTGAAGTATCGCTATGTGTAAGTGTTTGCATTGAAGTATCGCTATGCGTAGGAGGTCGTATTGAAGTATCGCTATGTGCAGGTGGTCATATTGAAGTATCGCTATGTGTAAGTGGTCGTATTGAAGTATCAATATGTGTAGGTGGTCGTATTGAATTATCGCTATTTGTAGGCGGTCGTATTGAAGTATCGCTATGTGTAGGTGGTCGTATTGAAGTATTGCTATGTATAAGTGGTCGTATTGTAGTATTGCTCTGTGTAGGCGGTCGTATTGAAGTATCGCTATGTGTAAGTGGTCGTATTGAAGTATTGCTCTGTGTAGGCGGTCGTATTGAAGTATTGTTATGTGTAGGTGATCGTATTGAAGTATCGCTATGTGTAAGTAGCAGTATTGAAGTATCGCTATGTGTAGGCGGGCGTATTGAAGTATCGCTATGTGTAGATTGTCGTATTGAAGTATCGCTATGTGTAGGTGGTCGTATTGAAGTATCGCTATGTGTAGGTGGTCGTGTTGAAGTGTCGCTATGTGTAAGTGGTCGTATTGAAGTATCGCTATGTGTAGGTGGTCGTATTGAAGTATCGCTATGTGTAGGTGATCGTATTGAAGTATCGCTATGTGTAGGCGATCGTATTGAAGTATCACTATGTGCCGGTGATTGTATTGAAATATTGCTATGTGTAGGTGGTTGTATTGAAGTATCGCTATGTGTAAGTCGTCATATTGAAGTATCGCTATGTGTAGGTAGTCATATTGAAGTATCGCTATGTGTGGGTGGTCATATTGAAGTATTGCTATGTGTAGGCGGTCGTATTGAAGTATCGCTATGTGTAGGTGATCGTATTGAAGTTTTGCTATGTGTAAGCGGTCGTATTGAAGTAGCGCTATATGTGGGTGGTTTTATTGACGTATCGATATGTGTAGGTGGATGTATTGAAGTATTGCTACGTGTAGATGGTCGTATTGAAGTATTACTATGTGTAGGCGGTCGTATTGAAGTATAGCTATGTGTAGGTGGTCGTATTGACGTATCGCTATGTGTAGGCGGTCGTATTGAAATATCGCTATGTGTAGGCGGTCGTATTGATGTGTCGCTATGTTTTGGTGATTGTATTGAAGTATTACTATGTGTAGGTGGTCGAATTGGAGTATCGCTGTGTGTAGGTGGTTGTATTGAAGTATTGCTAGTTGTAGGTGGTCGTATTGAAGTATTGCTATGTGTAGGCGGTCGTATTGAAGTATTGCTATGTGTAGGTGATCGTATTGAAGTATCGCTATGTGTAGGCAGTCGTGTTGAAGTGTCGCTATGTGTAAGTGGTCGTATTGAAGTATCGCTATGTGTAGGTGGTCGTATTGAAGTATTGATATGTGTAGGTAGTTGTATTGAAGTATCACTATGTGTAAGTGGTCATATTGAAGTATCGCTATGTGTAGGTAGTCGTATTCAAGTATCGCTATGTGTAGGTGGTCGTATTGAAATATCGCTATGTGTAGGCGGTCGTATTGAAGTATCACTATGTGTAGCTGATCGTATTGAAGTTTTGCTATGTGTAAGCGGTCGTATTGAAGTATCGCTATGTGTGTGTGGTTTTATTGACGTATCGCTATGTATAGGTGGAAGTATTGAAGTATTGCTAGGTGTAGGTGGTCGTATTGAAGTATTGCTATGTGTAGGCGGTCGTATTGAAGTATAGCTATGTGTAGGTGATCGTATTGACGTATCGGTATGTGTAGGTGGTCGTATTGAAGTATCGCTATGTGTAGGCGGTCGTATTGATGTGTCGCTATGTTTTGGTGATTGTATTGAAGTATCACTATGTGTAGGTGGTCGAATTGAAGTATCGCTATGTGTAGGTGGTTGTATTGAAGTATTGCTAGGTGTAGGTGGTCGTATTGAAGTATCGCTATGTGTAGGCGGTCGTATTGAAGTATAGCTATGTGTAGGTGATCGTATTGACGTATCGCTATGTGTAGGCGGTCGAATTGAAGTATCGCTATGTGTAGGCGGTCGTATTGATGTGTCGCTATGTTTTGGTGATTGTATTGAAGTATCACTATGTGTAGGTGGTCGAATCGAAGTATCGCTATGTGTAGGTGGTCGTATTGAAGTGTCGCTATGTGTGGGTGGTCATATTGAAGTATTGCTATGTGTGGGTGGTCGTATTGAAGTATTGCTATGTGTGGGTGGTCGTATTGAAGTATCGCTATATGTAGGTGGTCGTATTGAAGTATCGCTATGTGTAGGTGGTCATATTGAAGTTTCGTTATGTGTAGGCAGTTGTATTGAAGTATCGCTATGTGTAGGTGATCATTTTGAAGTATCGCAGTGTGTTGGCAGTCGAATTGAACTATCGTTATGTGTAGGCTGTTGAATTGAAGTATCGCTATGTGTTGGCGGTCGTATTGAAGTATCGGTATGTGTGGGTGGTCGTATTGAAGTATCGCTATGTGTGGGTGGTCATATTGAAGTATTGCTATGTGTGGGTGGTCGTATTGAAGTATCGCTATGTGTGGGTGGTCGTATTGAAGTATCGCTATGTGTAGGTGGTTGTATTGAAGTATCGCTATGTGTAGGTGGTCATATTGAAGTTTCATTATGTGTAGGCAGTTGTATTGAAGTATCGCTATGTGTAGGTGATCGTATTGAAGTATCGCTATGTGTAGGTGGTCGTATTGAAGTATCGCTATGTGTAGGTGATCATTTTGAAGTATCGCTATGTGTAGGCTGTCGTACTGAAGTATCGCTATGTGTAGGTAATCGAATTGAAGTATCGCAATGTGTAGATGGTCGTATTGAAGTATCGCTTTGTGTCGATGATTGTATTGAAGTAATGCTATGTGTAGGTGGTTGTATTGAAGTATTGCTATGTGTAAGTGTTCGTATTGAAGTATCGCTATGTGTAGGTGGTCGTATTGAAATATCGCTATGTGAAGGTGGTCGTATTGAAATATCGCTATGTGTAGGTGGTCGTATTGAAATATCGCTATGTGTAGGCGGTCGTATTGATGTGTCGCTATGTTTTGGTGATTGTATTGAAGTATCACTATGTGTAGGTGGTCGAATTGAAGTATCGCTATGTGTAGGTGGTTGTATTGAAGTATTGCTAGGTGTAGGTGGTCGTATTGAAGTATTGCTATGTGTAGGTGGTCGTATTGAAGTATAGCTATGTGTAGGTGATCGTATTGACGTATCGCTATGTGTAGGCGGTCGTATTGAAGTATCTCTATGTGTAGGCGGTCGTATTGATGTGTCGCTATGTTTTGGTGATTGTATTGAAGTATCACTATGTGTAGGTGGTCGAATCGAAGTATCGCTATGTGTAGGTGGTCGTATTGAAGTATCGCTATGTGTGGGTGGTCATATTGAAGTATTGCTATGTGTGGGTGGTCGTATTGAAGTATCACTATGTGTGGGTGGTCGTATTGAAGTATCGCTATGTGTAGGTGGTCGTATTGAAGTATCGCTATGTGTAGGTGGTCATATTGAAGTTTCGTTATGTGTAGGCAGTTGTATTGAAGTATCGCTATGTGTAGGTGATCATTTTGAAGTATCGCTGTGTGTTGGCAGTCGAATTGAAGTATCGTTATGTGTAGGCTGTTGAATTGAAGTATCGCTATGTGTTGGCGGTCGTATTGAAGTATCGGTATGTGTGGGTGGTCGTATTGAAGTATCGCTATGTGTGGGTGGTCATATTGAAGTATTGCTATGTGTGGGTGGTCGTATTGAAGTATCGCTATGTGTGGGTGGTCGTATTGAAGTATCGCTATGTGTAGGTGGTCGTATTGAAGTATCGCTATGTGTAGGTGGTCATATTGAAGTTTCATTATGTGTAGGCAGTTGTATTGAAGTATCGCTATGTGTAGGTGATCGTATTGAAGTATCGCTATGTGTAGGTGGTCGTATTGAAGTATCACTATGTGTAGGTGATCATTTTGAAGTATCACTATGAGTAGGCTGTCGTACTGAAGTATCGCTATGTGTAGGTAATCGAATTGAAGTATCGCAATGTGTAGATGGTCGTATTGAAGTATCGCTTTGTGTCGATGATTGTATTGAAGTAATGCTATGTGTAGGTGGTTGTATTGAAGTATTGCTATGTGTAAGTGTTCGTATTGAAGTATCGCTATGTGTAGGTGGTCGTATTGAAATATCGCTATGTGAAGGTGGTCGTATTGAAATATCGCTATGTGTAGGTTGTCGTATTGAAATATCGCTATGTGTAGGTGGTCGTATTGAAGTATCGGTATGTGTAGGTGGTCGTATTGAAATATCGCGATGTGTAGGTGGTCGTATTGAAGTATCGCTATGTGTAGGCGGTCGTATTGAAGTATCGCTATGTGTAGCTGATCGTATTGAAGTATCGCTATGTGTGGGTGGTCGTATTGAAGTATCGCTATTTGTCGGTGGTCGTATTGAAGTATCGCTATGTGTAGGCAGTCGTATTGAAGTATCGCTATGTGTAGGCAGTCGTATTGAAGTATTGCTAAGTATAAGTGGTCGTGTTGAAGTATAGCTATGTGTGGGTGGTCGTATTGAAGTATCGCTATGAGTAGGTGATCATTTTGAAGTATCGCAGTGTGTTGGCTGACTTATTGAAGTATCGCTATGTTTTGGTGATTGTATTGAAGTATCGCTATGTGTGCGTGGTTGTATTGAAGTATCGCTATGTGTCGATGATTGTATTGAAGTTTTGCTATGTGTAAGTGGTTGTATTGAAGTATCGCTATGTGTGGGTGGTTTTATTGACGTACTGCTATGTGTAGGTTATCGTATTGAAGTATTGCTATGTGTAGGCGATCGTATTGAAGTATAGCTATGTGCAGGTGATCGTATTTAAGTATCGCTATATGTGGGTGGTCGTATTGAAGTATTGTTATGTGTAGGAGGTTGAATTGTAGTATCGCTATGTGTAGTCGGTCGTATTGAAGTATCGCTATGTGTGGGTTGTCGTATTGAAGTCTCGCTATGTGTGGGTGGTCATATTAAAATATCGCTATGTGTAGGTGGTCGTATTGAAGTATCGCTATGTGTAGGTGGTTGTACTGAAGTATCGCTATGTGTAGGTGGTCGTATTGAAGTATCGCTATGTGTAGGTTTTCGTATTGAAATATCGCTATGTGTAGGTGGTCGTATTGAAGTATCGCTATGTGTATGTGGTCGTATTGAAGTATTGCTATGTGTAGGTGGCCGTGTTGAAGTGTCGCTATGTGTAGGCGGCCGTGTTGAAGTGTCGCTATGTGTAAGTGGTCGTATTGAAGTATCGCTATGTGTAGGTGGTCGTATTGAAGTATCGCTATGTGTAGGTGGTCGTCTTGAAGTATCGCTATGTGTAGGTGATCGTATTGAAGTATCGCTATGTGTTGGCGATCGTATTGAAGTATCACTATGTGCCGGTGGTCGTATTGAAGTATCACTATGTGTAGGTGGTCGAATCGAAGTATCACTATCTGTAGGTGGTTGTATTGAAGTATCGCTATGTGTGGGTGGTCATATTGAAGTATTGCTATGTGTGGGTGGTCGTATTGAAGTATCGCTATGTGTGGGTGGTCGTATTGAAGTATTGCTATGTGTAGGTGGTTGTATTGAAGTATCGTTATGTGTAAGTGGCCATATTGAAGTATCGCTATGTGTAGGTGGTCGTATTGAAGTATCACTATGTGTAGGTGATCGTATTGAAGTATCGCTATGTGTGGGTGGTTGTATTGAAGTATCGCTATGTGTAGGTGGTCGTATTGAAATATCCCTATGTGTAGGTGGTCGTATTGAAGTATCGCTATGTGTAGGTGATCGTATTGAAGTATCGCTATGTGTAGGTGATCATTTTGAAGTATCGCTGTGTGTTGGTAGTCGTATTGAAGTATCGCTATGTGTAGGTGGTTGTATTTAAGTATCGCTATGTGTAGGTGGTCGTATTGAAGTATCGCTATGTGTATGTGGTCGTATTGAAATATCCCTATGTGTAGGTGGTCGTATTGAAGTATCGCTATGTGTAGGTGATCGTATTGAAGTATCGCTATTTGTAGGCGATCATTTTGAAGTATCGCTGTGTGTTGGCAGTCGTATTGAAGTATCGCTATGTGTAGGTGGTTGTATTGAAGTATTGCTATGTGTAGGTGGTCGTATTGAAGTATAGCTATATGTAAGTGATCGTATTTATGTAATGCTACGTGTGGGTGGTCGTATTGAAGTATCGTTATGTGTAGGCTGTTGAATTGAAGTATCGCTATGTGTTGGCGGTCGTATTAAAGTATCGGTATGTGTGGGTGGTCGTATTGAAGTATCGCTATGTGTGGGTGGTCATATTGAAGTATTGCTATGTGTGGGTGGTCGTATTGAAGTATCGCTATGTGTGGGTGGTCGTATTGAAGTATCGCTATGTGTAGGTGGTCGTATTGAAGTATCGCTATGTGTAGGTGGTCGTATTGAAGTATCACTATGTGTAGGTAGTTGTATTGAAGTATTGCTATGTGTAGGTTGTTGTATTGAAGTATTGCTATGTGTAAGTGGTCGTATTGAAGTATCGCTATGTGTAGGTGGTCGTATTGAAATATCGCTATGTGAAGGTGGTCGTATTGAAATATCGCTATGTGTAGGTGGTCGTATTGAAATATCGCTATGTGTAGGTGGTCGTATTGAAGTATCGCTATGTGTAGGTGGTCGTATTGAAATATCGCTATGAGTAGGTGGTTGTATTGAAGTATCGCTATGTGTAGGCGGTCGTATTGAAGTATCGCTATGTGTAAGTGGTCGTATTGAAGTATCGCTATGTGTGCGTGGTCGTATTGAAGTATCGCTATGAGTAGGGGATCATTTTGAAGTATCGCTATGTGTTGGCTGTCTTATTGAAGTATCGCTATATGTAGGTGATTGTATTGAAGTATCGCTATATGTAGGTGGTCGTATTGAAGTATCGCTATGTGTAGGTGGTCGTATTGAAGTATCGCTATGTGTAGGTGATCGTATTGAAGTATCGCTATGTGTAGGCGATCGTATTGAAGTATCACTATGTGCGGGTGGTCGTATTGAAGTATTGCTATGTGTAGGTGGTTGTATTGAAGTATCGTTATGTGTAAGTGGCCATATTGAAGTATCGCTATGTGTAGGTGGTCGTATTGAAGTATCGCTATGTGTAGGTGATCGTATTGAAGTATCGCTATGTGTGGGTGGTTGTATTGAAGTATCGCTATGTGTAGGTGGTCGTATTGAAATATCCCTATGTGTAGGTGGTCGTATTGAAGTATCGCTATGTGTAGGTGATCGTATTGAAGTATCGCTATGTGTAGGTGATCATTTTGAAGTATCGCTGTGTGTTAGTAGTCGTATTGAAGTATCGCTATGTGTAGGTGGTTGTATTGAAGTATCGCTATGTGTAGGTGGTCGTATTGAAGTATCGCTATGTGTAGGAGGTCGTATTGAAATATCCCTATGTGTAGGTGGTCGTATTGAAGTATCGCTATGTGTAGGTGATCGTATTGAAGTATCGCTATTTGTAGGTGATCATTTTGAAGTATCGCTGTGTGTTGGTAGTCGTATTGAAGCATCGCTATGTGTAGGTGGTTGTATTGAAGTATTTCTATGTGTAGGTGGTCGTATTGAAGTATAGCTATATGTAAGTGATCGTATTCATGTAATGCTACGTGTGGGTGGTCGTATTGAAGTATCATTATGTGTTGGCTGTTGAATTGAAGTATCGCTATGTGTTGGCGGTCGTATTGAAGTATCGGTATGTGTGGGTGGTCGTATTGAAGTATCGCTATGTGTGGGTGGTCATATTGAAGTATTGCTATGTGTGGGTGGTCGTATTGAAGTATCGCTATGTGTGGGTGGTCGTATTGAAGTATCGCTATGTGTAGGTGGTCGTATTGAAGTATCGCTATGTGTAGGTGGTCGTATTGAAGTATCACTATGTGTAGGTAGTTGTATTGAAGTATTGCTATGTGTAGGTTGTTGTATTGAAGTATTGCTATGTGTAAGTGGTCGTATTGAAGTATCGCTATGTGTAGGTGGTCGTATTGAAATATTGCTATGTGAAGGTGGTCGTATTGAAATATCGCTATGTGTAGGTGGTCATATTGAATTATCGCTATGTGTAGGTTGTCGTATTGAAGTATCGCTATGTGTAGGTGGTCGTATTGAAATATCGCTATGAGTAGGTGGTTGTATTGAAGTATCGCTATGTGTAGGCGGTCGTATTGAAGTATCGCTATGTGTAAGTGGTCGTATTGAAGTATCGCTATGTGTGCGTGGTCGTATTGAAGTATCGCTATGAGTAGGGGATGATTTTGAAGTATCGCTATGTGTTGGCTGTCGTATTGAAGTATCGCTATCTGTAGGTGATTGTATTGAAGTATCGCTATGTGTGGGTGGTTGTATTGAAGTATCGCTATGTGTCGATGATTGTATTGAAGTTCTGCTATGTGTAAGCGGTTGTATTGAAGTATCGCTATGTGTGGGTGGTTTTATTGACGTATCGCTATGTGTAGGTGGTTGTATTGAAGTATCGCTATGTGTAGGTGGTCGTATTGAAGTATCGCTATGTGTGGGTGGTTTTATTGACGTATCGCTATGTGTAGGTGGTTGTATTGAAGTATTGCTATGTGTAGGTGGTCGTATTGAAGTATTGCTATGTGTAGGCGGTCGTATTGAAGTATAGCTACGTGTAGGTGATCGTATTGAAGTATCGCTATGTGTAGGTGATCGTATTGAAGTATTGCTATGTGTAGGCGATCGTATTGAAGTATCACTATGTGCCGGTGGTCGTATTGAAGTATTGCTATGTGTAGGTGGTTGTATTGAAGTATCGTTATGTGTAAGTGGCCATATTGAAGTATCGCTATGTGTAGGTGGTCGTATTGAAGTATCGCTATGTGTAGGTGATCGTATTGAAGTATCGCTATGTGTGGGTGGTCGTATTGAAGTATCGCTATTTGTAGGTGATCATTTTGAAGTATCGCTGTGTGTTGGTAGTCGTATTGAAGTATCGCTATGTGTAGGTGGTTGTATTGAAGTATTGCTATGTGTAGGTGGTCGTATTGAAGTATAGCTATATGTAAGTGATCGTATTTATGTAATGCTACGTGTGGGTGGTCGTATTGAAGTATCGTTATGTGTAGGCTGTTGAATTGAAGTATCGCTATGTGTTGGCGGTCGTATTGAAGTATCGGTATGTGTGGGTGGTCGTATTGAAATATCGCTATGTGTGGGTGGTCATATTGAAGTATTGCTATGTGTGGGTGGTCGTATTGAAGTATCGCTATGTGTGGGTGGTCGTATTGAAGTATCGCTATGTGTAGGTGGTCGTATTGAAGTATCGCTATGTGTAGGTGGTCGTATTGAAGTATCACTATGTGTAGGTAGTTGTATTGAAGTATTGCTATGTGTAGGTTGTTGTATTGAAGTATTGCTATGTGTAAGTGGTCGTATTGAAGTATCGCTATGTGTAGGTGGTCGTATTGAAATATCGCTATGTGAAGGTGGTCGTATTGAAATATCGCTATGTGTAGGTGGTCGTATTGAAATATCGCTATGTGTAGGTGGTCGTATTGAAGTATCGCTATGTGTAGGTGGTCGTATTGAAATATCGCTATGAGTAGGTGGTTGTATTGAAGTATCGCTATGTGTAGGCGGTCGTATTGAAGTATCGCTATGTGTAAGTGGTCGTATTGAAGTATCACTATGTGTAGGTAGTTGTATTGAAGTATTGCTATGTGTAGGTTGTTGTATTGAAGTATTGCTATGTGTAAGTGGTCGTATTGAAGTATCGCTATGTGTAGGTGGTCGTATTGAAATATCGCTATGTGAAGGTGGTCGTATTGAAATATCGCTATGTGTAGGTGGTCGTATTGAAATATCGCTATGTGTAGGTGGTCGTATTGAAGTATCGCTATGTGTAGGTGGTCGTATTGAAATATCGCTATGAGTAGGTGGTTGTATTGAAGTATCGCTATGTGTAGGCGGTCGTATTGAAGTATCGCTATGTGTAAGTGGTCGTATTGAAGTATCGCTATGTGTGCGTGGTCGTATTGAAGTATCGCTATGAGTAGGGGATCATTTTGAAGTATCGCTATGTGTTGGCTGTCTTATTGAAGTATCGCTATATGTAGGTGATTGTATTGAAGTATCGCTATATGTAGGTGGTCGTATTGAAGTATCGCTATGTGTAGGTGGTCGTATTGAAGTATCGCTATGTGTAGGTGATCGTATTGAAGTATCGCTATGTGTAGGCGATCGTATTGAAGTATCACTATGTGCGGGTGGTCGTATTGAAGTATTGCTATGTGTAGGTGGTTGTATTGAAGTATCGTTATGTGTAAGTGGCCATATTGAAGTATCGCTATGTGTAGGTGGTCGTATTGAAGTATCGCTATGTGTAGGTGATCGTATTGAAGTATCGCTATGTGTGGGTGGTTGTATTGAAGTATCGCTATGTGTAGGTGGTCGTATTGAAATATCCCTATGTGTAGGTGGTCGTATTGAAGTATCGCTATGTGTAGGTGATCGTATTGAAGTATCGCTATGTGTAGGTGATCATTTTGAAGTATCGCTGTGTGTTAGTAGTCGTATTGAAGTATCGCTATGTGTAGGTGGTTGTATTGAAGTATCGCTATGTGTAGGTGGTCGTATTGAAGTATCGCTATGTGTAGGAGGTCGTATTGAAATATCCCTATGTGTAGGTGGTCGTATTGAAGTATCGCTATGTGTAGGTGATCGTATTGAAGTATCGCTATTTGTAGGTGATCATTTTGAAGTATCGCTGTGTGTTGGTAGTCGTATTGAAGTATCGCTATGTGTAGGTGGTTGTATTGAAGTATTGCTATGTGTAGGTGGTCGTATTGAAGTATAGCTATATGTAAGTGATCGTATTCATGTAATGCTACGTGTGGGTGGTCGTATTGAAGTATCATTATGTGTTGGCTGTTGAATTGAAGTATCGCTATGTGTTGGCGGTCGTATTGAAGTATCGGTATGTGTGGGTGGTCGTATTGAAGTATCGCTATGTGTGGGTGGTCATATTGAAGTATTGCTATGTGTGGGTGGTCGTATTGAAGTATCGCTATGTGTGGGTGGTCGTATTGAAGTATCGCTATGTGTAGGTGGTCGTATTGAAGTATCGCTATGTGTAGGTGGTCGTATTGAAGTATCACTATGTGTAGGTAGTTGTATTGAAGTATTGCTATGTGTAGGTTGTTGTATTGAAGTATTGCTATGTGTAAGTGGTCGTATTGAAGTATCGCTATGTGTAGGTGGTCGTATTGAAATATTGCTATGTGAAGGTGGTCGTATTGAAATATCGCTATGTGTAGGTGGTCGTATTGAATTATCGCTATGTGTAGGTTGTCGTATTGAAGTATCGCTATGTGTAGGTGGTCGTATTGAAATATCGCTATGAGTAGGTGGTTGTATTGAAGTATCGCTATGTGTAGGCGGTCGTATTGAAGTATCGCTATGTGTAAGTGGTCGTATTGAAGTATCGCTATGTGTGCGTGGTCGTATTGAAGTATCGCTATGAGTAGGGGATGATTTTGAAGTATCGCTATGTGTTGGCTGTCGTATTGAAGTATCGCTATCTGTAGGTGATTGTATTGAAGTATCGCTATGTGTGGGTGGTTGTATTGAAGTATCGCTATGTGTCGATGATTGTATTGAAGTTCTGCTATGTGTAAGCGGTTGTATTGAAGTATCGCTATGTGTGGGTGGTTTTATTGACGTATCGCTATGTGTAGGTGGTTGTATTGAAGTATCGCTATGTGTAGGTGGTCGTATTGAAGTATCGCTATGTGTGGGTGGTTTTATTGACGTATCGCTATGTGTAGGTGGTTGTATTGAAGTATTGCTATGTGTAGGTGGTCGTATTGAAGTATTGCTATGTGTAGGCGGTCGTATTGAAGTATAGCTACGTGTAGGTGATCGTATTGAAGTATCGCTATGTGTAGGTGATCGTATTGAAGTATTGCTATGTGTAGGCGATCGTATTGAAGTATCACTATGTGCCGGTGGTCGTATTGAAGTATTGCTATGTGTAGGTGGTTGTATTGAAGTATCGTTATGTGTAAGTGGCCATATTGAAGTATCGCTATGTGTAGGTGGTCGTATTGAAGTATCGCTATGTGTAGGTGATCGTATTGAAGTATCGCTATGTGTGGGTGGTCGTATTGAAGTATCGCTATTTGTAGGTGATCATTTTGAAGTATCGCTGTGTGTTGGTAGTCGTATTGAAGTATCGCTATGTGTAGGTGGTTGTATTGAAGTATTGCTATGTGTAGGTGGTCGTATTGAAGTATAGCTATATGTAAGTGATCGTATTTATGTAATGCTACGTGTGGGTGGTCGTATTGAAGTATCGTTATGTGTAGGCTGTTGAATTGAAGTATCGCTATGTGTTGGCGGTCGTATTGAAGTATCGGTATGTGTGGGTGGTCGTATTGAAATATCGCTATGTGTGGGTGGTCATATTGAAGTATTGCTATGTGTGGGTGGTCGTATTGAAGTATCGCTATGTGTGGGTGGTCGTATTGAAGTATCGCTATGTGTAGGTGGTCGTATTGAAGTATCGCTATGTGTAGGTGGTCGTATTGAAGTATCACTATGTGTAGGTAGTTGTATTGAAGTATTGCTATGTGTAGGTTGTTGTATTGAAGTATTGCTATGTGTAAGTGGTCGTATTGAAGTATCGCTATGTGTAGGTGGTCGTATTGAAATATCGCTATGTGAAGGTGGTCGTATTGAAATATCGCTATGTGTAGGTGGTCGTATTGAAATATCGCTATGTGTAGGTGGTCGTATTGAAGTATCGCTATGTGTAGGTGGTCGTATTGAAATATCGCTATGAGTAGGTGGTTGTATTGAAGTATCGCTATGTGTAGGCGGTCGTATTGAAGTATCGCTATGTGTAAGTGGTCGTATTGAAGTATCGCTATGTGTGGGGGGTCGTATTGAAGTATCGCTATGAGTAGGGGATCATTTTGAAGTATCGCTATGTGTTGGCTGTCGTATTGAAGTATCGCTATGTGTAGGTGATTGTATTGAAGTATCGCTATGTGTGGGTGGTTGTATTGAAGTATCGCTATGTGTCGATGATTGTATTGAAGTTTTGCTATGTGTAAGCGGTTGTATTGAAGTATCGCTATGTGTGGGTGGTTTTATTGACGTATCGCTATGTGTAGGTGGTTGTATTGAAGTATCGCTATGTGTAGGTGGTCGTATTGAAGTATCGCTATGTGTGGGTGGTTTTATTGACGTATCGCTATGTGTAGGTGGTTGTATTGAAGTATTGCTATGTGTAGGTGGTCGTATTGAAGTATTGCTATGTGTAGGCGGTCGTATTGAAGTATAGCTACGTGTAGGTGATCGTATTGAAGTATCGCTATGTGTAGGTGATCGTATTGAAGTATTGCTATGTGTAGGCGATCGTATTGAAGTATCACTATGTGCCGGTGGTCGTATTGAAGTATTGCTATGTGTAGTTGGTTGTATTGAAGTATCGTTATGTGTAAGTGGCCATATTGAAGTATCGCTATGTGTAGGTGGTCGTATTGAAGTATCGCTATGTGTAGGTGATCGTATTGAAGTATCGCTATGTGTGGGTGGTCGTATTGAAGTATCGCTATTTGTAGGTGATCATTTTGAAGTATCGCTGTGTGTTGGTAGTCGTATTGAAGTATCGCTATGTGTAGGTGGTTGTATTGAAGTATTGCTATGTGTAGGTGGTCGTATTGAAGTATAGCTATATGTAAGTGATCGTATTTATGTAATGCTACGTGTGGGTGGTCGTATTGAAGTATCGTTATGTGTAGGCTGTTGAATTGAAGTATCGCTATGTGTTGGCGGTCGTATTGAAGTATCGGTATGTGTGGGTGGTCGTATTGAAATATCGCTATGTGTGGGTGGTCATATTGAAGTATTGCTATGTGTGGGTGGTCGTATTGAAGTATCGCTATGTGTGGGTGGTCGTATTGAAGTATCGCTATGTGTAGGTGGTCGTATTGAAGTATCGCTATGTGTAGGTGGTCGTATTGAAGTATCACTATGTGTAGGTAGTTGTATTGAAGTATTGCTATGTGTAGGTTGTTGTATTGAAGTATTGCTATGTGTAAGTGGTCGTATTGAAGTATCGCTATGTGTAGGTGGTCGTATTGAAATATCGCTATGTGAAGGTGGTCGTATTGAAATATCGCTATGTGTAGGTGGTCGTATTGAAATATCGCTATGTGTAGGTGGTCGTATTGAAGTATCGCTATGTGTAGGTGGTCGTATTGAAATATCGCTATGAGTAGGTGGTTGTATTGAAGTATCGCTATGTGTAGGCGGTCGTATTGAAGTATCGCTATGTGTAAGTGGTCGTATTGAAGTATCGCTATGTGTGGGGGGTCGTATTGAAGTATCGCTATGAGTAGGGGATCATTTTGAAGTATCGCTATGTGTTGGCTGTCGTATTGAAGTATCGCTATGTGTAGGTGATTGTATTGAAGTATCGCTATGTGTGGGTGGTTGTATTGAAGTATCGCTATGTGTCGATGATTGTATTGAAGTTTTGCTATGTGTAAGCGGTTGTATTGAAGTATAGCTATGTGTGGGTGGTTTTATTGACGTATCGCTGAGTGTAGGTGGTTGTATTGAAGTATCGCTATGTGTAGGTGGTCGTATTGAAGTATCGCTATGGGTGGGTGGTTTTATTGACGTATAGCTATGTGTAGGTGGTTGTATTGAGGTATTGCTATGTGTAGGTGGTCGTATTGAAGTATTGCTATGTGTAGGCGGTCGTATTGAAGTATAGCTACGTGTAGGTGATCGTATTTAAGTATCGCTATGTGTGGGTGGTCGTATTGAAGTATTGTTATGTGTAGGTGGTTGAATTGAAGTATCGCTATGTGTAGGCGGTCGTATTGAAGTATAGCTATGTGTGGGTGGTCGTATTGAAGTATCGCTATGTGTGGGTGGTCATATTGAAGTATTGCTATGTGTGGGTGGTCGTATTGAAGTATCGCTATGTGTAGCTGATCGTATTGCAGTATCGCTATCTGTGGGTGGTCGTATTGAAGTATCGCTATGTGTAGGTGGTCGTATTGAAGTATCGCTATGTTTAAGTGGTCGCATTGAAGTATCGCTATGTGTAGGTGGTCATATTGAAGTATCGCTATGTGTAGGTGGTCGTATGGAAGTATCGCTATGTGTAGGCAGTTGTATTGAAGTATCGCTATGTGTAGGTGATCGTATTGAAGTATCGCTATGTGTAGGTGGTCGTATTGAAATATCGCTATGTGTAGGTGATCATTTTGAAGTATCGCTATGTGTAGGCTGTCGTACTGAAGTATCGCTATCTGTAGGTGATCGAATTGAAGTATCGCTATGTGTAGGTGGTTGTATTGAAGTATTGCTAGGTGTAGGTGGTCGTATTGAAGTTTCGCTATGTGTAGGTGGTCGTATTGAAATATCGCTATGTATAGGTGATCATTTTGAAGTATCGCTATGTGTAGGCTGTCGTACTGAAGTATCGCTATCTGTAGGTGATCGAATTGAAGTATCGCTATGTGTTGGTAGTCGTATTGAAGTATCGCTATGTGTCGATGATTGTATTGAAGTATCTCTATGTGTAGGTGGTTGTATTGAAGTATCGCTATGTGTAGGTGGTCGTATTGAAATATCGCTATGTGTAGGTGGTCATATTGAAATATCGCTATGTGTAGGTGGTCGTATTGAAGTATCGCTATGTGTAGGTGGTCGTATTGAAGTATCGCTATGTGTAGGTGGTCGTATTGAAGTATCGCTATCTGTAGGTGATCGTATTGAAGTATCGCTATGTGTGGGTGGTCGTATTGAAGTATCGCTATGTGTAGGTGATCATTTTGAAGTATCGCTGTGTGTTGGCAGTCGTATTGAAGTATCGCTATGTGTAGGTGGTTGTATTGAAGTATTGCTATGTGTAGGCGGCCGTATTGAAGTATAGCTATATGTAAGTGATCGTATTTATGTATCGCTATGTGTGGGTGGTCGTATTGAAGTATCGTTATGTGTAGGCTGTTGAATTGAAGTATCGCTATGTGTTGGCGGTCGTATTGAAGTATCGGTATGTGTAGGTGGTCGAATTGAAGTATCGCTATGTGTGGGTGGTCGTATTGAAGTATCGCTATGTGTAGGTGGTCGTATTGAAGTATCGCTATGTGTAGGTGGTCGTATTGAAGTATCACTATGTGTAGGTAGTTGTATTGAAGTATTGCTATGTGTAGGTTGTTGTATTGAAGTATTGCTATGTGTAAGTGGTCGTATTGAAGTATCGCTATGTGTAGGTGGTCGTATTGAAATATCGCTATGTGAAGGTGGTCGTATTGAAATATCGCTATGTGTAGGTGGTCGTATTGAAATATCGCTATGTGTAGGTGGTCGTATTGAAGTATCGCTATGTGTAGGTGGTCGTATTGAAATATCGCTATGAGTAGATGGTTGTATTGAAGTATCGCTATGTGTAGGCGGTCGTATTGAAGTATCGCTATGTGTAAGTGGTCGTATTGAAGTATCGCTATGTGTGGGGGGTCGTATTGAAGTATCGCTATGAGTAGGGGATCATTTTGAAGTATCGCTATGTGTTGGCTGTCGTATTGAAGTATCGCTATGTGTAGGTGATTGTATTGAAGTATCGCTATGTGTGGGTGGTTGTATTGAAGTATCGCTATGTGTCGATGATTGTATTGAAGTTTTGCTATGTGTAAGCGGTTGTATTGAAGTATCGCTATGTGTGGGTGGTTTTATTGACGTATCGCTATGTGTAGGTGGTTGTATTGAAGTATCGCTATGTGTAGGTGGTCGTATTGAAGTATCGCTATGTGTGGGTGGTTTTATTGA
This sequence comes from Saccoglossus kowalevskii, assembly GCF_978046115.1. Taxonomy (NCBI): domain Eukaryota; kingdom Metazoa; phylum Hemichordata; class Enteropneusta; family Harrimaniidae; genus Saccoglossus; species Saccoglossus kowalevskii. The sequence goes on from NC_140644.1 coordinate 2,166,216, forward strand.
CGTATCGCTATGTGTAGGTGGTTGTATTGAAGTATTGCTATGTGTAGGTGGTCGTATTGAAGTATTGCTATGTGTAGGCGGTCGTATTGAAGTATAGCTACGTGTAGGTGATCGTATTGAAGTATCGCTATGTGTAGGTGATCGTATTGAAGTATTGCTATGTGTAGGCGATCGTATTGAAGTATCACTATGTGCCGGTGGTCGTATTGAAGTATTGCTATGTGTAGGTGGTTGTATTGAAGTATCGTTATGTGTAAGTGGCCATATTGAAGTATCGCTATGTGTAGGTGGTCGTATTGAAGTATCGCTATGTGTAGGTGATCGTATTGAAGTATCGCTATGTGTGGGTGGTCGTATTGAAGTATCGCTATTTGTAGGTGATCATTTTGAAGTATCGCTGTGTGTTGGTAGTCGTATTGAAGTATCGCTATGTGTAGGTGGTTGTATTGAAGTATTGCTATGTGTAGGTGGTCGTATTGAAGTATAGCTATATGTAAGTGATCGTATTTATGTAATGCTACGTGTGGGTGGTCGTATTGAAGTATCGTTATGTGTAGGCTGTTGAATTGAAGTATCGCTATGTGTTGGCGGTCGTATTGAAGTATCGGTATGTGTGGGTGGTCGTATTGAAATATCGCTATGTGTGGGTGGTCATATTGAAGTATTGCTATGTGTGGGTGGTCGTATTGAAGTATCGCTATGTGTGGGTGGTCGTATTGAAGTATCGCTATGTGTAGGTGGTCGTATTGAAGTATCGCTATGTGTAGGTGGTCGTATTGAAGTATCACTATGTGTAGGTAGTTGTATTGAAGTATTGCTATGTGTAGGTTGTTGTATTGAAGTATTGCTATGTGTAAGTGGTCGTATTGAAGTATCGCTATGTGTAGGTGGTCGTATTGAAATATCGCTATGTGAAGGTGGTCGTATTGAAATATCGCTATGTGTAGGTGGTCGTATTGAAATATCGCTATGTGTAGGTGGTCGTATTGAAGTATCGCTATGTGTAGGTGGTCGTATTGAAATATCGCTATGAGTAGGTGGTTGTATTGAAGTATCGCTATGTGTAGGCGGTCGTATTGAAGTATCGCTATGTGTAAGTGGTCGTATTGAAGTATCGCTATGTGTGGGGGGTCGTATTGAAGTATCGCTATGAGTAGGGGATCATTTTGAAGTATCGCTATGTGTTGGCTGTCGTATTGAAGTATCGCTATGTGTAGGTGATTGTATTGAAGTATCGCTATGTGTGGGTGGTTGTATTGAAGTATCGCTATGTGTCGATGATTGTATTGAAGTTTTGCTATGTGTAAGCGGTTGTATTGAAGTATCGCTATGTGTGGGTGGTTTTATTGACGTATCGCTGAGTGTAGGTGGTTGTATTGAAGTATCGCTATGTGTAGGTGGTCGTATTGAAGTATCGCTATGGGTGGGTGGTTTTATTGACGTATCGCTATGTGTAGGTGGTTGTATTGAGGTATTGCTATGTGTAGGTGGTCGTATTGAAGTATTGCTATGTGTAGGCGGTCGTATTGAAGTATAGCTACGTGTAGGTGATCGTATTTAAGTATCGCTATGTGTGGGTGGTCGTATTGAAGTATTGTTATGTGTAGGTGGTTGAATTGAAGTATCGCTATGTGTAGGCGGTCGTATTGAAGTATAGCTATGTGTGGGTGGTCGTATTGAAGTATCGCTATGTGTGGGTGGTCATATTGAAGTATTGCTATGTGTGGGTGGTCGTATTGAAGTATCGCTATGTGTAGCTGATCGTATTGCAGTATCGCTATCTGTGGGTGGTCGTATTGAAGTATCGCTATGTGTAGGTGGTCGTATTGAAGTATCGCTATGTTTAAGTGGTCGCATTGAAGTATCGCTATGTGTAGGTGGTCATATTGAAGTATCGCTATGTGTAGGTGGTCGTATTGAAGTATCGCTATGTGTAGGCAGTTGTATTGAAGTATCGCTATGTGTAGGTGATCGTATTGAAGTATCGCTATGTGTAGGTGGTCGTATTGAAATATCGCTATGTGTAGGTGATCATTTTGAAGTATCGCTATGTGTAGGCTGTCGTACTGAAGTATCGCTATCTGTAGGTGATCGAATTGAAGTATCGCTATGTGTAGGTGGTTGTATTGAAGTATTGCTAGGTGTAGGTGGTCGTATTGAAGTATCGCTATGTGTAGGTGGTCGTATTGAAATATCGCTATGTATAGGTGATCATTTTGAAGTATCGCTATGTGTAGGCTGTCGTACTGAAGTATCGCTATCTGTAGGTGATCGAATTGAAGTATCACTATGTGTTGGTAGTCGTATTGAAGTATCGCTATGTGTCGATGATTGTATTGAAGTATCTCTATGTGTAGGTGGTTGTATTGAAGTATCGCTATGTGTAGGTGGTCGTATTGAAATATCGCTATGTGTAGGTGGTCATATTGAAATATCGCTATGTGTAGGTGGTCGTATTGAAGTATCGCTATGTGTAGGTGGTCGTATTGAAGTATCGCTATGTGTAGGTGGTCGTATTGAAGTATCGCTATCTGTAGGTGATCGTATTGAAGTATCGCTATGTGTGGGTGGTCGTATTGAAGTATCGCTATGTGTAGGTGATCATTTTGAAGTATCGCTGTGTGTTGGCAGTCGTATTGAAGTATCGCTATGTGTAGGTGGTTGTATTGAAGTATTGCTATGTGTAGGCGGCCGTATTGAAGTATAGCTATATGTAAGTGATCGTATTTATGTATCGCTATGTGTGGGTGGTCGTATTGAAGTATCGTTATGTGTAGGCTGTTGAATTGAAGTATCGCTATGTGTTGGCGGTCGTATTGAAGTATCGGTATGTGTAGGTGGTCGAATTGAAGTATCGCTATGTGTGGGTGGTCATATTGAAGTATTGCTATGTGTGGGTGGTCGTATTGAAGTATCGGTATGTGTAGGTGGTCGTATTGAAATATCGCGATGTGCAGGTGGTCGTATTGAAGTATCGCTATGTGTAGGCGGTCGTATTGAAGTATCGCTATGTATAATTGGTCGTATTGAAATATTGCTATGTGTGGGTGGTCGTATTGAAGTATCTCTATGAGTAGGTGATCATTTTGAAGTATCGCTGTGTGTTGGCTGTCGTATTGAAGTATCGCTATGTGTAGGTGATCGTATTGAAATATCGCTATGTGTGGGTGGTTGTATTGAAATATCGCTATGTGTACGTGGTCATATTGAAGTATCGCTATGTGTAGGTGGTCGTATTGAAGTATCGCTATGTGTAGGTGGTCGTATTGAAGTATCGCTATGTGTAGGTGGTCGTATTGAAGTATCGCTATGTGTAGGTGATCGTATTGAAGTATCGCTATGTGTGGGTGATCGTATTGAAGTATCGCTATGTGTAGGTGATCATTTTGAAGTATCGCTGTGTGTTGGCAGTCGTATTGAAGTATCGCTATGTGTAGGTGGTTGTATTGAAGTATTGCTATGTGTAGGCGGTCGTATTGAAGTATAGCTATATGTAAGTGATCGTATTTATTTATCGCTATGTGTGGGTGGTCGTATTGAAGTATCGTTATGTGTAGGCTGTTGAATTGATATATCGCTATGTGTTGGCGGTCGTATTGAAGTATCGGTATGTGTGGGTGGTCGTATTGAAGTATTGCTATGTGTGGGTGGTCGTATTGAAGTATCGTTATGTGTGGGTGGTCGTATTGAAGTATCGCTATGTGTAGGTGGTCGTATTGAAGTATCGCTATGTGTAGGTGGTCATATTGAAGTTTCGTTATGTGTAGGCAGTTGTATTGAAGTATCGCTATGTGTAGGTGATCGTATTGAAGTATCGCTATGTGTATGTGGTCGTATTGAAGTATCGCTATGTGTAGGTGATCATTTTGAAGTATCACTATGTGTAGGCTGTCGTACTGAAGTATCGCTATGTGTAGGTAATCGAATTGAAGTATCGCAATGTGTAGATGGTCGTATTGAAGTATCGCTTTGTGTCGATGATTGTATTGAAGTATTGCTATGTGTAGGTGGTTGTATTGAAGTATTGCTATGTGTAAGTGTTCGTATTGAAGTATCGCTATGTGTAGGTGGTCGTATTGAAATATCGCTATGTGAAGGTGGTCGTATTAAAATATCGCTATGTGTAGGTGGTCGTATTGAAATATCGTTATGTGTAGGTGGTCGTATTGAAGAATCGGTATGTGTAGGTGGTCGTATTGAAATATCGCGATGTGTAGGTGGTCGTATTGAAGTATCGCTATGTGTAGGCGGTCGTATTGAAGTATCGCTATGTATAAGTGGTCGTATTGAAGTATTGCTATGTGTGGGTGGTCGTATTGAAGTATCGCTATGAGTAGGTGATCATTTTGAAGTATCGCTGTGTGTTGGCTGTCGTATTGAAGTATCGCTATGTGTTGGTGGTCGTATTGAAGTATCGCTATGTGTAGGTGGTCGTATTGAAGTATCGCTATGTGTAGGTGGTCGTATTTAAGTATCGCTATATGTGGGTGGTCGTATTGAAGTATTGTTATGTGTAGGAGGTTGAATTGAAGTATCGCTATGTGTAGGCGGTCGTATTGAAGTATCGCTATGTGTGGGTGGTCGTATTGAAGTATCGCTATGTGTGGGTGGTCACATTGAAGTATTGCTATGTGTGGGTGGTCGTATTGAAGTATCGCTATGTGTGGGTGGTCGTATTGAAGTATCGCTATGTGTAGGTGGTCGTATTGAAGTATCGCTATGTGTAGGTGGTCGTATTGAAATATCGCTATGTGTAGGTGGTCGTATTGAAATATCGCTATGTGTAGGTGGTCGTATTGAAGTATCGGTATGTGTAGGTGGTCGTATTGAAATATTGCGATGTGTAGGTGGTCGTATTGAAGTATCGCTATGTGTAGGCGGTCGTGTTGAAGTATCGCTATGTATAAGTGGTCGTATTGAAGTATTGCTATGTGTGGGTGGTCGTATTGAAGTATCGCTATGAGTAGGTGATCATTTTGAAGTATCGCTGTGTGTTGGCTGTCGTATTGAAGTATCGCTATGTGTAGGTGATTGTATTGAAGTATCGCTATGTGTGGGTGGTTGTATTGAAGTATCGCTATGTGTCGATGATTGTATTGAAGTTTTGCTATGTGTAAGCGGTTGTATTGAAGTATCGCTATGTGTGGGTGGTTTTATTGACGTATCGCTATGTGTAGGTGGTCGTATTGAAGTATCGCTATGTGTAGGTGATCATTTTGAAGTATCGCTATGTGTAGGCTGTCGTACTGAAGTATCGCTATGAGTAGGTAATCGAATTGAAGTATCGCAATGTGTAGATGGTCGTATTGAAGTAACGCTTTGTGTCGATGATTGTATTGAAGTATTGCTATGTGTAGGTGGTTGTATTGAAGTATTGCTATGTGTAAGTGTTCGTATTGAAGTATCGCTATGTATAGGTGGTCGTATTGAAGTATTGCTATGTGTGGGTGGTCGTATTGAAGTATCGCTATGAGTAGGTGATCATTTTGAAGTATCGCTGTGTGTTGGCTGTCGTATTGAAGTATCGCTATGTTTAAGTGGTCGCATTGAAGTATCGCTATGTGTAGGTGGTCATATTGAAGTATCGCTATGTGTAGGTGGTCGTTTTGAAGTATCGCTATGTGTAGGCAGTTGTATTGAAGTATCGCTATGTGTAGGTGATCGTATTGAAGTATCACTATGTGTAGGTGGTCGTATTGAAGTATCGCTATGTGTAGGTGATCATTTTGAAGTATCGCTATGTGTAGGCTGTCGTACTGAAGTATCGCTATGAGTAGGTAATCGAATTGAAGTATCGCAATGTGTAGATGGTCGTATTGAAGTAACGCTTTGTGTCGATGATTGTATTGAAGTATTGCTATGTGTAGGTGGTTGTATTGAAGTATTGCTATGTGTAAGTGTTCGTATTGAAGTATCGCTATGTATAGGTGGTCGTATTGAAATATCGCTATGTGAAGATGGTCGTATTGAAATATCGCTATGTGTAGGTGGTCGTATTGAAATATCGCTATGTGTAGGTGGTCGTATTGAAGTATCGGTATGTGTAGGTGGTCGTATTGAAATATTGCGATGTGTAGGTGGTCGTATTGAAGTATCGCTATGTGTAGGCGGTCGTGTTGAAGTATCGCTATGTATAAGTGGTCGTATTGAAGTATTGCTATGTGTGGGTGGTCGTATTGAAGTATCGCTATGAGTAGGTGATCATTTTGAAGTATCGCTGTGTGTTGGCTGTCGTATTGAAGTATCGCTATGTGTAGGTGATTGTATTGAAGTATCGCTATGTGTGGGTGGTTGTATTGAAGTATCGCTATGTGTCGATGATTGTATTGAAGTTTTGCTATGTGTAAGCGGTTGTATTGAAGTATCGCTATGTGTGGGTGGTTTTATTGACGTATCGCTATGTGTAGGTGGTCGTATTGAAGTATCGCTATGTGTAGGTGATCATTTTGAAGTATCGCTATGTGTAGGCTGTCGTACTGAAGTATCGCTATGAGTAGGTAATCGAATTGAAGTATCGCAATGTGTAGATGGTCGTATTGAAGTAACGCTTTGTGTCGATGATTGTATTGAAGTATTGCTATGTGTAGGTGGTTGTATTGAAGTATTGCTATGTGTAAGTGTTCGTATTGAAGTATCGCTATGTATAGGTGGTCGTATTGAAATATCGCTATGTGAAGATGGTCGTATTGAAATATCGCTATGTGTAGGTGGTCGTATTGAAATATCGCTATGTGTAGGTGGTCGTATTGAAGTATCGGTATGTGTAGGTGGTCGTATTGAAATATTGCGATGTGTAGGTGGTCGTATTGAAGTATCGCTATGTGTAGGCGGTCGTGTTGAAGTATCGCTATGTATAAGTGGTCGTATTGAAGTATTGCTATGTGTGGGTGGTCGTATTGAAGTATTGCTATGAGTAGGTGATCATTTTGAAGTATCGCTGTGTGTTGGCTGTCGTATTGAAGTATCGCTATGTGTAGGTGATTGTATTGAAGTATCGCTATGTGTGGGTGGTTGTATTGAAGTATCGCTATGTGTCGATGATTGTATTGAAGTTTTGCTATGTGTAAGCGGTTGTATTGAAGTATCGCTATGTGTGGGTGGTTTTAATGACGTGTCGCTATGTGTAGGTGGTTGTATTGAAGTATCGCTATGTGTAGGTGGTCGTATTGAAGTATCGCTATGTGTGGGTGGTCGTATTGAAGTATCGCTATGTGTAGGTGGTCGTATTGAAGTATCGCTATGTGTAGGTGGTCGTATTTAAGTATCGCTATATGTGGGTGGTCGTATTGAAGTATTGTTATGTGTAGGAGGTTGAATTGAAGTATCGCTATGTGTAGACGGTCGTATTGAAGTATCGCTATGTGTGGGTGGTCGTATTGAAGTATCGCTATGTGTGGGTGGTCATATTGAAGTATTGCTATGTGTGGGTGGTCGTATTGAAGTATCACTATGTGTGGGTGGTCGTATTGAAGTATCGCTATGTGTAGGTGGTCGTATTGAAGTATTGCTATGTGTAGGTGGTCGTATTGAAATATCGCTATATGTAAGTGGTCGTATTGAAATATCGCTATGTGTAAGTGGTCGTATTGAAATATCGCTATGTGTAGGTGGTCGTATTGAAGTATCGCTATGTGTGGGTGGTCATATTGAAGTATTGCTATGTGTGGGTGGTCGTATTGAAGTATCACTATGTGTGGGTGGTCGTATTGAAGTATCGCTATGTGTAGGTGGTCGTATTGAAGTATCGCTTTGTGTCGATGATTGTATTGAAGTATTGCTATGTGTAGGTGGTTGTATTGAAGTATTGCTATGTGTAAGTGTTCGTATTGAAGTATCGCTATGTATAGGTGGTCGTATTGAAATATCGCTATGTGAAGATGGTCGTATTGAAATATCGCTATGTGTAGGTGGTCGTATTGAAATATCGCTATGTGTAGGTGGTCGTATTGAAGTATCGGTATGTGTAGGTGGTCGTATTGAAATATTGCGATGTGTAGGTGGTCGTATTGAAGTATCGCTATGTGTAGGCGGTCGTGTTGAAGTATTGCTATGTATAAGGGGTCGTATTGAAGTATTGCTATGTGTGGGTGGTCGTATTGAAGTATCGCTATGAGTAGGTGATCATTTTGAAGTATCGCTGTGTGTTGGCTGTCGTATTGAAGTATCACTATGTGTAGGTGATTGTATTGAAGTATCGCTATGTGTGGGTGGTTGTATTGAAGTATCGCTATGTGTCGATGATTGTATTGAAGTTTTGCTATGTGTAAGCGGTTGTATTGAAGTATCGCTATGTGTGGGTGGTTTTATTGACGTATCGCTATGTGTAGGTGGTTGTATTGAAGTATCGCTATGTGTAGGTGGTCGTATTGAAGTATCGCTATGTGTGGGTGGTCGTATTGAAGTATCGCTATGTGTAGGTGGTCGTATTGAAGTATCGCTATGTGTAGGTGGTCGTATTTAAGTATCGCTATATGTGGGTGGTCGTATTGAAGTATTGTTATGTGTAGGAGGTTGAATTGAAGTATCGCTATGTGTAGACGGTCGTATTGAAGTATCGCTATGTGTGGGTGGTCGTATTGAAGTATCGCTATGTGTGGGTGGTCATATTGAAGTATTGCTATGTGTGGGTGGTCGTATTGAAGTATCACTATGTGTGGGTGGTCGTATTGAAGTATCGCTATGTGTAGGTGGTCGTATTGAAGTATTGCTATGTGTAGGTGGTCGTATTGAAATATCGCTATATGTAAGTGGTCGTATTGAAATATCGCTATGTGTAAGTGGTCGTATTGAAATATCGCTATGTGTAGGTGGTCGTATTGAAGTATCGCTATGTGTAGGTGATCGTATTGTAATATCGCTATGTGTAAGTGGTCGTATTGAAATATCGCTATGTGAAGGTGGTCGTATTGAAATATCGCTATGCGTAGGTGGTCGTTTTGAAATATCGCTATGTGTAGGTGGTCGTATTGAAGTATCGCTATGTGTAGGTGGTCGTATTGAAATATCCCTATGTGTAGGTGGTCGTATTGAAGTATCGCTATGTGTGCGCGGTCGTATTGAAGTATCGCTATGTGTAGATGGTCATATTGAAGTATCACTATGTGTAGGTGGTCGTATTGAAGTATCGCTATGTGTAGGCAGTCGTATTGAAGTATCGCTATGTGTAGGTGATCGTATTGAAATATGGCTATGTGTAGGTGGTCGTATTGAAGTATCGCTATGTGTAGCTGATCGTATTGAAGTATCGCTATGTGTGGGTGGTCGTATTGAAATATCGCTATGTGAAGATGGTCGTATTGAAATATCGCTATGTGTAGGTGGTCGTATTGAAATATCGCTATGTGTAGGTGGTCGTATTGAAGTATCGGTATGTGTAGGTGGTCGTATTGAAATATTGCGATGTGTAGGTGGTCGTATTGAAGTATCGCTATGTGTAGGCGATCGTGTTGAAGTATCGCTATGTATAAGGGGTCGTATTGAAGTATTGCTATGTGTGGGTGGTCGTATTGAAGTATCGCTATGAGTAGGTGATCATTTTGAAGTATCGCTGTGTGTTGGCTGTCGTATTGAAGTATCGCTATGTGTAGGTGATTGTATTGAAGTATCGCTATGTGTGGGTGGTTGTATTGAAGTATCGCTATGTGTTGATGATTGTATTGAAGTTTTGCTATGTGTAAGCGGTTGTATTGAAGTATCGCTATGTGTGGGTGGTTTTATTGACGTATCGCTATGTGTAGGTGGTTGTATTGAAGTATCGCTATGTGTAGGTGGTCGTATTGAAGTATCGCTATGTGTGGGTGGTCGTATTGAAGTATCGCTATGTGTAGGTGGTCGTATTGAAGTATCGCTATGTGTAGGTGGTCGTATTTAAGTATCGCTATATGTGGGTGGTCGTATTGAAGTATTGTTATGTGTAGGAGGTTGAATTGAAGTATCGCTATGTGTAGACGGTCGTATTGAAGTATCGCTATGTGTGGGTGGTCGTATTGAAGTATCGCTATGTGTGGGTGGTCATATTGAAGTATTGCTATGTGTGGGTGGTCGTATTGAAGTATCACTATGTGTGGGTGGTCGTATTGAAGTATTGCTATGTGTAGGTGGTCGTATTGAAGTATTGCTATGTGTAGGTGGTCGTATTGAAATATCGCTATATGTAAGTGGTCGTATTGAAATATAGCTATGTGTAAGTGGTCGTATTGAAATATCGCTATGTGTAGGTGGTTGTATTGAAGTATTGCTATGTGTAGGTCGTCCTATTGAAGTATCACTATGTGTAAGTGGTCGCATTGAAATATCGCTATGTGAAGGTGGTCGTATTGAAGTATCGCTATCTGTAGGTGGTCGTATTGAAGTATCGCTATGTGTAGGTGGTCGTATTGAAGTATCGCTATGTGTAGGTGATCGTATTGTAATACCGCTATGTGTAAGTGGTCGTATTGAAATATCGCTATGCATAGGTGGTCGTTTTGAAATATCGCTATGTGTAGGTGGTCGTATTGAAGTATCGCTATGTGTAGGTGGTCGTATTGAAATATCCCTATGTGTAGGTGGTCGTATTGAAGTATCGCTATGTGTGCGCGGTCGTATTGAAGTATCGCTATGTGTAGATGGTCATATTGAAGTATCACTATGTGTAGGTGGTCGTATTGAAGTATCGCTATGTGTAGGCAGTCGTATTGAAGTATCGCTATGTGTAGGTGATCGTATTGAAATATGGCTATGTGTAGGTGGTCGTATTGAAGTATCGCTATGTGTAGCTGATCGTATTGAAGTATCGCTATGTGTGGGTGGTCGTATTGAAGTATCGCTATTTGTCGGTGGTCGTATTGAAGTATCGCTATGTGTAGGCAGTCGTATTGAAGTATCGCTATGTGTAGCTGATCGTATTGAAGTATCGCTATGTGTGGGTGGTCGTATTCAAGTATCGCTATGTGTAGGTGGTCATATTGAAGTATCGCTATGTTTAAGTGGTCGCATTAAAGTTTCGCTATGTGTAGGTGGTCATATTGAAGTATTGCTATGTGTAGGCGGTTGTATTGAAGTATCGCTATGTGTAGGTGATCGTATTGAAGTATCGCTATGTGTAAGTGGTCGTATTGAAGTATCGCTATGTGTAGGTGATCGTATTGAAGTATCGCTATGTGTAGATGTTTGTATTAAAGTATCGCTATGTGTAGCTGATCGTATTGAAGTATCGCTATGTGTAGGTGGTCGTATTGAAGTTTCGCTATGTGTAGCTGATCGTATTGAAGTATCGCTATGTGAGGTTGGTCGTATTGAAGAGTTGCTATGTGTGGGTGGTCGTATTGAAGTATCGCTATGTGTAGGTGGTCGTATTGAAGTATCGCTATGTGTAAGTGGTCGTATTGAAGTATCGCTATGAGTAGGTGGTCGTATTGAAATATCGCTATGTCTAAGTGGTCGTATTGAAATATTGCTATGTGTAAGTGGTCGTATTGAAATATCGCTATGCGTAGGTGGTTGTATTGAAGTATTGCTATGTGTAGGTGGTCGTATTGAAGTATCGCTATGTGTAGGCAGTTGTATTGAAGTATCGCTATGTGTAGGTGATCGTATTGAAATATTGCTATGTGTAGGTGGTCGTATTGAAGTATCGCTATGTGTAGGTGGTCGTATTGAAATATCGCTATGTGTAGGTGGTCGTATTGAAGTATCGCTATGTGTAGGTGGTCGTGTTGAAGTATCGCTATGTGTAGGTGGTCGTATTGAAATATCGCTATGTGTAGGTGGTCGTATTGAAGTATCGCTATGTGTAGGTGGTCGTGTTGAAGTATCGCTATGTGTAGGTGGTCGTATTGAAGTATTGCTATGTGTAGGTGATCGTATTGAAATATCGCTATGTGTAAGTGGTCGTATTGAAATATCGCTATGTGAAGGTGGTCGTATTGAAATATCGCTATGTGCAGGTGGTCGTATTGAAATATCACTATGTGTAGGTGGTCGTATTGAAGTATCGCTATGTGTAGGTGGTCGTATTGAAATATCCCTATGTGTAGGTGGTCGTATTGAAGTATCTCTATGTGTAGGCGGTCGTATTGAAGTATCGCTATGTGTAGATGGTCATATTGAAGTATCGCTATGTGTAGGTGGTCGTATTGAAGTATCGCTATGTGTAGGCAGTCGTATTGAAGTATCGCTATGTGTAGGTGATCGTATTGAAATATCGCTATGTGTAGGTGGTCGTATTGAAGTATCGCTATGTGTAGCTGATCGTAATGAAGTATCGCAATGTGTGGGTGGTCATATTGAAGTATCGCTATTTGTCGGTGGTCGTATTGAAGTATTGCTATGTGTAGGCAGTCGTATTGAAGTATCGCTATGTGTAGCTGATCGTATTGAAGTATCGCTATGTGTGGGTGGTCGTATTCAAGTATCGCTATGTGTAGGTGGTCATATTGAAGTATCGCTATGTTTAAGTGGTCGCATTAAAGTATTGCTATGTGTAGGTGGTCATATTGAAGTATTGCTATGTGTAGGCAGTCGTATTGAAGTATCGCTATGTGTAGGTGATCGTATTGAAGTATCGCTATGTGTAAGTGGTCGTATTGAAGTATCGCTATGTGTAGGTGATCGTATTGAAGTATCGCTATGTGTAGATGGTTGTATTGAAGTATCGCTATGTGTAGCTGATCGTATTGAAGTATCGCTATGTGTAGGTGGTCGTATTGAAGTATCGCTATGTGTAGCTGATCGTATTGAAGTATCGCTATGTGAGGTTGGTCGTATTGAAGAGTTGCTATGTGTGGGTGGTCGTATTGAAGTATCGCTATGTGTAGGTGGTCGTATTGAAGTATCGCTATGTCTAAGTGGTCGTATTGAAATATCGCTATGTGTAAGTGGTCGTATTGAAATATCGCTATGTGTAGGTGGTTGTATTGAAGTATTGCTATGTGTAGGTGGTCGTATTGAAGTATCGCTATGTGTAGGCAGTTGTATTGAAGTATCGCTATGTGTAGGTGATCGTATTGAAATATCACTATGTGTAGGTGGTCGTATTGAAGTATCGCTATGTGTAGGTGGTCGTATTGAAATATCGCTATGTGTAGGTGGTCGTATTGAAGTATCGCTATGTGTAGGTGGTCATATTGAAGTATCGCTATGTGAAGGTGGTCGTATTGAAGTATCGCTATGTGTAGGCAGTTGTATTGACGTATCACTATGTGTAGGTGATCGTATTGAAGTATCGCTATGTGTAGGTGATTGTATTGAAGTATCGCTATGTGTGGGTGGTTGTATTGAAGTATCGCTATGTGTCGATGATTGTATTGAAGTTTTGCTATGTGTAAGCGGTTGTATTGAAGTATCGCTATGTGTGGGTGGTTTTATTGACGTATCGCTATGTGTAGGTGGTTGTATTGAAGTATCGCTATGTGTAGGTGGTCGAATTGAAGTATCGCTATGTGTGGGTGGTCGTATTGAAGTATCGCTATGTGTAGGTGGTCGTATTGAAGTATCGCTATGTGTAGGTGGTCGTATTTAAGTATCGCTATATGTGGGTGGTCGTATTGAAGTATTGTTATGTGTAGGAGGTTGAATTGAAGTATCGCTATGTGTAGACGGTCGTATTGAAGTATCGCTATGTGTGGGTGGTCGTATTGAAGTATCGCTATGTGTGGGTGGTCATATTGAAGTATTGCTATGTGTGGGTGGTCGTATTGAAGTATCACTATGTGTGGGTGGTCGTATTGAAGTATCGCTATGTGTAGGTGGTCGTATTGAAGTATTGCTATGTGTAGGTGGTCGTATTGAAATATCGCTATATGTAAGTGGTCGTATTGAAATATCGCTATGTGTAAGTGGTCGTATTGAAATATCGCTATGTGTAGGTGGTTGTATTGAAGTATTGCTATGTGTAGGTCGTCCTATTGAAGTATCACTATGTGTAAGTGGTCGCATTGAAATATCGCTATGTGAAGGTGGTCGTATTGAAGTATCGCTATCTGTAGGTGGTCGTATTGAAGTATCGCTATGTGTAGGTGGTCGTATTGAAGTATCGCTATGTGTAGGTGATCGTATTGTAATATCGCTATGTGTAAGTGGTCGTATTGAAATATCGCTATGTGAAGGTGGCCGTATTGAAATATCGCTATGCATAGGTGGTCGTTTTGAAATATCGCTATGTGTAGGTGGTCGTATTGAAGTATCGCTATGTGTAGGTGGTCGTATTGAAATATCCCTATGTGTAGGTGGTCGTATTGAAGTATCGCTATGTGTGCGCGGTCGTATTGAAGTATCGCTATGTGTAGATGGTCATATTGAAGTATCACTATGTGTAGGTGGTCGTATTGAAGTATCGCTATGTGTAGGCAGTCGTATTGAAGTATCGCTATGTGTAGGTGATCGTATTGAAATATGGCTATGTGTAGGTGGTCGTATTGAAGTATCGCTATGTGTAGCTGATCGTATTGAAGTATCGCTATGTGTGGGTGGTCGTATTGAAGTATCGCTATTTGTCGGTGGTCGTATTGAAGTATCGCTATGTGTAGGCAGTCGTATTGAAGTATCGCTATGTGTAGCTGATCGTATTGAAGTATCGCTATGTGTGGGTGGTCGTATTCAAGTATCGCTATGTGTAGGTGGTCATATTGAAGTATCGCTATGTTTAAGTGGTCGCATTAAAGTTTCGCTATGTGTAGGTGGTCATATTGAAGTATTGCTATGTGTAGGCGGTTGTATTGAAGTATCGCTATGTGTAGGTGATCGTATTGAAGTATCGCTATGTGTAAGTGGTCGTATTGAAGTATCGCTATGTGTAGGTGATCGTATTGAAGTATCGCTATGTGTAGATGTTTGTATTAAAGTATCGCTATGTGTAGCTGATCGTATTGAAGTATCGCTATGTGTAGGTGGTCGTATTGAAGTTTCGCTATGTGTAGCTGATCGTATTGAAGTATCGCTATGTGAGGTTGGTCGTATTGAAGAGTTGCTATGTGTGGGTGGTCGTATTGAAGTATCGCTATGTGTAGGTGGTCGTATTGAAGTATCGCTATGTGTAAGTGGTCGTATTGAAGTATCGCTATGAGTAGGTGGTCGTATTGAAATATCGCTATGTCTAAGTGGTCGTATTGAAATATTGCTATGTGTAAGTGGTCGTATTGAAATATCGCTATGCGTAGGTGGTTGTATTGAAGTATTGCTATGTGTAGGTGGTCGTATTGAAGTATCGCTATGTGTAGGCAGTTGTATTGAAGTATCGCTATGTGTAGGTGATCGTATTGAAATATTGCTATGTGTAGGTGGTCGTATTGAAGTATCGCTATGTGTAGGTGGTCGTATTGAAATATCGCTATGTGTAGGTGGTCGTATTGAAGTATCGCTATGTGTAGGTGGTCGTGTTGAAGTATCGCTATGTGTAGGTGGTCGTATTGAAATATCGCTATGTGTAGGTGGTCGTATTGAAGTATCGCTATGTGTAGGTGGTCGTGTTGAAGTATCGCTATGTGTAGGTGGTCGTATTGAAGTATCGCTATGTGTAGGTGATCGTATTGAAATATCGCTATGTGTAAGTGGTCGTATTGAAATATCGCTATGTGAAGGTGGTCGTATTGAAGTATCGCTATGTGTAGGTGGTCGTATTGAAATATCCCTATGTGTAGGTGGTCGTGTTGAAATATCGCTATGTGTAGGTGGTCGTATTGAAGTATCGCTATGTGTAGGTGGTCGTGTTGAAGTATCGCTATGTGTAGGTGGTCGTATTGAAGTATTGCTATGTGTAGGTGATCGTATTGAAATATCGCTATGTGTAAGTGGTCGTATTGAAATATCGCTATGTGAAGGTGGTCGTATTGAAATATCGCTATGTGCAGGTGGTCGTATTGAAATATCACTATGTGTAGGTGGTCGTATTGAAGTATCGCTATGTGTAGGTGGTCGTATTGAAATATCCCTATGTGTAGGTGGTCGTATTGAAGTATCTCTATGTGTAGGCGGTCGTATTGAAGTATCGCTATGTGTAGATGGTCATATTGAAGTATCGCTATGTGTAGGTGGTCGTATTGAAGTATCGCTATGTGTAGGCAGTCGTATTGAAGTATCGCTATGTGTAGGTGATCGTATTGAAATATCGCTATGTGTAGGTGGTCGTATTGAAGTATCGCTATGTGTAGCTGATCGTAATGAAGTATCGCAATGTGTGGGTGGTCGTATTGAAGTATCGCTATTTGTCGGTGGTCGTATTGAAGTATTGCTATGTGTAGGCAGTCGTATTGAAGTATCGCTATGTGTAGCTGATCGTATTGAAGTATCGCTATGTGTGGGTGGTCGTATTCAAGTATCGCTATGTGTAGGTGGTCATATTGAAGTATCGCTATGTTTAAGTGGTCGCATTAAAGTATTGCTATGTGTAGGTGGTCATATTGAAGTATTGCTATGTGTAGGCAGTCGTATTGAAGTATCGCTATGTGTAGGTGATCGTATTGAAGTATCGCTATGTGTAAGTGGTCGTATTGAAGTATCGCTATGTGTAGGTGATCGTATTGAAGTATCGCTATGTGTAGATGGTTGTATTGAAGTATCGCTATGTGTAGCTGATCGTATTGAAGTATCGCTATGTGTAGGTGGTCGTATTGAAGTATCGCTATGTGTAGCTGATCGTATTGAAGTATCGCTATGTGAGGTTGGTCGTATTGAAGAGTTGCTATGTGTGGGTGGTCGTATTGAAGTATCGCTATGTGTAGGTGGTCGTATTGAAGTATCCCTATGTCTAAGTGGTCGTATTGAAATATCGCTATGTGTAAGTGGTCGTATTGAAATATCGCTATGTGTAGGTGGTTGTATTGAAGTATTGCTATGTGTAGGTGGTCGTATTGAAGTATCGCTATGTGTAGGCAGTTGTATTGAAGTATCGCTATGTGTAGGTGATCGTATTGAAATATCACTATGTGTAGGTGGTCGTATTGAAGTATCGCTATGTGTAGGTGGTCGTATTGAAATATCGCTATGTGTAGGTGGTCGTATTGAAGTATCGCTATGTGTAGGTGGTCATATTGAAGTATCGCTATGTGAAGGTGGTCGTATTGAAGTATCGCTATGTGTAGGCAGTTGTATTGACGTATCACTATGTGTAGGTGATCGTATTGAAATATCGCTATGTGTAGGTGGTCGTATTGAAGTATCGCTATGTGTAGGTGGTTGTATTGAAATATCGCTATGTGTAGGTGGTCGTATTGAAGTATCGCTATGTGTAGGTGGTCGTATTGAAGTATCGCTATGTGTAGGTGGTCGTATTGAAGTATCGCTATGTGTAGGTGATCGTATTGAAATATCGCAATGTGTAAGTGGTCGTATTGAAATACCGCTATGTGAAGGTGGTCGTATTGAAATATCACTATGTGTAGGTGGTTGTATTGAAGTATTGCTATGTGTAGGTCGTTGTATTGAAGTATCGCTATGTGTAAGTGGTCGTATTGAAATATCGCTATGTGTAGGTGGTCGTATTGAAGTATCGCTATGTGTAGGTGGTCGTATTGAAATATCGCTATGTGTAGGTGGTCGTATTGAAGTATCGCAATGTGTAGGTGGTCGTATTGAAGTATCACTATGTGTAGGTGGTCGTATTGAAGTATCGCTATGTGTAGCTGATCGTATTGAAGTATCGCTATGTGAGGTTGGTCGTATTGAAGAGTTGCTATGTGTGGGTGGTCGTATTGAAGTATCGCTATGTGTAGGTGGTCGTATTGAAGTATCGCTATGTCTAAGTGGTCGTATTGAAATATCGCTATGTGTAAGTGGTCGTATTGAAATATCGCTATGTGTAGGTGGTTGTATTGAAGTATTGCTATGTGTAGGTGGTCGTATTGAAGTATCGCTATGTGTAGGCAGTTGTATTGAAGTATCGCTATGTGTAGGTGATCGTATTGAAATATCACTATGTGTAGGTGGTCGTATTGAAGTATCGCTATGTGTAGGTGGTCGTATTGAAATATCGCTATGTGTAGGTGGTCGTATTGAAGTATCGCTATGTGTAGGTGGTCATATTGAAGTATCGCTATGTGAAGGTGGTCGTATTGAAGTATCGCTATGTGTAGGCAGTTGTATTGACGTATCACTATGTGTAGGTGATCGTATTGAAATATCGCTATGTGTAGGTGGTCGTATTGAAGTATCGCTATGTGTAGGTGGTTGTATTGAAATATCGCTATGTGTAGGTGGTCGTATTGAAGTATCGCTATGTGTAGGTGGTCGTATTGAAGTATCGCTATGTGTAGGTGGTCGTATTGAAGTATCGCTATGTGTAGGTGATCGTATTGAAATATCGCAATGTGTAAGTGGTCGTATTGAAATACCGCTATGTGAAGGTGGTCGTATTGAAATATCACTATGTGTAGGTGGTTGTATTGAAGTATTGCTATGTGTAGGTCGTTGTATTGAAGTATCGCTATGTGTAAGTGGTCGTATTGAAATATCGCTATGTGTAGGTGGTCGTATTGAAGTATCGCTATGTGTAGGTGGTCGTATTGAAATATCGCTATGTGTAGGTGGTCGTATTGAAGTATCGCAATGTGTAGGTGGTCGTATTGAAGTATCACTATGTGTAGGTGGTCGTATTGAAGTATCGCTATGTGTAGGTGATCGTATTGAAATATCGCAATGTGTAAGTGGTCGTATTGAAATATCGCTATGTGAAGCTGGTCGTATTGAAATATCGCTATGTGTAGGTGTTCGTATTGAAAGATCGCTATATGTAGGTGGTCGTATTGAAGTATCGCTATGTGTAGGTGGTCGTATTGAAGTATCGCTATGTGTAGGTGGTCGTATTGAAGTATCGCTATGTGTAGCTGATCGTATTGAAGTATTGCTATGTGTGGGTGGTCGTATTGAAGTATCGCTATTTGTCGGCGGTCGTATTGAAGTATCGCTATGTGTAGGCAGTCGTATTGATGTATCGCTATGTGTAGCTGATCGTATTGAAGTATCGCTGTCTGTGGGTGGTCGTATTGAAGTATCGCTATGTGTAGGTGGTCGTATTGTAGTATCGCTATGTTTAAGTGGTCGCATTGAAGTATCGCTATGTGTAGGTGGTCATATTGAAGTATTGCTATGTTTAGGCAGTCGTATTGAAGTATCGCTATGTGTGGGTGGTCGTATTGGAGTATCGCTATGTGTAGATGGTTGTATTGAATTATCGCTATGTGTAGATGGTTGTATTGAAGTATCGCTATGTGTAGGCAGTTGTATTGAAGTATCGCTATGTGTAGGTGGTCGTATTGAAGTATCGCTATGTGTAGCTGATCGTATTGAAATATCGCTAAGTGAGGGTGGTCGTATTGAAGAGTTGCTATGTGTGGGTGGTCGTATTGAAGTATCGTTATGTGTAGGAGGTCGTATTGAAGTATCGCTATGTGTAAGTGGTCGTATTGAAGTATCGCTATGTGTAGGTGGTCGTATTGAAATATCGCTATGTGTAAGTGGTCGTATTGAAATATCGCTATGTGTAAGTGGTCGTATTGAAATATCGCTATGTGTAGGTGGTTGTATTGACGTATTGCTATGTGTAGGTCGTCGTATTGAAGTATCGCTATATGTAAGTGGTCGTATTGAAATATCGCTATGTGTAGGTGGTCGTATTGAAGTATCGCTATGTGCAAGTGGTCGTATTGAAATATCGCTATGTGAAGGTGGTCGTATTGAAATATCGCTATGTGTAGGTGGTCGTATTGAAGTATCGCTATGTTTAGGTCGTCGTATTGAAATATCCCTATGTGTAGGTGGTCGTATTGAAGTATCGCTATGTGTAGGCAGTCGTATTGAAGTATCGCTATGTGTAGATGGTCATATTGAAGTATCGCTATGTGTAGGTGGTCGTATTGCAGTATCGCTATGTGTAGGCAGTCGTATTGAAGTATCGCTATGTGTAGGTGATCGTATTGAAATATCGCTATGTGTAGGTGGTCGTATTGAAGTATCGCTATGTGTAGCTGATCGTATTGAAGTATCGCTATGTGTTGGTGGTCGTATTGAAGTATCGCTATTTGTCGGTGGTCGTATTGAAGTATCACTATGTGTAGGCAGTCGTATTGAAGTATCGCTATGTGTAGCTGATCGTATTGAAGTATCGCTATGTGTGGGTGGTCGTATTCAAGTATCGCTATGTGTAGGTGGTCATATTGAAGTATCGCTATGTTTAAGTGGTCGCATTAATGTATCGCTATGTGTAGGTGGTCATATTGAAGTATTGCTATGTGTAGGCGGTCGTATTGAAGTATCGCTATGTGTAGGTGGTCGTATTGAAGTTTCGCTATGTGTAGCTGATCGTATTGAAGTATCGCTATGTGAGGTTGGTTGTATTGAAGAGTTGCTATGTGTGGCTGGTCATATTGAAGTATCGCTATGTGTAAGTGGTCGTATTGAAGTATCGCTATGTGTAGGTGGTCGTATTGAAATATCGCTTTGTGTAGGTGGTCGTATTGAAATATCGCTATGTCTAAGTGGTCGTATTGAAATATCGCTATGTGTAAGTGGTCGTATTGAAATATCGCTATGTGTAGGTGGTTGTATTGAAGTATTGCTATGTGTAGGTGGTCGTATTGAAGTATCGCTATGTGTAGGCAGTTGTATTGAAGTATCGCTATGTGTAGGTGATCGTATTGAAATATCACTATGTGTAGGTGGTCGTATTGAAGTATCGCTATGTGTAGGTGGTCGTATTGAAATATCGCTATGTGTAGGTGGTCGTATTGAAGTATCGCTATGTGTAGGTGGTCGTGTTGAAGTATCGCTATGTGTAGGTGGTCGTATTGAAGTATCGCTATGTGTAGGTGATCGTATTGAAATATCACTATGTGTAAGTGGTCGTATTGAAATATCACTATGTGAAGGTGGTCGTATTGAAATATCGCTATGTGTAGGTGGTCGTATTGAAGTATCGCTATGTGTAGGTGGTCGTATTGAAGTATCGCTATGTGTAGGTTGTCGTATTGAAATATCCCTATGTGTAGGTGGTCGTATTGAAGTATCGCTATGTGTAGGCGGTCGTATTGAAGTATCGCTATGTGTAGATGGTCATATTGAAGTATCGCTATGTGTAGGTGGTCGTATTGAAGTATCGATATGTGTAGGCAGTCGTATTGAAGTATCGCTATGTGTAGGTGGTCGTATTGAAATATCCTTATGTGTAGGTGGTCGTATTGAAGTATCGCTATGTGTAGGCGGTCGTTTTGAAGTATCGCTATGTGTAGATGGTCATATTGAAGTATCGCTATGTGTAGCTGATCGTATTGAAGTATCGCTATGTGTGGGTGGTCGTATTGAAGTATCGTTATTTGTCGGTGGTCGTATTGAAGTATCGCTATGTGTAGGCAGTCGTATTGAAGTATCGCTATGTGTAGCTGATCGTATTGAAGTATCGCTATGTGTGGGTGGTCGTATTAAAGTATCGCTATGTGTAGGTGGTCATTTTGAAGTATCGCTATGTTTAAGTGGTCGCATTTAAGTATCGCTATGTGTAGGTGGTCATATTGAAGTATTGCTATGTGTAGGCAATCGTATTGAAGTATCGCTATGTGTAGGTGATCGTATTGAAGTATCGCTATGTGTAAGTGGTCGTATTGAAGTATCGCTATGTGTAGCTGATTGTATTGAAGTATCGCTATGTGAGGTTGGTCGTATTGAAGAGTTGCTATGTGTGGGTGGTCGTATTGAAGTATCGCTATGTGTAGGTGGTCGTATTGAAGTATCACTATGTGTAAGTGGTGGTATTGAAGTATCGCTATGTGTGGGTGGTCGTATTGAAATATCGCTATGTGTAAGTGGTCGTATTGAAATATCGCTATGTGTAAGTGGTCGTATTGAAATATTGCTATGTGTAGGTGGTTGTATTGAAGTATTGCTATGTGTAGGTCGTCGTATTGAAGTATCGCTATGTGTAAGTGGTCGTATTGAAATATCGCTATGTGTAGGTGGTCGTATTGAAGTATCGCTATGTGTAGGTGGTCGTATTGAAGTATCGCTATGTGTAGGTGGTCGTATTGAAGTATCGCTATGTGTAGGCAGTTGTATTGACGTATCGCTATGTGTACGTGATCGTATTGAAATATCGCTATGTGTAGGTGGTCGTATTGAAGTATCGCTATGTGTAGCTGATCGTATTGAAGTATCGCTATGTGAGGGTGGTCGTATTGAAGTGTCGCTATGTGTGGGTGGCCGTATTGAAGTATCGCTATGTGTAGGTGGTCGTATTGAAGTATCGCTATGTGTAAGTGGTCGTATTGAAGTAACACTATGTGTAGGTGGTCGTATTGAAGTATCGCTATTTGTAGGTGGTCGTATTGAAGTATCGCTATGTGTATGTGGTCGTATTGAAGTATCGCTATGTGTAGCTGATCGTATTGAAGTATCGCTATGTGAGGGTGGTCGTATTGAAGTATCGCTATGTGAGGGTGGTCGTATTGAAGTGTCGCTATGTGTGGGTGGTCGTATTGAAGTATCGCTATGTGTAGGTGGTCGTATTGAAGTATCGCTATGTGTAAGTGGTCGTATTGAAGTAACACTATGTGTAGGTGGTCGTATTGAAGTATCGCTATTTGTAGGTGGTCGTATTGAAGTATCGCTATGTGTAGGTGGTCGTATTGAAGTATCGCTATGTATAGATGGTCGTATTGAAGTATCGCTATGTGTAGGTGGTCGTATTGAAGTATCGCTATGTGTAGGTGGTCGTATTGAAGTATTGCTATGTGTAGGTGGTCGTATTGAAGTATCGCTATGTGTAGGTGGTCGTATTGAAAAATCGCTATGTGTAGGTGGTCGTATTGAAGTATTGCTATGTGTAGGTGGTTGTATTGAAGTATCGCTATGTGTAGGTGTTCGTATTGAAGTATCGCTATGTGTGGATGGTCATATTGAAGTATCGCTATGAGTAGGTGGTCGTATTGAAGTATCGCCATGTGTATGGGGTCGTATTGAAGTATCGCTATGTATAGGCTGTCGTATTGAAGTATCGCTATGTGTAGGTAATCGTACTAGATTATCGCTATGTGTAGGTGGCGTATCGAGGTTGTATTGAAATATCGCTCTGTGTAAACTGTACATCTTGGGAGCACTTTTTTCATTAAAACACACCGTTTTAATTAATAGCATGTGTATAATATTATAAAACAGCTGTATCTTTTATCAGTAGTGTTATAGTATTTTTAGAAAAGTTATTTTTGGATTCATTAAAACACTTTTTAAAAATAATTAAGCACATTGTAAATTCACAAAAATACACTTTTTCAAAATACAGAGACACAAATGTGTCATTTAAGTGTTTATTGATAGAACCTTATTAGACTTTGTGCAAGCAGTATGAACACAATTGAGTGAAAAGTCTGGGGCCATATTATGGTATGTATGCCAACTAGAAAATCACCCAAGGTGATTCAATTCAACACATAATAAGATGGTTGTGAGATTAGCTTCAGTAAATAGTCATTTCATGAAAGATGAAGGCAGTAAAGATCATAAAGAATTACAATTCACCGCATATTACGATGGTTAACACATACCACATTTTCAATAACACGAAACATGTTTCAGTCAAACTGAGATGAAAAATAAAGAGTAATAAAATTTAGATTTAATATAAATTGCTGTCTATTTTAGTTCATTTTACTTATCAGCGCTTCCATGTCATTTCCATGACAACTTGCTGTCAAAGGTACAGTACATTAGATAAACGACTAGGGATGTTTTAATTATTCGTATCGAACAAACAGAATATTTACTGAATGGTCGCAAAAACATAACAAACACAATAGTATTGGTGTAATTGGTGCATTAATGATGATTTTAGACAATATTGAAAAATGGAACGTGTTGAATATTATTTTTGGTGGAGTTGTTGCATCCATTTATAGCCTCATACATTCCACTATACGCCATATATGTACTCCTGTGTATGATCGTCATGTCAATTAATTGTCACGTTTTTTTTATTGGCAAATGACAATCACCATTTGCATATATATTGTTAGTGACATTGTTTGTTTCCTGCAATATTATTATTTGGTTGATGTCACACTGCTAATCATTTTGTATATTCAGGTTATTTGCATCTTGTCGTACTGCTAACACGAACACACACACATGTAAAGTAACGTGTTTTGAATCGTTTTCATAATACATATCTGGCGCATCAATAGTGGGTGAAGTGAATTATACTATTACACCTTCTACAAGTACATTGTTGGCATAATCACATTTTAATTCAGGTATTATTATCATCCGCATACAATGTCATAGTTGTCATGGTGATGGCGACGAAAATTAACAAATATCTTCTCATATATGATGCAACTGATCCAGAAAATATATGTTCTGACGTCTAGTTTGTGACGGACAATTATTTGTGTTCAGATATAAATGTCACATCGAGTGAATTGGTTATAAAGAATAGGATTTACTAATCATAAATTCACAAAATACTTCGTGTGTGTAATCCTAACATGAAAACATGAAATAAAACATGTGGGTATTCCAAACATGAATTCACAAAATACTTTATGTGTGTAATCCTAATATGAATACATGAAATAAAACATGTGGGTATTCCAAACATGAATTCACAAATTTTTAAATACTTCATGTGTGTAATCCCTACATGAATACATGAAATAAAACATGTGGGTGTATTCCAAACATGAATACACAAAATACTTCATGTGTGTAATCCCTACATGAATATATGAAATATAATATGTGGGTGTATTCCGAAGTTGAATACATGAAATACAACATTAGTAATATTCAAAAATGAAAACACGAAATACAACATATAGGTATTCCGAACATGATTATATGAAATACCACGTGATCTGCAGTAAAAGACTCAGCATAATGAATAATTTGGTAATTTACCTGAAAGGTTGATTGATGGTCGTATGTTGCATTATGTCATGTCATGGAGGTAAATCGAGCATGCATACAAGCTCCAAGAATCGTGTATTAATACTGGACAGTGTCAGCGTGGATGAGTTGAGTACAAACATAGCTACTTTATCTTAGACATGTGTATGTAGTATGACTATTATTAGTTACGCGAAAGTATCAATATAAAATAAAATTAATATGAAATCTTAGCCACGAAAGACGAATAAAGGGTAAATGGAACCATTAAATAATAGTTATCTGTATTATTTGTTATAAATTATTTACCATCCACATTCCTAAATTTCACTGGAGTGCACTATCAGGGGGTAATTCTTCTCCACGGGGTTCTCCACACGTGTCAGGGGGGAATCTCGTCTCGTCTCTCTATCGCGTCCCCTGCAGGTACGGGATCGGGAAAGTCACTTATACTTTACAGTCAAATAAGACGCACACAACGAAACACGTTTCAACTCTCGTCTTAGTCGGTCTTTCGAGCACTCTATAAGACACGGCGCCCTTGGGAAAAATCCCCAAGACTATCGCAAGGCTGACGCAAGACTCTGTCCAAGACTCTCCAGGACTGGACTTTCCACTGCGTCTATCGTGGTGTACTCGCCAAGACCAACTCAAACTCTCTTTATTCATTTTCAAAACTCTAACCAATTACAAATCAGTAAAAAGACTCTAGGGCGTAACCTTCAATCATAAAGCCAATCACACTAAGTACTGAATACGTCATATCTTTTGATTAATCGTTCACTACATTAATAACTACGAATACCAACTGTCAGAAAGAATAGTCAGAATAGCGACGGTTATCTCGTAATTAGTTTCAAATCACTGAGTCGAGTTCCGTCCAAAACTTCAAATAGACCTAAACGATGACAGACATAACACAGCAATTCAGCTAATAATCAACTAATTAAGTCGGTCAACAGATACGCGAAAACTAATTCATGACAGCACAATCAATTGATTTGTAGGGCGGACATTACAATTCTTTTTGAATATTCATAATGCGCAAATTTGATTTAATTAGTCGTTAATGTAGATAGCATAACCTAACATACAAATATATGATCGTCACTGTTCATGCAATGAACGTATGACTATGGTTTGAAGGCGTTTTTACATTGCCAACCTTGGACTAATGATAAAAGTGAATGCTTTTTAATTTTGTTTAATTATAGTAAATACTAGTCAGAGTTGAAACAACAAATTATGTCATGGTGTTTGTATTCAAAACGATTACAATGTAAAACTAGTTTGTTCCGTTAAAGGGAACCTCAATCCAAACAACATAATGACCCCTAAAGAAAAAGCTCCACAAATGTAGAAATTTGCAATTTACACTTTTTTTATATCAGTTTTCATTCTTTAGATATTCCACTTTTCATCAGTATTACGTAGTCAACCATCTTGATTCTCAAGCAAAGGATTATGGGTAAAGTATGACATAGAATCTGTTGTCAGAAATTTCGAAAATTATTTCATTATAGATGAAATCACTTTCTCAATCTGTTGTCAGAAATTTCGAAAATTATTTCATTATAGATGAAATCACTTTCTCAATTTCTGACAACAGATTATATGATGTCATACTTTACCCATAATCCTTTGCTTGAAAATCAAGATGGCTGACTACGTAATACTGATGAAAAGTGGAATATCTAGAGAATGAAAAGTGATACTACAAAACTGTAAATTGCATTCTCCTACATTTGTGGAGCTTTTTCTTTAGGGGTCATTATGTTGTTTGGATTGAGGTTCCCTTTAAGTTCTTCACTGTTACACAGTTTTAGCCCAACATTTCAAAAAAACCTCGAAAACGATGTTTTCATAAAAGTACACACTCTCAAAATACACTACTAAAGTGTGCATATCATTATAAGACGAACGGATAACTCTAAAGATTTATTTTTTTCAATAAAAGCAGTAAAAATTCATTTCGGTTTCAGTACCGATAAATGACAACTCTAAGATTTTGAAAATACTCACAAACGTAGAGTTTAGGTGAAAAGAAGAGACTCATATGTAGCTAGAAAACACAGACGTACGTATGTACGTTTGTCTTTTATAGTGGCTTATATGGCTTTGGTTGGCTGGAGATCGCACTAGTTGGATGTTCTTCTATCCCGAGGCGGAGCTGCGTCACATAACGTTCTGGGTTGCTAAGTCGCGCACCACTGTACCATGTATTCTATGTGTGAGCTGATGTGGAACACCGTTCGAAGAGCCGGTGTATACAGCTGAAGTCGAAAAAACTCAATTATGAAACAATTCTGAACAATCAAATTTATATACGTTGAACACGTATGGAGTAATCTAGTTGCACTGTTCAGGAGAATTCAACAACTAGCACAAAGTACAGTTTTAGATTTTTTTTTTTTTCATTGGTTTTGGTTGCAAGGCGGTGAAAATGCCCGGATGTTCGCTCGTAAGATTTGTCTACCAAAGTCAAATTCTCGACGGTACATTATCAGGTTGTATTGGCTCGAAAAAAATAAAAATTATTACACAGATTTATTAAATCTCCACGAGAAATACATAATATATATATATATATATATATATATATATATATATATATAAAATAGATTGGTTGGTAATTATTAAATTTCAAAACGTAATATATAAATATCAACGTATGGATATCTATTAATGTAATGATACATGTACTATTCTTCGATGTCGTGGGCATGCATATTCTGTTGCGTTACATTGTTCTGAGAAATTGACAACGGCGCCATTTACTATTAAACGACAAATAAATTTCATCTGAACGAAGTACGGCGCATAAATCATGCGGTGGAAATAATTAACCACTACCAGCGAGGGAAACCATAATTTCTTTATGACATCAGAATATGGATCGCGCAGATTATCGATGTAGCATTGCATGAATTGTCGTGTTCAAATACGTCACTGAATGAGGAGAGCTGCTTGCACGCTATCTAGACTAATAACCTTACGAGTCTGTGGTTTACGAGAACTGTGTATTGGGAATTATCGTACTAACCTGATTTTATTCATTAATAGAAATCGTAACAATAGATGACTGCAATCTGGAAAATAGCTTGGTACGATAAGTTTTGTAAAATGTCTCTGAGCGTCGACAGGTTCGCGTCATGTCATTATTCCGTGATAAATGAACCCAAGGCAAAAGTTGCATGTATATGAGATTATTTGTATTTGGTGTCCATCCAATTAACAATATAACTTATGATTTTTCAAACGCTGTTAATGATAAATAATTAAAGATGCAGTATGGGCAAATAATGCCGTATGATGAGTGATGCATGCTGATGAATATTATATTTGATAACACACAGCAAGTATTTTTTCGACGATTAAGGCTAAAGAATGTGACGTGTTTGTCATGAATTGTAAAATGAAAGCGGTGCGGTGAGCGCATTTTTTCATTATTGCGTTATTTTTGTAGATCACAGAAAACAAATCATGAGCGATCACTTTTGAATTGACACGCGCTGACCACAAATAAATAATTGGTTGGGGTCCTCATGAAAATAATAATATACATATGCGTCGATTATAATTGCACCCACCATTGAGTATTGCATGTTTTCTACTACCAAGCCAAACTCCGTTAATTCGGACTTCGCTTCCCCGTTGTATCTTGGCACATCCTGTTCAGCTATTGTGTTTTGAAGAACGCCCTCTTCGGAAAGTTAAAAAATCACACCGTTTGTTTTATTCCTATTGCCGTAAACTCTAATTGAACGCGGGTATCAAAGGCACGTCCAATCAGGCCTTTGTATTCTACACGGGTCAAGTATGCGTACTCCCGGTAGAATTACGCACGGTTTGTTTACATCAAGGTTGCGATTCGAACGATGTGCTAGTAAGAAACAACTAACTCATCAATATAATTGCGTTTAACCGTTGTTTTATTTAAAAAATGTTCTCTCAGTATCCATAGTAAATGGTATTTAAAATCAATTGACGGAAGTAACATTGACTAATTGTCGTGTACGATCTACGAATGGTATTAGTCGCCGATAAACAATGACCAAACCTATTAAAGTAAGTAAAAGAAAAACTGTCACACTTAGGAACGTCCACGTTGGTCCATATTTTGCATATAACTGACTAACTGTTACTGGACCCAGGGTTCGTGCCAAGCTTCCCGATGACGTTAGTAATCCCATATAGACTCCCTGTGAGATAACATAGAAAAAAACACGTGGTGTTAATACGTGACAGATTGTTAGATTACTATAACATCTCTCCAGTGTTCATTTTACCCATATGTCAAGTTGGGTAGACATATGTACAACAACGGACATTACAGCGTTCATGTTATATTGACGCGCTTCAAATGAAGTAATATACACGCATATATGAAATTGGTGGTGATTGCTTAATCAGCCACGACTTCATCCTATAACTTACATCTACCGCGATTTGCCTCGACACAGCTGTTTAATTCATACGTCAATGGTAGACCAATTTGTGCATAGAAAGAAAAGACGCAGAATGTATTTCGAAAATAGTATTTTTCAGAGCGAGATATGGTGTTGAGAACTCTTCACTTGATCAAAATTGACCACCATCAAATGTATATGGCATATTATTAAATGTGGAAATACCCCAAAATAGTTACGCGTTTGTTGAATCCTGCGCGATATGTTGACGCTGTTACGACACCATGGCCTTGGCAGTGAACGGAAAATGGTCTGTTGTTTAAGGTAAACAATTTCGAACTAATTAATACCAGTTGGCACTACAAATGGGCAATACCCATTTTTTCTATCCTAGGAAGGTAGAATGACACATATATACTATCGGAATGAATTCGGGGATAGACGAGTCAACCCCACATATCTACTGAATAAAAGTCGTATTCGGCAAATAGTCGTGATAATTAGTTTGTTCAAGTAGTTATGGTTATGTTTTGGTTGTGTTTGGTACATTAACGTATTTTCATACCTAAAAGTTGTTGCACATTTCTGAGTCTTGAGTCCACGAAAAAGTTTGCTTAGATTCAACTTTCGCAAAAATATTAATATTTATAAGCATTGACAAGAATACAAACACTAAGCGGAGGTATTATGGCGCAGTGTTAAATTAATTATGTGTGACGTCATATGAAATATGCAAGAGAGAAACAAAAACATTATTGAGTCACCTACTGTTAATCTCTGATTAAACCCGTCACCCACAACGCACCTGTGGAGATGGTCCTAATACTTTGGAGTAAATAGTAAAACTCATAACGGTTGATGCAGGATACCCGGATGCTAAAAAAAATGCTGACGTCAGATACTGTGGTAGGTATATCATATGAGTGTTGTCACACCACGTCACTGTCCATAAACAGCCGCGAGTGGGCGATGTTGCGTTATGAAGTATTGGCAAGGTGTCGTTTATGGTCGAGTTCAAAGCTGTGGAGACATGTAAATCACGCAGTGATCGATTAAAAAGTGATTGTGAATTAACCACGTAATTGTTTCTTGATGTTTTGAACTACTAGTATGTCTTTCAATTATGGATAGTACAAGAGACGGAGTTATGCAGAAAAACTCGCACGGTTCCCAATCTTTGACGCTTGACCCCAAGGTCAGATTTTATCATCTGTCGCAAAATAAACCTGGATAAATGTTTCTATATATTTTTTCAAAAAAATTAATCAACACCTGACGTCATTAAGGAAAAAAACAGAGAAATGATAGAAAAATGCACAAAAAAGTCCAAAATTGTGTACACAAATTTCGTTGGAAGAAATATGGTGTTGAATTGGTAAAGAATACATGACCACTTTGCTATAATTGCTTACTTGTGTACGGCCTAGGAGGATACACAGATGTCCAAGGCCATGGTATGTCTAATAGGAATCCAATGAACATAAGGAGAACACCACCGAATAGTATTTTACGCTCATCGAATCTACAGAGATTAAATAAACATGATATCATATTAGTTTCCATGTTACTGTGCTTTTATTTCTAACACAGTGATTAAACCTTCTTACTAACAGCGATAGTTTAAGCGCGGCATTACCTTTTAGCTAATGGTTTGAGTAACATAAACATCGCCATGGCAACAACACTGCCAACGCCCAGAATGAGTCCAGTGTAAAACACTGCATGCTGTGAATCCCAAGCGTACATGTCCATCGACAAGGGTGTACCAATTCTACGAAAATTCAAAAAGAGAACAGCGACTCATTTATTTCGAACCAACATATAAACAGCAAGATAGACACACAAAAGCCGTGCAGGTCATTGGAGAGTATAGCTAGAACACAGCAAGGATGTTAACCTTGCACGAAGTAACATGGTTACACTCACACGACGTGGATACATAGCCAACATGTTACATTACACTCACACGAAGTCAGAACATAGAGACATGTTACATTGCACTCACACAACGTCAGAACATAACCAACAAGTTGCATTACAATCACACAGAGTCAGGGCATAGCCAACATGTTACATTACAATTACACGAAGTCAGAACATACCCAACATGTCACGTTGCACTCACATGAAATCAGAACATAGCCAGCATATTACATTGCAATCACACGAAACAAGAACATAACCAACATGTTACACTACAATCACATGGAGTTGGAACACACTGTAAAACATGTTGAAAAAGCGACATAATATTTTAGCGAATTGTGGATAAATGACGTAATAGCGATATGTTGATTTAGCGAATCTGTCTTGTTTTTGTTGATTTCCTGTTTTCACAATACTTGTCTGTCGCCTGCCAAAACAAATGCGCAGTTATCACCTCCATAAAAACAAAGAAAAACTGTCAAGTGTAATAAGGAAGCGCTCCAGATTATTGCGTTTTCTGTGTTGTTTACAAAGTATGTGTGTGGAGAAAAAGACGTTGTTTGGCTGTTTGTAATTTACATTACATTACAATCACACGAAATCGGAACATATCCAACATGTTACATTACAGTTAAAAGAAATCAGAACATAGCCAACATGATACATTGCAATCACACGAAGTCAGAACATATCCAACATGTTACAAAACAATTACACGAAGTCAGAACATAGCCAACATATTACATTACAACGACGTCGGAATATAGCCAACATGTTACGTTGCATACACACGAAGTCAGAACACAGCCAACATGTTACATTACAGTTACACAAAGTCAGAACACAGCCAACATATTACATAACAGTTACACGAAGTCAGAACACAACCAACATGTTACGTTACACTCATACGAAGTCAGAACACAGCCAACATATTACATAACAGTTACACGAAGTCAGAACACAGCCAACCATGTTACGTTACACTCATACGAAGTCAGAACACAACCAACATATTACATAACAGTTACACGAAGTCAGAACACAGCCAACATGTTACGTTACACTCATACGAAGTCGTCAGAACACAGCCAACATATTACATAACAGTTACACGAAGTCAGAACACAGCCAACATGTTACGTTACATTCATACGAAGTAAGAATACAGTCAACATATTACATAACAGTTACACGAAGTCAGAACACAGCCAGCATGTTACATTACAGTTACACGAAGTCAGAACACAGCCAACATGTTACATAACATAGCCACCATGTTACATTACATTCACACGACGTCAAAACATAGCCAACATGTTACGTTATACTCACAAGAAATCAAAACATAGCTAAAATGTCACACTTACGTTTCATTGAGAGAAAAGACAAATAAAATTATAAAGAATATGATATTACAAAATAGTACTGCTGTTTTATCAATAAATCCTTGGACGATGACGGTGGCATTTAAATCGTCGTTCTCTAACAAAACAAAAATGGAGAAACACAATTATTATTATCGAAATAAATAGTTTTATTCGCACAGCCATATTCATGCATACCTTTTTTGCTAATTAATGCATTATGTTAACAATCCGTTAAAGGAAAGAAAAATCTATATTATGCAAATAACCATTACCTGTCGTGGAAGTGGTCGTCGTTTTGCTTTGGTCTATGTCGGGTACATGGTGATGCCGGAATAAACCCAACACCAATACCAGATTTACTAAACCCAGTGCGGCACTCAGTAGTGCTGGTATTGTGTACATGTTTACGCGTAATTTGATGGCATCCCAGTCAACTCCACGTTCACCTACGGGGGCGAACGCCGTCTGGACCACTGTAAAAAAGGTATATTTTACAACAGATGCATCGTAGTACACCAAGAAAGGTCAATGTAAGCATAATATTGGTCGCAGCGAGTCATTAAGTGTAGCTTGGTCAATATCAGAAACGTCGGAGTGACAGTGAAATCGGATTAAAATACTTTAAAAACACGTTATGCGTTATAACGTTTGGAACAAATGCCTGAGTGAATAAAAAACAGCACAAATGTATTTTACGTGCAGCTCTGGGAGAGAGAACAAATGTGTAATGTGGCTGAATTGCTTAATGAGCGCGAAGCTTACACCCCCGTCACCACGCTATGTGTTCTTATCTACCTGGACCAAGAATGAATCCAAGAGCTTGAGCAGCACTGAGATTGGCCATAGCGGGCGTCCTTTCTTTCAATGTGGTGGATCCTGATGAGTAGGATCTGACTACGGCAATGTTTCCTGCAACATAAAGTGCATGCGATGCATATTGAGGCGACGAATATACCAATAGTGAAATAATGCAAGTTTCGTTATTCTTACATATTTCATGTTACAAGGAAATATTGGTCAAAGTATGTCCGGGAAATGGTTCAGGGAAATAAAACCAACATCATGGCCACTATTCGACCATTTTGCATCAAATCATAATCACAAACTCATGAATATCAGAGTGTGTGATGTTCATACCAAGTTTGAATGATTTCGACAGAGACATGCCTGAGAAATTTAGTTTATGTTTTGTCGGACAAAGGTAATGGAAATTAACGTGTATACCATTGTGTTTTGTAATTGTATTTAGTTTCAACAAAATGGGTCAAAGCGTTGCAAGCAAGTCAAAGCAAGTTCGAATGAAATCAGCACTAGTATGCCTGAAAACAGATGATGTGCTCAATGTCGTGGTTTTATTTTTTTCAGAACCAAAAATCGGTCGCCAGTCGGTCAAAGGTCAGCTAAACGAAAAACAAATCGATGTGCATATGTATCCCATCTTTGTAACAACTTTGAACAAATTCGATTCAGGCATATATCTTCGTTCGGTTCGGATTTCGTCCGATAGGGAGAAAACGTCTTACAGTGTGCTTGTACATGTATACAAGTATTACAAATGAACATTATTTGAATGTTTTTAATGAAGAAATGTCTTTTATTGTGGTCTGTAGAAACCACTGTTAGTTTGTTTTTCAAAAAATTGGGGTGACTGACAGTGCATTAACAAATTTACTGTAATATGCGCATATGTCATAAACACAAGAGTAGCATTCGATTTTATTTTTGAAGAATTCAAATTAAAATGCTGACAATAAACCAATGGCAAACAGAACAATGTCAGTAACTATTACACTACTCCAGTAACTTGTACAATGCACCAATAGCTAGTACATTGAACCAGTAATTAGTTCACCTAGAATGGTAACTAGTACACTATACCAGTAACTAGTACACTACATCAGTAACTAGTACACTACGCCAATAACTGGTATGCTACACCAGTAACTAGTACACTATACCAGTAACTAGTTCACTTACAACGGTAACTTGTACGATACACCAATATCTGGTATACTACACCAGTAACTAGTACACTACACTAGTAACTAGTTCACTTACAACGGTAACTAGTATAATACACCAGCAATTAGTACACTACACAAGTGAATATTACACTACACTATTTATTAATACATTGCACGAGTATCCAAATGTATTGCACCAATAATGTGTACATTACATCAGCCCCATAACAAATACACTACACCAGTAACTAGTACACTACACTAGTAATTTATACACTGCACCGGTAACCAACGTGCTACAACAGTAACTAGTACCCTGCACCAGTAAACAGTACACTACACACAAGTAACTAGTACATTATACCAGTAACTAGTACATTACTCCAGTAACTAGTACATTACACCAGTAACTAGTACATTACGCTACTATCACACTACACTGGGTAAATGAATATTATATAAGAATATATGATATATTGAAGTCAAATTAAAGCAACCCTAATCCTAATTTTGGACTATTAATATTCCAATTTGCATTTACTTGGATTTTCCTTTAATGGATTAGATATTCATTGAAAGTGTGCAATACAGTATATATATATATATTACCTGCACTTACACCAACCCCAATTCTAGCAATCAACATAATGGTGCCACTGTTGCTTGCAAACGAACCAGCGAAGGCATAGAGTATATTAGCCGCTATGCCGACTACAAGAGATATCGACAATGGCACCTTGGTTGGCAAATAATTGCTACACAGTCCAAATATTGGAGATGCGACGAACTGTCCGAGACTGTAAGCGGCTACTAACCACCCTAAAAATGTAGTATCAGCATTCCTTTCTACCTGTGAAGTAAACAGAATATACCTTGGACACAGGAATAAAATAAATCTTAAAAAAGAAATCTGCTATACCAAACCTGATCTGTTTCTGTATCTGTGTGTTTTACTCCAATATCCTCTACTGCATTATCGATAATTCGGTAAACGTGAATGGATGACATGGTCATCAATAACGTACTTGAATATACTGAATGTAATCAGTAATTAATATACATCATTAATTAAACACAAGCTTATATCAAAAACTATAAAGAAGAGGGACAGGCAACTCGGTCTTTTCTTTGATGTAAAGTATCTTGGAAAAGAATTATTCTAATTAATTTTGACGTAACTGTCCTACTTCCTGTCTGAAATAAACTAAAATAAACCACAGTCCCTCTATATTGTGAATAAACTAGCGATAAATTGACGTTCGCTACTAAGTATCGGGCCAAAGCCACACGATTCTCGATATGCTCTATAGTTTTTGCTTATATCCAGGGGAAGCAGCAATTAGTAATTGGATGTAATGTCTGATTCAGTTGTCAGTGCCAAAAAATGGAATCGTTTCTCTCTTCTGTATGGTTGCGTGGATGCTTCGTCAAAATAATAAGTAATGCTAAGGGTGCGAGTCAGTGGTTCTCAAATTGGGAACACTGTAACTGTGAGGAAACACTGCAACTGTGAAATAATTAGACATGCAAAACAAGTTGTTGGCTTTCTGTGCAATATTAGTGGAATGTGTTGCAGCGTTGTGTTCTGATGTACGGTACTAGAGAGCAATACAATGCATCAACCCGGAGCGGCACGGGTGGGGCGGGATATGTGGCGTAAGTATATAAAAAATATAGTTATAACTATCTGTTATTATCCACTTGCAGTTACATGTATGATATACAATGTATCACTTCAAATAAACGTCAATTAACAGCTCGCAGTTGCCGTCGTGATCGGTCTGACGAGACACTTACCGACTTGAAGTATGGCCATATAGAAGTTACAACGAGTGAGAATCCAATACTGGCGACAAACATCGTCAGGTACATTATTCGTATTGACAACCATCGGCTCCGATATTCCCTCGTTGTCTCCGCGGACGAGCTACAAGATGTAAGATGTAAGATGGCAATTATTTTTTCTCTAAATTCTCGTTCATTTTTACAGCTTTCTTCATTGTACTTTTCAAGTCAACATCCTAATACAGTTATACAACTCAACCTATTGAGAATTGAGTGTTGACAAAACAACAACAACACTATAGATTGAAAATAAAGCAATTAAACATTTGGAAATTAAATTTTGAATAAAATCGTGTATTGCAATACGGCGTCCACACGTAATCCACACGTATGATTATGTATACCGCAACGTAGGGGGCGCTATTGCGACAGTATGATTCACTCGAACTGGGTTCAAAATTCAAAGCTGGAAAGGTCACATTTCCGGCAGTTGAGCTAAATAATAAAAAACAACGTTTGACAGATTACTAATGCTTTGAAGGGTGAACTGACTTTATGTGTTTAAAATATATTTTTATTGAGTGTGTATTTAAAAAAATTTCTAGGGAAATAGAATACGGTTCGTGTAAAACAGCGATCGGTATAACAATACCTTGTACGGGAAAATATCATCTATACAGATTCGAGACTCAAATGAGGAAGTGTGGGTTGGATTGAGTGAACGCAACATATTTCGCCCAAGACCTCGATATAGTTCTCATCCTGTATGGTAACATGAGGTTTGCTTGACAAGTCGGCGTCTTCTGGAGACCCGGATGCAACCGCGCTCCACTATTTTTTCCAGTGATTTATTCACGTACAACGTCGGTATATAGCATATAAGCTATGCGTTCAGTGTCCACATTTCGACGATGGCCGTTACAAATCTGACACAAATGAACCATGAAATGTTTTATTAAAAATAAAAAAAATCAGAAAAAAACGAACGATAGTTAGTTAGTCGTAACTTCAACGATCTCATCGTCATTACCAAACAAAGAGTCACGTAGTCGTATTCATTTGGAACAATACGTGATTGCATAATGAATCGATTGTTGGATTGAAGCTCAGACTAGTAATACATTGTATTACTAGTCTGAGATTGAAGTAAGCGATAACGAGTAAATCAGAACAAGTGACTTGCAAACGAAGCAGAATCAAGACACCACATGGGAACGTAAATTACGACCTTCTGCACATCAGACTCCTAAACTTAGTATCTGATTCGACCATGTCTTGCATGGAATCATACCCCGGCCCCCTACTCAGGATCCATAGGGGGCCGCATGCGCGTTCCCATTTTCTCGGAAAGAGGGTACTTTTTGACGATCTGTCTCGGGAACATTTTCCCCGAGAAAATCGTAGAAAAGGGGGTATTTTTTGCTTGTTTTCCCGAGATTCTCAAAATAGGGGGTGTATTTCAAAACACTTCCCGAGATATACAAAAAAGGGGGTTTAAAAGGAGTTCTAGACTGAAAAGTTCCCTAGATAGGGGGTGAAATTCATCGGAAAAGCCCGTGAAAGGGGGGGTTAAATTTTCTTCTTTTCCCTAGATAGGGGGGTCAAAAAAAATGAGGGAACAAGCATAGGCCCCCCTAAATATAGGGAGGGGGCGGGAATCATACCCGATAAGACTCCCTTGTCACTCAGGCTCAATAAGCCAAGTGAGTCAACGACGCCCGGCACTCCAAAAAGTACATACCGGTACCCCGCCATGGCACGGAGAAAATCACGACATGCCCGAGAAGCCTCGTATACATCCATTATCTGAGCATATACTAGTACCCGAAAAAAAAAAGAAGAAAAAACAGAACTGACTTCCGTTACGGATGAGGATCCAGAAAATACCGAGGCTTGCCGGTGATTTTTTTATAGAAATTTATGCAGCCTTAATATACCGAAAATATCCGATATATCGAGTGTTTTGCATGCAGCCAAGACTCAAGTCAAGAATATGAATATTAATATAATATGGTAATATGTAACAAACATTCATGCCAGGAATTATAATGAGGGAATTACTATTCAAATTGTTGATTACATGTACTTCGATTCCCCTGTTTTTTTTTCTTTTGCTAAAATGTGAATATTGTCAATGACAAATAAATGAAATAGGGTCATACGCAATGCATTGATGATATCACTCGATACATGCAGTAAAACAAATTACGTATGTCTGTTTCAATTCTTACAATGTAATTAATTCAATCAAACAACAAAGGGGCTATTCAGATGTTAACAATGGATGTTTTGATGTTGTCACGGCAAGTTTTCAAACGGTCGTTAGCTATCCACAACGTGACGCCGCTGTGAAGTAAGATATGGGTCTGGTACAAGTGAAGGCACTCCAATTCGACGTAAGTTATAAGTTTTGTAGTCACCACTAACACGGATACGAATCTGCTGCTGCGTAGACAAGTCAGATACCAGTACAATGGGATAGTGAATGGGACTAGGATACTAGTACATGGGCAGATAACTCATTGATTTGCTTTGACCATTTTCTGTGGGAATGGCCGGCATCACCTCCACATTATATGTAGCGACTCGTAGTTTCCAAAATATGCCCTATAATGGTTATCCGAGTTCATGATGGCAGATCGTATGAATTCTACGAAAGACTTGAAAAGTATAATTGGCATCGCGTGCAGAATACAGCGCATTGTTACCGAGTTGTTGACTGCAGTCCATTTATAGCTTCATAGAAAGTACAGTAAAGCGATGTAACGATTTTTCGAGTCCGAGAAAACAGCAAAATATTGCAGCCACGAATATTTTACCGCCAGGATCCTTAAAGCAGAAAGTCACGGTGACTGCTCGCCGATATATTCAAATTATCATGATAACGCACATATCTGTAGCGTCGAAAATGCTAACGGTTTACAGATTACAATATAGCGTACACTATCTACATCCGGGCTCTCATACAAGGATATGATTCAATACTGTACACATGTCATGATTTAATACCGACCACACTCTCTACATTATCTTCATTTATCTACATTACATACACCCATCTTTCTCGTCGTATAAAACACATTACTGTTGATATAGGAATCCGAAATTGAACAGTCGAATAACGAACATGTTTTGTTGCTTCACAGATACCAAAAACAATGAACATATGACGTCACCGTCCTCCAAACAATTGATGACTACTGTAACGAGATTGGATTTACGGACACGATTTGCTTACACATTTACATTTGATTGATTTATGGAACAACATGAGTTCGCAGGAGGAAGAATTCCGACCGGTGTGGATTACTGTGGTAGAAGCCAGCATTCTAATGCTAATAATAGTGGTTGGCCTCTCTGCCAATGTTCTACTTTTGGCTACCGTGTTACGCAATCGCCGTCTTCAAACAATAGCTAATATATTCATCGTTAATTTAAGCATAGCTGACACCTGTCTTCTGACGTCTTGTATCCTTACTTTGTCCTGCGTCGTCTGTAATCGGTGGATATTCGGAGAACTATTTTGTCAGATTTACGCTGGAATTATTCAACACTTTCTAGTGGCTGACACATACAGTCTTGTTGCTATAGCAGTCAGTCGATATTTCTTGATATGCAGAGAAGTTAAATTCCATTCGTTATATACATCAAGAAACGCTATTTTGATTTCCTTGTCACCATGGTTACTCGCGTTCATTATTAGTCTGCCGCCGGTTTTGGGTTGGGGGAAATTCGCGTACGAACCTAAACTGTACACATGCATGAT
Organism: Saccoglossus kowalevskii; assembly: GCF_978046115.1. Classification (NCBI taxonomy): domain Eukaryota; kingdom Metazoa; phylum Hemichordata; class Enteropneusta; family Harrimaniidae; genus Saccoglossus; species Saccoglossus kowalevskii. Next base: position 2,206,276 of record NC_140644.1, read on the forward strand.
AGACCGCACATCGAGCACTTCGTACGCTATATTTGCCGCCTGTGTGTTGTTTATAATTCCGATCACCGTTATCTCGTTTTGCTACTATAGGATTTTCAAAACTGTCAGGGCAAGCACTCGGGCCATTGCGCCAAGTATACTTAACTCTTCGCACGTCTGCGAAGCTCGTCAAAAGAACGATATAACTCTAACAAAGAACATTTTTCTGATAATCTGCATCTTTTTCGTCGTTACTTTGCCATTCTCATTGGTGTTAGCAATCGATGTACAAAACACGTTTCCAAGGCATGCCCATCTTATCCCAAGTAATCTAATGCTGTCAAACAGCGCCATCAACCCATTTTTGTTCGGTAGACAATTCCGCGAAGCTTACATGGACAGCTTAATGGTGCTGCGTGGAAAGATTTCTCTCATTTTTGAGGGTTGCTCATATAGCAAAAATGGCACAATTGTAAGAATAAGCACGTTGTCTGCAAACGAGTCTACACTACGAGTAAGCACAACAAAAATGGTGTAACGTCGGTCACTCAGCAAGCGTAAAAATTATACTTCAAAAACACACAGTCATTTTCAAGGACAATTTTGTACGCACTACTGTTACCTATTGGTGGAAAGAACGCGCCAAATGTCCAGTGTGTAGTAAGACTTTCTCAGAGTTTCCTCACCCATAACTCCAATTCTAACGCTGTCCCTTTAGTTACTCCTCATTCATTTTTTGGGCGATTAGTTACAATCTTAGGATGACACATTCAGTACTATTTTTGAATCGTTGTTGTGATGTCCGCAGTCCACACCTGACTATAGTACATTTGGCTGCACGTTTTATTCGAGCACGTGCTAAGACCGCGTCTGTTTAACCATTAGGCCAGACTTTTTTTTATTCCTTGTTTCTCTAGTTTTTATAAGTCAGTTTTTTTGAGGAGGGTGGGAAAAAATAAAATTAATTCATTTTTTCCATTAGATTTGTGTGATTCTCAAAGAATTGTGAGTGAGATCATTGATCGGAGAAAAGAAATGAAATAAAATTTTATTCCATGTATAACCTGGTTGGCAATGTCGCAAATTGTGGCACATTTTGCAGCATTAATGAAGGATTTCTCGGTTTTTGACGACAGAGTTTCATGGCCTAATAGTCTCAAGCAGCACGAAAAGAGATTCCATGTCAACCAATGCACATAAAGTATAGATCTAAGCGAGACTTTGGTACTTTGATCATGATACTCCCATAAAAATGCAACTTGGATTTGTTATGCGGCGGGCGGAAAAATATGAAGATAAAAACATTTTTTTAGTAATTGTTTGCACTTACAAGTTGGCGGGTGCGAGAAATTACGCTGAAATAAACTTTGATTTTTATTTCTATTTCGGTTCCTGTTCATTCGGCGGGTTCGCGAAACAAGGAATAATAACAGTCTGGCCTTACACCAAATTGTAGGGTCTATGATTCAAGACTAATATTAGTTAAATTTTTTGTATTTTATTTATTTCAAAGATAATGAGAATTACATTTTATGAAATTGTTATGGTATATATTGATTAAAATGGCATAGTTTGAGAACTGGATTCCTTAACTTTACTCTAGCGTTTCACTAACTATTCACCCTACTTTCGGTGAGTAACCTTGCCCTAGCACATTTCAGACCCGTATCTTATCTGTGGAGCTGTATCCATGATGACCTTTGCACTGAACTCAGAATCACACAGGTTGGCTGTATCATACATTGTTATACATGTATTAATAACATGCGTACACGGACGTCAACAGAAAACAACTGAATATAAGCAGTACCTTGCGTAAAATTAAAAAAACGGAGAAGCATAAGCACATACCTGTCACGTCGAGAATTACCCAGCAACAAAGTGTCTTCAGTAGCGTTATTTTCTCCCATGGCCATGGTTCGATTCAATTTGCCCAATGATGACGGTAAAAATATATCATGTATCGCAAACTCGATTCGCAGAAATGACAACTCGGGCGATATCTCGTAAAAATTATTTAGAATAAATTATTATATAGATATAAAAGTCCTGATTGACAACTGATTTGAAGTGGTGCCACTGGTGGTCCAAGCAATGGGTTCCAATTAGAGGAATCATCGTACTATCTAGTAATAGTAGTAACACGGGTTATTTGATCATATTTATTTAGAAAGAGCGCCCTCGTGCGTTGCCCTACATAAGGTATAATACAAGTTTGTTCTCAAACGTTATCCCCAAAAGTATCTTAATTTGATCCTGCTTTAAATATGTACATTAATCACAGTGAATGTTACAGTTGAATGTTTTTTTATCCGAATGGTTTTGACGCAGCCGCACTACAAATTCTCACTACCTAGGGGAGTTCCTGTTATGCAACAACATGGCCGACTCTGACGTTGATGAGTGCGATGGAGCTGGAACTAAAACGAAATTTCAGGTATAGGTGCAAAGTGAATGTTTACCTTCGTGTTCACATGAACATAGTAAAATTATGTATTCCAACAAACTGGTTACAACTCCGGTGACCCGGAAGTTGAGCAAGACAACTAAATTTGATTTCATTAATATTTACAACAACCGGCGAACCGTTCTGAGGCAAAACAAGCTCTGAGTACAGTCCTGTAGGTTGGCCTCCTTCCGCTGATCATTCGGCCCCCACAGTCCTGAGAAGTCGCATAGACAGAGGATTCGACACTATTGTGGAGAAATGTATCGGGCGATTTAAGAGGCATTCAGCTTTGCAGTTAAAAATGAAGCAGGTCGATGGGTCCAACTATTCTATGCGCAGAGCTCCAGAAGGAGTACCTACACTTTATGCAAATTTTTTTAAAATTATGCTAATTTATTCATGACGTAGCAGTTTCTGTGCTCATGAATATTCATTAATTTGTGGGTCAATACATTTTAAAAGGGGCGATATATTATTTTTGGGGGAAGAGTTAGAAAGGGGGATTAGCAATCCTTAGGGGTCAATACAAAATAAGGGACCCATTTGGAGAGCAGCCATGCTCCTCGTGTCTGTTGTTGCACGTGACCTACAGCTGTCAACTGTGTTCGTTCTTCGAGGACTTCGACTGGCTTCCATGTGGGGTAGTATTCTTGTGTTCTGTTTGACTTGAGTTTTTGAATCCGCTGTTTATGTTTTTAACGTCTTTCATGTCTTTTGTAGGAGTGTCCAATCCGTGATTCGAACTTGCGATCTTTGAGTTCCCAGCGCACTGTCTTGTCCTCTGTACCACGAGTGTCTTCACACAGGAGTTAGGATTTAAGTCCTATTCATAGGAGCACTGTCTTCACTAGCATTCAAAAATCTAAACATACTGGATTCGAACCAGCGATCGCTCACATTGCTGACATAGTACAAATCAACTGAGCTATGTGGGTAGTCATGCAAATTAAATAATTTGTTGTCATATTTAGCTTTATTGCCAAATGGCGTTTGCGAGAAAAAGATGGGCAGGCAAGGGAATTGAACCCAGGTCCTCCTGATCACTATGCAGAGAACTGACCCACAAGACCACATTCGATTGACTGAATGTGTTTGCATTTGATAAGACTATATAGTGTGTATATATATAGAAATACAACATATTTCTATTATTGAGTTACAATTGTCCAAAAAATTGCCAATTTTGTGTTTTTACTTGTGTAAACTATATGCATGCCATAACCCGTTAGTGTACATCTTGCCAATTGGGTGTTTGCCATTTGCGTTGCCCATACCTGACCCGACCCTAACCCTAATGTCAAGACACATTCCTGTTAATAATTCCGTTGCCCATACCTGACCCGACCCTAACCCTAATGCCAAGACACATTTTTGTTTATAATTGCTCAATAATGATACTCTGTTGTGCACTGTCTGCGGGTAAGGTGCATTGATGTCAACTGATTAAACAAGTCGCATTTAAGTAATTTCCACTATTAACAAGTGGTTAAATTGTGACAATAAATGTGTGGACAAATATTTGAGATTAATTTTGGTGTAGACAACTCTCGTTTAATTATTTTACACCATTACAAGTTGTTAAATTGAGAGAATAAATGTCTCAACAAATATTAAATACTTAGTTTGATGTAAACAACTCACGTTTGATTAATTCCCACAATTACAGGTTGTTAAATTGAAAGAATAAATGTGCGGACAAATATTTTAGACTTATTTTTGTGTAGACATCTCTCGTTTGATTAATTCCCACAATTACATGTTGTTAAATTGAGAAAATAAATGTGCGGACAAATATTTTAGACTTATTTTGGTGTAGACAGCTCTCGTTTAATTATTTTACACCATTCCAAGTTGTTAAATTGAGAGAATAAATGTATGGACAAATATTTTAGACTTATTTTGGTGTAGACAGCTCTCGTTTGATTAATTCCCACAATTACAAGTTGTTAAATTGAGAGAATAAATGTGCGGACAAATATTTTAGACTTATTTTGGTGTAGACAGCTCTCGTTTAATTATTTTACACCATTACAAGTTGTTAAATTGAGAGAATAAATGTGCGGACAAATATTTTAGACTTATTTTGGTGTAGACAACTCTCGTTTAATTATTTTACACCATTACAAGTTGTTAAATTGAGAGAATAAATGTATGGACAAATATTTTAGACTTATTTTGGTGAAGACAGCTCTCGTTTAATTATTTTACACCATTACAAGTTGTTAAATTGAGAGAATAAATATGCGGACAAATATTTTAGACTTATTTTGGTGTAGACAGCTCTCGTTTAATTATTTTACACCATTACAAGTTGTTAAATTGAGAGAATAAATGTGCGGACAAATATTTTAGACTTATTTTGGTGTAGACAACTCTCGTTTAATTATTTTACACCATTACAAGTTGTTAAATTGAGAGAATAAATGTATGGACAAGTATTTGAAACTTATTTTGGTGTAGACAACTCTCATTTGATTAATTCCAACAATTACAAGTTCTTAAATTGACAGAATGAATGTATGGACAAATATTGACCATTATATTTGTGAGTAAATACCTGTTGTTTAATTAATTTCCACCTCTACAAGGTTGAGAGAATAAATGTGTCGACAAGTATTTGATACTTATTTAGGTGTAAGAACTCGTGTTGCAAGTTGTTAAAATAATGAAATAAATATACTGGTATCATTGGATATTTGATTTAATTGTAAAACTTTCTAACAAAATGTTAACTGCTGGCTTCGAACCCTCAATCAACAATTCCGCAGACACAGTATAAATTCAACAACACCACAGAAGATATTCGTCTGTTGCCTGAATTGTTTTCGTAATATAGGGAACGCCATCGACACTTTAACAAAACTTACCTTGACTTGGGTCTTGTTTATCTCTTGTCACAATCTGGAAACTGTTGAACAAATTGCGCGTCGTCCATTTTAAGACGTTAGTTATTTTATTATTTATTCATTCAGTTTTGTATGGTGGAGTTTTGTGAGGTTTATTATTTTTTTGCGACGTTCTTTGTTTACTTGTTTACGGTTTGAGAGATTTCAGTTTACTTGATTTACGTTTTTACGGTAGCTCTGAGCGGGACTCGAACCCACTGTCTTTTCAAGCTAATTTTGTTTTATTTTGATGGCACGCTTGTGTACCACGCCACGACGTTGGTCGTTAAGTGGTGTTCATTTTTCTAACTACTCCAGTGTTCCGATGAGTTGGAAAACGGAAAATCCAAAACGATTGCTGGTTTCTGATTGCTTCGGTTCTGGTGAGTGTGTATCTAGTGTGATTCGAACCCATGTCGTTTGTATTGGGCGTTTTTTTATTTCCCATGTTAGCTACGCCGTAATATGCAACCACTTCCCCGTTTTATTGTGATTTTGAGTGTTTAATGATGTCTTCCTCACGCGTCACGCCATGACCCAGTTTCAACCACACGGCCATTTTGCAACACAGTTCGTGACCCTCGGCGTCACCCGACTGACTATATGAGCGTTCTCTTCAACTGTTAAGCTAGTAGGATTTATTACCGTTATTATCATTATATTGTCACGTGATTTGTTTTACCTTATGTGTAATGTCTTAAGTATCTTTATTGTAATTTGTATATACCAATTCGTATATACCGAGGAAACGACCCCGATTGAAGGTCATGTATTTTATGACGTCACCAATTCGTGTGTAGGTACTGCTTCTAGATCTGTGCCATTCTAAATACCCTAACTGGAAGCGAAATTACATAAGAGTTCCCACTAGGGTCGATCAAATCGACATTTTCCAACGTCAACCGGAAATATACGCCGCCATCTTGTTCTTGACGTATTTATTAACAAAACGTTGTTTCGTTGCGTAAAACTAGCTTTCGCCAACGTTCCAGTAATGTAGGTTCATTTTTCGACCACAAAAAAAAGTATTTGTCATCGCTAGATTGATCGAGAGATGTTTTAGCTGGTTACAATCATGAAAACTGCAGAACGGTTCTCCGCCATAAATTTGTAGGCGGGTATCGAATCCTCTGTCTATGCGACTTCTCAGGACTGTGGGGGCCGAAGGATCAGCGGAAGAAGGCCAACCTACAGGACTGTACTCAGGACTAAGGCTAAACAACAACATACTACAGTAATTTATGTTCACACAAATGTTCGGACCCAGTTTTACAAGTTTTCGGAATAATAAAGTCGCGTATTTACATACGTGGAGGGCCCAGAATCTACTTAATACTGATAGTACATCAAACTCTGAGATTGTGAATGAACTGGAGAATAGTGAAAAGAGTGCAAGTAGCAACTTCATTTAGACAGACCAATCTTAAAAAGTGAAATTACAAAAGCCATTAGACTTCCTAAAAGTAACAAGGCTTCGGCAGAAGATAGAATTTGCAATAAATTGTTAAAATACGGTGAACATCACTTATTATATGCAATACATAAACTCTTTAATATTGTTTATAGGTCAAATAACTATCCACATTCTTGGTCTGTTGGTACCATGTAATCCAAAAATTGGGTCCAAAAATAACACAGTCAACTGCAGGGAAATTGCCATCTCTAGCTGTCTTGGCAAGTTATTCAATAGCATCCTGAATATTAGGTTGACATCTTTTTTAGATTCAACTAGTAGCTTCGCGATAATTGGCTTTTGCGGTAAGTGGGTTTCGTATCGGCTGGCTTTCATGGGGATTAGGGCTTTGTTGCAGTAACTGGTCCTTTCATTGTCGTTGAGAATTAAAGTTTTATGTTTTTTTAACAACTGGCGCTATTCTGGGAATACCATGCTTAGAAGCTATTAATTTACCCTTATGATTTTTGCAGTTGCTCTGGTCCAAAATAAGACTCGTGCTCTGATAATGCCCCTAGTTTCTAAGATCAATAAACATTTGACCATTTATAATAGACTTTGCATCATGTATTTTTTTTTATAAAAGTTGCTTATTGACATACTGTAATTAATGATCTTATTGACATTGCAAAGAACAGTTGAACATTGTTTAATAAAATTAATAATCCCCCATAACAATTTTCAAATATAGATAAATTATAGTACGAAACAAATGTATAACTCAGTCTCAACAATGAAATAAAGAAATGTATATATATTTACATTATTACTAATGCATTGCAATACAACTAATTAAAATTGAAAGAAATTGCAATATATAATATTCTGACACTAACACTTCTCAAGGGCGGATTTCGTGGTCAGTGTTATTTATAAAATTATTTGTTCACAATTTTATAAACTGGCTTGGCAATTCCCAATCCAATTAGATATAATGTGTGCATATTTTAATAAATAAAAATACACTAACAAAAATAAAATATTAATTATTTCACAATTTATTTTATAACCTAGACAAAAAAAATCAATATTTTTCCATGCATTTTCTCTGTCTGTGTAACTTCATGCAGAAATTCTAATAAAGTTCACAACTGGAGATTTAGCAATTTTAGGGATTGTCAACGGATTATAAGATGGTTATGTGAATTTTGTTCATTAATGAAATACTGTGTTGATGACTCTATCTTCAGGGCCTAACTGATTAAGACCCATGCTCTGATAATGTCCCTAGATTCTAAGACAAATAAACATTGAATGGGCTTTGCATCATGTATTTTTTATACTGCTTAGTGACATTTCCCAGTACTGGAATTATTTGTAAGCATAAGATTGTATTATGAATTTCGTTCATTAATGGAATAATGTGTCATGAATTAATGATACTTGGAAACAGTGTGATTTTTAGTGCCGTATGTATATAGGGTATTTATATTGAGTTTCTGCTCTTTAAAAGGGGTATAATTTCACAATTTCACAAAAATAAGTACATGTTTAGAAGCTTTTTTGAAAATCTATACTTCAGCATGGGTACCAGGTCTGACTTGGAGTAACAGCGATATGATTTTACATTGCCTGGAAATGAACACTAAATACAGCTATCCCGGCCAGCAATCGAATCATCAATCTTCATGATTAATGCAACTGGTATTTCCATCTATTTGCTTAGTGGTCTGAAAGTGAATGTTGTCAAGTTTGAGGGTGTGTTTTTATGTACAGTGTCTTGAACATTCAATAATGCATTGAACAGAAGGTCCATGAGTACAGGAGATGTTTCAGTAACTTAAGAATTGTTATGCATATCAAAATTCTTTATTGGAACAGAACATGTTATATATTTACCAAACTACAACGTTGCCATATTTCTAAGCATACAGCGAATTGGAAACAAATGAAATAGCCGATCCTTTGCCTTTTGAGTGAAAAAACATTGAGACCAAAATAAGTATAGGTTAAATTTTAGAGGCGTCTGGGGAACCAAAATTTGGGACGTTAATCACCCCGGCGACGAAAAATCAGTGATACCTGTACTAACCACAGTCCTTTTAATAACCAAGGTGTGAGAGACTATTTACCTCAATGATAGCTATGGTAATTGCGACCCAATCCGAAAAACACATTGACCAGTGAGGACCAAAACACATTGACCAGTGAGGACCAAAACACATTGACCAGTGAGGACCAAAATGACACAAAACATTGTAAATTATGATGGAGGACATGGATTCATTCTTATTACTCCCGGGAACAATTCTTTATGGTGTTATGGTATTCACTCTGGCGTGAGAAAACGGAAAAGTCAAAGATAATTAAAAATGGCGACAACGGTCAAAAGACCGTTATGCTAATTAGCTTTTTCAACGACTACGTTTTTCTCAGCGATAGCTACATGAATTTGAACCAAAACGTTATCGACAAGACTTAGAGGATGATTGTTATCATTATGAACCACCAAGCTCAATTTTGGTGCAACTATGAAGTGCAATTTTCAATTTGGCTAAAATAAAACAATTGTTGGACAGAATAAAGACATTTATACTGCTAATAATCCTGCTAAACAAGATAATAGTAATATGCCCTCCAAGAAATGTCAATTACACAAATGTAGTATACTGATGATTATTTTTACATTATGTAGTATAGATTACAAAAGTGACAATAACAGTCTGTTTTTCCCTGCTAAATCTGGCTAGCCAGATTTTTCTTATATATATATATATCACTGTACTATTATGTAGGAACTTTTATACAATTCCTGTTTATTATTTCATAAGGGACATTGAGATTAATACAGTACATGTACCGTAGTATTATCTGAGGAACATTAATATTATTTTTTTTTATATAATTATGATGACTTCATTGTTCTTGTCCATTTTTTGTCAGAATTGTTCTCACCTAAATTGTAGCCAGTATTTGCTAAGCAAAATATTTAGATAAATTATTGCATTGTTATAGGACTTTCATCCTCACTTTTCCATGTAAAGAATGGATTGTGTATTGTTAGTTTGTTTTCATTAATCCATTTGTTTTTTTAATCTACATTCCCAATGGTTAAATTTTCTAATACATGTTATTTGTTTTTTTGAAAACCGGGAATTCACTAGAACATGATTTTTAGCTTTCATTATTGAGTCGCTGCTGGATCACTCTGAATATATCCATCATGTTGTATCACAGAATATTTATACTTTAATCCCTACTTTTTTTAATTGTCCCACAGCTTTGCTAATATTGTTCATATGTTATGCAAGAAATCACTTCCAACATGGCTATTCACACCTGGGTATGGCTTGCACACTATCCACCAGAAAACCATGGCCCACCCTCTAAGTAAGACTATGACCCCATCCCACATCAAGAAAATACTCAATATTACTATGATACCATTACAGATTATTGCTGAGAGGGCAGCCACTCCAGACTTCTTAATGGGAGTCATAGCAGGAGCAGTTCTGCCCAGAAAATTTGCTGCTGGACTATTAGTTGGACTTATTGCTGGAGTGTATGTTCAACAAACCTATGTTCTACCAGATGTTGAGGAAACAACTAAAGAATTAGTAAAACAAGTTCACGAACGAGTTCCGAAGAAGTCGTAATTGAACCATAATGGAATTAAATATTTGTTTAAACCCATAACATTACAGTTCATTTTTACAAACAAAAATAAGTTCAAATATATCACGAAAACAGTGTAATGCAGCCATATAAATATGTCAATGAATTATAGATATTGACAATGATGTATGTGTTTATAAAACACGGAAATGTGGACTGATTTATTGAGTTACTTAAGAACATTTCTTCGAGTCTGCTCCACTAATACAAAACTTCTTATTGATGATGGTTGGAGCAAGTTCAAGTGGGTCCCATATACAGGGCATGTAAAAACATTGTTTGTAATTTGGGGTATATTATAGAATTAACTAAATAAAATTATAATTTTTCATGTGTTCTTAATCATTTCTCAGACATACCTTCATGAATTACTAGTATATGCAATTTGCTCTGGAATAAATTAGACTGCAAATCACAGATGTACAATCAAATTTATTTTTAAGTATTATAAAATTTAATCAAATTTCACATTGTACATCTCCAATAGCAGATACATGTAAATATTAGTTTCCAAGCTTCTTGTTTGAAAGGCTAAATTTTAAATTAAATTTTAATACGCCTACAGTACTTCTAAGAGTTCTTCCTAAGCTTTAGACCAAAGACTTGTTTTGAAAAGAGAACTACTTTTGCAAGCAAATTATAGTATCCATAGAAATTAGCTGAAACACAATACCAAATTTTGAGAGGAAAATTGACTGAAAGTGGGATTGTCAGTTTCCAGTTCAAGATTGCATGAAGATTATATTATTTTATGGCTCAAATTGAAACAAACTGGTGGTAATCACTCACTTCTGATGTTAACATTGGAGAATACATTGTGGGGGGGTTATATACTTTTTGAATGTATGTTTCAAAAGTTCAAAAAGTGAGACGACTGAGTGTTGAAAATGTAACAATTGCTGAAAATACATTCTGAATACAAAGCATGCTATTTTGATTTTGTTTGTGTTCTATTTATTTCATGCAAATGCCTCACATGCTGCATGGCATTTTTTGCACCAATTTACTGATTGTTTAGAATGACTGAATTTTGGCAAGCTTGTGTGTATTGAAATTTCTATTCAGTGCATCCAAAAAATTGAAATTTAAAAAAAAATCTAGTGAATTGGAGCAAAAATCATGGAGGAACATGGCATCAAGACGTGTGTGAAATGATATACCGGTATTTGTAATCGGTATTTCAGCAACAGTTCCAATTTCCCGGACAGAAAATATGCATGTGATAAATGTATAATCCCATGATATTTTCTCATAGGTTAATGTTAGTAGCATCAATTCTCATTCGTGGCTCAGTGCGATACAAAATCAAAAAGAAAAAATATTGTGGGGTTAATACAAGTTCTCCGTTACTTGTATAAAATGTATTGCTTCAGTGAATGTGGTATTGGCAGAAATTCAACATCAGTGGCAACTCTCATTTCTAAGGCATTGCGTATGCATACTCTAGTTTTTTGTTTTAGCGACCTTGGCATTGATGTCATCTCTTTTAATTTGTCCTTTATGCTTGAATGAATGGCTTGACGTGGCGTAGAGCCTTTGCTGTCGTAGAAGTTGACGGAATCAGAAGCCTCTAGGAGCAGATGTAGACTCTGAGGCAAAGTTTCCAACTTTCTCAAGTTGTTAATGATACTGAATGGGTCATTTTGATCATTGCAGAGATTGAAGTGTGCCCCATGGTTAAGGAGAATAAGTATCTTTTCTCTCAGATTAGCGTCATTGGTATCTGCCTTGTCAATGGGGGCCCGACCATACTTCCACAACAAGCCATGTATGGGTACTTCCATTTTCTCATTCACAGCATTTGGATCTGCTCCATGCTGAAGCAACAGACGAATCAAATCTGAGTCATTACTACAAATACAGGCACGGTGGAGTGGTTGATGACCGTCAAAGTTTTTCACTTGAACATTAGCTCCCTTTTCTAGCAGTTGCTGTACGATTTCTCTACAGCTTTGTTGAGCTGCAACATGCAGGGCAGTATTGCCTCTAGCATCACATTTATTGGGATCTGCGCCGTGCTCCAATAGTAGTTTTGTAAGTTCAGGTTCACTGTTCATTACAGCATATCGCAATGGTGTAATTTTACCACGAAGTCCTCTGGTCTCGGGGCTTTCATAATCAACCTTTGCCCCATAATCTAGCAGCATTTTAGCAAAGGGAAAATTCCCCCCCTGGCATGCCCAATGCAGTGGCGTTAGACTTTTAGTGTCAAGGACTTCTGTTTTGGCACCAAACTTTAGTAGCAGCTCTAAGCTTTCGGTGCTGTCTTTTTTAACACAGTTTATCTCATGAAAAACTCTATTGAACATAGAATATCTTTTATTCGGATTTGCTCCATGCTGCAACAGTATCTTGATGCATTGCACGTTACAGTCTCTTACTGCTAAATGCAAAGCTGGAAAACCATTGGCATTTTCAGTACCCACGACAGAGCCATGTTCTATCAATGTAGATACCATTTCCGGATTGTTTTTTGTAACAGCATAATGCAGTGCTATATTACCTGCACGGTCTTGTAGGTTTGCATCTATGCCATGTTTAAGTAAAATCTGGACATATATTAGGTTATTTCGCATAGCTGCAAAGTGTAGTGCAGTGCGTTCTTTGTCGTCACAACCATTGATATCTTCCACTACCTCCATCACTAAAGCCTCGAACATTTCTCCAGTTAAAGTTTTATCATGAAGGAAGACGGACAGTAAATCATCACTTGTAAGATTCATCCTAGAAAGTTATATATCCAGAACACCAATCTGTGAATGAAAACAAATGAAAATTTGCAGCTAATTCCATGTGGTAGTTTGAATTTCAATTAAATAAAAGGACTATGCGCTATATTCTTTGCTCATTTTGTTAATATTTATAGTCCCCATTCAGACAAGGTCTGAAAACGAAGACTTTTAGATTGACCTTTGTGTGTATGTGCTGCGCCTGTGTGTGTCCGTCCATTTATATCCAGCTGTATCTCACACATACTTAGACTAATTCAAACTTAAGACTGCCATTTTAGGGCCAAAAATATATCACAATCACACATTTTCACCATTCCAGAACCAGATCTCAGTCAAGCAAGAATGGATTTTGTTCTAAATTTGTACAAACATTGAGCATATTAGGACCTTGAAGAATGTCATTTTATTGTTCGAATTAGGTTCAAATTAGCCAACTGGTGGCCTTTTTGTTTTAAAAAGTGCAGTTCCAGATCTGCATTTCAAGTTCAAATTTCACACATGCACTCTACATCGCATCAGATAATCGCAAATACATTTTTGTCATCATCGGATCCAAAATTGCTGACTGGTGGCCATCTTGTTTAAACAAATGCAGTTTCATAGAGCCATATCTCACCAATCAAGTTCAACATGTATATAATGTATCAAGTCATACATATGTCTCCCGCTATAAAACAAACATTGACAATGACTTAATTCATGTTTCACTGAGTCCATATGGTATTAAATAAATATACCAGCGATAAGATTATAGGATATTTGCAATATGTAAACAGCACCTTGACACTTGAAATTCTTGTACAATTTGTGTTGGAAAAACTTTCATTTTCATGCATTAATTTGCATGCAGTTATAATGAATATACAGCCTGTGACACAAGATACACTGAGTTTCACTTAGGCATGAATATATTTCATGAAAATTCATAAATATTTACCCAGGATACCAGCATTACATTAATACTATGATACAGAGAAGATCTTTGGTTTCAACCATGACCCACACATAATGGTGATTTATTCAGAAGCCATTTTCAAACAGTTTATAAATGTTTTACATAAAAAAAAAGATATTCATGTCTATGTGAAATACATAGTAGATATAATGGTCATTTTGCCTCAGTGTCAGACTGATTTGAAACTATGAAAATATTGGTGAAAATATGCTGTTCCTTTAACATGAAACAAGTAGTTACCTGATATGTAAGCTTATTATTAAATGCTGCCTTCAACTGAACACATAGAGGAAGACTGTTATTCCAAGTTATTATAAATAGAAATACCTAGTAAACAAACATAAGATTGAAACTATCTGAATACTGACAACATATGTTACTTTACAGTATGGATGTATACCATATGGATAACATGCGTGCATGTGTGTGTGAATGGTATTTTGGTATATTCAAATGGTGGCCATAAATAAATTGTAAATGGTACATTGTAATTCCAGATCAGTCAATCAATCAACTGAAAATTAAGATTTTTTTGTAGTAACATAAAAATAAATATATATATTAAAAAAAAATTGAAAAATGGAACTGGGCATTTAGATTTGTTTGTACTTACTTAAATCTGGTATTCAATATATTTGTCAATGAGTGAATCATAAATAAATACCTAGTTTAAGAATCTTTAGACACTCAGTGTTTTAACTATATTCACATATGGTATACTTACTATAGCGAGAATTAAATCCTACATGCAAACCAAGTCCTTACAGTGAGAATCAGATAAGTGCCAATGTCAGAAACTGTTAATGACTAACAGAGTCAGACGATATTGTGAATGATTTACATATGACCTAGAAAGAAATTTCAGCAAATTGGTTTAATTTTGAGAGAAACAAATTTTAGTTACTACTTACACACATTGAAAATTTGTCTTGACAAATGCCATAACAATTTCTAGTAGTGAAAATGTTCACCGTGTACTGTAAAAACATTAATTACTCACTGGATTTTAATTTTTCTATTAAAAATCGCTAAATAAAAACCATGTGAACAAGTAGAATAGAACTTATTGTTTTCCTGTCAGGTTCATGAACTTAAAACCTAATGAAATTGCTCAAATTAATGAAATTAAGTGACAGAGAAGTTAAATGGTTTAATAGTAACCTGTATCATGAATGCCTATAATGGTTGTCACTTTGAGGCTTGTTCAATTGTGATTGTCGTGTTTGGAGAACTTTTAAACTTTTAAAGAACTGACATATATACCATAAAATTTGTATTTGAAGCTGAATTCCTGATAGAAGTTGCACCCATTTTTTTGAACAATTGAGAACCACAAATTCACCGTTTGTCATATGTGTAGATGCTCTAAAATAAGTCGCATCCCCTCTGTTAGAATTTACCATTTTAATAAAAGTCGTGGCTTCTAATACAGATGTTACAGTAATTATTAAGATATTGAACTTTACAATTATCCAAATGTTAACAGGAGTAATCAAAACATCTCAGCCTAAATTGTATATGTACCAGGGTATCAATATCAATTCAAATATTACCAGTATCACAATACAAGCACATGATATAAAATATTCAGACCTCTGTACATCTTATCAATAAGTTAATGTTCATTTTAGCGTCCACTAAAAGTAATGTCAATTTTGTAATACATCTAGATATGAACATGTAAATTGTAGGACACTAGATAGCATTTAACCTTAAAAACGTGCATGTCAATTTGTTTTCAGGTTTTTTGTTGATGATTTTTGAAGAAACTATGAAAAATCTAATTCACAATATTGCTTCTCATGAATATTTGAAATAAAAAAACAAGCCATGCATGGCACAGTCCCCGTTAGTTATCAAATTTAAGATATATAGTTTTGTTTATAGTAATATACCGGTAGTTGGAACATAAACATGTCAGATATATCCAGAAGCTGATCCTTGATTATGATTTTTTCACATTAAAATGATTGACATTGGCATCTTGTATTTGATCATCATACGAGTACTTGTTCATATTGAGAGATATTGCTCTAGAACAGCAATAATTAAAACAAAATGGCCAGCGGTCGGCTATTTTGAATGGGATAAGCAAACCAATACATCTGTATATTTATGAAATGATGTATGATGAATATATAAAAGTTGCTTGATTTAAATGATTTTGAGCACAAAATGGCCGCCATTTGGCCATCTTAAATCAGATTGTGAAACAAATTTATGTGCACATGTATAATATTAGGTATGATGTATGTGTGAATGTAATCGGTCCAGGCATGTCTAAGATACAAGTCTGGAAACAAGCACAGACAGATACACACACAAGCGTACAGATAGATGCAGAAGTCAATTCATAAGTCCACATTTTCAGACTGCATCCGAACAGGGACTATTATCAATTTTAAAATAAAAATAACTGCCTCTGCTTTGATTTTAAAAAATTACAAGAAACCTTTTCTATCCTGAGCTTAATTGACATGAACCCCAAATCAATTTTGTCTGTAGAGGGCGCTATAATACAAAAATATCAAAAAATCTAATCATTTTTGTTTTAATTGAATGCACAAATGGTTTTGTATGTTTAAGAAGTGGAAATATTCATATATGCTAATATTACACAAACATAGGACACGACAGAGTTACACGGATAAATTACACATATTACAGGTAATGACCAAAAAAACATTAAGGTAGATCAATACCTTGCCCTTATTCATGTGTTGTGTTTAGGGCAACTGAACTATTGAAGTTGAGATATGAAACTTGAGAAATAAGCGAAGAAAACTTGATGACAAAGCTACATTAAAAAATCAACATCCAGGCTTGCTATGCATTGCATACTGATAGAGGGCAGGATTTTATGTTGGTGCAGTCTAGGTGTTAGCAGCATATGCGATTATGTAAATTCTTATAATTTTCTCAAAAACTAGACAAACAAATGCTTTTTGGCATGAATCCATTTCCACTACATAGAACAACATTGTTGGACTATTATATTAAAGATTATTGTTATTTCAAAGGGCAATTAACACATGGAAACCAAAAAAACAAACACATTAGAGTTTCATTTGCCATTTTCTTCAGCAATTCTTATTCTTCACTAATAGAGAAAAGACAAGTGTTCTTTGGTCATGCATTTTGTTATATATTAAAACGAAACAGAAATTGGCAGATTTTGAAGCTTGATTTGAGGGGGGCCATTTTGTTGATTAGCAGTGAACTAGGGATACAGCATATTCATTAATTTGCATTAAAAACACAAGCTTAATATTTGCTTATCATTGATGTATGTGCATTGTAAATGACAAAGGTGTGTCTATTGTCAAATATGAATACAATAAATAACATTTTTTGTTTATATGTGTTTCTATTAGAGATGCGCTTCTAATAGAGCAAATAGTGTATCTACATTGAAATTTCAATCCACACTGAGAAAGTATTCAGTAATAGCAAAGAAAGAAACAGAAAACACCGACATACAACAATAACTTTTATTACTATTATAATAACTATACCTACAAGATAGAGAACTGATAACGAACTGAGTAAGTTTTCTGCCTTTTCTAGTATGGCTAATACACAAGATGGGTGCTACAAATGTAAAACCTCAAGTGACAAAAATGCAGTCAGTAAAAGTTAAAGACAAATTTAAAAAAAAATAAAAATATGACAAAATACTGGCCATTTCTAACAACTATCACAGCAGTAATTTGCAGTGAGAGAGATAAATAACTATTATTTAAAATGATTAGGTTACTAAACCACATTTGCGTCATTGTGCATATAGACAACTTTATTAATTTCATTTCTAATAGGTAAATACATGCATGGCCACTTTACACAAACCAGTGAGACCATTTTAATGTATTATAAGTCTTTTTTGTTACAAAGAATTCTGAGTGAATTCTGACATGAAATGATGTTGATGCAACAACTAATGTATTATCAGAGGTACATTACTTGGGGTTTGCAATGCACATCGTACTGTATGGTGACATGTCAAGATCCCATTCAAGTCTCATCTCGTAGATAGCGAGACTGATGCTACGACCTTCTGACATGAAATAGGCGGTTTGTAATAAAACAATAAAACATGTATTACCACATTCATAATGAAAAAATGTAATACATCGAAAATGTACAGAAAATATAGTTATCGTAATCCGTTATATCGTGAGCAGCTATTTTGATCCACCTGGACATCTCAGTATCCAAGTTACCTCGGGCATGCGCATTCGCATTTTTCTGAGTTGGAACACTTATGCGAGAGCGAGATTGAAACGGGATCTTGGTATCATGTCACCGTAGTTGCAAACCCCAAGTAATGTACCTCTGGTATTATATGTATCATATCATTCAATGTTTAGTGTGAAATATTACGTATACTATCTGATATGATACATTAAATGTCAAATTATACATTATTATCTATGCACTTTCTTAAAGGAAGTGTACTTGAAGAAAACTAACTCGTGCATTTATTGCAGTGATTTAAAAATTTCAGATGGATAACTTGCAAGACTTAATAATGCCAATTGAAAGTGAATTTTGCAAAAATATATACAAGACAAATTTTTCTGCTGGTTATCAAATATATGTGGCAGCAAATACGTGTTTACTAACACATGTCATGCCAAATTAGCATAAATATTATTTTACTGCTTTCAGAAGTATCAACCTAATTAATTAACTTCTCTGTAGTGCACAATTATTTGAATGTCAAACACTGCACTACAAACTTCTACTTGGAATCAGTCCTTTTAATAATTGAGATGACCTGGTTTACACAGTACAGGAAAGTCACCTTTCCCACAAATGAACGTTAAAAAAACGTTGCTATACGAACAATTAGTGATGCTTTGTGCTGTTTTCTGTTTTATATAAATTTTGCAGTGTGAATTGCATTTGCATTGCCAAATTATATAAAATGATGGCCAACACTTTTGCGCATATATTAACCTTTTCACCACCAGTTGCCGCTTTTCATCACAAAATAGTCCTGTTTATAGTCTGCACTTTCCTTCAGAAGATTAGGACAAAAATAGCCAAACTTTTGAGTAAAAACTAAAAATTGACTCAAATTTTGTCTATTGGTTCCAAAATTAGGGTTCATTTCCAAAAATATTGAAGAATATAGAAAAAAAGTGCAGATAAATTTGGGCAAGAAAGTCTGGTGGTGAAAAGATTAAGTATTGAAAGTACATATTCTGACTGAATATTTACCGGTACTAGCAGCTGATAAGAACAACAAGTTGCTTGTCAGAATTTCAGATGAGAGTCTCATGCAATTGGTCAGAATGGTGTTCGAATGACGCGAATGAAGACCCGTGGAAAGGTAAAGTATGTACACCCTATAAATACTGAACAAATTTGACTAGTGGCTGAGGTAATGGCAGCTTGTGTATTTTATACTGACAGCGTTCACCTAAACTATTCCTGATGCATAGTCTTGTCATGTGTTTTAATGATTTAGGATTGCTTTTAACAAACCGCAGTTGTGTTAATATCTCCGAGGGCATATCAGGTGAAACATTACCAATATCATCTTCTACTGAAATCTCTTGAGCAAACTCAGCTAGTGATAACATGCTCTCGGTTAGTACCACTAATTTATTCAGCTTTGCATGAAGTAAAGTGAACGGGTCAACTCGATCGTTGGTAAATCTTACTTTTGCTCCAAAATTAAATAAATATCCTATTTTCATTTTGAGTTCTCTGTCAATTTCTTCCACATCATACTTAGTGATACGTCCGTATTTCCATAATAATAGAAGTAATGGCGTTTCTTTGTTGCTTGTTACTGAATTTGGATCAGCTCCATGCTGTAATAACAAGTCAATCATCAACGGATCATGAGAGTACCTACACGCCTGATGTAACGGTTCATTCATCATTTCATTTTTCGCCGAGACATTAGATCCATATTTTAACAACAATTTTGCCATTTCAATATTTCCTTGTGTGGCTGCATGGTGGAGTGGTGTGTTGGATCGTCCATCAGGTTCATTTGGGTCAGCCCCACTCAATAGCAACAGTTCAGTTATCTCTTTTTCATCCTCTAACACAGCATATCTCAACGGTGTTGAATTCTCTTTTGAAGGATTGGCTGATTTAGCATCAATGTCTGCATTATATTTTAATAATCTTTGTACAAATCCAACGTTGCCATCTTGACAGGCAATGTGTAAGGCTGTTAATCCTCTGGAGTCATGGGCATCGGGATCAGCTCCAAATTGCAATAACAGTTCTAAGCATTCAGCGTTTGACAGATTAACCATGTGTACCTCATAGCCAAAGTGTTTATAATACATATTAGGATTGGCACCTTTCCGTAATAAATATGCTGCACACTCATGGTTACCAGCTTGTAGAGCTAAACGCAGTGGTGGGAATCCAACTGCATCTCTGCTATGAACATCAGCACCTTTCAGTATCAGTTCTTGTAGTATCTCAATCCTTTTATACTTAGCTGCCAAATGTAGGGGTGAGTATCCACAGTGATCCTGTACATTGACGTCAGCATTGTGGCAGAGCAGCAGCTTGACGCAGTCCAAGTTACCTTCATATACGGCATGATGTAGTGGGGCAAGACCCATTTTCCCAGGACAGTTAACATCAGCACCTTCACAAATCTTTAATTCCAATTCACTAGCAGACACCCCACTATTTATAAGATTTATAAGTTCAGTATTGCCCACTTCTGCCATAATTGTAATCAAATTATAACATCGATCTTAACATACTATTGTGAAGATTCCTGCAAAATGAAAAAAAAATATTAATATTTGTGATCATCATGTTCTTTATATTCCAATAGAAATGATAAAAGAGGAGCAAGTTTACAAAATACTGGCAGATATCTTAGGTAAGGGAAACATACATGTATATACACACCTTTTTTATAAATTGAGGACCAAGTAGTAGAGAATATAGTAGAAAATGTACAAGGAACTGGTTAACCTTCTATGGCACGTCCAACACCAACTTAGAGACAGACAAAATGCACATCTCTATTACTCCACCATGGCAACCCTGGATGCACCAGCGCCATTGTAGAAGATCATTGCTAGCCGTGAAATTTACATAAAAAAAGTGGTTTCTGATCAATTGGAATATTAAGTAATTTCCAGTGATGTTTGGGGAAAAAGTTATCTTTGCCAGCCAAGGTTTGTTTATTAGGCAATCGCCACATCACTACATCTTGGCAGATTTTATTTAGCTAACATATTTTTGGCAACACATTGTCCAATCAGATTGTTCATTATAGCTGTATCACTATCTTTGGCAACACATTGTCCAATCAGATTGTTCATTATAGCTGTATCACTATCTTTGCAACACATTGTCCAATCAGATTGTTCATTATAGCTGTATCACTATCTTTGGCAACACATTGTCCAATCAGATTGTTCATTATAGCTGTATCACTATCTTTGGCAACACATTGTCCAATCAGATTGTTCATTATAGCTGTATCACTATTTTTGGCAACACATTGTCCAATCAGATTGTTCATTATAGCTGTATCACTATTTTTGGCAACACATTGTCCAATCAGATTGTTCATTATAGCTGTATCACTATCTTTGGCAACACATTGTCCAATCAGATTGTTCATTATAGCTGTATCACTATTTTTGGCAACACATTGTCCAATCAGATTGTTCATTATAGCTGTATCACTATTTTTGGCAACACATTGTCCAATCAGATTGTTCATTATAGCTGTATCACTATTTTTGGCAACACATTGTCCAATCAGATTGTTCATTATAGCTGTATCACTATCTTTGGCAACACATTGTCCAATCAGATTGTTCATTATAGCTGTATCACTGATAAAATAGACGTATCTACATAAGAAAATTGTTTTCCCATCCAGAGATTGGGCTGACATTTAACAATTGGTTACTTGAGGGCTGAAAATGCAACTAATTAGCTCAATTCAATCTATTAATTTGTTTCCTTTTTTTCACTACACTAAAGAAACAGCTGTGAAACACAGCCAGCATGAAATGTTATGCTGGGCAACTTGAATACCAACGCAAACTAGTCATGTGCAGTCACTGTTCAGGTCTGTGTTTTCTAAGTTTGTATTCTATCTAGGAACTTTATATTAGAAGCAATGAAAATATGACGTTTGTGATCAATCTGTCATCACGTCCACCACTCACTGAAATAAAATGTTTCACCTTTCAATACAACTACTCCTTCAAAGCAGGTTATAACAGAATTTCAGAATGAAATTCCCTAAAACATGTGAACAGACAAACACATACTAGTTATATTTGAAACTAAGAGAGATATTTAATGCCAATGAGCAGCAATCTGAGCAAACAAAGCTAAACAAGCAAACAAAGATATTAGTGAGAAGAGAATCTATTACTGGTAATTGTTACAGCCATACCGACTTTAGCACTGATTGAACTCAACATGTTAAAGTACGGTAGTTGAAGGCTAGGACTATATTTTATTTTGAAATTATCTGAAACTTTGCCAAGTTTTTTTTTAATAATGTAAATTACTGTGAATTTACTTTTACAATTTGGCTGAAGGAATGAATCAGTGAGAATATTGTTTTCCTGCATTTTACATTCAACTCATCAACAGTCAGTGGGAATAAATTCCATACAAAACAATCTAAATGTTATTTCAGCAAAAAATAATAAAATATTTTACAGTATGCTAATTTAGAATTAATTTAGATTTATCAGTAATAATGAGATGTCATTTTTCTCCATTCATTTTGACATCCATGGTGTCTTTAGAATGCGGGGGTGTTAAATACAACTAACTTTTGTATTAAACATCAACATGAAAGTGTGTAAACTAAAGAATTTTAAAATTAGTGCTAATAAAATTGGAGGTAAACTTGTTTAATATTACATATAAACTGCATAAAACATATCAACACCCAACAACCCCCCCCCCCCCTCCCCCCTTCCACCGAGCCTGGGAGTTATCATTATTTAGCTTGGCTATTAGGGAATTCTTATCAGAAATATTGTCCATCAGATCAGAAACTATACAGTTTTAAACAGCCGTGCATAACTTTCGTTTTTTTGTTCTGGGTTAGCCATTTTTCTTTCCATTTCTACTGTACAAGTAATCCCCTACCCCCATACAAATTTAGGTTCTCAAACTATGTGCAACCCATAATTTTTTAAAGTACCCCAGTTGTAAAACAAAAAACTATATCTAATATATTTCATTAAAACTGAGTTGAGATTCTTGAGAGACTAATTATTGCCACTGCTATACAGTAAATGGCAGAAAACTGTATCTTAGTTTCATTTATAAATACCTATTATTAACATTCATTCAAATATTTAATAATAATTGGCTTGAGAGCTCAACATTGTCTCCACCGTTAATGCATGCACAAGCCCTCAAGTGACAACAACGATGACCACCCACTTACAAATGAACCACTTACTTATTGGATAATGTTGAACTACCGAGGGAGGGGTCAACTCATTAACAAAACTCATGATGATGTCACCTCATCATTTCAGAATTGGTCAATTTTAATTTTACAAGTCCTTTAGATTTATACAAATTTATATTTATAAAACTCCCAGCTTTTTGCCAGCTAAGTATGTACATATGTTTGCATACTACAGTGTAGTAAAGTTCAGACAAGAGGGGAAATTCCAGAACTATATTTATAACAACACATTTAATAAAGAAAAGCAAACGCAACATCATCCTTGAACAAATATAGCTGAAAACTACATTGTATGTAAGCTAAACGAATAAAAACTAACGTGCAGTTTTTCTACAACAACCCTGCCAGTTTCCAAAGATTAAACACACAATGGGACTGTAAGCGCAACGAAGTGGGCGTGTCGATCACATGCAGTTTATAATGTCAGATGCAGAACGACAAACGGTGTGCACGGAGCTATGCTTTGTGACCTACCACCGGAGTGTTTAGCATGCCACCGGATATGAAGCCAACTACACACTCCACCGGACAACTTAACTCGATATGAAGCTAAAAAGACAGCGTCGGTAATAGTCCCCGTATAAGTGTTTATAATTTAAATATTAGTCATTTTAATTTGTGGTACGTCCAGAGAGCAATATGTCTAATCATGGTTTCCATGAGCATAATTTCGCGATTATTATTTCTGTTTTGTAAACTGTAAGTATTAAGATATTGCAAGCCACTGTCCCCGTCGGTGTTGAGAGATGGCCGGTCTTCACCGTGACACGCATGACTGAATGGCAAAACGCATTTCACCCATAATACTATATAATACACGATACGATATCAGCGAGATACTAACCAGACAATTTGTCAGCAAACTGCATTTAGATGACAATTTTCCCGTGGAACGTAAAATATGCCAGACGCTATTATTTTAACCACAATGCCTAGCGAAAGGTCAAACTTTTATTGAACACCCCAAGTATGTGGTTAAAAGCACAACTTACTGGAACGCGTTGAGGGGGTCCCTATATTGGGTAAATTTTTTACACACTATCAACATCAATGAAGGGAGCAAGGGGGCATAGCTGGTACAGGTTACAGAGAATAAAAAAGGCATTTTACGTTTTTACAGGTAATGAAATGAAAGTTTCATTCACAGTAAAAAATAGGTTTTTACACTTTACAAATACATTTTACATTTTTATAATATATTTGATAATTTGTGTTTAAGAATCAAAATTGGAAATTGCGTACGAATTGCGACATTTATTGTGGAAACTACTATATACGCTTGCAAAAAATAAGATCTTTGTACAAATTACGCAATTACCCATGTCTACAAATTTACGTTTTTTTATTTATTTAAATTAATATACAACGTTCATTTCTATCACACATATTGCATATTACACCTATTGCATGTGATTATAGACAATATGACCACATCAAACATGACACAAACAATGTTACCACTTATGTCAATCATGCCTACTATTAATCCAGCTATCAATATAATGTGAAATTCACCTGTTGAATACTCACCCTGCTGCAACACTAGAGGGCGCCAAGACAGTCACATTTTGCAGACTGGGCGCAGAAAAAAAAACACATGTCAAAATATAAAACTACTCCACTAGAAATTGCTATATGAGACATATATCATTATTCATTTAAAATTTTGTCTGTATAACATCTAAAAACTCATGTGCAAATGAATACAAATTCAAATCATTGATGTATTTAACACTTTTACAGAATATGCTCGATAATTATAAGAACAAATCCGCTGAACATTCAGGTTGAGCTTAATCTGAATTCGGAAAAATTGTGGTCTATTGCAAGTATCTTGTCTAAGTTGTGCAGTATGTGTTCTGACTATTACATGTCAACAAATTGACCAATGCAGTTTAATATTTCTGTTTATGAAGTTATTTGTGCGAGTAAGTCACCATGCTCTGTTTAGCCCTGTTCTATGTTGAATAGTAATGCCATGAAATTTCATCTACAACAGAATAGTTACAAAATCCATCTGTTTGAAAAGTTGCAAATCGGAAATTTACCTAAAGATACAATTGTGAAGTTCAAAAGTGGAAAAGTTTACTGAAACGTCGCGAAACTGTGGAGAATCACTTTAAGTGTGAAAGTAGCCTAAAAAAGTAGTATTCAAATTATGAGAGTCACTTTGGATGGTAGAAAACGAGAATATTTTTGAAAATTTAGAGAAGTTGTATTAAAAGTAGTACCGGTAGTCTTCAAATTACGAGTCGCTTTTGATGGTAGAAAAGTGGTACTGAATGTCATCAAAGCTCAGTACAAAGCTCCAAATTTCTAAAAGTCACAAAAGCAGTTCCAAAAAGAGTTGTAAACATTGCCTTATACATTACAAAAACAATTTTCACAAATCGAAACAGGATACAGGAAACTTGCCATAAGTATAACAAGAGTTTTGAAAGGCAAGTCACTTTGCTTGGTAAGTAACCAAGGCAATTGAAAGATTCTAAAAGTCATTTTTGAAGACAGGAAAAATTGCCTACACAATCGAAGACAAAGATTGGAGTGTCAGTTTGCAAAAATGAAAGTCAAAAACACAGTCTCTAAAGTTAGATCTACACATTGCCTGAAACCTTGTGGAACCCATTTAAAATAATCAAAAACTGAAAAGTCACATAAACGCAGCCTGCAAAGTTTGAAAAGCTAATTTGCAAAGAAAAAAGGTGCCTGAAATGTCATGACAACCATCCGCAAAGTTTGGGGTCTCGAAAGGTTTGGTTTTAAGGAAGGACTATTTTCTAAACAGTCTTACAAATCAGGAAAAGAATTTCCAAAAAGTCATGAAAGCCATCCAAAATATTCAGAGAGTTGGTTTGGAAGTTGATTTAAAAGTTGCTTTGGAAGGCAGAAAAGTGGTCTGAAGAGTCATAAAAACAGCCTGCAAAGCTTTGGTAGATGGAATAGTTGCCTGAAAAGTCATGAAAGTCGTACACAAAGATTGATGATTCACTTGACAAGAAAAGAAAGTTAATTTAGTCACAAAAGTAACCTTCAAAGGAATCAATTTGGCAGAAAGAAAAGCAGTCTGCAAAATTCCAAAAGTTGCTTTTGAAAAAGTCATGATCGCCGGAACATTCACCTTGAAAATTCAAGATGAGTCAAAAAAGTCATCTGCAAAATTCAAAAAGTTGCTTTAAGAAGCAGAAATGTCATAAAAACCATGTAAAACGTTTGGAGTCACTTTGGAAGACATGAAAGTTGCGTAAAAACTTATGATAAACAGTCTGCTAAGTTTCAAAAGGGCGAAAGGTTACCAGGAATCTACATGAAAGTAATTAAAAACCATCTGTAAAGTTCAAAATGACACTTTGAAAGTAGAAAAGTTGTCTTTGATAGTACCTTAGAAAAGCAGGAAATTTGTTTGAAAATTCATAAAAAATACTTGCTAAGAGTCACTTCGGGACACAGAAAACTAGCAAGAAAAGTCCTCAATGGAATGATTGAAAAGTCGCTTTAGACTGCAGAAATGCATACAGAAATCAAAATACCACTTTGAATGGCTTGAAAGTTGCCTGAAGTCACTAAAGTTATCTGCAAAGTTTGAAGAGTTGTTTTGGAAGACAAGAATTTTTCTGAAAAGCAAAAGTAGAATCAGGAAAGTTGCCTGATAAATAAGGCATGAGAATTGATTTGGAAGGCAGGAAAGTTGCCTGAAAAGTCATGAAAGGTGCAAAGTTTGAAAAGCAATTTTGAAAAGCAGGAAATTTGCCTCAAATGTAGCAGTCTGCAAAGTTTGAAAAGTCACCTTGGAAGGCTGAAAAGATGCCTAAAAGGTTACAAAAGCAATTTGCAAAGTTCCCAGTATTTCCTGAAAAACAGAAAGGCTGTCTGTAAAGTTAGGAAAAAAGAAATATTGCCTGAAGAAAGAAAAGCCTAGTGAAACGAGAATATTTTTGGAAAGTAGAGAAGTTGTATTAAAAGTCATAAAATCGTTTGTAAAATTCAGTGATTTGCAAAGGCTGAAATGTTAGTGATATTTTTGCAAGTTGGCAGCATATAAAACATGCAATTCGTAATTCATTGGGTATTCCAATATATTGAAAATAATAATAGGTAAGGAACGACTTCAAAAGATCGATGTCGGATAAAAAACTTATTTGCTTTAGTTTTGGGGTGGGTGGATTTTGACCTCAAAAAGTTTCCATCCTACAAAAACGATTTTATTTTTTAATGAAGTCAAAAAAATCTTGGAGTATTTGTAGTCCGTTTTTTTTCTATCCAATCATGGACAAAAATAACAGAAAATGAAAAAAAAAAACCCTCCAAGACGAGAAAATGGTTTGGTCCGAGTGTGAATATGTGCGTCAAATGGAGCTTGTTTTTCTTTGTTATTGGTGCATTTGTAAAGTCTTTTTACACCCACCCGACAACCAACTGCTATGCCATACTACTGTCCGATTATCAATTTGTATTTAATATTGAATGTAGTCTGACGCCATCATCAATATTTATCAATTAAGTTTCAGTGGGGGTGGGGGGGTTTTGGAAAAAACTAAAGGAATTCAGTTTTTTATCCTACATTGAACTTTTGATATTGTCCCTAATGGTGATACTTAATCAATATAATCCGATGTTTCAGGTGATGGCCTTTCTTCAGTAGGATCAGAATGTAGTAAATTAGTTTTTTTATATTTGATTGATCAGTCCTAACAACGTATCGTCTTATTCTAAGTTCTGTTTATAAGAATGGATTGGTGCAACAATTGAGATATTACATTGATAATTGACATTTATTGGCAAAAAGTTAACAATACATATACTTCATATATATATATATATATATATATACACGACATTCCAAGCTGCCTTACATTATATACTTGAGTGAACATTTTATATTTTGTTTTACTCATAAAATAACATCACAAATTTGTATACATATATACACCACATAATGAGAACTGTCAAGTTTAATGAGTTTGCCAAAATACAGTCCATAAGACAGAGATTAACAATACAGCACCAAACCAATCCATGTGTGTTTATAAGAAGACATTCTGCTTACATCTTGGCTTATTCAAGTCAATACACGCACTGAATACTTTGGCTTATGGACGAACACTGATATCAAGTTGTGTAGCTTCTTTTCATTTCTAAAATACAACAAAATATTATTGTGATAGGTAAATGCAACATGTGAAGGCAGCAATGCTTTCTCACTTGTTTTTATTACGCATTTTTTTTGGGTGTAATTCAGTCATTTTTAAACTGATTTGCGGTACCAGTATAGACTGGCAAAGTCAGGACTTTTTTTTGTTACAAAAAAACCATAATTGTCAATTTAGCTTTCTTAATCGCTAAAACTAGCGTGACTGCAAAAGAAATCCTGACTGGACGCATCTGCAGGCGACCCCCTGCATTGAAGTGAAAACTGGAGCGGAATCACTCCGGTGATTATGCTTATTAAAAGATGTTGACTAGCATTGACAACGAATCAGAGTGCAGCTATATACATCATCTCTTATCTTATCTATGGTCGTGACCTTTCACATATGAGGTCCCAATGATTTTGAATGACTACTTATATACATTGGACATTTAGATGGACTTGTTTTCAGTAAACATGGATGAAAGTATCGCCATTGCACTTAGAAAATTAAAGCATCCATCTCTGCGATCGAATCAAAATCAACCTAAAAAGGTCACGTTTACTTTCACACACCCACTCATGAATAATCAATGAAATCATGAATAATTAATAGCAGTCAAATGCCCGTAGATGCGTCCAGTCGGGATTTCTTTAGCGATCAGGTTAGTTTTCGTGATCACGCTAAAAGGAATAAAAGAGCAATTAATTATTTCTTTTTGTAAAACAAAAAAGAAGTCCGGACTTTGCCAGTCTAGTACCTGTACTACAGATTCACCAACACAGTCATATAGCAGCATCTTTTAATTGCACACAAACTTCACCAATTTTGCTTAGTAACAGGGAGCAAAATACACAAGAGTAAAATAACTATGGTTCAACTAAAACAAGATACTAAATCTTCTTTAACTGACCACCCAGTTAGCGTTCAGCCAATTTATGGTCAAAGTTCAGACAATTAAGGTAATTAATATGTAATTGTATGGCCTTATCCAGCCCAATATTCAATTCACAATAGCGTATTTTGCTATTAGCGTTAGCAGCAGTAAATCACTCCATATATGTACAAAAGTAAAAAAAAAATATCTACCCAGTAAATACTAATAAAAATCACTGCTGCAAATACTACAGTCAACATTCAGATTGGTTTTGACTGGTCAAGTGTCAAATTCTTGAGATATCAGTGCTGCAAGATTCCTGCACAGACAGACAAACACACAGTATTACAACATAAGCCCCCATTTGTGATAAACATAGCAGGAATTAAAACCCACCAATAAATAATACATGCATTTCAAAGCACAACAAAACAATTCATAATCAGCCGAAATACATAATTAATATTTAAACAATTATTTCACCCATATTTTTGGAAATTGACAAATCAGCAAGGCCATCAGCAATCATTTCTAATACTTCACTGGTTATCAACAATCAATTAAAATTAAAAAATTATTGCTGTTTTGCAAATACAAGAACTTTGTATAAACAAGATTTAAACAAAAGTTTCAGTACTTCCTCTTTTTTTTCTTTTTTTTTTTTTTTACAGATGGTTGGGTCCTTGGGTTATATACCATTGAGTCATGTATGTAAATAAAACACATAACTACTATAAGCATTATAACATATTACATTGACACACACGTGCTAATTTGTTATAAATATTAATATTTATATTTTGGGTCAGTATTTTCAAAAAGCAATGTGTATATATTTGCCATTTGAAGTAGTGCATTTGGATGAGGAGCTGGGAAACCTGTAATATTTACATGTATTAACATTGAACAATATATCTAAATGTACATTCAATAATGTGCCTATACTCAATAAATCAAAACAAATAATAACCCATGCAATATGTAATAATAATTGTTGGAGCTATTAATAATGAACTAAACAAAAACTTCAAAGTTTACAACAATGCGGTAATGTTGTCACCTGCGTAGGTTCTGATAGAAAACTTCATTTCAGAATAAGGACAATGGTTACTAGGATAGAGTAGAGCCAACAGTTACGTGGAAGAACAAGTGGTTAAAGGCAAGGGCCAATGATTACCAAAGAAAATCAATGGTTACAAGCAACGATCAACAGTTACCAGGCACAATCAAAAGTTACCAGGAACAATCAATGGTTACCAGGCACAATCAAAAGTTACCAGGCACAATCAATGGTTACCAGGCACAATCAAAAGTTACCAGGCACAATCAAAAGTTACCAGGAACAATCAATGGTTACCAGGCACAATCAAAAGTTACCAGGAACAATCAATGGTTACCAGGCACAATCAAAAGTTACCAGGAACAATCAATGGTTACCAGGCACAATCAAAAGTTACCAGGCACAATCAACAGTTACCAGGCACAATCAACAGTTACCAGGCACAATCAACAGTTACCAGGCACAATCAACAGTTACCAGGCACAATCAACAGTTACCAGGAACAATCAACAGTTACCAGGCACAATCAACAGTTACCAGGGAAAAGGTTAAAAAGGAAGACAACAGTTACCAGGGGAGAACAGGTGGTGGGCAGGAGAGGAGAAACTATTCTCTAGATTTTGTGGCTGTGTTTGTATAGCATTTTCTATTATACAGTACAACTATGAGCTTCATCAGATTAACCTACCAAGACTTGTGTTATTAAATAACTGCATACATAAGACCGGTTACAAGAAATATAGCAAGAATATACAGAAGTGAGAAGCTAGTGTGTTGACCCCCCCCCCCCCCCCAATAATATATTACATTTATGTAACCTGATAAATAAGCTACATAGAGGCATATGCTGAACATTGCCAAGTATGCAAAAATTATATGAAA
The DNA here is from genome assembly GCF_978046115.1 of Saccoglossus kowalevskii. NCBI lineage: Eukaryota > Metazoa > Hemichordata > Enteropneusta > Harrimaniidae > Saccoglossus > Saccoglossus kowalevskii. The sequence goes on from NC_140644.1 coordinate 2,237,737, forward strand.
ATTATGTCATATGTTGAATTTCAGATGGGAAATAGGCTTTTATTGTGTATCTTATCATTTGCATACAATTTGAATATATGTCAAAGCAAGACAGAGGATGTGAATTAAAAAAAGCACCTCTTATTTCATTTTTAAATTCCTCCACTTCAGCAAGCAATTTGCATTGCTTGGCTTCTGCCAAGTATATAATAGTTTTAGCTATTAAGTTAAGTTTTCATAGCCAGCTACTATCTTATTTAGCCAATTGGAGATAATGGCTTAATTTCTTTTTGAATGATGATACTACTCTGTGTATGAAACTCCACGTTCATGATAACATAATTTTTTCCCCAGAATAAATCACATTTGGTAATCTGTCTGAGCCATTGATGGCAAAAGTGACAATTTTTGGTAAAATTGCTAAAAGTGAATCGGTGACGGGTAAGCGGAAGCCCACAATAGGAGCATCACAATATTCAGGGAGTCTAACTTGAACAAGCAGACCGACAAAGTGCTTAAGTTACTGCCTCACATACACACATCTGATAAGAATCACGACACGCAATAATCTAATGAAACATGATGGAGTCAGGATCTTGATTCTTTAACATTGCCCAGTGACGAAGAACATCTTTCTTTGTGATAATTCCCAGTAAACGTCTGAAAATACACAAGAGAATCATAACAAATAAAGAAGAAGTTCAGACTGAATTATCCATACTCTCATTACAGTATTATGAATTCACGTCGTAAGGAGGTAAAACAATTTGGGGTATAAACTGGACAAAATTTGCATTTTATCTTGTTTTCTATGTATAAGTGTCTCTTCATATCTTAATATATAATGTAACTGTATAAAGATTGATATATATTTTAAAGTCAAAATAGCTCCACTGTGTTGGATTAGCAACTTCAAAATGACTTGGTGAAATGTCCAGGTTGAAAAAAACGCAGCCTTTACCAGTTAATTTAACTGTTTTTATGATATTTCTATTCTGGTTGCTAGATATACATCAATCTAAATCTCCTAGCCAATGTTAGACATGTCAGTATAGTTATACTTACCCATTGTGAGTAACAAGACATGTCCGAAGACCTAATTTACGAAACATTTCCACTACAGTCTCCATTGGAGTTTGATCTGTCACTTGGAAAGGACTCTGGTAAAAATAAAATACAGGCATAAGTAATGACACTCATTAAAAAAGCATCAAATATCGACAACAATTCATACAACGTGCACCCTGACAATGTGATGTACCGGTAATCGGGATGAAACTCACCTGATCTAATATTTTCGTAAGTTTTAACGGTGAGGGCTGTCCTGGTAGCGAGTATCGTGGAACATGATTAGAAAAGAACACTTGTGACTGACTCACTACTTCTTCTTGGAATTTTCTGGCATTTGCTGAAAATTGAAAATACATGTACAAGTTAACACATCGTCTGTTGATGCAGTTTATCTCATTCATTTTTGTGGAGGCTTTTAGGAAGTTGTGTGTTAAAGTCATAAAAAATACTAATCTGTAATTTCTAGCACTTATATTGATACTTTGTGTAGGCAATACTCACCTAATGCAATAGTTAAATCTTTTCTTTGCACTAAACCAGAAAGTCTCTGTGATTCTTTAGAAACGACCATAGGATAGGCATTGTATGATGACTCAGTTGTTAAATTTTCTGAAAATAAAAAAAAGTTTTTCGAAATTAGGTAATGAAAAACCACCAACACATTATTCTGACAGAAATTAAACGTCCTCAGTGCAACATTTATCAGTGTTATATTAAAATAAAGACATGTTAAATTTCACCCACTCAATCACTCACATGATATTCAAATTAGTCAGAGCAATGTCTTGTTTACACACAAGGCCGACAGCATATGCATTCATGTAGCACAGTTTTAAAGTTTGATACTTAGCCTTGAATTATAGAATATAGAAACAAAACTATCTTATGCATTTAAACCTGTCAACACATGTCTGAGATATAACTGGACTGCCAGCAAGCCTTCAACAAACTGCTAAGATACCAACTTACCTAACTCTTCTACAGTCATACCTTCTTGGGTTATAACCGAAAGGGGAGGATCAGCTCGCCTGCAAGTATGTACAAACAACTATCAGACGCAAGTATAACAACCCCAAAACTTCACTTTTAAAAACACTGATTTATCACTGAAAAGCATAGTTAACAACTGTGGCCTTGCACATGGAGTTTCTTTTTCCCCTTCATCTAACATATACTTAAGTTGCCATAGTTGTTTTAACAGTGAGATAGGATGCTGAATGTATTTCTCAGTATCACTATATTTTTTAAATATAATGAAACAATTACAAACGTGCCATTGAAATTGGGTCTGTGTACTGATCTGATTAATGAATGAATAAAACTTCAAGATGCTATTGTTATTAAACAACTGTACTTCAGGTATAAAGTATGCTGACAACACACTGAAAGATTGTTTAGTGTCCTACTTGCAATATGCCAGTTTAATCATGTGATTGCAATCTAATCATTGATTGTTTAACGTACCTTGGTCTCATGACATCAGACGCTATCGTGCTGTGTACAAATTCCCTTTTACTATCAAGATAGGGATACCCATTCAGATAAATATGACCATCGTAACTATGACATCACTAAGGAGACTAGCTCACAGTATAATGAACAAGACATGTATTTAAAACAAAGGAATGTCACCTACACATGTGCAGGAATTGAGTCTTAAAGTGACGATAACAACACATACTAAAAATGCAAAGACTCATGGGTAAATGCTTGTTTGTAAACAATGACATGCTACGGCCATCTAACGCACGTGTAGGTAACAACTCCTCCCGCTTTGATTTGAGATAAATATTGCAGTTGACTATCAGGAAATTTCTAACAAAGTGAAATTGTTTTGTTTGATTTTTCTCATTTTTGTGTCACATTTTTCTTTCCATAATTTTGGACTGAATGAACATAATTTCATATTAGTTAGAGGTCTTGATAAAAATATTGACAATTTCATGTAGGTTTATTCATGACAAATGTGAACAACATGCACATACCGGTAATTTTCACATCCTGTAAAATTTTCAGTAAATTTTATCACCATTTTGAACCATACAGTTTTTGGATAGTGCTTTTAGTTTTTGACCAAACGGTTGGTCTATTTCAACATTCGATGTTGCAGAGGAGAAGACTATACAAAATTATTTTTGTCAACAAAAGTTGCCAATGGCACTCAAAGGGTCTTTGAGACCAATTAACAATTTCAGAAGATACATTTGAACTATATTTTGAAGTAATTTGGTACCCAGCCTTTACATATCTCAACAGGCATACAAAACACTGTGTTTGGTACCCAGCCTTTACATATCTCAACAGGCATACAAAACACTGTGTTTGGTACCCAGCCTTTACATATCTCAACAGGCATACAAAACACTGTGTTTGGTACCCAGCCTTTACATATCTCAACAGGCATACAAAACACTGTGTTTGGTACCCAGTCTTTACATATCTCAACAGGCATACAAAACACTGTGTTTGGTACCCAGCCTTTACATATCTCAACAGGCATACAAAACACTGTGTTTGGTACCCAGCCTTTACATATCTCAACAGGCATACAAAACACTGTGTTTGGTACCCAGCCTTTACATATCTCAACAGGCATACAAAACACTGTGTTTGGTACCCAGCCTTTACATATCTCAACAGGCATACAAAACACTGTGTTTGGTACCCAGTCTTTACATATCTCAACATGCATACAAAACACTGTGTTTGGTACCCAGTCTTTACATATCTCAACAGGCATACAAAACACTGTGTTTGGTACCCAGTCTTTACATATCTCAACAGGCATACAAAACACTGTGTTTGGTACCCAGCCTTTACATATCTCAACAGGCATACAAAACACTGTGGGAACAAGTTTGTACCCAGCCTTTACATATCTCAACAGGCATACAAAACACTGTGTTTGGTACCCAGCCTTTACATATCTCAACAGGCATACAAAACACTGTGTTTGGTACCCAGCCTTTACATATCTCAACAGGCATACAAAACACTGTGTTTGGTACCCAGCCTTTACATATCTCAACAGGCATACAAAACACTGTGTTTGGTACCCAGCCTTTACATATCTCAACAGGCATACAAAACACTGTGTTTGGTACCCAGCCTTTACATATCTCAACAGGCATACAAAACACTGTGTTTGGTACCCAGCCTTTACATATCTCAACAGGCATACAAAACACTGTGTTTGGTACCCAGTCTTTACATATCTCAACAGGCATACAAAACACTGTGTTTGGTACCCAGTCTTTACATATCTCAACAGGCATACAAAACACTGTGTTTGGTACCCAGTCTTTACATATCTCAACAGGCATACAAAACACTGTGTTTGGTACCCAGCCTTTACATATCTCAACAGGCATACAAAACACTGTGTTTGGTACCCAGCCTTTACATATCTCAACAGGCATACAAAACACTGTGTTTGGTACCCAGCCTTTACATATCTCAACAGGCATACAAAACACTGTGTTTGGTACCCAGCCTTTACATATCTCAACAGGCATACAAAACACTGTGTTTGGTACCCAGCCTTTACATATCTCAACAGGCATACAAAACACTGTGTTTGGTACCCAGCCTTTACATATCTCAACAGGTATACAAAACACTGTGTTTGGTACCCAGCCTTTACATATCTCAACAGGCATACAAAACACTGTGTTTGGTACCCAGCCTTTACATATCTCAACAGGCATACAAAACACTGTGTTTGGTACCCAGCCTTTACATATCTCAACAGGCATACAAAACACTGTGTTTGGTACCCAGCCTTTACATATCTCAACAGGCATACAAAACACTGTGTTTGGTACCCAGCCTTTACATATCTCAACAGGCATACAAAACACTGTGTTTGGTACCCAGTCTTTACATATCTCAACAGGCATACAAAACACTGTGTTTGGTACCCAGCCTTTACATATCTCAACAGGCATACAAAACACTGTGGGAACAAGTTTAAGGACTGTCAAGAGAAGATTAGGGCTTGAAATACTGGAACAAATGCATTGGTATAGTTGATGTCAAAGGATACATTCCTTCTCTTCCAAAGGCATCTCCAACCCATTTAGCTGTCATGACAGCAACCATTAACGGCACTATATATTGCAAACCACCTGTCAACTCAAACATTATGACAACCAACGACACTGAAAATATAAATTTCAATAATTAGTGACATTGTTTTATTGTTCAAAGATTGTTTAGTTAGCCCTATACTACAGCATGCAATTGCCATTCCTCCATTTTGAAAGGGTTCATTACATAGGAATTGTGTCACCCATACTCAAGTATGATACAAGTTACTGAAAACACTGAAATTCATTTTACATAGATATAATATTTGTACATACAAAAAAAAAAAATCAGGAATATAATAGTATTTTCACAAATACATGTAGATTTGATGCTTTGCAATAAGTTTTTATTAAAACCAGTGCACAAATTACAAATTCAAAGGGAGTGAATGTTGCAATGTGTGCAAGACTATGAAACTGCCTTGCTAGTTCTAAATTTGACTGGTTTTACAGTTTTTGTGCATAATTCATTAGGCATAATTTATTTGAATAAGTTTCTTTTTCGGGGTCGGAGCAATGTCACAGAATGTTCTACGTTGCTAAGACACGCACCACTGTGCATCTATTTCTATAGGCTCTGTGCAAGCTGCCGTGGAACGCTGATCGAATAGCTGGTGAAAATAAATAAATATGAAACAATCTCGAACAACCAAATTTATTTATGTTGCACATGTAGAGGTTGCACCGTTCAGATGTATCTCAAAAACTAGCCCGAAGCACAGTTTTTGACTGTTGTTTTCACCAGGGGGATGTTGCCAGGCTGTGAAAATGTTTGGTCCCGAGAATATAGCCATGCGTTTACCCTGCCATGTATTCGGTATTGTGTTTACAGTATGTGCTCAGCATTATACAAATTAGGAAAATTTATCCTGTTATTGTGATTTCAATAGTGTTAACAGTGAAGTGGTTTTATTTGAATAGAATATTATAATGTAAAATTTTATTGCAAGTTGGATGTACAATAATAAAGTGTGTAAAACAACCACTCAAGAGACTTCATTAAAGTACGGTAGTTGTTAGACAGTAGGTCTACATAAAAGTACGGTAGTTGTTAGACAGTAGGTCTACATAAAAGTACGGTAGTTGTTAGACAGTAGGTCTACATAAAAGTACGGTAGTTGTTAGACAGTAGGTCTACATAAAAGTACGGTAGTTGTTAGACAGTAGGTCTACATAAAAGTACGGTAGTTGTTAGACAGTAGGTCTACATAAAAGTACGGTAGTTGTTAGACAGTAGGTCTACATAAAAGTACGGTAGTTGTTAGACAGTAGGTCTACATAAAAGTACGGTAGTTGTTAGACAGTAGGTCTACATTAAAGTACGGTAGTTGTTAGACAGTAGGTCTACATAAAAGTACGGTAGTTGTTAGACAGTAGGTCTACATAAAAGTACGGTAGTTGTTAGACAGTAGGTCTACATAAAAGTACGGTAGTTGTTAGACAGTAGGTCTACATTAAAGTACGGTAGTTGTTAGACAGTAGGTCTACATAAAAGTACGGTAGTTGTTAGACAGTAGGTCTACATTAAAGTACGGTAGTTGTTAGACAGTAGGTCTACATAAAAGTACGGTAGTTGTTAGACAGTAGGTCTACATTAAAGTACGGTAGTTGTTAGACAGTAGGTCTACATAAAAGTACGGTAGTTGTTAGACAGTAGGTCTACATAAAAGTACGGTAGTTGTTAGACAGTAGGTCTACATAAAAGTACGGTAGTTGTTAGACAGTAGGTCTACATTAAAGTACGGTAGTTGTTAGACAGTAGGTCTACATAAAAGTACGGTAGTTGTTAGACAGTAGGTCTACATAAAAGTACGGTAGTTGTTAGACAGTAGGTCTACATAAAAGTACGGTAGTTGTTAGACAGTAGGTCTACATTAAAGTACGGTAGTTGTTAGACAGTAGGTCTACATTAAAGTACGGTAGTTGTTAGACAGTAGGTCTACATAAAAGTACGGTAGTTGTTAGACAGTAGGTCTACATAAAAGTACGGTAGTTGTTAGACAGTAGGTCTACATAAAAGTACGGTAGTTGTTAGACAGTAGGTCTACATTAAAGTACGGTAGTTGTTAGACAGTAGGTCTACATAAAAGTACGGTAGTTGTTAGACAGTAGGTCTACATAAAAGTACGGTAGTTGTTAGACAGTAGGTCTACATAAAAGTACGGTAGTTGTTAGACAGTAGGTCTACATAAAAGTACGGTAGTTGTTAGACAGTAGGTCTACATAAAAGTACGGTAGTTGTTAGACAGTAGGTCTACATAAAAGTACGGTAGTTGTTAGACAGTAGGTCTACATAAAAGTACGGTAGTTGTTAGACAGTAGGTCTACATAAAAGTACGGTAGTTGTTAGACAGTAGGTCTACATAAAAGTACGGTAGTTGTTAGACAGTAGGTCTACATAAAAGTACGGTAGTTGTTAGACAGTAGGTCTACATAAAAGTACGGTAGTTGTTAGACAGTAGGTCTACATAAAAGTACGGTAGTTGTTAGACAGTAGGTCTACATAAAAGTACGGTAGTTGTTAGACAGTAGGTCTACATAAAAGTACGGTAGTTGTTAGACAGTAGGTCTACATAAAAGTACGGTAGTTGTTAGACAGTAGGTCTACATAAAAGTACGGTAGTTGTTAGACAGTAGGTCTACATAAAAGTACGGTAGTTGTTAGACAGTAGGTCTACATAAAAGTACGGTAGTTGTTAGACAGTAGGTCTACATAAAAGTACGGTAGTTGTTAGACAGTAGGTCTACATAAAAGTACGGTAGTTGTTAGACAGTAGGTCTACATAAAAGTACGGTAGTTGTTAGACAGTAGGTCTACATAAAAGTACGGTAGTTGTTAGACAGTAGGTCTACATAAAAGTACGGTAGTTGTTAGACAGTAGGTCTACATAAAAGTACGGTAGTTGTTAGACAGTAGGTCTACATAAAAGTACGGTAGTTGTTAGACAGTTGGTCTACATAAAAGTACGGTAGTTGTTAGACAGTAGGTCTACATAAAAGTACGGTAGTTGTTAGACAGTAGGTCTACATAAAAGTACGGTAGTTGTTAGACAGTAGGTCTACATAAAAGTACGGTAGTTGTTAGACAGTAGGTCTACATAAAAGAGATTGGAATATTTTTTCTGGATCACCAACTCATACATTTGACAAAATATTCAACTAATGAGAAAAACACATTTGAGTTTACCAAAATCGAAAAAGTTTGTCTTACAAACAAAATGGTAATTATTATAATAATTTATAATAGTTTTCAAGTAAATGCAAATATGACAAAGATATTGCTGAAAGGGTGGTCGCATAAACAAGAGAGCTGTAATTTGTATACATGTTGTTCATGTGTTACATCTCAGAATTGCTTAAAAGCAATCACTATAGACAGGTTGTCTCCAGATAGAGGTGGTCATTAAAATAGGATTACCCTAACCGTACCCTCAAACTGATGTTTCCCATGATATTGTCACATTGCCTCCACAAACATACCAAAATCATGAGGGCAGGGGAGGACTAAGCTGGCAATGTGTTATTCATCTGATCAACATAAGTCAGATGATGCATGAATGTCCCCAGAATCTAAGGATTAATTTCCGAAGAGCTTACTTGGCTGGCTATACCTACTTCATACTGCCATATTTATTTATTTATGATCACTAATCTTTGCTATGATATGCTTCACTTTCAACAATGCCATCACTACTTTATTTTCTATATCCTCCTTATAATTCCGCTCTGAATCATTCTCCATTTCTCATCCTATATTGTAATTTACCCTACTATATCATGCACTCAGTTTGAGAGGATTTTTACTGGTATATCTTAGCTTAAAGGACTATACCCAAGTTGTTGCCCGAATACCTTACCTGTCATTCTAGTTACACCACCTAAAGCTGCTGCAGCTCCCACCATAGCGTACAAACCAGGATTAACACATGGTGTGGATGGTTTACAAAGATCTTCAAATATTCCCCAGTCATTATTGAAACTAAAATGAACCAAAAGATAATAAAATATGAATACAATACAACCAAGACAATTGAACATAAATACAACTAAGACAAAAAGTATGAATACACAACAACTAAGACAATAGAATAAAAACAAAATAAAACTAATTTCAAATAACCAAGTCACATGAAATATAATTTTAAACTTCTGTTTTTCAAAACCTCACGAGAAGGTTTTTCCAATTTGTTATGAACAACAAAGACCTAAACCAGATAAAAGCTCTTTAAGACATGAAAGATCCCCGAGAATATACAATGCAACCATATTCTTTGTTTGGAATATGACAGGAGAGGACAGTGCCTGGTGACCACCATAATGGTTGAACACAAGCACCTGCAGACCGTAACCAAGGATTTGCCCTTCCTAAGTGAGTCTATTGGAACTTCAGAGAAAAGATCACAATTACCCAGAGAATAGGGGCAACCCATATTGACCTAAAGTTCTTGACTAAATTTGAACTTGGATCTGCTCATCATGAGTATGGTGCTATGGTGCTACAACCATAGTGATCTATATAAAATACAAGTGAAATTAAATCAGGCAAATTCCCTAAAACAAGATGACCCTGTACCGGCCCAGAACACTATTTGTACATGTATGCTGTATATAATAACACTGTATTTACTATATTAGAAGAGCATCTCCAATAGAAGTGCATATAAACCTGAAATTGAGTGCTTTATTCTAAATAATCTTTTTTGGACCATAGATATACCCCTGTTATTTACATAAATATGAATGCTAATACAGTAGTAGCTTTACGACTGTTAATACTTACTATACAGCTTGTTCCATTCCTATACCCAGTAATCTTCCTGCACATGCACCAACTGCCATACTAGGAATGAACAAGCCAGCAGGAACCTGGTAACCAATAAAACATAAATTCCCCATCATGCTACAAATACTCAATTCAACTCATATGCTGACACTAATGTTACATAATGATTGTGTTTTGACAGAAATGTCACTTTCTGACAACAAATGATGCAAATACATGCCAACTAATGTTTTTGTAATCAATTAAAAATTATATTACCGGTACATAATTTCTGTACTCTAAAAACCAATTATTTAAAAGTTGTCGATTTTAGAATTTCTACATGATTATATGATACCTCAAAAAAAAAATATGAACCTAAAAGGTTATAAGAATTTAAAATTTACAATCAGTTAACATTACTGAATATAGTCTGCATTTATTTCCATATCAGGCTCCTAAATTGTTGAATCAGCTCGATTGCAGCTATCAAATCTACTGACAATCTATACTAAAAGTATTTTTTTAAAAAGAATTAAAATGATAGTTTTTCTGATTGCACTTATTATCCAGCGTGAATGTGGTGTTTTTATTTCTTTCTTGTTTTTTTTTTCTTCTGTTTCATGACTTGTGATGTAACTTTCAATTTGATGAATTATTGGTAAAATTTTAGTTTTATTAGCATATTACCACTTGTGTGCTACTTGTTTGTTGTGCTATGTTTCCTGAGGTTAAATAAAATGATTGATTGATTGAATTCCGTCAATGCTCCTTGTCAAGACTTACCTTGATGCCAAAGGTGAATACTGTGATAACTCCTTTGAAAATTAAAGCTAATAGCAGTAACCATAGTGATTCATAAACACCGGGACCAGCTGGTGATGCTGCTACATTCCCAGTATGCAACATAAGTGTGTAGTTGTGTTTGTAGTTACTGAAAAATAAAAGATAGCCCTCAATGTTGAAGGTAACAAATTACTTTGTTTTGGCAGTAAAGGCATGATGCCCACTTATGAATACAACTACAGTACCTTCCCTTTTACTATCAATAAAAAGTTTGAGACAGAGTGAGAAACTGACACTCATTGATCATTTTCCAAGAAAAAAACATGTTTTGAAATTCATCTTAGACACTGGCGATGAAAGAGAATTGATATTCTGTAGTAATTCACAATTGTGGATTAGTGATGGGTTTATATCAGAAACCCAGCCATTGTGGACCGGTTAATCGTTAGTTCTGATGTTTAAGTTTAAACATAAATTTACCACTACATTATCCCTATATTATGACATACATACCATAGTTTAAAATTATCTTCAGGTCCACAGTCATTAAATAATAATTCTATAAGTTGACTTGAACTCATTCTTGTATAAGGATTGGGATAGGATATTATTGCAGTAATTAGTGCCAATGTTATAACCTGCAAATAAACATTGCCCTTTGTAGCACGGTATGTGAGAGCACAAAATAAAACTATTTTCACAATCAATTAAAGCATTGAACTGAAACTTAACACTCACAGTTCATTTAAATATACATAAATTGAAGTCCTTGGTGAAAATGCTCTCTCTTTCCTCATACCAGAGAAACATAGGATTGATAAAATTGAATACATTACCTCAACCACAGGAAATTTTCCTAGTTTACTTGTTTTACGATATTTACACCATTTCAGATTCATTTTGATGAAGAATGCACCGTAAAGACCCTACACAAAAGAAACACAAAAAAGCAATTGAAAAATTAATACATATATAAATTTATCACATTATGAGATAGATATTACTGTATTGTTACTCCTGTATCACAGGATAAGTTCAGTATTACTGTATCGTTACTCCTGTATCACAGGATAAGTTCAGTATTACTGGTATCGTTACTCCTGTATCACAGGATAAGTTCAGTATTACTGGTATTGTTACTCCTGTATCACAGGATTAGATCGGTACTACTGGTATTGTTACTCCTGTATCACAGGATGAGATCGGTATCACTGGTATCATTACTCCTGTATCACAGGATGAGATCGGTATCACTGGTATCATTACTCCTGTATCACAGGATAAGTTCAGTATTACTGGTATCGTTACTCCTGTATCACAGGATAAGTTCAGTATTACTGGTATTGTTATTTCTGTATCACAGGATAAGATCGGTACTACTGGTATTGTTACTCCTGTATCACAGGATGAGATCGGTATCACTGGTATCATTACTCCTGTATCACAGGATGAGATCGGTATCACTGGTATCATTACTCCTGTATCACAGGATGAGATCAGTATTACTGGTATTGTTACTCATGTATCACAGGATAAGTTCAGTATTACTGGTATTGTTATTCCTGTATCAGAGGATAAGATCGATACTACTGGTATTGTTACTCCTGTATCACAGGATGAGATCGGTATCACTGGTATCATTACTCCTGTATCACAGGATGAGATCAGTATTACTGGTATCGTTACTTACCCCAAATACACCTAGTAGGAGGAATGGTACTAACTCAAAGAAGAACCATGGCGTGTCATATTCCACATAAAACATCACTAAATGGTCAGTACCAAATGGATTAATAGTTCTCAATACAAATGCAGCCACCAATGCACAGAAGAACGACCTCCATAGTGTTTTCATTGGAAAATAATAACTGACCTGATATGGGGAAGAATATACAACAATAATGAATGTATGACAACGATGGCAAGGTGAAAAATAATTTACAAGTAAAGTACATATACTGATAGATTGCATGAGTAAATAACTCACTTTAAATAGTGTGAGAAATAATAGGATGAATTTATATACAAAAAACTAAATATTTCAGACATAGAGATGAAGAAGTTGTCTTGCTTTACACAGATAATTATTTACTTTAGAAGAGAAATTCTAGCGTACACAACGCTCAGCTTCAAGTGGGCTTAAATCTCCCAATCAAAATGACGACACAAGTTCAAATAATTCCATGTATTAAATCGCTAGCATTGTCCCACCATGTTGTGTTTGATATAGGACTTGCAGCGATGCATTCAAAATACATTGTAAATTTACATGACATTTGAATATGTGATGCGGTACAACTGTAGCACTTAGAGTCATTTAAGGTAGTCATATAAAATGTATTGCGGCAATGAACATAAGATTAACTATCTTATAACATGACACCTTGCATACTGTAAAACCATTTATTTTCTCTATTTTGATGTTTTGAGCATAATCACTGTGTTTTAATTTCACAAATTTGTTGAGAAAACAATGATTTGAATTGTTACTTTACATATTCACATAGATTTAATTTAGTAGATTTTATTTATCGGCGAAAATAGCGGAATTAAAAACAGTGAACAATTAATGCATTCACAGTATGTATACCACACAGATGTAGTATCTTTCAACCTGACCACACAGATGTAGGTATCTTTCAACCTGACCACACAGATGTAGGTATCTTTCAACCTGACCACACAGATGTAGGTATCTTTCAACCTGACCACACAGATGTAGTATCTTTCAACCTGACCACACAGATGTAGGTATCTTTCAACCTGACCACACAGATGTAGGTATCTTTCAACCTGACCACACAGATGTAGGTATCTTTCAACCTGACCACACAGATGTAGTATCTTTCAACCTGACCACACAGATGTAGGTATCTTTCAACCTGACCACACAAATGTAGGTATCTTTCAACCTGACCACACAGATGTAGGTATCTTTCAACCTGACCACACAGAGGTAGGTATCTTTCAACCTGACACACACAGATGTAGGTATCTTTCAACCTGACCACACAGAGGTAGGTATCTTTCAACCTGACCACACAGATGTAGTATCTTTCAACCTGACCACACAGATGTATGTATCTTTCAACCTGACCACACAGATGTAGGTATCTTTCAACCTGACCACACAGATGTAGTATCTTTCAACCTGACCACACAGATGTAGGTATATTTCAACCTGACCACACAGATGGAGGTATCTTTCAACCTGACCACACAGATGTAGGTATCTTTCAACCTGACCACACAGATGTAGGTATCTTTCAACCTGACCACACAGATGTAGGTATCTTTCAACCTAACCACACAGATGTAGGTATCTTTCAACCTGACCACACAGATCCTGACCACACAGATGTAGGTATCTTTCAACCTGACCACACAGATGTATGTATCTTTCAACCTGACCACACAGATGTAGTATTTTTCAACCTGACCACACAGATGTATGTATATTTCAACCTGACCACACAGATGTAGGTATCTTTCAACCTGACCACACAGATGTAGGTATCTTTCAACCTGACCACACAGATGTAGGTATCTTTCAACCTGACCACACAGATGTAGGTATCTTTCAACCTGACCACACAGATGTAGGTATCTTTCAACCTGACCACACAGATGTAGTATTTTTCAACCTGACCACACAGATGTATGTATATTTCAACCTGACCACACAGATGTAGGTATCTTTCAACCTGACCACACAGATGTAGATATCTTTCAACCTGACCACACAGATGTAGGTATCTTTCAACCTGACCACACAGATGTAGGTATCTTTCAACCTGACCACACAGATGTAGGTATCTTTCAACCTGACCACACAGATGTAGGTATTTTTCAACCTGACCACACAGATGTAGGTATCTTTCAACCTGACCACACAGATGTAGTATCTTTCAACCTGACCACACAGATGTATGTATCTTTCAACCTGACCACACAGATGTAGGTATCTTTCAACCCGACCACACAGATGTAGGTATCTTTCAACCTGACCACACAGATGTAGGTATCTTTCAACCTGACCACACAGATGTAGGTATCTTTCAACCTGACCACACAGATGTATGTATCTTTCAACCTGACCACACAGATGTATGTATATTTCAACCTGACCACACAGATGTAGGTATCTTTCAACCTGACCACACAGATGTAGGTATCTTTCAACCTGACCACACAGATGTAGGTATCTTTCAACCTGACCACACAGATGTAGGTATCTTTCAACCTGACCACACAGATGTAGGTATCTTTCAACCTGACCACACAGATGTAGGTATCTTTCAACCTGACCACACAGATGTAGTATCTTTCAACCTGACCACACAGATGTAGATATCTTTCAACCTGACCACACAGATGTAGGTATCTTTCAACCTGACCACACAGATGTAGGTATCTTTCAACCTGACCACACAGATGTAGGTATCTTTCAACCTGACACACAGATTTAAGTATATTTCAACCTGATGACAATTTCTAATTTTTAAGAAAATTCAATTCTGATTGAATTTAGCTGTAGATATGTTGACATCAGAAGTAAAAGTTTGTTGTTCACATTTAGGTATAATTACTACTGATATGATATACAATACGCGGTTAGTGATCACCTGAGTATTCAGGACAATTTAATAAACTTTGCAACATGCTATATTTTTTTCTGATTTCTGTTGTTATAAATAATTTCTACGGCAAGTTACGCAAATTTAAAATGTGAACAAAAAGAATACAAAATTTTACAGTTGTTTGTGAAGTTTGCAAATTACAAAAAAAAGCTTAAACAATTATCAGTTGAATGGATGTCTGAATGAAAAAAGACGCAAACACATTTATTTTTATGGTAGTCTTATATTTTGTCATGCTAAACAGATAGAGCTATGGAAAATATGTTGATAGTTAAGTCAAATAATGGAGACCTAATGGACGACAGTATGATCACTGTAATTCTTTTATCTCAATTACTTGTACCAGCCAGTCGTTATTTACTTCTCAATGCAATTTACAAATTTTAACAAATTGTTGTACAAAAACCAAAATAGAGATATAACCTTTCTTGTGATAATGTCAAAACAAATGAGTCCTTGCGAGTCGCATACTGTATCTTGTACAGTTGAAAACTACCTTTAGTATATCATTACTCAAGGTATTTACTATTCTAGTCACAGTTTGTTCACAAATAAGTAAGAGAATTACCATCACAATGAAAAACAAAAACTATTAGCCAAGAAATACACATGTACACTGTTATATAAAATGATTAAATGTCATCTGACATGCATTTTAGCAACGTATCACACCAAATTATCTCCCAATAGATGATTACCATAGTCCCCATACTATATTTTAACTTGTTCAACTAAAGATATATTTGTTCATACACTACACATGCACTTGTGCAAATTACAGACTGAGGCGTTTCAATGTTCAAAATTTAATGATTTAGTAAATGCAATCTTTGGTTTATCTGTACTTCTAATAGAGTAAATACGGTATATAAATGCTACAATGCAACACACCAATTTCTGATTACCCATGGATAAGTGAATGTAGATTCAGATTTAAACAAGAGGTTGTGATTCGTCATTGGGACAATCTTTTGTAACACCCTTCATGTACAAAGTCAGTTGCACTATGATATTTTTGAAATTATATTTATCTGCATAAATGACATCATAATCACTGTTGTTGTGATTGGTCAACAGCTTTCAACTGTAATTTTAAGCTTCTGAATATTAATTAATTATTTATAAATTAATCAAAAATCAATCCAATGGTAATCCAATATGAGTATTGAATTTGATATCTGAAAATATCTCGTTTTTGTGAACAAAATGAGTCAAAGTGTGTCAAGGAAACAAAAAAGGACACACAGACAATGAAACAAAATGGCCACCAGTAAAATTCTAAAACAAAAGAACATGCGACAGTTATCAACAAAATCAGCCAAGCATGTCTCAGAAACAGTTAATGACATGTGAAAATGTCCATTTTACAACAAAAACAGTTAATGACATGTGAACATGTCCATTTTACAACAAAAACAGTTAATGACATGTGAAAATGTCCATTTTACAACAAAAACAGTTAATGACATGTGAAAATGTCCATTTTACAACAAAAACAGTTAATGACATGTGAAAATGTCCATTTTACAACAAAAACAGTTAATGACATGTGAAAATGTCCATTTTACAACAAAAACCACAGCCAGTCAGTAAAATTTCAGAAAATCCAAAAACAAATAACATGCATTATGTCTTGCATTTTTCAGCCAACTTTGAGCAAAATCTGTGAAAGCATATTTGAGAAATGATGGAACAGATAGAACCAAATCATAGAATAAACTTAAACTTGATAATGTATTAAATCCTTAATCTTAGCCATTAATCAATGATTGGTATCAGGAACAGATCAAAAGTACAATGCATTAGGTGACATACTTTGCATAGTACGGTAAGTACCATTAATCTGTATTAAAAGTCACATCCCTAATAGAAGTCGTACCCATTCTTTTTTGAAATTTTCAATTGAAAACCCCAAATTTACTATTTTTCAGATGTGTAGATGCTCTAATAAAAACTGCATCACTTCTGTTCCCTTTTAATAGAAGCCACGGCTTCTAATACAGATTTTACATTACAGCCAATGTTAAGTCAATGGTATTTTAGAGACACATTTTCACAAATATCTCCAAAATTATATGTGTGGGACACGTACATCAAAATTGAACTTTGTCTTAAGTTTACACATGTACTGATAAATAAGATACC
The DNA here is from genome assembly GCF_978046115.1 of Saccoglossus kowalevskii. Classification (NCBI taxonomy): domain Eukaryota; kingdom Metazoa; phylum Hemichordata; class Enteropneusta; family Harrimaniidae; genus Saccoglossus; species Saccoglossus kowalevskii. The sequence goes on from NC_140644.1 coordinate 2,255,208, forward strand.
CTACTTAAATACATACCTCTTCTAAACTAAATAAGACACCACCAACAGGAGCACCGAATGCCACAGATACACCGGCTGCAGAAGCTGCAGACAACACCTGCAATCAAAGCAAACAACAATCATTTCATACTTACACATGACAACACGTTATGTGGAAATGCATGGAATCCATCACGAATGCAATTATTACTAAACGGTGGAAAAAAAATGTTTAATAATGAGGTAATCAGAAGAATATGGCAAAATATGCACACATAAATTCCTGCTTTGATTTGTTTGATACAATCGGTGGCAGCATTGTCTGATTTCACATGCTTCATAGGAATTACTATGCAAGGTATCAAACGCATTTGCTGCAGACACAACAAACACCTTAGGTGTGTGTGCATGACAATCATTCCTAAAGTTATTACGTCTAAAGAAACTGTCACACTAATCTGTGCTTTAGTGTACACAGTATTCCTGTAAAGTACCCCTGCTCTTTCCTTCAATTTACAATCATATAGCCAGACTGTAATGCTTTTATTCCCCCTAGATTTAATTAAAATTTTTCTCATGTTTTTTTATGTCTCTAAGACATCTTTTTTTATTCCATATATCAAGACAGTTGCATACTATCGTAGCAGTTTCATAATATGATTTCCTGTGATCTAATTGGTTCATGCAGCTGATTGAACTTTGGCATCACGACAGACGTTCACAAACTACACATTATACATCTCAATTGGGAAGTAATTCTACACTGTATCACTTGAATGACTGTGAGGAATTGTATTTATCTAAAAATTTCTGTTAGTTTCAGATGTCAGTTAAAAGTTGTGTGTGAATAAAGCCGTATATTGATGTATAACTCTTAATTCTCCCAACCTTAGCTTGTATATGCACTGTAAGTTTCTTTCATCCATGTCCAGTGATCATTTCGAATATATTGTATAAAATCATGGATTAAATTGACTTAAAAATTAATAATCATGTTTACTATGCATCCTGTGCATGGGGCTGTAAATATATTACTGGCTTCAAACAATTAAGCATTTTCATTTTTTAATTGAGGAATTATGATCAGTTATGCAAATGAACAGTTTGTGTTTTTGATTATGCACTCACAAATAAAAATTCTTATAACCTATTTTTTTGCATTTAAAAAAAAATCGGATTTATTAAATTTAAGAAGTAATTTTGATTTGCATCTCGCCAAGGAAAGAAAGAAATGAAAATTACTATTTTTCACTATTTGGTAACTTGTATAGTAGGATCAGTACGTACATTTTGTATGTGTACATGTATTTAACTTGATCATTATTCCATATACAGTCCAGAATAATGTTTAAATCTATTTTTAATCAACTGCAGAAGCAGATCAAGGCATATAGCTATGTACACATGTGCAATGGTAAGAATTGCCACTAAGTGAATTTTAACTGGCACAGCATAATTCAATCACATTTTTGCAATTTTATTTTCTAAAAAAGATGAAATATTTCCCATGGTGAATGAAAAATATAATTTGGATAATTCTTCAAAAGTGGTACACATGTAACATGGTTACAATAATAAACAAATTCATCTTTTCTGAGGTATTCTTGGGTATACGCCCATCAATTACTTTCCCTGATGTCGAGGCACCTGCGCTTAGGTATGACCAGGGAAATATGTAATATGATAATTGATTTTTCTTTTCTTTTCTATTCTATTCTATTCTATTCTATTCTATTCTATTCTATTCTATTCTATTCTATTCTATTCTATTCTTTTCTTTTCTTTTCTATTCTATTCTATTCTATTCTATTCTATTCTATTCTATTCTATTCTATTCTATTCTATTCTATTCTATTCTATTCTATTCTATTCTATTCTATTCTATTCTATTCTATTCTATTCTATTCTATTCTATTCTATTCTATTTCTATACTACATGACTGTATTCTTTGAAAATATATTATGCTGTTATATTCTATTTCTTTACTATTCTATTTTATTCTATTCTACCGGTATTCTATTCTCACAAGTCATGGGTTTAAACCTTTTATCAGCATTCTGTAATCAGAGCATCCAATATGCACACTATTCAAGAAGAAATACTAACTAGATGATCATGACATTGCCAGGACAACATAGACATATCATACAGTTTAATCACTTAATTCATCTCAGTACTGACCTCGCGCTTCTTGGCTTCGTTTTTACCATATTTGGGGAATAAGTAAGAGAAGATGTTTCCACAGCAACAAGCTACATGTACTAGTGGTCCCTCTTTTCCTAAACTCAGTCCAGCTGATACAGCTAGCATCATTGTAATGGATTTTATTAATAATGTCCATTTCCCTAAATAACCACGAATGATGAAGCCACTTAATATTGTTTTAATCTGAAATAAAAACAGAGTACAGTCTCAGACAAGGCATCACTATGGTGACAAAAAGAAAATGTGCTTTAATTGGTAATTGTGAAAAGTGAAAAGGGGGTATAATTTTAAAAATAAATATATATCTGTATCTATACTTATCTTGCAAATTTGAATGAACTTAGTCAAGGCATACCCAAGAAATGACTCTCAATCAATAAATTGGTCAGTTTGTGACCAAGAAATTGCTCTTAATAAATGAATAATAACAAAATTAAGGCTCTCAATCAATGAAATAGATCAATGCATAGCATACCCAAGAAGTGACTCTCAATCAATGAAAAAAAAAAACTGTCAGTGGTAATAGTCCATGCATCTATCAAAATTGATTTATTCAGCTCAGATTTCTCATCTTCCTATGAGCAATGATGTAAGAAATACATTGTCTAATTGTGAATGCATCAAAAGTGTACTAACCTCAGGTATACCAGATCCACATGCGTATGGAGCAAACGCCCGTACTAAACTCACAGCTAGCGTTGCTAATCCAAATCCCCATAAAACATAAAATAAATAATTAATTATATAGCTGCCAGCATTATCGCCTAATATATTAAATAATTCTGCCCATGTATGCCACTTAGAGCAACCTTTATCATTGAATTTCAGTTGGTCTGTATCATTTTCTGCCCAACAACATTGTTCTCTGTTCAAATAAAACGCCTGCGGACACACTCCAAGTTTTAAATCTGTCATCCATGATGCTCCGATGTCGATTATCCCGGCACAGGTACCTAGAGAAAAGAGATACTTGTCGTTACTTTGTGATGCCATCCACAGATTGTCATGGTAATGTGATTTCAGGCTTGGATTGCATCCCAGAAGAACATAACAATATACCATAGCCCCTCCATCAAGCAATTATTTATTCAAAACACCACAGTGGTTGATTTAACCCTTCTAATTATGAAAGGAACTGCATGTATCAGTTACAATGTTTACCACTTGATAAAGAACAGTGATAGTTTGTGTGACAAATGGGACATGCAATATTTATACATTTTTGCAAAGTTATTCTCTATGACTAACCTTTGCATAAATGTTTACCACTTGTAAATTTGAGAAAGATTGTGGTTATTCAAGCAAACAAATAACGATAGAAAATTTATCACAATCTTATGTTTCAAAAGTAATTGGACATACTGTATGTCATTAACTTTATTTTTCAATATAAATTATTTTTTTGGTAAAAAAATGCCAAAAATTACATATTTGGGAACAATTTTCATAGAAATCCATATAAGGTATTATTTCATGAAAAAAAATATATAGCATTTATTAGAATTCGTGACAAACATAAGTATTCATCTTGTATATACATATGTAACCAAACAAAATATGTAGATATCGTTTACCATAGCAACTAATGATAAATGGCTAAATAATCACCATTTTCATGGATGCTTGAACAATGTCTTTTTGCAAATTTGTCATTTAATTGTTTGCTTAGAAACGCATTACAAATTGTTTCATACATGTATTTAGTAGCACAGGATACACACTGATATACATACTTTGGTCAGTTGTTTTATAATTTATATGTAACTAATTTTTTATCTGAGCCTGTGAACATCTTGTGAAGATACACCTGTAGTGATTAATGGAAAATTTAAGGGAACCATGGCAACACAAAATTTTGACATTCCAAATAACTAAGTAGTTTTCACTGGATAAAACAAAATGTTCATGTAAATCATGTAAGAATTGATTGAACACACATCGGCTGCTCACTACATTTTTTCAATTTATTTTGGTTATCCACGATATCTCTACAAATAGCCCCAACAATTTAAGGAATTTGAAACTACCGGTAAGTCAGAAGGGGACAGACTCATTAGTTATATGGCACTTCTGCACCACCAAATCATATACAGATGTTTTTAAGTCATTTTATGTAAATCTGTACAAATTCTGAAGGAAAACACAAATGTCTATGAAATGTCTCAGTTCTATCTTATTAATTATGCAAGACTCCAATTTTTCAGTGTGGATAAGTATCAACAATTAAAGTCCCATAGAAAGCAACTATAGATAAACATATTGACATGATCTGTATCGTCTTATCCCTTAGGCTATATTGACATAGTACAGTATTTTGCCGATATGCCATTTAGGGCACATCAGTTCAATATAAGGTCACATGTACGCTAGAAAACAACATAGATAAACTGTTGAAATGTACAATTGAAAGACGGAGCTTGAGTCATATTCAATTTTTACACTACTGAGCATGTAACTGCACATACATGTACATGCAATGCATTATGGGAAAGAACATATTGTATAAAGTGGAAACAATATTTTTGTAATTATTTATTTTCACTGGCATTTAATTTTACTATATTGATGTTTTTAGTAATTTCTCTGGGTTTATGAAATTGGCAGAGAAACAATGAGTTCTAATGTTATTTTAAATGTCTGTACAGAATCAACAAAATTAAAAACTAGCAAATAAACAAGGCCCTTTTTTAGTACATTGCAGATTGACTAACATATGTCAATATTTTAATAATTGATTTGCATCAATAATATTTTTTTTATTTTTAGAATCTTGAAGTATGAAGAATATGACATACTCTTAAATTTGGTTGAACCTCTTTAAAGTCACACCCACTTTAATCTCACTGTAAAATTTTTTTAAATAAAGTAAACATTTTGAATCCTCAACAAATTAATGATTAAGAATAATTAAATTTGGCAATATTAACTGAAGCCCATCACACACTATGGAACACTGACTATTCACCTCTATAATCTGAATAAATAATTGTATGGCAATGCAGCAAAATACTGCCCACGATGTGGGATAAATAAGTGTGGACATCAATGAGACTACCTCCATGGTAAAAAAACAAACAGAATAGAGTGGCATTTCTTTCACTATCACTTCTATTCTGACAAACATCTAGGAGACAGCAATCAATTTAAGCACAATCTTTCAATGAATCAAAGTGAAATATTCCACACTATATATCTCAGGGGAAAGGAGACGCAGACATCAGATGACTGCCGAGAGATGATCAGGTGAAACAGCAATTAATAACCCGCTGTACATGATATCAATCTAAAGGAAATAAACCAATCAAATGAAGATGAGTTATAAATAAGTATATTTCACTGTTTTCTGTGCTGTTTCATAGTTGATGTTTGTGAAGCAGAATGAAAATTAACAGTAGCCCAAGGCGCAAAGACTGCCAAATCTAGTACTGGAACTACCATTTTTCATAACTATCAGCCCAACTGGAATACTAAAAATTTACAAAAAATATTAGTACTTCTTTTATGAAATAAAGAATTAGTCTTCAAAACTATTTATATTCAACACAAATTGAGCAAAATGACATGGTATTTCTAATCACACTTTTCTGTACATGGTTGTAAGTACCTTAAAAACCAGATAGACTACCAAATAGTACTATTTGACTACCAGCTTTCAAAACGAGTAGCCTGTCAAACTTCTAATAAATGTTGTTATTTTCAAGGCATTTGAAGTGACTTCAATACGCTATGACATGCAGAGAAGCGGCCTCACGTTACACACCATCTAAGCTGCATGTAATCTATACAACAATCCAGGAAGTAGGATGACGTTTGAAAACTAATCAAAATGAAGCAATTGAGAGTTGAAATAACATGGCTGGCTGGCAACCTAACAATTTTATGTGTTTAGTGTATTAAGAAATACACAGTAAATGTCAGAATAGAGTGATATATGAAGCATTTTAAACCTCAATGTCATAATTTGAAAAAACTAAATTAACAAAATTTGCTTATTTTTATTAGTTAATTATTACATCCTCAATACTAATTTAATTATCTGTTTTAACTTTGTTACATATGTTCACTGTTTATAATACAGCCAGGTTACCAGTGCTGATACAATATACTATTAGGTACAACAGGGTGAATATAACATAACAGTTTAGAGAAATTAATTTCTTGAAGTCTACTTGTATTTATTGGTACATGTAAACCTTTTCATGGATAGGATTTCTCAGAGTGATTTTGTAGACACACACACATATGGACATAATAAATCAACTGATTTGTATCTACATTCTATGAATAAAACAAACAACTGAAAGTTTTCAATAAAATCCTAAGTTGCAACAATTTGAAGATCATTTCATTTAGATTTGTTTTTCAAATTAATATTATGCAGATAAAAACCAATATTTGGTTGTACCGTACTTTACACATGGGTTGTTAAAGTACATACAATGTATTTTTGGCTGAGAATGTAACACAAACTTTACTACATGTATATTGTGTTGAGTCTATATTTATGCAGTTTTGTTTGAGAGGAAGTACATAGTAGAGATGGGGGTGGGTAGGGTCAAAACAAATCATTTTTCAGTAATTTGTTGCGAAATGTTTGTAGTGAAGATTTTTGTATATGTTTTTAATGTGTGACCTTCATGGTCGAAGAGAAGGGGCAATTCAAATATAACATTAAACCACGTACATGCTAGACTTTATTTGTACAGGGTAGTCTGTTCAGTCATATACCTATCTTCTATATATTTTTTCTGCAAGTTCCTGTCATTTTACAGTAATCCACTATAAAGATACTGTGAATTTTGATATGCACTGAGGATAGGAACAGCACACAAGACAGACTTTTTTTAAGTCCACTCTGACTGGAGGCCATATTCGCAACAAGACTGCAAACTTGCCAAGTTGGCAGTACATGTAAGTATTCTTTTTTTTTTTTACTACTGAGTGGGCTGCTGATGACAGGAGTCAAACCCACTTTCTCTGACGATCTGGCAGACATGATAATTATTATACCACACACTAAGCAATGGCAACGCATACCCAACATGTGTTATTCTAATGATACTGTACAGAAAGAATATTCACCAGGTTTAATTTCAGCGTATTTGATGTTGTAGGGATATTCACCAACAGATTTTGTCGTTCAAATTTGTCTGCACTTTTTTTTTTTAGATTCTTCAACATTTCTGGAAATGAACACTCATTTTTGAGGCCAACAGACAAAATCTGAGCCAATTTTCAATTTTATTTTGTGAATTTGTGATGAAAAGAAGGAACTGGAGGTGAAAAGATTAAATTAAATGGTTTGTAAAGAAAACAATACATTATTATCTATTATTATTCAGCTATCAGCAAAATAGGTGAAACTAGAAGCCAGTGAATAATTAAGCTCTGTACAGTAAACAAATTCACATGTTATCATGGCAAATAACGTCTCAATCTACGTCAAATTTTACCAACTTAAAATATGTGCGTCACCGTTTTATTACTATTTCCTTCAATGAGAGTGACAATGTAAATAGCATACCTGCACCGACACCCACTAAAAACACCACAAGCCATCCTGACCAGGCATCGTGAGCAGCCTTCAATTTGTTGAGCGGAGACTTGTCTCTGTCTCGGTGAATCCTTTTGTGTCTCTGTCTGTCTTTCTGGATATCTTTTAACCAATCAATGGTATGGAAATCATCATACTTGCCAGTATCAATAGGAATATCTTCCAATGGTTCAACAAGACCTGCCGATGATAAAACAGACATTATATGTACAGCAACCAGAACCTTAACTGATGTAAACGTTAAGTGTTTACATCAATAGATCAATAGCCCTGTTCACACTCATAAAGGTGTGCGCTTTACTTGTGTTAAACCTAAGCCTTAAAAATGATTTATGCTGTAAATAGATTTTACAACACATTGATGTCTGAAAGCAACACAACATGTGAACTACAGTATAATTCATTTTTGTACAGAAAAATGCAGGTTACTTTCTGGAAGTACTTGCCACTGGGAGAACATATCAAATTGCCCTGATAATAGAAATATAATCACACAACCCTGTCATAGAGCAAGACATTGAAGGTGTCTGTGGTAAAATGCACTGTATGTACCATTTGTACTGTACAAAACAAAAGTTAGGAGAAAAAAAAGTGATTTAAAGTATTGCCTGTTACAAAAAAATATAAACAAGTAAATAAGCACACCTCAGCTAATATGATGTAGTTACATGACAACACAGGGACATGGTTCAATCTATAAACCATTGTTTACTGCTCTATATGTATATGAATAAAAGCTAAAACAGTGAATTACTCTGCCAAAGCTACTGTAATAGTTCTATTTTAGTCTTCACTTTTCTTCAGAGTATTGCACCAAAAATAGCCAAATCTTTGAGCTAAAACTGAAAATTGTCAGTTGGTTTCAAAATTAGGGTTAATTTCCAAAAATATTGAAGAATAAAAGAACAAGCAGCCTCTCGGCTGAGATAGCTCCGCTGTTTGCAATGCACATTTCAATTATAGAACAGAAGATATCATTAGAAAATGAACAATATGCATAGTATCAATGCAATGGGACTTGCTGTTTTCAACAAAAATTCAAAAATATCATTTTTCACCATAAATGATTGTGGTTTTTAACAAGAAGAAAATATCACTTTTTACCAAAAATGCCAAAAATATTCACCAAAATTACTTAGATAATTAAGTTATCATTACAAAATGAACAAATCAGAGAGAGGTCCGCATGTAGTACCTATATATGTAATATCAAAGCAATTGGACTTGCGGTTTTTAACAAGAAGTCGAAAATATCACTTTTTACCAAAAATGACAAAAATATTCACCAAAATTAGAGAACTAAAGATATCATTACAAAATGAACAAATCTGAGAGAGATCCACATGTAGTACCTAATTATGTAATATCAAAGCAATTGGACTTGCGGTTTTCAACAAGAAGTCGAAAATATCACTTTTTACCAAAAATTACAAAAATATTCACCAAAATTAGAGAATTGAAGATATCATCATGAAATGAACAAATCTGAGAGAGGTCTACCCAAGGTACATATACACCAAGTATCAAAGCATTCAGGCTTGTAGTTTTCAAGAAGAAGTCGAAAAAGTAAAACATTGACACGGACGACGGACAATCACTCATATGATAAGCTCCGCTCGACAAAGTTGACAGCGGAGCTAAAAAAGTGAAGAACGATTTGGGTGAGAAAATCTGGTAGTGAAAAGGTATAATCTTGTTCACCAATATTACATTAATAATAATATTTATATTATTATTTTTATATAAAACTGTGATAATCATCCCACCACACATGCCTGAGACATGGGTCTGATATATAACGGTATATAAACAAAGATGGCGACTTTGATTGTTGTGCAAGAAAGACACTATCAAGGGTTACTTTGGTAATTCCTGGAGTGATTAGAATGCATCAAAGGATTCTAAAGTAGTCCAAGTCAGTATTTGTTACACATCATAGCAAGATCAAAACTCGCATGCATGCTTACTACTTAGAGGGCACATTGGGTTGTGGTAAATCACTGTTTATCAACACAACACTTGCATATGCATTGCATGATAAGTTCGACATTTACGTGTATTTTATACAAACAAAAACGTGGAGAAAGAACGGCATACAAGTATCACTCAGCTCAACTCACAAACTGTTTACATTGGTGCCAGAATAATTTGTATTGGTTGGACTTTACTGTTTATGTAATACCCTGGTAGCTTCTGACACGATATATAAATATTACATGTACAGTGTGGGAGTAATATAACTTACAAGCTGGCTATCAGCTGACTAGGACTTTTCATAAAGTCTGCAATTTTTGAAGCAAGTATCACTTGTCATCAATAATTTCAACTTATTCCTTATATTACATTATGAATACGAGACATATTAAGCAGATTTATCTGTAAAATGTAGACATGTAGAGTATTTAAATCAAACTAAGCCAGCTTAACCTTTTCAGCACCAGTCTTTCTCGCCAAATTATTCTGCACTTTTTTCTTATATATTCTTCTATATTTCTGGAAATGAACCCTAATTTTAGAGCCAACAGGCAAAATTTTATTCAATTTTCAGTTTTTACTCCAAACATTTAGTTGTTTTTGTCCCAATCTTCTAAAGAAAAGTGCAGACTATAAACGGGACTATTTTGAGAATTTGTGATGAAAAGAAGGAACTGGTGGTGAAAAGGTTAGAGCCAGCTAAATGTTAAGTTATATGTACAGTACTGTACATATTCCATGTGCTGTGGGAACAATGTTGAGCTCTTTTTAGCACAAGTTGAAATTATAGTGTGGACATGTCTATGTAGCAGTGAATGAGATTACAATTAACCGCATGGTAGATGTCATGGCAATTAAAACTAATAAATCTTGACTTGCAGTATAAGGTTCTTTTTCTTTAATGATCTACTATCTACACAACAAACCCATTCCCTTCTTTTATTACGAATATTTATACATTTGTCAATTGTCATTTAAATACTTGTGACCAAAATCTGTGAGCAATATCACTTCCTGATGCTTATATATTTTTGATTAGAGATAAAGTGCAAAAAGTTCAAGCAACATTTTGTGGAGCTGACAATTACCATTGAGGGGCATCAGATAAAGGCAAGCAGCAAATTTACTTAATACTAGATTAAGTAAATGCTGCATGGTTTGATTGTTGATGGAATATTCCATTTGTAACCAAGGGGTGCAAACATTTTATTCCATCATTGCAGATACAAATTTTAATTTCTTTTCTCTTCATATACATTATTTTTTGTTTTAACAAAAATCTCAAGCCTGACAGGGATCCCCCCAATTCAAATTGACATTGACATTGAAATCATCTCGACTGACCAAGTCTGCTAGGCTGAATATGGTAAAAACACGCAAATATTCATGTTTTATAATTGGTACCGTGTGGGGTTAAATGGTTGACAGCATAGCAGTAACCTGACATTAGAATAAACTAGTACATGCAAGGACAGGTGCAGGGGGTTGGGCAAGGGCAGGGGCCATGGAGTAGATGATAGCGGTTAAAGGTCACTATTTGCATTTTAGTAAGTGATTCATACACATGTGTGAAGATGTAATGATTAATAACCCTCCATGCCAACATTTAAATTAATTTTCCAGCTATTTGCATACTATTCTCATAAATAGATGGGATGTTACATACTGCCATGTGTTAGCACCATAAAAATAAATTTTAATCAGTAAGGTATTACATGTATTTAAAAATTAGTACAAAGCTGCCAACGTTCTTAGAACATCAGAAACCAAAATATTAACAGTCAGTTATCTTGTAATTGATTGACTAATTGTAAACAACGAGTTTAGACAGGGTTTAATTTCCCAGTTTAGACAGGGTTTAATTTCCCAGTTTAGACAGGGTTTAACTTCTCAGGGTTTAGACAGGGTTTAATTTCTCGGTTTAGACAGGGTTTAATTTCTCAGTTTAGACAGGGTTTAATTTCCCAGTTTAGACAGGATTTAATTTCCCAGTTTAGACAGGGTTTAATTTCCCAGTTTAGACAGGGTTTAATTTCCCAGTTTAGACAGGGTTTAATTTCGCAGTTTAGACAGGGTTTAATTTCTCAGTTTAGACAGGGTTTAATTTCCCAGTTTAGACAGGGTTTAATTTCCCAGTTTAGACAGGGTTTAATTTCCCAGTTTAGACAGGGTTTAATTTCCCAGTTTAGACAGGGTTTAATTTCTCAGTTTAGACAGGGTTTGGTTGGTTTAGACAGGGTTTAATTTCTCAGTTTAGACAGGGTTTAATTTCTCAGTTTAGACAGGGTTTAATTTCTCAGTTTAGACAGGGTTTAATTTCCCAGTTTAGACAGGGTTTAATTTCCCAGTTTAGACAGGGTTTAATTTCTCAGTTTAGACAGGGTTTAATTTCTCAGTTTAGACAGGGTTTAATTTCTCAGTTTAGACAGGGTTTAATTTCTCAGTATAGACAGGGTTTAATTTCTCAGTTTAGACAGGGCTTGGTTAGTTTAGACAGGGTTTAATTTCCCAGTTTAGACAGGGTTTAATTTCCCAGTTTAGACAGGGTTTAATTTCCCAGTTTAGACAGGGTTTAATTTCTCAGTTTAGACAGGGTTTAATTTGTCAGTTTAGACAGGGTTTAATTGCTCAGTTTAGACAGGGTTTAGTTGGTTTAGACAGGGTTTAATTTCCCAGTTTAGACAGGGTTTAATTTCTCAGTTTAGACAGGGTTTAATTTCTCAGTTTAGACAGGGTTTAGTTGGTTTAGACAGGGTTTAATTTCTCAGTTTAGACAGGATTTAATTTCTCAGTTTAGACAGGGTTTAATTTCTCAGTTTAGACAGGGTTTAATTTCTCAGTTTAGACAGGGTTTAATTTCTCAGTTTAGACAGGATTTAATTTCTCAGTATAGACAGGGTTTAATTTCTCAGTTTAGACAGGGCTTGGTTAGTTTAGACAGGGTTTAATTTCCCAGTTTAGACAGGGTTTAATTTCCCAGTTTAGACAGGGTTTAATTTCCCAGTTTAGACAGGGTTTAATTTCTCAGTTTAGACAGGGTTTAATTTGTCAGTTTAGACAGGGTTTAATTGCTCAGTTTAGACAGGGTTTAGTTGGTTTAGACAGGGTTTAATTTCCCAGTTTAGACAGGGTTTAATTTCCCAGTTTAGACAGGGTTTAATTTCTCAGTTTAGACAGGGTTTAGTTGGTTTAGACAGGGTTTAATTTCTCAGTTTAGACAGGATTTAATTTCTCAGTTTAGACAGGGTTTAATTTCTCAGTTTAGACAGGGTTTAATTTCTCAGTTTAGACAGGGTTTAATTTCTCAGTTTAGACAGGATTTAATTTCTCAGTTTAGACAGGATTTAATTTCTCAGTTTAGACAGGATTTAATTTCTCAGTTTAGACAGGGTTTCATTTCTCAGTTTAGACAGGGTTTAATTTCCCAGTTTAGACAGGGTTTAATTTCCCAGTTTAGACAAGGTTTAATTTCCCAGTTTAGACAGGATTTAATTTCCCAGTTTAGACAGGGTTTAATTTCTCAGTTTAGACAGGGTTTAATTTCTCAGTTTAGACAGGGTTTAATTTCTCAGTTTAGACAGGGTTTAATTTCTCAGTTTAGACAGGGTTTAATTTCCCAGTTTAGACAGGGTTTAATTTCTCAGTTTAGACAGGGTTTAATTTCTCAGTTTAGACAGGCTTCGGTTGGTTTAGACAGGGTTTAATTTCCCAGTTTAGACAGGGTTTAATTTCCCAGTTTAGACAAGGTTTAATTTCTCAGTTTAGACAGGATTTAATTTCCCAGTTTAGACAGGGTTTAATTTCTCAGTTTAGACAGGGTTTAATTTCTCAGTTTAGACAGGGTTTAATTTCTCAGTTTAGACAGGGTTTAATTTCTCAGTTTAGACAGGGTTTAATTTCTCAGTTTAGACAGGGTTTAATTTCCCAGTTTAGACAGGGTTTAATTTCTCAGTTTAGACAGGGTTTAATTTCTCAGTTTAGACAGGCTTCGGTTGGTTTAGACAGGGTTTAATTTCCCAGTTTAGACAGGGTTTAATTTCCCAGTTTAGACAAGGTTTAATTTCTCAGTTTAGACCGGGTTTAATTGGTTTAGACAGGGTTTAATTTCCCAGTTTAGACAGGGTTTAATTTCCCAGTTTAGACAGGGTTTAATTTCCCAGTTTAGACAGGGTTTAATTTCCCAGTTTAGACAGGGTTTAATTTCTCAGTTTAGACAAGGTTTAGTTGGTTTAGACAGGGTTTAATTACTCAGTTTAGATAGGATTTAATTTCTCAGTTTAGACAGGGTTTAATTTCTCAGTTTAGACAGGGTTTAATTTCTCAGTTTAGACAGGATTTAATTTCTCAGTTTAGACAGGGTTTAATTTCCCAGTTTAGACAGGGTTTAATTTCCCAGTTTAGACAGGGTTTAATTTCTCAGTTTAGACAGGGTTTGGTTGGTTTAGACAGGGTTTAATTTCCCAGTTTAGACAGGGTTTAATTTCTCAGTTTAGACAGGGTTTACTTTCTCAGTTTAGACAGGGCTTGGTTAGTTTAGACAGGGTTTGGTTGGTTTAGACAGGGTTTGGTTGATTTAGACAGGGTTTAATTTCTCAGTTTAGACAGGGTTTAATTTCTCAGTTTAGACAGGGTTTAATTTCCCAGTTTAGACAGGGTTTAATTTCTCAGTTTAGACAGGGTTTAATTTCTCAGTTTAGACAGGGTTTAATTTCCCAGTTTAGACAGAATTTAATTTCTCAATTTAGACAGGGTTTAATTTCCTAGTTTAGACAGAGTTTGGTTAAAGTTTACAGGGTTTAATTTGTCAGTTTAGATAGGGTTTGGTTGTTTTAAAAATACAAATACATAATTCTAAATGTTAGTGTAATCCTAATTGGTGTGTTGGAAATAGACACATACTTGGGTTGCACAAATCTATTTTGGGTAGCATGGAAATAATCAACCTTAAAAATAAATCAAATGGGATTTTTTTTTACAGAAATGCATGATCCATATGCAATAATGCATTAATTTTTTGAGAAAACAGCAAAGCATGGAATTAAACACATATGGTCTACCCAATCTCTGTGTATGGTATGGTTTTATTGCTTTATAATTCAAGTACCAATTACCAGTTTCTTGCTAGAATAACCCAAATCACAAACAGCTGCCAATATCCATTAAAGAGAGTGAAAATCAATTTACTGTGTGAAGTCTGGTGCATTCACAAAATTTGGCAGAAAGTGATATGCATAAAAGCATGAGATTTAAAATAGATTTAATTATACACTGAATGCAAATGTCAAAAACATAATCCTAAGAAATACATTCAAGGTTTTTACTTAAAAATACAATCTGAATTTCAATACATATACCGATAATAAATTATTTAAAACATCAACATAACAGACAATGTCAATAAAATGACTGTACATTGTTAAAAAAATATGTCTTAGTTGAAATATTTGGGTTGAAAAATATTATATCTTATGCCTGCACAATTTATTCACACAAGTTACTGTAAAATGATTAATTTTCACTGGGTTTAAAGTTCCCTGATTTAGGCATATTCAGTGGGTTTTGAATTCATGGTTTTATCATTTAGATAATGTGTTCTATGCTAAATTTTACATATTCACTGTGTTTTAATTTGGCACATTTTCCAGTCAGCGAAATGAACAAAATTATAACCCAGTGAATAATTAACCTTTTTACAGTATGCCAATATCAATAAATACATAATGTGTAAATATTCAGTAAGTCTCACACCAGATAAAAAGCAGCTTTCAGTACTGTTCCTTTACCCATTTGAGTGCCAAATATTTTTCATATTTTTTCCAAATTTTCATCAAGACAAGCAGCCAATGCAAATTATGTCGATTTGGTCAAAAAATATGAAAGTAATGGTTGAGAAATACCTTAAAATGGACAAAACATTGCACCAAGAAAAATTATAGAGCTCAAGGGATTAAGAAAATATACATTGGTGTTAATGTTAATAATTAGCATGCATATTGACAGATGATAGGAACAATAACATGTGGGGGAAAAAATGTATATTTCCAGGTGATAGGAAATTTTTTTTTTCACAAACTCATAATCTGATGGAATTAGTAGGGTTTGTGCTCAAAACAGAAGAGACAGAAGCATGTCAGTGGTTAAAATAAAAAAAAAACATTTATTAATATTATTATAGAATAAATTAAACTAACAGAACAAGACCACTTCAATCTACTCTTACATGTACATTGTATGTTGTCCCAATATTTACAGTGCAAATGTATAATTTATTGCTGGATAACGCATCCAGAAAATTCTTCTCTTAACAAACAAATCTATGAAATGCAGTTGTCTGCTATTACAGGTGTATATAAAGCAAGAAAAAACACTGGATGTCAGCATAGACAAGGACCTTACCCCGGGGAACATCACCTGAAAGACTACCTAAAGTGATGTCACTTTGAAAACAGTTCAGTGCATTTGGAAGTTTAATTCTTTTTAATCCTGCTTGACGACCCTGCATAGATTTTAAGTCATAAATAATTCAATTGACTATAACTGTACAATATACATGGCACAGTGCAACACACCATGAATAATGCTGGCTTACTGTGAAACACCAGCCATACAATGTAGTACCCTAAAGTTTACCCTTTATTCGCAGTCTGGTATGATTAGTTTCCTAGCTTTCGTATTTAATGTCTCAATTGACCTGACACGCTATCAGAAAGCAAACAAGCACAGTCGTCTTCTGACACAGCACAGTCATGTCAAGCACTTCAGGTATCGTTTATAAAACTAAAAGCAAAACTTACTTACACTCACACTGACTTAATGTACAGATCTAACTTCAAATCATTTTCTATTGTAAATATTATGATTCAATAAAGCCAAATAAATTAAATTTATTGTAATTAGTAACGGTTTTAACATTTGGGGGGGGGGGGTAGACACGGATTTTAATATATTTTTCCCAATATAAAGTATTTGGGAACAATAGAAATCATGAAATGAAAATTAAGTACTAGGTCATTTACTACACAGAAGGATGTAAATGAATTGAAAAATTACAACATTGGTGGAATTACCATAGCTAATTTGCATAGAAATAAATACATTTTTTGCGTGAAATTAACTTTCCCCAATGTTCATCAAATGAAATAGAAATATTAGTAATTTTTATAAAAGCATAAATTAGCTGCTAATAATATCATTATAAAACAGAAACTTCTCGTTAAGTTATCAAGTATCAATAGTCCTGATGTATACACTGCAGCTATGTATGTATTTATAATCCACAATTTATCAGAATAACAGCTTATAATATAAATCAACACACAACATGGAAAATCCAATAAATCCAATTTAAGTATTATCTACTAGTATATTTCTCAAAGAATTAATGCATTATTGAAATTATTGCATATGGATCATGCATTTCTGTAAAAAAAAACGTAGGTGGATCTGATAACCCTACACCTCAAATTTATAAACTACCTTGAATATTTTGTGACAGAATATGAAAAACAAAATATTGCAAAATTACACAACATTCAATGAAGCTTGAAACTGACTCTAACTTCTGAAAATTGGAAGTGTTTACTGGTTTACATTAAGCATAGGTTTTGTTGATTACCGGGGTAATCATCAAGCTAGAGCAATGATGTACATGTTATTGATACCTCATTATAATTAATTTGTTGCTCTTATGTAATTTTTTTAACAGAGGGACAACTAAGGTAGGTTATCCTTCATGAAATAATTATTCATTTAAAGATGATAGAAATGTATTCTTGAGAGACCCCTGACTTGCATGCATTTGCCATGCTGACAACAAATTATCAAACTGTAAGGCATTTTGTTATTTCCTTACAAACATAATATGTCAGTGTCCAAAAAAAAGTGAAAACAGCTGTTTGTGACAACAGGTGAGGTCTTAATAGCATAGCTCAATAAAATTGATTTCTATTGCTGTAAGTAAATGACGCCTTGGGAGGGAGGGAGGGAAGGAGTGATATGGTTTTATATCTTGCAGTATATTAGTAAGATAAGATAATTATTTTAAAACCTCACCATGCAATACATTACATGTACCTATTTATGTCATTAGTAATTGATTATATTGTATTCTGACTGAAATGCCAGGCGACTGAATATACAAGACACACAATGGCAGACATCGTAGTGACATGAACAGACAAAATATAGAATAATCAGTAATGTACCTTCCTCTTCAACCTTTGAATGGCCTTTGATGAGATATTCGGTTGCCGTGGATATGACTGTGTTTGCATCATTTGCTAATAACTCAGCTTCATCAGAAGCAGTAGAGAAAGCAACACAGTAGCTCATACTGATATCGTACCCTCCGTACTACTGATGGTTATTATGCACAGGGTATTCCACTGGAGAGGACTCGTTATCCACGGAATGGCTACCTCCCAGACTGGGCATAAATTATATACTACTCTAACTGGGCAACTTGGATGGCAGTCACTTCCTGACTTTTGATGCGGATTGATTGTTCCCATGACGACAACCAAAAGGTAAAAATTAAGGCAAGCACTACATTTGATTGATAATAAATAAAACCCTTTGAAATAAATGTCACTTCAATATCCCCGACAACAGTAGTTAAGACACCAAACTGATTTGAATAAAAGGGTAAAGAATGAACAAAATTGGCATTCTTTGGTAATAGATCTTCAAATGGACGAACAATTTAATTAATCATGTTATATAAATGCAAAAAAAAATCATTGAACTTTAAAAGTCAAAGTGTACATTTGTATTAGGAGGGTCATATTCCAAGCATGGTTGATTATTGATGAAGTCATCAGACATTAACATAAACTACATGCATACAAGGTGCATTGGGGCAGGTGATAGTGATTTTTTATTTTATAGAAATACTAAAATACTGAATAAAGAGGCCAGTATAAAATTCTCATTCTATTGGTTGATTTAAATCATTACATAATAACACATGCCATGTCTAAAGAACAAATGTTAATGGACACGTATAATGTGACTTGCAAGTTTTTTTTAGCTCTTTAGTATTCAAATTTAATAGCAGTCACTTAAATCAACCAATCACTTATTGAATTGCTCTGGGTACATCATAATAGCATATCACTATTTCTAAGTGTTTTCACATCACAACTATACAATATTCATTTGAATAGCAAATTGATTGCAATTCAATACACCTCATATATATAAAACTACAAAATATATCTCGGTATAAAAACACCAGTGCATAGAAATCTTAGTAACCTTTTCATAACAGACTTTCTCGCCCAAATTTGTCTGCACTTTGTTCTTATATTTTTCAATATTTCTGGAAATAAATTCTAATTTTTAGACAACAGACAAAATTTGAGTAAATTTTCAGTTTTTATTCAAAAAAATTTGGGTATTTTTGTCCCAATGTATGAAAAAAATCTGCACACTATAAATGAGACTATTTTGCGAATTTGTGATGAGAAAATGGAACTGGTGGTGAAAAGATCAAGATTGGAAATATACACGACATCATGCCTATTCAATATACCGGGGTAAGGTCAGAGTTCACCAGTGAGGCAACAAAGAGGTGATACATGTATGTAGGATTCAAATACTTGGTATGTACATCAGTGGATTACATACTTGGTAATCCAATACATGGCTTATAGTATATTCAATAATAACCATTTTGCTATGTATATCCATCCCAAATTCCAATTTACATATTAATTTACAAGTCTTTTTCTTGGTCACAAGAGGGGGCTATTTATTCTATACAGATACTGAAAGCAACATTGTTGCCAGAAACTGAACAACTTTTCTACAATCTGTTCCCGTGAACAAAACAATTTATTTTTACTAAATTTCATCTTGATTACTAATTTTTGAAAGATGTATATTCCTGCTTTCTTCTACATTTATATTTGATAGTCAATTTCCCAAATGGATTTAAATCTACAAAGTACAGTATAATTGTTAGATTTGCTTAGTGTGTCAGTACAATGTCTGGTTTTGCTAAAGTGTGTCGGTACAATGTCTGGTTTTGCTAAAGTGTGTCGGTACAATGTCTGGTTTTGCTAAAGTGTGTCGGTACAATGTCTGGTTTTGCTAAAGTGTGTTGGTACAATGTCTGGTTTTGCTAAAGTGTGTCGGTACAATGTCTGGTTTTGCTAAAGTGTGTTGGTACAATGTCTGGTTTTGCTAAAGTGTGTCGGTACAATGTCTGGTTTTGCTAAAGTGTGTCGGTACAATGTCTGGTTTTGCTAAAGTGTGTCGGTACAATGTCTGGTTTTGCTAAAGTGTGTCGGTACAATGTCTGGTTTTGCTTAGTGTGTTGGTACAATGTCTGGTTTTGCTAAAGTGTGTCGGTACAATGTCTGGTTTTGCTAAAGTGTGACGGTACAATGTCTGGTTTTGCTAAAGTGTGTCGGTACAATGTCTGGTTTTGCTTAGTGTGTCGGTACAATGTCTGGTTTTGCTAAAGTGTGTCGGTACAATGTCTGGTTTTGCTAAAGTGTGTCGGTACAATGTCTGGTTTTGCTAAAGTGTGTTGGTACAATGTCTGGTTTTGCTAAAGTGTGTCGGTACAATGTCTGGTTTTGCTAAAGTGTGTCGGTACAATGTCTGGTTTCGCTATCAAAGTCACAGTGTGCTCATGTTTTAAATTTGTATTTTATTTTATTTTACAATGAACACAAAAAAACAGGGCAAATGAAACAAAAAACATTTTTGCCTGCTTGCATTTTGATAACCTGTGCAATCGTATAAAACGATTGATCTTGCCTCGATGTAGATACATACATGTATTAGCATTTCTCTGCCCAGAGTGCGGTTCCAGCGTCTTCATTTAAAATTTTGAGAAATTAAGAATACGCAATAAATTGGCCATTTGCAATGGTTACTAAATTATTGTGTAGAAACTTTGATAGACTTGCATCGCAACAATGGTGCATGACTAACTAAAACCATTTGGTAAAATTAAACTACAACGTTCCATTCTCATTGTAAATATGGATTGATTATTATTGTACAGGACTTGAACAGAAACGTCAAGGGGAAAGTCAAGTTGTTTTACTTGTTTCAATCCACAAGATTGTTTGTGCTGCCAAGTGACTGAATCGAATGGTTGTCTCAGCGCTGACCCAAGACCATGATAGCCATTCAATGAGGATTGTGAATTCACTAAGTTGTTTTAACAATTTGTATCAATTTAACAGACTTCCAAATTATTCATAGTAGCACATGGCGCCAATAGATTTTTTGTGCTGACCTAGTCAAAACAAAATGGCTGACATGCGGAAGGTTCGGAATATGTCGAGGCGAATCAATTTTTTTGAAACTTGCAAAGCGAAAAAATAAACCAGGCTGTTTGGTTTTGCATTTACAGCAACGGGCGCCTTACACGAATGTGTAATTTATACTTAACAATATGTCAACAATGGAACGACCGATCGGTCCGAAAATATTCACAGCGAAAACTAAACCGTATGTTTTCCGATGCCCAAAAAATGTAAATTAAAAATCTGGTACTTTTTTTTCTGCTATGTTTTATATCCGCCGTTATTACCGGCAAAATTTTATGCCCATCGTTTTTACCGGTAAAATATTTTTGTTGTTATTCCCAGACACTCAGGCCCTCAGTTTCGTGTCATCGAGTTCAGCCACCGATACACTCGTAACTTCATTTTTAAACCCACTTTTGCACCAGACTGACTATCAGCATACATGTAGTTGATTCACTCACTGTAACTGTATCAACATTAATTATTATTTACAAGAGGTGCTGAATAATTTCCACCAGAAGCACAACACTCGCATACATACACTTACTAATCAAAGAAAGCTTAGAAAGAACTCCCATGTGCTGAGAGTATTGGAGACACATTAAATATAATTCGAAATTACTTAGCTGAAAACTGATTATGCAAATCAGAAAATTAATATGACCAGATTTGAGTGTAAAACTAATGAGGTCTGCGCAATGTAACAGAAAATCTATGTCTCCAAGTTTAATTGAAATGTGATTAGAACCAAAAAATTATGAATTATTATGCTTATTAGGGAATTAATATGAACAGATTTTTACCCCAAACTAATTAGGTTTGTACATTGTCCTAGAGCATCTTTGTACTACCTAAGTTTCATTGAAATGGAATAATCAGTACCGTGAAAACTCCAAAATTTCGACCCCTCTAAAAATTCGCCCACCTATTTATTTGCCGGGTTTCGGTGTTTTATTTACCTCCAAATTTTCGACTCCACTAAAAATTGCCGACTCATTCTTATTCGAAAATTGCGACCAGTTTTAGTTTTCCCCCAAACGAAAAAAAAAAACGATGTGAGCGTTCAAACGGGACCTTCCTCGAAGGCATGAATCCGGGTTTCTGATTGACTGAGAGATTTTTATTTTATTGGTAACGAAAATATATTCTAAATAAACGAAGTTTCAAATAAAAACGAACACAAAAATCTCGGCATGCTGCGTTTCTGAATTGTTGATTATTACTGTACTCAGTAGTGATTATAATAATGTACACAAAATAAATTTGTTGAATGGTTATGAAATACAAATAAAAGTCAACTTAGTTTCATCGTAAGCGAATGATTCCGGTCTCGTATAAACGTTTGATGCTGTAGGATATCCGCCATGTTCTCTTAGGTCAAATCGCTAATTATACCAATCAAAAAGCTGGATGATGCCAACGTGTTCAAATTACCATAGCTTATTTAAATATGTTAATGTTATTGAACGCAATGCGGAAGAGATTGATGTTGTAGTACGATATTTTGGCTTGGATTTTGATGCGAAAACGGCATGATTTTTTTTAAATAAAAAAATTAGTTGTTTTTAAAAAATAAACTGGTCATCTGAAGAATACTGTAAAATCTGTATTAGAAGCCGCGGCTTCTATTAAAATGGTACAATGCAACAGAGGGGATGCGGCTTCTATTAGAGCATCTACACATATGAGAAATGATGAATTTTTGGTTCTCAATTATTCAAATAGAATGGATGCGACTTCTATTAGGGATGCGGCTTCTAATACAGATTTTACGGTAATTTAACATTGTTCACAGTGATAACAGCTCATTCTCGAAAGGAAGCTTACCCGCTCACGCTAGTCACGATAAAAATCATACACGTGTACTCTTGAATAGACAAACGTCAATGACTACGGTAAAACTTAGACTCTATTTTAGCCGGCAGGATTGATTGAAATGTCCGAAAAATGACGCCAAAATACACCTTAAAAGTCCCATTTTATTTTCTTAAATCCCATTTTATTTTTTAATCCAAGGGCGAATTTACGGCAGAATTTGGTCCCTCAAATAAGGGACACGTGAGCTTTGATTCTAACCGGATACATTGCACTGGGTCGGGGAGATAGTTTGCTAAACTTCCATGCATCTTTTGTCCAATGGGTACCTGTACTTCGAACATTCGCAAGTTTTTCTAGGTAGTGCGAGACAGCTTTGTCTTTTGACCTATTAGTTTTGTGCTGACCTCTTCTCCGCGTCTTGATGTTTTGTTTTGCTTGTCATAATACTCACTGATTGATGACTTTGTTTAGATTTTGAGTTACAACTCGGCCACGACCTTTGCTTTTACCGTGAAACATGAGGAAGTTTACGTCAATTGACGGACATTGCATTTTTTAAAAACTAATGAAGCACACTGTCTATCATCCCCATTTTTTCATTTGCTGATTTCTATTCTGAAAAATTCGACCGTCCGAAAATGCACCTTAATTTTGACTCTAAAAACACGTCACATATCTAACACCAATTATTTAAAACCGGTCGAAATTTTGGAGTTTTTACGGTACTTTAGATATCAGTGTGAAAGCTTAAAATTGGTTAATTATGCAAATTAGGTAATTAATATGTACAGATTTTAACCCACAATTATTCAGGTCTGTCTATTGTCCTACAGCATCCATGTACATTCATTGATATGTGATGTATAGTACCTGAGATATCAGTGTGAAAGTTGGTTAATTATACAAATTAGGTGATTAATATGCACAAATATTTACCGGAAACTAATTGGGTCTGCATAATTCTAGATTCATTGAAATGTGATGATTAGTACTTTAGATATCAGTAGAAAAGCTGAAAATTAATTATGCAAATTAGGTAATTAATATGCACAATTATTTACCCTAAAACTAATCAGGTCTCTGCATAGTCCTAAAGGATCTATGTACCAAGTTTCATTGAAATGCGATGATTAGTACTTGAGATACCCATGGAAAAGCTGAAAATTAACTAATTATGCAAATTAGGTGATTAATATGCACAAATATTTATCGAAAACAATCAATCTCTGCATAGTCCTTGAGTATGTAAGTACCAAGTTTCATTGAAATGTAATGCTAACTACTTATATCAAATGCTGAAAATTAATTAATTATGCAAATTAGGTAATTAATATGTACTGATATTACCATAAAAACTATCAGGTCTGTGCATCTATGTACCAAGTTTCATTGAAATGTGATGATTAGTACTTGAGATATCAGTGGAAAAACCGAAAATTGACTAATCATTATGCAAATTAGGTAATTAGTATCCACGGATTATTACCAAAAACTAATCAAAACCTAGCATTAGTTCAGAGCATCTATGTACCAAGTTTCATCAAAATCCAATGAGTGGTTGTTTAGATATCAGTGGAACAGTCATGGAACCACTAAAAAATAGCTAATTATCATGCAAATTAGGTAATTAATATGCACGGATTTTTACCAAAAATTAATCAAATCTGCGCATATGTCCAGAGCATCTATGTACCAAGTTTCATCAAAATCCAATGAGTGGTTCTTTAGATATCAGTGGAACAGTCATAGAACAGCTAAAAATTAGCTAATTATCATGCAAATTAGGTAATTAACGAGCATGGATTTTTACCAAAACCTAATCAAATCTGCGCATTGGCCCAGAGCATCTATGCACCAAGTTTCATCAAAAACCGATGTATGGTTCTTGAGATAGCAGTGGAACAGTCAGACACACATACACACACACACACACACACACACACGTACACACACACATACACTTTGTACAGACACACTAACTGCAGAGACTCCCATTTTGTGCTTCGCACATGGGAGTCAAAAATGACAGACACACATATATTTTGCGTAACAGTTTGTTTCTCTCGACCCACAATCAATGCAAATATTCAACATACATGTACATAATGAAAATTAGGACAAGAAAATACACACACTGCCCACTATTAATAACTATAATAGCTTTTCTTTAAAGATGGAACATGTATGTTTTTTCCCCGAATCCACGCCAAAATCAATGCCGGGAATTAGTGGTTATTCAAATAACTTTCTCGCAACTAGAGATGATACCACCTCAACAGTTACTAAAATTAATACTGTGATTGCAAGTACAATTTACAAAACTTATGATTTGAAGCATGACATTTTGAAGTTTATTTTCAAACGCAACTTGTTACTGAACCATCCAGGTTTTTTTGTTTGGATATATTTGTGTCTGACGTGTTCAGTTCCATTGTTCTCCTCATTTGCATGCAAACAAAGCTAATGAGCTGCTTGCGTCAACACAAGGCTAACACGCCTTAACGTCATGTTGCCATGGTCATAATGCGATCTTAACGTAGTGTTACAACATTTTTACCATCTATCTTTCATCAAAAAAATTCTATTTCAAGCCCACCGCGATATACATACAGTGAGATATTCCAACTGCCGGGACTTTCACCATGATTGACCTCTATGATGAAACACTAGTAGTAATCTCATTCTTAGCCAATCAGTAAAGCAGATGCATCGGTCAAAGACGAAAACATTGCTAAAGCTGAAGGGATTTTGTTTGATGATGACACTGACACTGACTTGGACTTTGATGAAGATGACAATGAACGTACAATAAATAAACTATGAACTTTTGTAATTTTTACTGTGTAAATTTTAAAATTATTATTGATCTTATATGACAGTTGATCCGTAATGTTGATCTGCGTGTTATAAATTTTCTTGAATTTTTGTTTTGTTTTGCAGGGGATTTTTTGGCAATTTCCATGTTCAGGACCCTGGGCTCTTACATGAATAAATAGTTTTATACAGTATACTCCCCAGGGAGTTGAGATGGCTAATTAGTTTTACTAGTATGACCAGGGTAATATTGTGTCATTAGGCATCAGTGATCAATACCAAATATAATCAAAGAAAGCTTAGAAAGAACTCCTGTGTGCTGAAAGTATTGGAGACACATTAAAAATTAATTCAAAATTACTTGAACTTGAGATATTGATGGAAATGCAGAAAACTAATTATGCAAATAAGGTAACTAATATGAACACATTTAAGTGTAAAACTAATAAGGTCTGCGCAATGTAAAAGTAATAAGATCTGCGTAATGTACTATCTATGTACCAAGTTTCATTGAAATGTGATTAGAACTAAAAAATTATTAATTATTGTGCTAATTAAGAGAATTAATATGAACAGATTTTAACCCAAAATTAATCAGGCTGTCTATTGTCCTAGAGCATTTATGTACCAAGTTTTATTCAAATGTGATGATCAATACTTGAGATATCAGTATTAATTAATTAATTATGTTAATTAGGTGATTAAGAAGCATAAATATTTACCAAAACTAATATGGTGTATAGTCCTACACATGTAGGTTCATTGAAATGTGATGAGTACTCTTTAAAAGTTTCATTAAAATTCAATGAGTGGTTCTTAGGACAAATTAACTAATTAAGCAAATTAGTAGTTAATATGCACAATAATTTATCATAAAATTAATCAGGTCTCTGCATAGTCCTAGAAGATCTATGTCGCAAGTCTCATTGAAATGTGATGATTAGTACTTGAGATATCAGGTGAAGGGCTGAAAATTAACTAATTATGCTAATAAGGTGATTAATATGCACAAATATTTCTGCAAAAACTAATTAGGTCTCTGCACAGTCCTCAAGTAACTATGTACCATGTTTCATTGAAATGTGTTCATTACTACTTGAAATATCAATAGCTGAAAATTAATTATACAAATTAGGTAATTAATATGTACTGATATTACCCTAAAAACTATCAAGTCTGTGCAGTCTCATATGACATCTATGTACCAAGTTTTATTGAAATGTTATTAGTACTTGAGATATCAGTGGAAAAGCCGAAAATTGATTAATCATTATGCAAATTAGGTAATTAATATAAACAGATTTTTACCCAAAACTAATGAAATCTGCGCATTAGATCAGAGCATCCATGTGCCAAGTTTCATCAAAATCCAATGAGTGGTTCTTCAAATATCAGTGGAACAGTCATGGAAGAGCTTAAAATCAGTTAATTATCATGCAAATTAGGTATTTAATATTCATAGATTTTTACCCAAAACAAATCAAATCTGCGCATTAGTTCAGAGCATCCATGTGCCAGGTTTCATCGAAATCCAATGAGTGGTTCTTCATATATCAGTGGAACAGTCATGGAACAGCTAAAAATCAGCTAATTATCATGCAAATTAGGTAATTAATATTCATAGATTTTTACCAAAACCTAATCAACTCTGCGCATTATCCCAGAGCATCTATGTACCAAGTTTCACCAAAATTTGATTAGTGGTTCTTGAGATAACGGTGGAACAAAAAAAGTGGCATACATACATACATGTGTTCTCCACGAGGGGTTTTAGCAGGGCGCAGCGCCCTGCATAGGAAGTCGTGAGCCCTGCATTCACATTTCCCGTCCCGATCATATACATTGTATTGTTAGTTGAGTATTCAGTGTTCTCACCCTCTTTAATTTATTTGCGCCCCTCTTCAATTTGTAGCGCCCATCTATTTATCTTCAGCACCCTCCTATGTTTTCGGTGACAGGCTGTTTCACAGTCCCGACGACGTTATTGAGAGACCTCTTATTAATTGAGAGGCGATAAAACAAAGAACTAAGAGACAGATAGTGGCATAGGTGACAACTAGGGCAATGGATTTGATGTCTGGGGAAAAACTGACTGAATAAATAAACTAAAAACAATGAATGGATGCGTGAAGTGATTGTCACAAGCATTGCGTTAATCACGCAATGGGATAGTCAAAACAAGTTTTCTCATCATTCCTGAATTAGCTAAGACACTTAAGAACAGGAGAACCAGCAACAACTTACTGGTCCAATTGCTTGTTACTTGCCTTTTATTGGCGAAAAGTAAAAAGAATCATCAAATAAATCACCAAAACAAAACGTACGGTAAACACTGAAACAACATGGATGTCACGGTATCTGATTTGACCTTTGTCCTCAGTACCCACAATGCAATCAACATGATGATTAATTTATTTACAGTCATTTGATTCGATTTTTTCTTTTATTCTTTTAAATAGTAATTTTGTTATGTGAAAATATTTTTCTTCTTATTACTTGGGGTTTTCAACTATTACAATATCTCAGTGCATTTATAAAAGCCTATGAAAATGGAAATATTTAAAAAGAAAATTAAAAGAAATAAATGAAAGGCTAGAATTTCACAACTTGTTCCATTACACTTTTACAAAGAATAAAATTGATATTCTTCATTTGTCAAAGTTTATATTTTTTTTACACATCAAGTGGTTTAACTAATTCATCAAAATAATTCAAGAACATTAATATACTACTTGTACACAGTATATAATTGATGTAAATATAAAAGTGCTAAGAATTTCCTTTGAAATGTTTGATTAGTATGCTAATTATATGCAAATTAAATATGTTAATTATATGCAAATTAGTACCCCTCTTTAAATTTTATTTGTGGAGAACACTGCATACAGACATACAGACAGGGTAACTGCAAAGACTCCCTTTTGTGCTTCGAACACGGGAGTCAAAAATAACAAGCCATGCATGGCACAGTCCCCGTTAGTTATTGAATTTAAGATATATAGTTTTGTTTATAGTAATATAGCTGCAATATAACCATGTCAGGAATATGATTATGATGATAGTCATTTGTATCTGATCGTCAAACAAGTACTTGTCCATATTAAGAGATATTGCTCTAGAACAGCATTAATTAAAACAAAATCAGCCATTTTGAATACATGTATATATTTATAACATGATGTATAACGAATATATAAAATTTGAAGATAATCAGTCAAAGCATGTCAGAGATATGGCTCTAGAAGCCCAAGCATTAAAACAAAATCGCCGGCAGTCAGCCATTTTGAATCAGATCTGAAAAATAAAATGACGTACATCAGGAACCCGTAATGTTTAATGTATGTACCAAGTTTGAACGAAATCCATCCATAAATGCCAGAAATGATTGATATTTGATGATTTTTAAGCACAAAATGGCCACCATTCAGCCATTTTGAATAGGATTGTCAAACCAATATATCTGTATATCTATGACATGATGTATAATGAATATTTAAAATTTGAACATAATCAGTGAAAGCAAGTCAGAGATATGGCACGAGAACCACATTCATTGAAACAAAATGGCCGCCAGTTGGCCATTTTGAATCTTATCTGAAAAACAAAGTTATTTTCATCAAGATCCCATAATGTCTAATGTATATACAAAGTTTGAACAAAATCCATCTGTAAACAACCGAGAAATGCTTGATTTGGATGATTCTTTAGCACAAAAATGGCCAGCATTCGGCCATCTTGAATCAGATCGTGAAACAAATTTATGTGCATATGTATAATACATGTATGATGTCCGTGTGAAGTTTGATTATGATTGGTCAGGATGCATGCACGCACGGAAACACGGACTCACAAGGGTCAAATCATAAGTCCCCGTTTTCGAACTGTGTCCGAACGGGGACTAATAAAATTAAACTGAGCAAGTTAAAAATAAATTTCTTACCTTGTGTAGAATCTCTAAAATTAATTTCAGATTTACTGTTGTCATCATCTGTAATATCGATGAGGTCATCGTCCTCCTCCTCTTGGATATGTCCAATCCTTTCATACCTATCTATAGGCGAGTCTAGCTCATCTACTGATGTATTATTCGCCATGGCAGGCGATGTACAATGATTCAACCTGAAAGTTACAACAAAACAAATGGTAAGTACTCAAATTTGAATTTAGCCTTTTGAAATTCAGTCACCTGTATGCATGAAAGTAAAATGAATAGACTTTACACATGACTCCTCAGGGCTAGACGTTATAGCTTGGGTAAAGTAAAATAGCCATTCTGACAACTGAATAGTACCGGTAACTCAATTAACAGACTGTAGGAAACATATAGATAACATACATTTGGGACAAGAGAGTTTAAAAATTAACATTAAGCTCTAAACATTTTCAAGATGGTACTTTCTGGGAAAACAGACTTACAAACTAAATGATTTCTTTCATTATTTTATTCCCAAATGGCAAGTATCGTATTTGCTCTATTAGAAGCGTATCTCCAAAGGAAAAAAAACCAATTTATTTAGACCATGGAAACACCTCTGTAATTTATGTAAATGGGTGTGCTATCGATAGAACAAATATGGTAGTTGTTATTCAAGTTTAAAGTCAGTGAGAAAAGGAAGGAAATTGGCATAAACAATGAACAAATTAAAGGTGTTATTGAACAAAAAGAATCCAGATATGCCAAGATGTGTGACCTTAACCCTGTGTCACGCATATAATGCCAATTAGATACGAACACTAATGGATGGCAGTCACTTTCTAACTTTTAAAGGGAATTGATTGTTCCCATGACAACAACCAAGAAGTAAAAGTTAAGGCAAGCACTGCATTTGATGGATAATAAATAAAACATTTTGAAATAAATGTCACTTCAGTATCCATGAGAATAAGTAATTAAGAAACCAAACAGATTTGATAAAAGGGTAAGGAATGAACAAAACTGGTATTGTTTGGTGATGTATTTACCAATGGACAGATAATTTAATTAATTAAGTTAATATATAAATGCAGAAAAAAAACTTTGAAAGTCAAAATGTATTAAGAGGCAATTTAGGTACATGTTATTTTGACAATCGATCAATGTCCAATTTGTAGCAAATACAACATGTTGTCAAAACTATGAATGCATACATTTAGGTCTCATTTTTGTACCACATTCAGCGATAGAAATAATGTCAGAAAAGCAGATGCTGCCAGTCCAAAACATACATCCCTGTTTGTTAGTATCCACTGCATGTAAAATAATTCACTAATAAAATATAGGATATAGAGTGTGTCAGCTTGTTAAAGTGAAATACTAATACCATCATTTTATTTTTATTAAAGCATTGCCATAACACTATTTATCTAGATGAGGAAAGAGTAATTACATGAATACACTTGTAACAAAATATAATTCACAGAAGTGCCAGAAAGTATCTGGGAGAGGAACAGGTACTTGCTATATAGAAAGTGTGATAAACAATTCAATCAATTTCAAATTAAATCTGTCACACATGTTGGTGTATTAAGACATAATTAATTACTACCAACAGATAATCTTATGTTTTATATCATAATTTTAAATTTACCAATAGAAGTAATATTGTAATTATTTTATATGAAAAAATAACAAAATATTGAGATAATTTCCACTGATGTTATTAATAGATCTATAATACTAGTAGTAGATTTTCAAGTGGTGGTGGTCATCCGACTGGGTCATGTCGATATCAGTCACATGGCAACATCCTGTACAGTCTATATGTCAATGCGATGTGTACATGTACATGTAAAATGTACACGGGGTAGATTCACGTATAATGTAACATTTGTTGTTTTGTTAGTGGGTTTCTCAACAAACATATACTTAAACATGTACATGTCTTAACCACATATGAATAATTAACTGAAGGATTATTAAATACAGACACAGAGTACTATAGTACAAATTAGTATAAAATTAAATAAAATACACTTCATTACCAATTACAAACTATGTTTTATGCTAAAAAATTTGACATCATTTAAAAACACAGAAAGTTAGCAACAGAATTGATCTTGTGAATTAGACATTCTGTGAAAGTTAATGTCACACCATGTTTGCTTAAGAGACTACTTAATGGTCAAATTCACTATTAGGTTTTTTTTCATAATTCTGACTATTGAAAATACTCTTCTTAACACATTCATGCAAATGACCTTGTAATGATGTTGGCTAGACAAGAAGTTCTATTTTTATTTTAAATGTTCACATCATGGATTTAATTCAAAATGAACACAAATGAATAATTAATGTGTTTAAAAGACTTTTTAGATGATTTGTATAGAGTTTATTTTTACTGATTCTTGGTGAATTAAATGTAAAATAAAGAAAAAAATGTATATTCGCTGGATTTTATTTTCACTGAATTATCTCTTCAGCGAAAATAAATTCCAAGGGAAAATAAAGTGTTTTACAGTATTCCATAGACTTTAAAGACCTTTCATATTTGTACTTGTTAGCACTTATGGTATTAGAAAATATCAGCCTTGAAAGAGTACATGTAGGTTTTCTCAACACTGATGCTGTATAATGTAACAGTATGGACAAAATATAGGAATATGCAAACAAACATTAAATAAAACTTACAAAGCATTTCAGAAAACCATGAAATAAATCTCAAAATAAAGTTGAAACGACTTAACAATGCCATAGATAAATATGTTGTATCACTATACTAGTAGCTTCGCGATGATTGGCTTTCGCGGTAAGTAGCAGAAACTTGTATCACTACAATGTTCAGTGTGCATGGCCTCTGAATTGTCAAAAACATTTCTCTGTTAACAGTTTAAATGTTTTGAGCCAAAATGTAATGATGATACTGTAAAATACTTTTTTTTAAGCTGGAATAAATTTTCTCTGAAAAGACTTTTTGTGTGTTTTGTAAGGAATTTATTTTCACTGAATCATTCCTTCAGCTAAAAATAGCAAAAATTAATTCCAAGCGAAAATAAAGTATTCTACAGTAGTATATGCAGTGATCAAAAGATATAGGACTGTGTCTGTGAACAATTTTGAATACATTTGATGGAATCTATGGTTTGTGTAAGACACATACATCCATGTACAATTAGTGTTATTAAAAGATTGTTCTAGTCAATGAAAACTTCTTCCAATATGAATACACCTCAAAGGTAATCTGGGGTAGAAGTATCATAAAAAATAAAAAAATCACAACAGTTTGAAATGCTTTGTAAACCAAATAATAATAAACAATAACACATACACAAAACAAATCAGTATTTTGACCGTACACACCAAAGGTTGGTGGTCGTTGTGCAGCGCATATTCGGATTTCATGTAAACAAAACAATGAATTTTACTCATGTTACATATGACGCTAATCATTACAGGCCACATTACAATTACAAATTTCAACACAAAATATACATCGTATTTGACTTACAAGCACATTTCCAATAGTAGAGTGTTTTACTCATACATGTACAACATGTAAATGTATGAGCCAAAATAATTTGTAATGATTGGACTTTATTGTTTATGTAATACATGTAGATGTAGATTTTAACAGTGCAAATACAACACACAATATACATATACCGGATTCAGCTGATACCCCGCCCTGGGGGATCTTATGGAAGATTTGATTTTTTTAAAGAATATTGTGGATCAACAGATCGCTCGGGCTATGTTATGGCAGATATTACGAAGCCCATCTTGTCTGAAAAAATAACCCTGCGCTGGTAAAAATGGTCTCAGAAAATGTATAGAAAAATAATGTTTTGCATTGACCAAATGTGATCATGCAAAATATAAATTCAAAGTGTTTTAATACATTGGTGAGAGGTCGCATTTTACATGAACAAGACCATGCACTAAGAAGGAAAAGCAAGCCAAAGTCGAAACGGGGTGCATCATGGACATGACACAACACACGTTGCGACAAGTGAGTGATTAGCGACATCGTTTTGGGACGCAATTGAACTTCAAGTACTTCTTTGCGAAACTTGCTACGCGGCGATGCTGACATCAAGTGTGTGTTGACCGAAGTTTGACCACAAGTCACGTACTGAACTGGCGCGTTACCTTAGCAACCTTTTTCTTTTGCGGTCCGCGCGGCGATCCAGTAAAATTGTTATTATATCCGACGGTACTGTAATTACGCAACTTGTATGCAACTCTGTACTGGCTTTGAATATATCAACGTCGTTTACTTAGTTCACTGCTTTTCTAATTCACAAATTTGCTTACAATATTACACGAGCTCTAAATATTTCAACTGTGTAATGTATTGCTTTCATGATAATTACGCAAATTCAAGTTATTTTTTACCATTGTTAGGGCACTGACCCGGGGTATTAGGTCTGTGAACATTTCAATATTACCGACTTGATAATGTGTTGCATTTGTAATAATTACGCAAACATAAACATGGGCGCATTTAAATCATTAAACAGGATAGTCAGATGTCTACGGAAAGTCGAGAAAATATTTTAGATACTTATTTTAATTATTTTATTCGAAATGAAGTGAATATGTAATATAAACCATACCATGCGTCATATTAAATTTTACTATAATATAATAAACTCTGGGCAGCGCACTTCAATCGCATTATTCACATACATTTCGACTGAACTCTACTAACCACGTGTTTGAATTACGTGCGACGTTGGGTAATGACCTCCAGAGTTCACGCACTGATATTTAAATTCGGGCCACTCAGCTTGACGCAAATCAATATAGTTACTTATTATTTGTTCAAAAAATCTTTTAACTATCACAAATACCATGAACAGGACCGCTTAACTCTGTGTTTTTTTTTAATAATCATGACGCATGTGAAACACAGAAGACATTTTAGTTCGTCCATTTCTTGTTTACCGATCTTGAACTTTTTGTCTGGAATGCGATACAGACAAAGATTAAACATGAATGATACCTACCATTGTCAAATCAACCAAGAGGCTTGAATCAAGATGGCTTGGCTATTTTAAACTTCGTAAATAGCATTCTTTTCAAAAGTGTAATAAATGTAAGTGAAATGTAAAGTTACTACTCTTACTCTTGAAAATGGTGATAAATACTTGCATAAAATACAAGCATATACCATTTTTTCACGCAACAATTAGCTACAGCATTGGATTTATTGTATTTTTACGCGTTTCGACTTCACGGTGAATTATTTTTAGCGTCATATTTGAAATAGTGCGCTCGATGCAAGATGTCGGACGGGAAAATTGGTCTGTAAAAATGTTTGTTGGTTCAGTCAGGCAATGTGTGGACCAAAACATCGCCCACTATTTGAAACATCGCCCATGGGCGGGGTTTAGAATGGGCGGGGTATCAGCCGAATCCGGTACATGTACAGTACAGTCTGGGGTAACTTAACTTCCAAGTTGGCCATCAGCTGGCCATGTTACAAAGAAGAGACATTTTTAGACAGATTACTCTGTGCAATTTCAGTTTCGAAAGCAGGCTAAGATAGCTTAAAGGTAGCTAGGTGTTAAGTTACGCTCAGACTGTACTATACTCAGTAACAGAATGTCATAAATACAACATAAATGTAGAAACTAAAACCACATTGATATTCTTTAACCCTTGGAACACCACAGTCATCTTCAGGCACCATCAACAAATTAATTCCAGCTTTTTTCTACATTTTGCAAAAATTTCAAATTTTTTTATCGAAACTACACACAATGTCACATTTTGAAGGTTTGGTCCATAATTAAGATTGAAAATTACAGTAAATATGAACAAATTTACCTGAATTTGAGTGTGAGAAAATTTGGTGATCAAAGCTGATTACAAATGAAATTCTCTGATGGTCTCCATGCAAAAATGTGTCTGAATTCACGAGATGACTGCATAAAATAATTTAGTGAATACATTTACTCAGTTAATGATCAAGTGTTCTCCTCAGATCACAGACACTATATTTTGAAAGACAAAAAAATTAATTAGCAAGCCCATGTATAAATTAAAATATGCAAATGACTCGTAATGTCGAAATGCTGGGAAGAACACACTCAGTCATCTGTTAGTTGACAGAAAGGTTTACATAATCATACTGACACTAAACATAGATTATAACTAGCCATAGAGGATGCAGTTAGATTGCAGAGCCATGCACTTACTCAATTTGTTCCATTATATTCAGCGTTTTCAATTACTCATCCGGCTGCAGAGTGTGAAAAAGGTAAGATAAATACAGAGAGAAGAGGACATTAGCAATAATCAAAAAGTTATTTACAAGTACATTTACCCTTCATCGTCAAAACAATGAAAAAGCATTACTACTTATATAAATACAACTGTAGCAAAGACCGAATAAAAAGAACCCAAACAAGTTTCTATGGAAACAAGTGATTCACCCCCCTGCATACTCAGTCACCAACTTTGAATTGAAAATCGAGCAAAATAAACACAACTAAGGTTCATTATTCTAAATATTAGTTTAAGTCCTCCGGAGTCACATGAAAAAACTGAACAATATTTCGGAAAAGAAACAAAGAAATTAAAAAAAAAACAACTAATAAATTTGTAAAACGTTGCACCAAATGGTTGGCAGGTAAAATTATGAAACTATTTCCCTTTAAATTACTGTTAGTTGATGACATCCATTTGGCACTTTCAGTTTCTCACAATTAGTGTGTTTTGTTATAATATCATCCGAGAGTTGTTTTAATTAAAACATTTTTTTTTTTTTCAATTCAGACATCCGCTCCATGCTTTCAACTTGCATTGAATTACATGTACATGTATAACTGGATCAGTTTGTGAGCAGCAGTAAAACTTCACTGCGTACTGTATCTCACAGAATAGAAGTGTGGAGCAGAGATTAAGATTGTGAAATACATTGCATTCAGTTAAACTACAGTTGTATAAATATGTATCACGGGATAGCTTTATATAAACTACTGTAAAGAAATAAAAAATAACAAACAGATAATATATACAGCAACAAGACTATGTCTACTCTGGGTTTCAGTACATTCTACATTATGCAGCAGAGGTGTCTGCAGGAATGATGCCATCATCTATGTATTATAATGAAGTGTATGTATAGCATTTATAATATGGAGGTATGAACACCATGTAAAATAAAGAAGTCATATGAATTGTGATATGATCACAAAATTGCAATTTCCTGATGCAAATGAGTAAGCCTGTAAAAGAACTTGTTTGTGTTCATATCAGACCATTTTTGGTAGTTTCCTTATTATTTGCAGAGCATTTAAAACAAGCGTTTCACATTTTATAATGCAGCGATAATTTCACTTATTTCTGTTTACAATCAAACATTTCAAGCACCGGCTGTATGTACAATAATGCTATTCCGTTAGAACTGCTTCTGATTGACGTGCATGGAATGAGATCGCTTTCAAATGCTCACAAAGTGCAAGTGTTCATTTTACTGAGAATTATTGCCTATCAACATACATTGTACTTGGTTATGAAAACTGAATACCATTATCGTATAAACCCTTGTATTATTTATTGGACACAGGGCAGCCTATGAAGAAATCAGCAGTAAGGTCAGTAAAGCCAAAAATGAAAATACAGGTAACAATGCAAACAAACAAAAGAACAAATAACTTGAAACTGTATTTCATAAAAGTATGAATTTGTTTTATATAAATATTTATAAATGTTTTATATTCAAAAGATGGTTGAACACCACGAGACCTATACCATGCATTTAGGCCGTAAATCAGCCAATATCCGAGAAAAAAAACAGCATTGGTGTCTTCTGCAGAAGCACCATTTTCGAGAAAAAAATGTTTTATAATAATGTTACGAATGTCCATTATACAAATTCACACCTTCATGAAATGCACAGTATACACTATATGTTTCTGCCTTCCAAAAAAGTAGCATTCAGTAATTTTGGCTTTTGATTCTTAATGTCAGGGATGAATTTTAAAGCCTATTCATATAGATGTTGTTGATTATACTGTAAGTGATACAATTGTGAGACGTTATAATAAAGTTGAAATCATTTTCTATTTACTCTTAATCACATACAGGATAAGGTAGATCACAAAAGCAACATACAGTTGGAGGTTTGTTTGTCTACATGTACCAGTTTTAATTTTCACACAAAGGTTACCTATAATCAAAATCTGCTAATTAATCACATGTCAGGTAGTTCAACATTGGTCAGCTGGTTACAGGTTAGCAGTATGATGTGGGAAATTCTTCATGTTATAAATAATATATTTTACTGTATTCAACAAGCAGATTTCTTATACATATATCATGTATATTACAACTTTAACGACCACCACTTGATTTTCTTTCTTTCTATAATAATACGTGTAATTTATTTACCCACTAGTAATCCGGCAGAGATTTACCAACAGGTGTTGGAAGAAATGCACTACATGTGAAATAAATGTCCTTACATAAGTATGTATGTAACAGTACTTTTAAACATGTCTCTTTACCAAGCATTCTGTTTTAGCTTATTCAGATGTAGCGAATTTAAACAAAAGTATATTTTCACAAAGAGAATTATTGACACTTTCAACTAAAATATAATTCAGTTTTAAAGCTAACACAGTGTTTCATTGGCTTTAATTTTAGGTTGATTGTACAGGTGATTGCGTGGCTCGAGTCTTTGTCGTACTACCAAAAAGAAATAATGGTCATCATGATGACCTTGCGTCACACTGCCTCAACTAGCCACAAACAAGATACGACTGATGCCATGCAATATAACTTATTCTAATACCGTGCACGAATTCACAGCTCGATCGCTTCCGGAATCTCTGAAATTATTTATTTTCTTGCCATTTAAGAAACACCGTAAAGTTACCTAATTTGAATAAAATACTCACAATAGATCTCTACTCATCCTCGCGTGTATTGGTGGTTTCCTTATAACAAAATCCCGATCACATATATTATTTAGGTTTCGCCTGTCTATGTCTGAGTTCGTAAGAGAGTCAATCATACATTCGCGATTACATGACTTCCATTTTGGAAATGGAATTGTGGGAAAATTGGTGGGAGCAACTATTTCTGTTAGGGGGCAGGGACTGATGAGTTATTTGTATTTTAGAAAACAACGAGATTGCAGTTACAATTTATATTTTTTTATAAGATAGGGATCGGATAATAACATTATATAAAATGTAAAAGTGTAAAAACAAAATCTACGGAGCATCCAAACCCTAAACCCCCTGTTTGCTAATCAACTTGACGTAAAGGTCACATACAAACTTCCGGGTTACAAAACGGCGCAAAGTACAACCAGCGTCAAAATACATCATGGCGGACATGGGGACTGACAGTTCAAGTAAAGACGAAACTAAACCTATGTGCAAGTATGGTGAATCTTGCTACAGAAAGAATAAACAACATCTTTCTCAGTTTAGGCACACGAAGCGGAAAGGGGATGCTCGAACGGTTTGTTAGTTTATGATTAACTTTACCAGACGATGTCATTTGTCAGTCCATGGACGTATAATGGTCAGTCCCGGGGGTCAGTCCCTCTAAATTAGAATAGAATAAACTAAAAGTTGAAAGTGGTCATTCTTCTTTTGTAATTTCTAAAGTTTATGAATTTATATAATTAGTGTTATTATCTTCCCATTGTTTTTGTTGTTGAATGCATCATTTTGTGAAAGTATACCATATATGTTCACCAGTTTCGCCATCAGTTAGACTAGTCTTGATTAAATGTTGGTACATGCACATCTGATCTCTGTATATTAATTAACAATTACATGTACATTTTTGGGGGTCAAACAAAATAAAATATGACTAATTTAGAATAATCTAATAGAATAGAATATAAGTTGTCTGAGATAGAGTAGAATAGATAATTGAAAATTGCTTTATTGTCAGCATATTCTGAGAGAAAATAGTGGAAATGCATTTGGTTGCAGACCTCTATCAGTTTTGTTAATTTTGAAACAAATTACTCTATTTTCTACTATAGCGAATTGTTTGGTAATTTTCAGTAAAAAATTGTATTTTCAACTTCTGGCTTAATTGCTTTAATTCTTTGTATGTAGGTACCTTGGGTAGACCTACACAGCTGCTGATCGAAAACGTAATTATAGCGTTATAAGATAGATCAAAATTACGTTTTTAAAAAACGTTATGATAACCCAAAAAATGAGTCCAACTTTATAACATTAATAAATAATGCATTTACAATGTAAATAATTATGTTATAATGACGTTTGCAAAAAAATGCATAATTATGCTTTGCAATATCATACTAATAACGTTTTCTTAAAATGTAATTATAACATAATTTTATAAAGTTATAATACTGTTATTTTTAAATGCCACATATGCATCTTCCCTGGGTACGTCATAGTGACGTTTGCCAAAAAATGCTCGTATTGCAGTTTTAAATGTCATAAATTTAGTGTCATTTTAAAAACATTATCATAATGGTATTTTATAACAGAAAAATACAGTTCTTTTTATGTGATTTATTTACGTAAATTGTCATAATGCCATAATTACGTTTTTCAGTGATGCATAAAATACGTTGTATACCGTTATTAAAAATAAACTGATATAGTAATATACATACTTTATTTAACAATACAATATCTCCATTTACACACAAAATTACATTGTAATATAATTGGAACCGAATATGAAAATACGAGTTGTATACTTGTGTAATTTAAAAAAAAATCTTGATTTTCCGGCAACAGCACTCGGACATATTATCATTTAATTTCCTTTTCCAAAAACATTATTCTGAAACACAAACAAAGCAAGAAATGTTACGAAAGTAAGTTCATTTAAATACAATTTGTCCTCGAACCACCAACACAGGGGAAAACAAAATTCA
Organism: Saccoglossus kowalevskii; assembly: GCF_978046115.1. Lineage (NCBI taxonomy): Eukaryota > Metazoa > Hemichordata > Enteropneusta > Harrimaniidae > Saccoglossus > Saccoglossus kowalevskii. Next base: position 2,295,627 of record NC_140644.1, read on the forward strand.
AATTTGCCAGCAAGTTCAAAATGGCTGGTCTCTGCCTCGCGTAGCCACCATCTTTCTGATTGATAAGCTTGAATAGTCATAGTTTTCTAAGTAAAATCTTTGTCTGAATCATATATATTAATATTAGAGAACAACTTGTATAGAATATATAACTATTTGACCACTTACCATGCGAAGAATGAAGATAATGCTGGCAACAGTTATATCCACAAGCTTTATCGTTGCGGGAAAGCCAGCGGATTGAGCATGCGCTCAGTACTGAGCTTATGGTCCATACCATTTTTTGGATAGGGGTGCGAAGATAAAAACAGCGCTAGTATTTATCCGTAATTAAATTACGCTATAATAACGTTTTCATCAGAAAAATGATAATATTATTTAACAATTAGATCTTTAAAATATAATAAACATGTAGTATGATTGACTTAACTTGATTTTCTTAAAAATTATGTGTCTACACAACACAGTGAATACAAAATGTAGCTGCTAATAAAATACGTTATAATAACATTTTAGAATTTTAGAATTATGAAATAAAACATGATTTCAATATACTTTAATTTTGAAAATGGCAAGTCGTTACAAAACACTAATATAACAGTTTTGTGAAAATTATGATTTGAACGTAATAAAATTATGCTGTAATAACGTTTCTATTTTGGACCAGTATAATAGCAGTATATACAATTGCATTATCACTGTTTTAAAATAGTTCATATTGAGCATTTTATTACGTTATAACGTTTGAAATAAAAACAATATAAATACGTTATATAAAAACATTGATGGGAAATTATTTAATGATAGTCCAATACTGATATTTAATAACATAATAAATACATTGTAGAAAATTACGTTATAATGATGTAATTAGAAAATGTTTCGATGTCATGATTTTTCAGATGGCTTTTATGACGTCTCAAAAATACGTTGCATAATTATAGTTGTAAACGTCATAATGACGTTTTCAAAAAACGTATTTTCACTATAACAATAAATAACAGTATAATTACGTAATTACCTATATCATAATAACATTTCATATGATAATGCTAGAATTACGTTTTAAATCAGAAGCTGTGTATGTCATGTTTGTTCATTTTGTGATGATATCTTCAATTCTTTATTCTTAGAGAATATTTTTGTCATTTTGGGTAAAAAATGTTATTTTCGACTTCTTTGTTGAAAACTACTTGTTCAATTGAAATGGTACTTGGTAACAGTGAAAACAACCTGCTCAATTGCTTTGGTACTTGGTAAGCTGTTACCTTGGGTAGACCTAATTAAGATTAAGTTTTTTGTGTGGCAATCTAAACAATATAACAACCATATATACTACCATGGATGTAATTTAGACCATTATGGTAACAACTATATTGGCAAATCACTTGTATATCACTATATACATGTAGAACATTATCAACTTTGTTTTGAGGAAGACAATCTACAAAGACAGTGGAGCTTTTCAAACCATGAAGTCACTTGTTTTAGTAAGGGGTAAACCATTAAAAACTCTCAAGGGTAGAACCACTGTGCACATTTTTTTTTCCCATTCACATAGTTTTGAGGTGCATTTTTTTAGATGCATGTATACATGTATATTGTCGTTAACTACTGATATCTCAAGAGCAACTAATCTAATTCAATACAACTGGGTACATAGCTGCATAGAAATAATTATAGACCTAAAAATGTTTTGGAGGAAATCCATTAGTTGAATTATTGTGGTCTGTTTGGTCATCAATTTTTGTTTTTTGTTTTTTTCAACATATTCTTGTCTATAGCGAGTGCAGTAATTTGCATATGACAAGATGTCTATTTGATTTCTGTGTGCAAGGCATACAATGGGAGTCATTGCAGTCTTTTTCAGAAAGTTAAAATATGTCAACAAGGTTATTGTAAATATTTCATTGTTTATATATCTAATTTTTAAAGTTTGTTTTTAATTTATTCCTAGGCTGTGAAAGAGAATCCTGCCAAAAAGAGGAAGATTGAATCACCGACAAAACAGAAGAAATCTTCTTCAGACTCTTCTACTAAGATAACTTCACCGGGTGACGAAGAAGACGATGTGAAGAAGATAGAAAAAGATGAAGAAGAAAGAAAAGGTAAAGCTGAGTAAATTTATTAAATAGTGTTTCCAATAACTCAATTTTGTCTATATTTTGTAACTGACCCTCTAACTTTTATGGCAAAAAAAAGGCGGTCAATAGAGGGCACTCACTTCCTGTTTCTGTTGCATAGGTTTTTTTTTTATTTGCGATTTTGTTCAGATGGCTCATTCAAGGAAGTAGGTTTGATTTATACATTTATATTGGTCAAGACATTTTGTTTCTTGATTTGATAAAAAATGACCGACAAATGTTTTATTGTTTTACTTTATACAAAGCAAAACATATTATTGCATGTTCTTCCAGGATTAGGTGAAATTAGGTGACTGGTGGCAATTTTCATCAAAAAATTAATAAAAGCTCAAAAATTATGTTATGTCTGGCACGATTTTGTTTTGTGATTTGATTCAAAATGACTAATTGGTGGACATCTTTTATTTGTATGCATTCTTACACAAAATTTGATTTTCTTTGACATGCTCAGTTGACAGATTTTGTTTACATTTGTTACAAATACAAGACATAATATTGTGTTTTTAAATATTAATTAAACCAAATTATTTGAAGGAATTTGTCATTGGCAATGACTTGTACCAGATCTTTTATATTTTCTGTTTTTATATGATATAGAGTCTGAGAGTAAAGATGAAGAATTACCTCCCGCACCATCAGATGTCAGAGAAGAAATTAAAATGAAATTCTTGGTGGAAATGCCAGAAGATTTTTATGAGTTCTGGGAATTTTGTAAAAGTCTTGATGCAAGGAATCCGACAGGTTGTACATCATATCTTTTCCTAATTAGACTACTTCTTCTTAATTTTATGTTATTTTTAATGAAACATAGTGATGCAGTTATATACCATTCATCTTGCCAATCTTTGGAGACTTTCAACAGGTGATGTATTGATAGTCGTCTAAATAACACATCCAGATACTTGATGGGTAAATGTGCAATGTTAAGTAGAAGCGCTTCCTTGATAGAAGCACATGTAAAAAAACATTTACATGTATTGTGTATTGGATCATAAAATATGACAAGCACATGTACTATTACCTTAGACTCACACCTGTCACCTGTAAACACATGTACTATGACCATTGACTCACACCTGTCACCTGTAGGCACATGTACTATGACCATAGACTCACACCTGTCACCTGTCACCACATGTACTATGACCATAGACTCACACCTCTCACCTGTAAACACATGTACTATGACAATAGACTCGCCTGTCATTTGTAGGTACATGTACTATTACCATGGACTCACACCTGCCATTTGTAGGCACATATACTATGACCATAGACTCACACCTGTCACCTATAGGCACATGTACTATGACCATAGACTCACACCTGTCATTTGTAGGCACATGTACTATGACCATAGACTCACACCTGTCATTTGTAGGCACATGTACTATGACCATAGACTTACACCTTACACCTGTCACATGTACTATGACCATAGACTTACACCTGTCACCACATGTACTATGACCATAGACTCACACCTGTCACCTGTAAACACATGTACTATGACCATAGACTCACACCTGTCACCTGTAGGCACATGTACTATGACCATAGACTCACACCTGTCACATGTACTATGACCATAGACTTACACCTGTCACCACATGTACTATGACCATGGACTCACACCTTACACCTGTAGGCACATGTACTATGACCATAGACTCACACCTGTCACCTGTAAACACATGTACTATGACCATAGACTTACACCTGTCACCACATGTACTATGACCATAGACTCACACCTGTCACCTGTAAACACATGTACTATGACCATAGACTCACACCTGTCACCTGTAGGCACATGTACTATGACCATAGACTCACACCTGTCACCTGTCACCACATGTACTATGACCATAGACTCACACCTCTCACCTGTAAACACATGTACTATGACAATAGACTCACCTGTCATTTGTAGGTACATGTACTATTACCATGGACTCACACCTGCCATTTGTAGGCACATATACTATGACCATAGACTCACACCTGTCACCACATGTACTATGACCATAGACTCACACCTGTCACCTATAGGCACATGTACTATGACCATAGACTCACACCTGTCATTTGTAGGCACATGTACTATGACCATAGACTCACACCTGTCATTTGTAGGCACATGTACTATGACCATAGACTTACACCTTACACCTGTCACATGTACTATGACCATAGACTTACACCTGTCACCACATGTACTATGACCATAGACTCACACCTGTCACCTGTAAACACATGTACTATGACCATAGACTCACACCTGTCACCACATGTACTATGACCATGGACTCACACCTTACACCTGTAGGCACATGTACTATGACCATAGACTCACACCTGTCACCTGTAAACACATGTACTATTACCATAGACTCACACCTTACACCTGTAGGCACATGTACTATGACCATAGACTCACACCTGTCACATGTACTATGACCATAGACTTACACCTGTCACCACATGTACTATGACCATGGACTCACACCTGTCACCTGTAAACACATGTACTATGACCATAGACTCACACCTGTCATTTGTAGGCACATGTACTATGACCATAGACTCACACCTGTCACCACATGTGCTATGACCATAGACTCACACCTGTCACCTGTAGGCACATGTACTATGACCATAGACTCACACCTGTCACCTGTAGGCACATGTACTATGACCATAGACTCACACCTGTCACCTGTAAACACATGTACTATGACCATAGACTCACACCTGTCACCTGTAGGCACATGTACTATGACCATAGACTCTCACCTGTCACCTGTAAACACATGTACTATGACCATAGACTCACACCTGTCATTTGTAGGCACATGTACTATGACCATAGACTCACACCTGTCACCTGTCACATGTACTATGACCATAGACTCACACCTGTCACCTGTAAACACATGTACTATGACCATAGACTCACACCTGTCATTTGTAGGCACATGTACTATGACCATAGACTCACACCTTACACCTGTCACATGTACTATGACCATAGACTCACACCTGTCACCTGTAGGCACATGTACTATGACCATAGACTCACACCTGTCATTTGTAGGCACATGTACTATGACCATAGACTCACACCTGTCACCTGTAAGCACATGTACTATGACCATAGACTCACACCTGTCATTTATAGGCACATGTATGATCATAGACTCACTCCTGTCACCTGTAGGCACATGTACTATGACCATAGACTCACACCTGTCATTTATAGGCACATGTACTATGACCATAGACTCACTCCTGTCACCTGTAGGCACATGTACTATGACCATAGACTCACACCTGTCATTTGTAGGCACATGTACTATGACCATAGACTCACACCTGTCACCTGTAGGCACATGTACTATGACCATAGACTCACACCTGTCACCTGTAGCCTCATGTACTATGACCATAGACTCACACCTGTCACCTGTAGGCACATGTACTATGACCATAGACTCACAACTGCCATTTGTAGGCACATGTACTATGACCATAGATTTGCACCTGTTATTTGTAGGCACATGTACTATGACCATAGACTCACACCTGTCACCTGTAGCCTCATGTACTATGACCATAGACTCACACCTGTCACCTGTAGGCACATGTACTATGACCATAGACTCACAACTGCCATTTGTAGGCACATGTACTATGACCATAGATTTGCACCTGTTATTTGTAGGCACATGTACTATGACCATAGACTCGCACCTGTCATTTGTAGGCACATGTACTATGACCATAGACTCACACCTGTCACCTGTAGGCACATGTACTATGACCATAGACTCACACCTGTCACTTGTAGGCACATGTACTATGACCATAGACTCACACCTGTCATTTGTAGACACATGTACTATGACCATAGACTCACACCTGTCATTTGTAGGCACATGTACTATGACCATAGACTCACACCTGTCATTTGTAGGCACATGTACTACAAAGACTCACACCTGTCACCTGTCACCACATGTACTATGACCATAGACTCACACTTCTCATCTGTAAACACATGTACTATGACCATAGACTCACACCTGTCATTTGTAGGTACATGTACTATTACCATAGACTCACACCTGTCATTTGTAGGCACATGTACTATGACCATAGACTCACACCTGTCACCACATGTAATATGACCATAGACTCACAACTGTCACCTGTAGGCACATGTACTATGACCATAGACTCACACCTGTCACCTGTAAACACATGTACTATTACCATAGACTCACACCTGTCATTTGTAGGCACATGTACTATGACCATAGACTCACACCTGTCACCACATGTACTATGACCATAGACTCACATCTGTCACCTGTAGGCACATGTACTATGACCATGGACTCACACCTTACACCTGTCACATGTACTATGACCATAGACTCACTCCTGTCACCTGTAGGCACATGTACTATGACCATAGACTCACACCTGTCACCTGTCACCACATGTACTATGACCATAGACTCACACCTGTCACCTGTAGGCACATGTACTATGACCATAGACTCACACCTGTCACCTGTCACCACATGTACTATGACCATAGACTCACACCTGTCACCTGTAGGCACATGTACTATGACCGTAGACTCACTCCTGTCACCTGTAGGCACATGTACTATGACCATGGACTCAAACCTGTCACCTGTAAACACATGTACTATGACCATAGACTCACCTGTCATTTGTAGGTACATGTACTATGACCATAGACTCACACCTGTCACCTGTAAGCACATGTACTATGACCATAGACTCACACCTGTCATTTATAGGCACATGTATGACCATAGACTCACTCCTGTCACCTGTAGGCACATGTACTATGACCATAGACTCACACCTGTCACCTGTAGGCACATGTACTATGACCATAGACTCACACCTGTCACCTGTAGCCTCATGTACTATGACCATAGACTCACACCTGTCACCTGTAGGCACATGTACTATGACCATAGACTCACAACTGCCATTTGTAGGCACATGTACTATGACCATAGACTCGCACCTGTCATTTGTAGGCACATGTACTATGACCACAGACTCACACCTGTCACCTGTATGCACATGTACTATGACCATAGACTCACACCTGTCATTTGTAGGCACATGTACTACAAAGACTCACACCTGTCACCTGTAGGCACATGTACTATGACCATAGACTCACACCTGTCATTTGTAGGCACATGTACTATGACCATAGACTCGCACCTGTCATTTGTAGGCACATGTACTATGACCATAGACTCACACCTGTCACCTGTAGGCACATGTACTATGACCATAGACTCACACCTGTAACCTGTAGGCACATGTACTATGACCATAGACTCACAACTGCCATTTGTAGGCACATGTACTATGACCATAGACTCGCACCTGTCATTTGTAGGCACATGTACTATGACCACAGACTCACACCTGTCACCTGTAGGCACATGTACTATGACCATAGACTCACACCTGTCATTTGTAGGCACATGTACTACAAAGACTCACACCTGTCACCTGTAGGCACATGTACTATGACCATAGACTCACTCCTGTCACCTGTAGGCACATGTACTATGACCATAGACTCACACCTGTTACCTGTAGGCACATGTACTATGACCATAGATTCACACCTGTCACCTGTAGGCACATGTACTATGACCATAGACTCACACCTGTCACCTGTCACCACATGTACTATGACCATAGACTCACACCTGTCACATGTAGGCACATGTACTATGACCATAGATTCACACCTGTCACCTGTAGGCACATGTACTATGACCATAGATTCACACCTGTCACCTGTAGGCACATGTACTATGACCATAGACTCACACCTGTCACCTGTAGGCACATGTACTATGACCATAGACTCACACCTGTCACCTGTCACCACATGTACTATGACCATAGACTCACACCTGTCACCTGTAGGCACATGTACTATGACCATAGACTCACACCTGTCACCTGTAGGCACATGTACTATGACCGTAGACTCACTCCTGTCACCTGTAGGCACATGTACTATGACCATGGACTCACACCTGTCACCTGTAAACACATGTACTATGACCATAGACTCACCTGTCATTTGTAGGTACATGTACTATGACCATAGACTCACACCTGTAACCTGTAAGCACATGTACTATGACCATAGACTCACACCTGTCATTTATAGGCACATGTATGACCATAGACTCACTCCTGTCACCTGTAGGCACATGTACTATGACCATAGACTCACACCTGTCACCTGTAGGCACATGTACTATGACCATAGACTCACACCTGTCACCTGTAGCCTCATGTACTATGACCATAGACTCACACCTGTCACCTGTAGGCACATGTACTATGACCATAGACTCACAACTGCCATTTGTAGGCACATGTACTATGACCATAGACTCGCACCTGTCATTTGTAGGCACATGTACTATGACCACAGACTCACACCTGTCACCTGTAGGCACATGTACTATGACCATAGACTCACACCTGTCATTTGTAGGCACATGTACTACAAAGACTCACACCTGTCACCTGTAGGCACATGTACTATGACCATAGACTCACACCTGTCATTTGTAGGCACATGTACTATGACCATAGACTCGCACCTGTCATTTGTAGGCACATGTACTATGACCATGGACTCACACCTGTCACCTGTAGGCACATGTACTATGACCATAGACTCACACCTGTAACCTGTAGGCACATGTACTATGACCATAGACTCGCACCTGTCATTTGTAATCACATGTACTATGACCATAGACTCACACCTGTCACCTGTAGGCACATGTACTATGACCATAGACTCACACCTGTCATTTGTAGGCACATGTACTATGACCATAGACTCGCACCTGTCATTTGTAGGCACATGTACTATGACCATAGACTCACACCTGTCACCTGTAGGCACATGTACTATGACCATAGATTCACACCTGTCACCTGTAGGCACATGTACTATGACCATAGACTCACACCTGTCACCTGTAGGCATATGTACTATGACCATAGACTCACACCTGTCACCTGTAGGCACATGTACTATGACCATAGATTCACACCTGTCACCTGTAGGCACATGTACTATGACCATAGACTCACACCTGTCACCTGTCACCACATGTACTATGACCATAGACTCACACCTGTCATTTGTAGGCACATGTACTACAAAGACTCACACCTGTCACCTGTAGGCACATGTACTATGACCATAGACTCACACCTGTCATTTGTAGGCACATGTACTATGACCATAGACTCGCACCTGTCATTTGTAGGCACATGTACTATGACCATGGACTCACACCTGTCACCTGTAGGCACATGTACTATGACCATAGACTCACACCTGTAACCTGTAGGCACATGTACTATGACCATAGACTCGCACCTGTCATTTGTAATCACATGTACTATGACCATAGACTCACACCTGTCACCTGTAGGCACATGTACTATGACCATAGACTCACACCTGTCATTTGTAGGCACATGTACTATGACCATAGACTCGCACCTGTCATTTGTAGGCACATGTACTATGACCATAGACTCACATCTGTCACCTGTAGGCACATGTACTATGACCATAGATTCACACCTGTCATCTGTAGGCACATGTACTATGACCATAGACTCACACCTGTCACCTGTCACCACATGTACTATGACCATAGACTCACACCTGTCACCTGTAGGCACATGTACTATGACCATAGATTCACACCTGTCACCTGTAGGCACATGTACTATGACCATAGACTCACACCTGTCACCTGTAGGCACATGTACTATGACCATAGACTCACACCTGTCACCTGTAGGCACATGTACTATGACCATAGACTCACACCTGTCACCTGTCACCACATGTACTATGACCATAGACTCACACCTGTCACCTGTAGGCACATGTACTATGACCATAGATTCACACCTGTCACCTGTAGGCACATGTACTATGACCATAGACTCACACCTGTCACCTGTCACCACATGTACTATGACCATAGACTCACACCTGTCACCTGTAGGCACATGTACTATGACCATAGACTCACACCTGTCACCTGTAGGCACATGTACTATGACCATAGACTCACACCTGTCACCTGTAGGCACATGTACTATGACCATAGACTCACACCTGTCACCTGTAGGCACATGTACTATGACCATAGACTCACACCTGTCACCTGTAGGCACATGTACTATGACCATAGATTCACACCTGTCACCTGTAGGCACATGTACTATGACCATAGACTCACACCTGTCACCTGTAGGTACATGTACTATGACCATAGACTCACACCTGTCACCTGTAGGCACATGTACTATGACCATAGATTCACACCTGTCACCTGTAGGCACATGTACTATGACCACAGACTCACACCTGTCACCTGTCACCACATGTACTATGACCATAGACTCACACCTGTCACCTGTAGGTACATGTACTATGACCATAGATTCACACCTGTCACCTGTAGGCACATGTACTATGACCATAGACTCACACCTGTCACCTGTCACCACATGTACTATGACCATAGACTCACACCTGTCACCTGTAGGCACATGTACTATGACCATAGACTCACACCTGTCACCTGTCACCACATGTACTATGACCATAGACTCACACCTGTCACCTGTAGGCACATGTACTATGACCGTAGACTCACTCCTGTCACCTGTAGGCACATGTACTATGACCATGGACTCACACCTGTCACCTGTAAACACATGTACTATGACCATAGACTCACCTGTCATTTGTAGGTACATGTACTATGACCATAGACTCACACCTGTCACCTGTAAGCACATGTACTATGACCATAGACTCACACCTGTCATTTATAGGCACATGTATGACCATAGACTCACTCCTGTCACCTGTAGGCACATGTACTATGACCATAGACTCACACCTGTCACCTGTAGGCACATGTACTATGACCATAGACTCACACCTGTGACCTGTAGCCTCATGTACTATGACCATAGACTCACACCTGTCACCTGTAGGCACATGTACTATGACCATAGACTCACAACTGCCATTTGTAGGCACATGTACTATGACCATAGACTCGCACCTGTCATTTGTAGGCACATGTACTATGACCACAGACTCACACCTGTCACCTGTAGGCACATGTACTATGACCATAGACTCACACCTGTCATTTGTAGGCACATGTACTACAAAGACTCACACCTGTCACCTGTAGTCACATGTACTATGACCATAGACTCACACCTGTCATTTGTAGGCACATGTACTATGACCATAGACTCGCACCTGTCATTTGTAGGCACATGTACTATGACCATAGACTCACACCTGTCACCTGTATGCACATGTACTATGACCATAGACTCACACCTGTAACCTGTAGGCACATGTACTATGACCATAGACTCACAACTGCCATTTGTAGGCACATGTACTATGACCATGGACTCACACCTGTCACCTGTAAACACATGTACTATGACCATAGACTCACCTGTCATTTGTAGGTACATGTACTATGACCATAGACTCACACCTGTCACCTGTAAGCACATGTACTATGACCATAGACTCACACCTGTCATTTATAGGCACTTGTATGACCATAGACTCACTCCTGTCACCTGTAGGCACATGTACTATGACCATAGACTCACACCTGTCACCTGTAGGCACATGTACTATGACCATAGACTCACACCTGTGACCTGTAGCCTCATGTACTATGACCATAGACTCACACCTGTCACCTGTAGGCACATGTACTATGACCATAGACTCACAACTGCCATTTGTAGGCACATGTACTATGACCATAGACTCGCACCTGTCATTTGTAGGCACATGTACTATGACCACAGACTCACACCTGTCACCTGTAGGCACATGTACTATGACCATAGACTCACACCTGTCATTTGTAGGCACATGTACTACAAAGACTCACACCTGTCACCTGTAGTCACATGTACTATGACCATAGACTCACACCTGTCATTTGTAGGCACATGTACTATGACCATAGACTCGCACCTGTCATTTGTAGGCACATGTACTATGACCATAGACTCACACCTGTCACCTGTATGCACATGTACTATGACCATAGACTCACACCTGTAACCTGTAGGCACATGTACTATGACCATAGACTCACAACTGCCATTTGTAGGCACATGTACTATGACCATAGACTCGCACCTGTCATTTGTAGGCACATGTACTATGACCACAGACTCACACCTGTCACCTGTAGGCACATGTACTATGACCATAGACTCACACCTGTCATTTGTAGGCACATGTACTACAAAGACTCACACCTGTCACCTGTAGGCACATGTACTATGACCATAGACTCACACCTGTCATTTGTAGGCACATGTACTATGACCATAGACTCGCACCTGTCATTTGTAGGCACATGTACTATGACCATGGACTCACACCTGTCACCTGTAGGCACATGTACTATGACCATAGACTCACACCTGTAACCTGTAGGCACATGTACTATGACCATAGACTCGCACCTGTCATTTGTAATCACATGTACTATGACCATAGACTCACACCTGTCACCTGTAGGCACATGTACTATGACCATAGACTCACACCTGTCATTTGTAGGCACATGTACTATGACCATAGACTCGCACCTGTCATTTGTAGGCACATGTACTATGACCATAGACTCACACCTGTCACCTGTAGGCACATGTACTATGACCATAGATTCACACCTGTCACCTGTAGGCACATGTACTATGACCATAGACTCACACCTGTCACCTGTAGGCACATGTACTATGACCATAGACTCACACCTGTCACCTGTAGGCACATGTACTATGACCATAGACTCACACCTGTCACCTGTAGGCACATGTACTATGACCATAGATTCACACCTGTCACCTGTAGGCACATGTACTATGACCATAGACTCACACCTGTCACCACATGTACTATGACCATAGACTCACACCTGTCACCTGTAGGCACATGTACTATGACCATAGACTCACACCTGTCATTTGTAGGCACATGTACTACAAAGACTCACACCTGTCACCTGTAGGCACATGTACTATGACCATAGACTCACACCTGTCATTTGTAGGCACATGTACTATGACCATAGACTCGCACCTGTCATTTGTAGGCACATGTACTATGACCATGGACTCACACCTGTCACCTGTAGGCACATGTACTATGACCATAGACTCACACCTGTAACCTGTAGGCACATGTACTATGACCATAGACTCGCACCTGTCATTTGTAATCACATGTACTATGACCATAGACTCACACCTGTCACCTGTAGGCACATGTACTATGACCATAGACTCACACCTGTCATTTGTAGGCACATGTACTATGACCATAGACTCGCACCTGTCATTTGTAGGCACATGTACTATGACCATAGACTCACACCTGTCACCTGTAGGCACATGTACTATGACCATAGATTCACACCTGTCACCTGTAGGCACATGTACTATGACCATAGACTCACACCTGTGACCTGTAGGCACATGTACTATGACCATAGACTCACACCTGTCACCTGTAGGCACATGTACTATGACCATAGATTCACACCTGTCACCTGTAGGCACATGTACTATGACCATAGACTCACACCTGTCACCTGTCACCACATGTACTATGACCATAGACTCACACCTGTCACCTGTAGGCACATGTACTATGACCATAGATTCACACCTGTCACCTGTAGGCACATGTACTATGACCATAGACTCACACCTGTCACCTGTAGGCACATGTACTATGACCATAGACTCACACCTGTCACCTGTAGGCACATGTACTATGACCATAGATTCACACCTGTCACCTGTAGGCACATGTACTATGACCATAGACTCACACCTGTCACCTGTAGGCACATGTACTATGACCATAGACTCACACCTGTCACCTGTAGGCACATGTACTATGACCATAGATTCACACCTGTCACCTGTAGGCACATGTACTATGACCATAGACTCACACCTGTCACCTGTCACCACATGTACTATGACCATAGACTCACACCTGTCACCTGTAGGCACATGTACTATGACCATAGATTCACACCTGTCACCTGTAGGCACATGTACTATGACCATAGACTCACACCTGTCACCTGTCACCACATGTACTATGACCATAGACTCACACCTGTCACCTGTAGGCACATGTACTATGACCATAGACTCACACCTGTCACCTGTAGGCACATGTACTATGACCATAGACTCACACCTGTCACCTGTAGGCACATGTACTATGACCATAGACTCACACCTGTCACCAGTACTAACAGTAGCTTCTTTATCACATGAACAACATACATATCTCACTTTTTCAAATTGTGAAAATATGCATGTAATAAATGCATAATCCAACCATATTTTCTCTCAGGTTGACTGAGTAGCATTACAAATGAAACATCCAGACACTGCACCTGCCAAGTACAGACTTTATATAGCATCTATTGTTTCTACGACATCCAGACACAGAATGCAATAGTTTCTGTACTTTTTCAGATGCATTGCTGGAACCCCTAGGATTACAGCTAGTTGGCCCTTTTGATATTCTGGCTGGTAAATTCAAGAAACACAAAGGAAAGAGACCGTGTTATGTATTGCATTGGAGGTATTATTATGATCCACCTGAATTTATGACTGTTATTAAAGGTGATGACACAAGTCAATATCATTTGGGATATTATCGAGACGATCCAAGTGAAATGCCAGCATTTGTAGCCTCTAATTCAGCTAATAAGAATTCAGTTTTAGCCAAGGAAGCTGAAAACCTTTTTGGTGCTGTCAAGTAAGTTGAGTGGAAATCAATTAATAATTTTCACAGATATATTTGCTGTCTTGTACATATTTCATGTTTTACATGTTATCCAGTCATGTACATATTTGGTATTGTACATGTTGCAGTCATGTACTTAATTATTGTACTTACCGCCAAAATAAAACTGATCATGAAAACCAAAATAAACTGATGATAAACTGAAAACCACTATCTTCTTATCAATTTACCCTGGTACAATGAATTATACCAAATTGTACCTTTGAATATTTCATCAAATTAGTACATTCGGATTTGTAAAAAAGTTTTCACAGAGAAACAACTTCCACAAAATCCACTAATCACAGATTAAGTAATTTAAAAATATTGCGCTTGTAATGAGCATGTGTTATATTCACTCATATTGATATTCAGTCATATTTACAGCCATAAATTAAATTTTCATTCTCAACATATAACATGTTTGTAAAACAAAAAACACCGTAAAAACTCCAAAATTTCAACCCCTCTAAAACTTCGTTCGCTTAATTATTTGCCGGGTTTTTATTTTACCTACAAATTTTCGACTCAACTAAAAATTGCCGACTCATTCTTATTCGAAAATTGCGACCAGTTTTGGTTTTCCCCCAAACAAAAGAAAAACAAACGATGTGAGCTTTCAAACGGGACTTTGACCGAAGGCATGAATCCGGGTTTCTGATTGACTGAGAGATTTTTATTTTATTGGTAACGAAAATATATTCTCAATAAACGAAGTTTCAAATAAAAACGAACACAAAAATCTCGGCATGCTGCGTTTCTGAATTGTTGATTATTACTCAGTAGTGATTATAATAATGTACACAAAATAAATTCGGTGAATTGTTATGAAATACAAATAAAAGTCAACTTAGTTTCGTCGTAAGCGAATGATTCTGGTCTCGTATAAACGTTTGATGCTGTAGGATATCCGCCATGTTCTCTTAGGTCAAATAGATCAAATCGCTAATTAACCAATCAAAAAGCTGGATGATGCCAGCGTGTTCAAATTACCATAGCTTATTTAAATATGTTAATGTTATTGAACGCAATGCGGAAGAGATTGATGTTGTAGTACGATCTTTTGGCTTGGATTTTGATGCGAAAACGACATGATTTTTTTTAAATCAAAAAATTAGTTGTTTTTAAAAAATAAACTGGTCATCTGAAGAATAATTTAACATTGTTCACAGTGATAACAGCTCATTGTCGAAACGAAGCTTACCCACTCACGCTAGTCACGATAAAAATCATACACGTGTACTCTTGAATAGACGTCAATGACTACGTTAAAACTTAGACTCTATTTTAGCCGGCAGGAATGATTGAAATGTCCGAAAAATGACGCCAAAATACACCTTAAAAGTCCCATTTTATTTTTTTAATCCAAGGGTGAATTTACGGCAGAATCTGGTCCCTCAAATAAGGGACACGTGAGCTTTGATTCTAACCGGATACATTGCACTGGGTCGGGGAGATAGTTTGCTAAACTTCCATGTATCTTTTGTCCAATGGGTACCTGTACTTCGAACATTCCCAAGTTTTCCTAGGTAGTGCGAGACAGCTTTGTCTTTTGACCTAATTTTGTGCTGACCTCTCTTCCGCGTCTTGATGTTTTGTTTTCCTTGTCATAATACTCACTGATTGATGACTTTTTGATTTTGAGTTGTTTAGCATACAACTCGGCCACGACCTTTGCTTTTACCGTGAAACATGGGGAAGTTTACGTCAATTGACGGACATTGCATTTTTTTAAAAACTAACGAAGCACACTGTCTATCATCTCCATTTTTCATTTGCTGATTTCTATTCTGAAAAATTCGACCGTCCAAAAAGGCACCTTAATTTTGACTCTAAAAACGCGTCACATTTCTAAAACAAAATTATTTAAAACCGGTCGAAATTTTGGAGTTTTTACGGTATATACCAATCAGCACTCCTGGTGAGAATTGGTGTGACTTGGGACTAAAAATACTGCTAAGAACTTTCCAAGGGAAAATTGATAGGGCACCCACTGTATTTGAATCCAACGAGTGGTAACTTGAAATTATAATATTTTTTTACTGGATATTTTCTTAGGCTATGCATAGTAAATAAACTCAACTTGGCAAAAGATAAGAAAAAGAAAACATCTTTAAATAAGCTGCATGAGAGTCTCCTAAAATGGACAAAAAAGTCTGATATCTCACTGGAATCTAGATCAAAGGCAATGAAAGCAAGGGATAAGAAAGTGGTTGCTAAAACATTTCATGGAGCTGGCATCGTTGTTCCAGTTGTTGATGATGTTGGTTATCGACCACTACCAGAAACTGATGGTAAGTAAGATGTATGGGATTCTTTGTAATGTATTTTTCTTTTATCTCATGCCATTAATTGTTTGTTGTTACTAACAATCTTATTGCATTTATTGTTTGAAATATGTTATATTTATATCTGTCATATTCAATAATTTCTGTATCATTTTGTCAGTTAATCGGCACATTATCCCAAAATTGAAATCATTTCTTTATGTTTGTTATTGCAGGATCACTGAAGAAGATTCTTAAGAAGATTGTTGACAGCTCAACAGATGATGAACGGTTAAAAAACTTTGATGATCTGCAGGAGATTATGACTTTTATCCAGTTTGCTAATGATGAATGCGATTATGGCGAAGGATATGAATTAGGGATTGATCTCTTTTGTAATGGATCTGATATATTCCATGCGTCTATACTTAATTTGTTACCATTGGCGTACACGTTATTAGGGAGAGATGAATATGGAGAGATAATTACTAAACATCTAAAGTATAGAAATAAAACTAATCTTAGCCAGTTAAAGTAGGCTACATGGTGTTATATACATAATTTGTCAAATATTTTGTAAAAAACGGATGTATTACAAGAAAGATTGTAACTGCTCTCTAGTGATAACACAGTATATTTTTTATACTGGTAGAGGTTTTTTCTCTCAGAATGACAGTTATCATGTCTTTAGCATACGTTTCACTGTAATCATGCAATTAGTATAAGTATATACTTTTTATTCCCTATTTTTTTTATTAGTATTGACATATTAATTGTAAATCTTGTCTGTGTAGCTGATACTTAAATGAAAAATTGTCCTACCATGCTGTATAATCCATATGTATTCATATAATTCTCAAAAGACAAACACAGTGAAATTTCATCCACTATCACTTTGTTGCTGCATCAGACATGACTTCTGGATTTGTAGCCGATGCAGTGAACATATTTTGTGTCGTAATGTATTTTTAGTCCGAAATCGTGTACTATTAATTTGACTTCTGTCTGAGTCATATCTTGGGCATGCTTTGACCAAACACATTCAAAACACCAAGATGATGACTTGCATATACACATTGATCAAAAATGGCTGCCATATCCAAAATTATCTCTTGGGGATGAAATATTTTTTTGATTGGCTATTGTTTTTTTTAGTTCCCTTTGGATGCAGTCCCAAAACAGGGGACTGTTTTGACCTCTTTGTGTGTGTGCGTCCATACTTGTATCTGGGACATGTCTCGCATTCAAACTTTGTAAATATATTACATATCTTGTGTGGCATGTGAACATCCATTTGTTTCATGATCTGGTGAAGATTGGCAAATGGCGGCAATTTTTGTGCTTGAAGTGCATTTCTGCCATTGTTATTTTGTTCGGCTGCCAGATGGCCATTTTGTTTTAATGAATGCAGTTCCAAAGCTACATCTTCGACATATAATGTTCAAACTTTATATGTACATCATACATCATGTTGCACATGTGCATATTTATTTGGTTATCCAGTTGTAGCTGGACTGAGTTTGTTTTAATGATAAAATTCATCAAAGTTGAGAATTTCTGTACGAGTTTTGACTCGATCACGGATTTTGGTCATACTTAGTACATGCATGTACATTGAACTTCACTTTATTAGATCCGACTCAAAATGGCCAACTATCTACTGATTCAGTTGAAAGGATGTACACAGTTATTGTAATCAATGGCAAAATTGTGAGATGTGTTATTTTTGTGATTTGATTGAATTATGACCATTTTGTCTGTAAACGTGTCCAGAACTTAGCATTTGTATTCACACTTTGAGGATCATGCTTACTGGGTTACAGATGCATCTCGTATTTTTTTCAACATTCAAACAAAAATGGCCGATTTGCAACCATTTTGTTTTTATCCTGACGAGTGCATGTACATCACTTGATTTAGTTAAATGTTTACACAATTTGTGGCGATTTTGTCTGAAATTGCAGTGTATAACTGTAACAGGATCCTGCTTACTGGGATACATGTGAACATCATTTTAACGTCTGTTTCTCAGAGATGGATTGCATGATTTCTGTACAATGATTCTACTTACTAAAGTTTGTTTTTTTAGTGATTTAACAAAATGTGCACAGCCCTTTAGAGTAATTGCTAGCAAATGACTCATCACAGAACTGTTTAGCCCAAAGTACACCCATACTCCTGGATTGCTTCTAGTGGTGGAATTTGCCCTTTTATATGTTTTCTAGCATTCTGTCTCAAACAAAATACTTTGTATGGGGTAAAAATAAAGCCTATTAGTAGAATACTTCAGTGTAAATCAACAATTATGGAAACAAATGTGATAATTTTTTTGCATTAATTTAAAATAATGAATATCCGTTAACAGTTTAGATTTGATAACATTATAAACCTTTCGGCCTCTGTGGCTAAAACATCTGTAGGTTAAGGGTTAAACAACATAATTCTAATATGCTGTTAGACTAGACTTGTGGACGCACAATTTATGATTCAACCAAAAATTATAGCTGGTCAACCAATGATCATTCATTTGTTCATAATAATCCAGCAGCAGATTTTGGAGTTGAACCTAGATTTTGAGTCGATATTGACGAATCTGCTTAATAACATGTCTCACTTGAGCAGTTTTGCTAATTTGCAAAAACCCAAAATGGCTGACATAATCAAAAATAAACATAAAAGACAAAACTTATCTATAGGTAGTAGAATGTCTCATGCCAAAAGTAAAGCAAGGATAAATAGAGAAATATACCGACCAACATGCCACAAATGAAGTACAAAAGTTGTGTTGATAATTATCTTACGAATCTTGAGAAACACTCTCTTGAGGCTAAATTTGTGGTCCATCAAATGCACATTACTATTCAAATTGACACTGGGGCTTCGGTATCACTGTTTGGGTACCGGTACTTGCGTAAAGGTACTAGCCAAGAATACTCCAATCTTGAAATCTAATGTTTTGTTGCATTCTTTCTCGGGAAAGAATTTGTAATAGTAGGCATTATCAATGTGGAAATACATTGTCACTGAAGCTTAATTTAGCATATGATGAAGCTGAAATGTTCAAACACTCAGTAAAGCTGAAATGTTCAAGCACTCAGTAAAGCTGAAATGTTCAAACACTCAGTAAAGCTGAAATGTTCAAGCACTCAGTAAAGCTGAAATGTTCAAACACTCAGTAAAGCTGAAATGTTCAAGCACTCAGTAAAGCTGAAATGTTCAAACACTCAGTAAAGCTGAAATGTTCAAGCACTCAGTAAAGCTGAAATGTTCAAGCACTCAGTAAAGCTGAAATGTTCAAACACTCAGTAAAGCTGAAATGTTCAAGCACTCAGTAAAGCTGAAATGTTCAAGCACTCAGTAAAGCTGAAATGTTCAAGCACTCAGTAAAGCTGAAATGTTCAAACACTCAGTAAAGCTGAAATGTTCAAGCACTCAGTAAAGCTGAAATGTTCAAGCACTCAGTTAAGCTGAAATGTTCAAGCACTCAGTAAAGCTGAATTGTTCAAGCACTCAGTAAAGCTGAAATGTTCAAACACTCAGTAAAGCTGAAATGTTCAAGCACTCAGTAAAGCTGAAATGTTCAAGCACTCAGTAAAGCTGAAATGTTCAAACACTCAGTAAAGCTGAAATGTTTAAGCACTCAGTAAAGCTGAAATGTTCAAGCACTCAGTAAAGCGGAAATGTTCAAGCACTCAGTAAAGCTGAATTGTTCAAGCACTCAGTAAAGCTGAAATGTTCAAACACTCAGTAAAGCTGAATTGTTCAAGCACTCAGTAAAGCTGAAATGTTCAAGCACTCAGTAAAGCTGAATTGTTCAAACACTCAGTAAAGCTGAAATGTTCAAACACTCAGTAAAGCTGAAATGTTCAAGCACTCAGTAAAGCTGAAATGTTCAAACACTCAGTAAAGCTGAAATGTTCAAGCACTCAGTAAAGCTGAAATGTTCAAGCACTCAGTAAAGCTGAAATGTTCAAGCACTCAGTAAAGCTGAAATGTTAAAACACTCAGTAAAGCTGAAATGTTCAAGCACTCAGTAAAGCTGAAATGTTCAAGCACTCAGTAAAGCTGAAATGTTCAAGCACTCAGTAAAGCTGAAATGTTCAAGCACTCAGTAAAGCTGAAATGTTCAAACACTCAGTAAAGCTGAAATGTTCAAGCACTCAGTAAAGCTGAAATGTTCAAGCACTCAGTAAAGCTGAAATGTTCAAACACTCAGTAAAGCTGAATAGTTCAAACACTCAGTAAAGCTGAAATGTTCAAGCACTCAGTAAAGCTGAATTGTTCAAGCACTCAGTAAAGCTGAATTGTTCAAGCACTCAGTAAAGCTGAAATGTTCAAACACTCAGTAAAGCTGAAATGTTCAAGCACTCAGTAAAGCTGAAATGTTCAAGCACTCAGTAAAGCTGAAATGTTCAAACACTCAGTAAAGCTGAAATGTTTAAGCACTCAGTAAAGCTGAAATGTTCAAGCACTCAGTAAAGCGGAAATGTTCAAGCACTCAGTAAAGCTGAATTGTTCAAGCACTCAGTAAAGCTGAAATGTTCAAACACTCAGTAAAGCTGAATTGTTCAAGCACTCAGTAAAGCTGAAATGTTCAAGCACTCAGTAAAGCTGAATTGTTCAAACACTCAGTAAAGCTGAAATGTTCAAACACTCAGTAAAGCTGAAATGTTCAAGCACTCAGTAAAGCTGAAATGTTCAAACACTCAGTAAAGCTGAAATGTTCAAGCACTCAGTAAAGCTGAAATGTTCAAGCACTCAGTAAAGCTGAAATGTTCAAGCACTCAGTAAAGCTGAAATGTTAAAACACTCAGTAAAGCTGAAATGTTCAAGCACTCAGTAAAGCTGAAATGTTCAAGCACTCAGTAAAGCTGAAATGTTCAAGCACTCAGTAAAGCTGAAATGTTCAAGCACTCAGTAAAGCTGAAATGTTCAAACACTCAGTAAAGCTGAAATGTTCAAGCACTCAGTAAAGCTGAAATGTTCAAGCACTCAGTAAAGCTGAAATGTTCAAGCACTCAGTAAAGCTGAAATGTTCAAACACTCAGTAAAGCTGAATAGTTCAAACACTCAGTAAAGCTGAAATGTTCAAGCACTCAGTAAAGCTGAAATGTTCAAACACTCAGTAAAGCTGAAATGTTCAAGCACTCAGTAAAGCTGAAATGTTCAAGCACTCAGTAAAGCTGAAATGTTCAAGCACTCAGTAAAGCTGAATTGTTCAAGCACTCAGTAAAGCTGAAATGTTCAAACACTCAGTAAAGCTGAATTGTTCAAACACTCAGTAATGCTGAATTGTTCAAGCACTCAGTAAAGCTGAATTGTTCAAGCACTCAGTAAAGCTGAATTGTTCAAACACTCAGTAAAGCTGAAATGTTCAAGCACTCAGTAAAGCTGAAATGTTCAAGCACTCAGTAAAGCTGAAATGTTCAAGCACTCAGTAAAGCTGAAATGTTCAAACACTCAGTAAAGCTGAAATGTTCAAACACTCAGTAAAGCTGAATTGTTCAAGGACTCGGTAAAGCTGAATTGTTCAAGCACTCAGTAAAGCTGAAATGTTCAAACACTCAGTAAAGCTGAATTGTTCAAACACTCAGTAAAGCTGAAATGTTCAAGCACTCAGTAAAGCTGATGTGTTCAAACACTCAGTAAAGCTGAAATGTTCAAGGACTCGGTAAAGCTGAATTGTTCAAACACTCAGTAAAGTTGAAATGTTCAAACACTCAGTAAAGCTGAATTGTTCAAACACTCAGTAAAGCTGAAATGTTCAAGCACTCAGTAAAGCTGATGTGTTCAAACACTCAGTAAAGCTGAAATGTTCAAGCACTCAGTAAAGCTGAAATGTTCAAGCACTCAGTAAAGCTGAAATGTTCAAGCACTCAGTAAAGCTGAAATGTTCAAGCACTCAGTAAAGCTGAATTGTTCAAGCACTCAGTAAAGCTGAAATGTTCAAACACTCAGTAAAGCTGAATTGTTCAAGCACTCAGTAAAGCTGAATTGTTCAAGCACTCAGTAAAGCTGAATTGTTCAAGCACTCAGTAAAGCTGAAATGTTCAAACACTCAGTAAAGCTGAATTGTTCAAACACTCAGTAAAGCTGAATTGTTCAAACACTCAGTAAAGCTGAATTGTTCAAACACTCAGTAAAGCTGAAATGTTCAAACACTCAGTAAAGCTGAAATGTTCAAGCACTCAGTAAAGCTGAATTGTTCAAGCACTCAGTAAAGCTGAATTGTTCAAACACTCAGTAAAGCTGAAATGTTCAAACACTCAGTAAAGCTGAAATGTTCAAGCACTCAGTAAAGCTGAAATGTTCAAGCACTCAGTAAAGCTGAAATGTTCAAGCACTCAGTAAAGCTGAATTGTTCAAGCACTCAGTAAAGCTGAAATGTTCAAGGACTCAGTAAAGCTGAATTGTTCAAGGACTCAGTAAAGCTGAATTGTTCAAACACTCAGTAAAGCTGAAATGTTCAAACACTCAGTAAAGCTGAAATGTTCAACCACTCAGTAAAGCTGAAATGTTCAAGCACTCAGTAAAGCTGAAATGTTCAAGCACTCAGTAAAGCTGAATTGTTCAAGCACTCAGTAAAGCTGAAATGTTCAAGCACTCAGTAAAGCTGAAATGTTCAAACACTCAGTAAAGCTGAAATGTTCAAGCACTCAGTAAAGCTGAAATGTTCAAACACTCGGTAAAGCTGAAATGTTCAAGCACTCGGTAAAGCTGAAATGTTCAAACACTCAGTAAAGCTGAAATGTTCAAGCACTCAGTAAAGCTGAAATGTTCAAGCACTCAGTAAAGCTGAATTGTTCAAGCACTCAGTAAAGCTGAAATGTTCAAGCACTCAGTAAAGCTGAAATGTTCAAGCACTCAGTAAAGCTGAAATGTTCAAGCACTCAGTAAAGCTGAAATGTTCAAGCACTCGGTAAAGCTGAAATGTTCAAGCACTCGGTAAAGCTGAAATGTTCAAGCACTCAGTTAAGCTGAAATGTTCAAGCACTCAGTAAAGCTGAATTGTTCAAGCACTCAGTAAAGCTGAAATGTTCAAACACTCAGTAAAGCTGAAATGTTCAAGCACTCAGTAAAGCTGAAATGTTCAAGCACTCAGTAAAGCTGAAATGTTCAAACACTCAGTAAAGCTGAAATGTTTAAGCACTCAGTAAAGCTGAAATGTTCAAGCACTCAGTAAAGCTGAAATGTTCAAGCACTCAGTAAAGCTGAATTGTTCAAGCACTCAGTAAAGCTGAAATGTTCAAACACTCAGTAAAGCTGAATTGTTCAAGCACTCAGTAAAGCTGAAATGTTCAAGCACTCAGTAAAGCTGAATTGTTCAAACACTCAGTAAAGCTGAAATGTTCAAACACTCAGTAAAGCTGAAATGTTCAAGCACTCAGTAAAGCTGAAATGTTCAAACACTCAGTAAAGCTGAAATGTTCAAGCACTCAGTAAAGCTGAAATGTTCAAGCACTCAGTAAAGCTGAAATGTTCAAGCACTCAGTAAAGCTGAAATGTTCAAACACTCAGTAAAGCTGAAATGTTCAAACACTCAGTAAAGCTGAATTGTTCAAGCACTCAGTAAAGCTGAATTGTTCAAGCACTCAGTAAAGCTGAATTGTTCAAGCACTCAGTAAAGCTGAAATGTTCAAACACTCAGTAAAGCTGAATTGTTCAAACACTCAGTAAAGCTGAATTGTTCAAACACTCAGTAAAGCTGAATTGTTCAAGCACTCAGTAAAGCTGAAATGTTCAAGCACTCAGTAAAGCTGAAATGTTCAAGCACTCAGTAAAGCTGAAATGTTCAAGCACTCAGTAAAGCTGAAATGTTCAAGCACTCAGTAAAGCTGAATTGTTCAAACACTCAGTAAAGCTGAATTGTTCAAACACTCAGTAAAGCTGAATTGTTCAAACACTCAGTAAAGCTGAAATGTTCAAGCACTCAGTAAAGCTGAATTGTTCAAACACTCAGTAAAGCTGAAATGTTCAAGCACTCAGTAAAGCTGAATTGTTCAAACACTCAGTAAAGCTGAAATGTTCAAGCACTCAGTAAAGCTGAAATGTTCAAGCACTCAGTAAAGCTGAATTGTTCAAGCACTCAGTAAAGCTGAAATGTTCAAGCACTCAGTAAAGCTGAATTGTTCAAGCATTCAGTAAAGCTGAACTGTTCAAACACTCAGTAAAGCTGAACGGTTCAAGCACTCAGTAAAGCTGAAATGTTCAAGCACTCAGTAAAGCTGAATTGTTCAAGCACTCAGTAAAGCTGAAATGTTCAAACACTCAGTAAAGCTGAAATGTTCAAACACTCAGTAAAGCTGAAATGTTCAAGCACTCAGTAAAGCTGAAATGTTCAAGCACTCAGTAAAGCTGAAATGTTCAAGCACTCAGTAAAGCTGAAATGTTCAAGCACTCAGTAAAGCTGAAATGTTAAAACACTCAGTAAAGCTGAAATGTTCAAGCACTCAGTAAAGCTGAAATGTTCAAGCACTCAGTAAAGCTGAAATGTTCAAGCACTCAGTAAAGCTGAAATGTTCAAGCACTCAGTAAAGCTGAAATGTTCAAACACTCAGTAAAGCTGAAATGTTCAAGCACTCAGTAAAGCTGAAATGTTCAAGCACTCAGTAAAGCTGAAATGTTCAAGCACTCAGTAAAGCTGAAATGTTCAAACACTCAGTAAAGCTGAAATGTTCAAACACTCAGTAAAGCTGAATAGTTCAAACACTCAGTAAAGCTGAAATGTTCAAGCACTCAGTAAAGCTGAAATGTTCAAGCACTCAGTAAAGCTGAATTGTTCAAGCACTCAGTAAAGCTGAAATGTTCAAACACTCAGTAAAGCTGAATTGTTCAAACACTCAGTAATGCTGAATTGTTCAAGCACTCAGTAAAGCTGAATTGTTCAAGCACTCAGTAAAGCTGAATTGTTCAAACACTCAGTAAAGCTGAAATGTTCAAGCACTCAGTAAAGCTGAAATGTTCAAGCACTCAGTAAAGCTGAAATGTTCAAGCACTCAGTAAAGCTGAAATGTTCAAACACTCAGTAAAGCTGAAATGTTCAAACACTCGGTAAAGCTGAATTGTTCAAGGACTCGGTAAAGCTGAATTGTTCAAACACTCAGTAAAGTTGAAATGTTCAAACACTCAGTAAAGCTGAATTGTTCAAACACTCAGTAAAGCTGAAATGTTCAAGCACTCAGTAAAGCTGAAATGTTCAAACACTCAGTAAAGCTGAAATGTTCAAGCACTCAGTAAAGCTGAAATGTTCAAGCACTCAGTAAAGCTGAAATGTTCAAGCACTCAGTAAAGCTGAAATGTTCAAGCACTCAGTAAAGCTGAATTGTTCAAGCACTCAGTAAAGCTGAAATGTTCAAACACTCAGTAAAGCTGAATTGTTCAAGCACTCAGTAAAGCTGAATTGTTCAAGCACTCAGTAAAGCTGAATTGTTCAAGCACTCAGTAAAGCTGAAATGTTCAAACACTCAGTAAAGCTGAATTGTTCAAACACTCAGTAAAGCTGAATTGTTCAAACACTCAGTAAAGCTGAATTGTTCAAACACTCAGTAAAGCTGAAATGTTCAAACACTCAGTAAAGCTGAAATGTTCAAGCACTCAGTAAAGCTGAATTGTTCAAGCACTCAGTAAAGCTGAATTGTTCAAACACTCAGTAAAGCTGAAATGTTCAAACACTCAGTAAAGCTGAAATGTTCAAGCACTCAGTAAAGCTGAAATGTTCAAGCACTCAGTAAAGCTGAAATGTTCAAGCACTCAGTAAAGCTGAATTGTTCAAGCACTCAGTAAAGCTGAAATGTTCAAGGACTCAGTAAAGCTGAATTGTTCAAGGACTCAGTAAAGCTGAATTGTTCAAACACTCAGTAAAGCTGAAATGTTCAAACACTCAGTAAAGCTGAAATGTTCAACCACTCAGTAAAGCTGAAATGTTCAAGCACTCAGTAAAGCTGAAATGTTCAAGCACTCAGTAAAGCTGAATTGTTCAAGCACTCAGTAAAGCTGAAATGTTCAAGCACTCAGTAAAGCTGAAATGTTCAAACACTCAGTAAAGCTGAAATGTTCAAGCACTCAGTAAAGCTGAATTGTTCAAACACTCAGTAAAGCTGAAATGTTCAAGCACTCAGTAAAGCTGAAATGTTCAAGCACTCAGTAAAGCTGAATTGTTCAAGCACTCAGTAAAGCTGAAATGTTCAAACACTCAGTAAAGCTGAAATGTTCAAGCACTCAGTAAAGCTGAAATGTTCAAGCACTCAGTAAAGCTGAATTGTTCAAGCATTCAGTAAAGCTGAACTGTTCAAACACTCAGTAAAGCTGAACGGTTCAAGCACTCAGTAAAGCTGAAATGTTCAAGCACTCAGTAAAGCTGAATTGTTCAAGCACTCAGTAAAGCTGAAATGTTCAAACACTCAGTAAAGCTGAAATGTTCAAACACTCAGTAAAGCTGAAATGTTCAAGCACTCAGTAAAGCTGAAATGTTCAAGCACTCAGTAAAGCTGAAATGTTCAAGCACTCAGTAAAGCTGAAATGTTCAAGCACTCAGTAAAGCTGAAATGTTAAAACACTCAGTAAAGCTGAAATGTTCAAGCACTCAGTAAAGCTGAAATGTTCAAGCACTCAGTAAAGCTGAAATGTTCAAGCACTCAGTAAAGCTGAAATGTTCAAGCACTCAGTAAAGCTGAAATGTTCAAACACTCAGTAAAGCTGAAATGTTCAAGCACTCAGTAAAGCTGAAATGTTCAAGCACTCAGTAAAGCTGAAATGTTCAAGCACTCAGTAAAGCTGAAATGTTCAAACACTCAGTAAAGCTGAAATGTTCAAACACTCAGTAAAGCTGAATAGTTCAAACACTCAGTAAAGCTGAAATGTTCAAGCACTCAGTAAAGCTGAAATGTTCAAGCACTCAGTAAAGCTGAATTGTTCAAGCACTCAGTAAAGCTGAAATGTTCAAACACTCAGTAAAGCTGAATTGTTCAAACACTCAGTAATGCTGAATTGTTCAAGCACTCAGTAAAGCTGAATTGTTCAAGCACTCAGTAAAGCTGAATTGTTCAAACACTCAGTAAAGCTGAAATGTTCAAGCACTCAGTAAAGCTGAAATGTTCAAGCACTCAGTAAAGCTGAAATGTTCAAGCACTCAGTAAAGCTGAAATGTTCAAACACTCAGTAAAGCTGAAATGTTCAAACACTCGGTAAAGCTGAATTGTTCAAGGACTCGGTAAAGCTGAATTGTTCAAACACTCAGTAAAGTTGAAATGTTCAAACACTCAGTAAAGCTGAATTGTTCAAACACTCAGTAAAGCTGAAATGTTCAAGCACTCAGTAAAGCTGAAATGTTCAAACACTCAGTAAAGCTGAAATGTTCAAGCACTCAGTAAAGCTGAAATGTTCAAGCACTCAGTAAAGCTGAAATGTTCAAGCACTCAGTAAAGCTGAAATGTTCAAGCACTCAGTAAAGCTGAATTGTTCAAGCACTCAGTAAAGCTGAAATGTTCAAACACTCAGTAAAGCTGAATTGTTCAAGCACTCAGTAAAGCTGAATTGTTCAAGCACTCAGTAAAGCTGAATTGTTCAAGCACTCAGTAAAGCTGAAATGTTCAAACACTCAGTAAAGCTGAATTGTTCAAACACTCAGTAAAGCTGAATTGTTCAAACACTCAGTAAAGCTGAATTGTTCAAACACTCAGTAAAGCTGAAATGTTCAAACACTCAGTAAAGCTGAAATGTTCAAGCACTCAGTAAAGCTGAATTGTTCAAGCACTCAGTAAAGCTGAATTGTTCAAACACTCAGTAAAGCTGAAATGTTCAAACACTCAGTAAAGCTGAAATGTTCAAGCACTCAGTAAAGCTGAAATGTTCAAGCACTCAGTAAAGCTGAAATGTTCAAGCACTCAGTAAAGCTGAATTGTTCAAGCACTCAGTAAAGCTGAAATGTTCAAGGACTCAGTAAAGCTGAATTGTTCAAGGACTCAGTAAAGCTGAATTGTTCAAACACTCAGTAAAGCTGAAATGTTCAAACACTCAGTAAAGCTGAAATGTTCAACCACTCAGTAAAGCTGAAATGTTCAAGCACTCAGTAAAGCTGAAATGTTCAAGCACTCAGTAAAGCTGAATTGTTCAAGCACTCAGTAAAGCTGAAATGTTCAAGCACTCAGTAAAGCTGAAATGTTCAAACACTCAGTAAAGCTGAAATGTTCAAGCACTCAGTAAAGCTGAAATGTTCAAACACTCAGTAAAGCTGAAATGTTCAAGCACTCGGTAAAGCTGAAATGTTCAAACACTCAGTAAAGCTGAAATGTTCAAGCACTCAGTAAAGCTGAAATGTTCAAGCACTCAGTAAAGCTGAATTGTTCAAGCACTCAGTAAAGCTGAAATGTTCAAGCACTCAGTAAAGCTGAAATGTTCAAGCACTCAGTAAAGCTGAAATGTTCAAGCACTCAGTAAAGCTGAAATGTTCAAGCACTCGGTAAAGCTGAAATGTTCAAGCACTCAGTAAAGCTGAAATGTTCAAGCACTCAGTTAAGCTGAAATGTTCAAGCACTCAGTAAAGCTGAATTGTTCAAGCACTCAGTAAAGCTGAAATGTTCAAACACTCAGTAAAGCTGAAATGTTCAAGCACTCAGTAAAGCTGAAATGTTCAAGCACTCAGTAAAGCTGAAATGTTCAAGCACTCAGTAAAGCTGAAATGTTCAAGCACTCAGTAAAGCTGAATTGTTCAAGCACTCAGTAAAGCTGAAATGTTCAAGGACTCAGTAAAGCTGAATTGTTCAAGGACTCAGTAAAGCTGAATTGTTCAAACACTCAGTAAAGCTGAAATGTTCAAACACTCAGTAAAGCTGAAATGTTCAACCACTCAGTAAAGCTGAAATGTTCAAGCACTCAGTAAAGCTGAAATGTTCAAGCACTCAGTAAAGCTGAATTGTTCAAGCACTCAGTAAAGCTGAAATGTTCAAGCACTCAGTAAAGCTGAAATGTTCAAACACTCAGTAAAGCTGAAATGTTCAAGCACTCAGTAAAGCTGAAATGTTCAAACACTCAGTAAAGCTGAAATGTTCAAGCACTCGGTAAAGCTGAAATGTTCAAACACTCAGTAAAGCTGAAATGTTCAAGCACTCAGTAAAGCTGAATTGTTCAAACACTCAGTAAAGCTGAAATGTTCAAGCACTCAGTAAAGCTGAAATGTTGAAGCACTCAGTAAAGCTGAAATGTTCAAACACTCAGTAAAGCTGAATTGTTCAAACACTCAGTAAAGCTGAATTGTTCAAACACTCAGTAAAGCTGAATTGTTCAAGCACTCAGTAAAGCTGAAATGTTCAAGGACTCAGTAAAGCTGAAATGTTCAAGCACTCAGTAAAGCTGAATTGTTCAAACACTCAGTAAAGCTGAAATGTTCAAGCACTCAGTAAAGCTGAATTGTTCAAACACTCAGTAAAGCTGAAATGTTCAAGCACTCAGTAAAGCTGAAATGTTCAAGCACTCAGTAAAGCTGAAATGTTCAAGCACTCAGTAAAGCTGAATTGTTCAAGCACTCAGTAAAGCTGAAATGTTCAAACACTCAGTAAAGCTGAAATGTTCAAGCACTCAGTAAAGCTGAAATGTTCAAGCACTCAGTAAAGCTGAATTGTTCAAGCACTCAGTAAAGCTGAAATGTTCAAACACTCAGTAAAGCTGAAATGTTCAAGCACTCAGTAAAGCTGAAATGTTCAAGCACTCAGTAAAGCTGAATTGTTCAAGCATTCAGTAAAGCTGAACTGTTCAAACACTCAGTAAAGCTGAACGGTTCAAGCACTCAGTAAAGCTGAAATGTTCAAGCACTCAGTAAAGCTGAATTGTTCAAGCACTCAGTAAAGCTGAAATGTTCAAACACTCAGTAAAGCTGAAATGTTCAAACACTCAGTAAAGCTGAAATGTTCAAGCACTCAGTAAAGCTGAAATGTTCAAGCACTCAGTAAAGCTGAAATGTTCAAGCACTCAGTAAAGCTGAAATGTTCAAGCACTCAGTAAAGCTGAAATGTTAAAACACTCAGTAAAGCTGAAATGTTCAAGCACTCAGTAAAGCTGAAATGTTCAAGCACTCAGTAAAGCTGAAATGTTCAAGCACTCAGTAAAGCTGAAATGTTCAAGCACTCAGTAAAGCTGAAATGTTCAAACACTCAGTAAAGCTGAAATGTTCAAGCACTCAGTAAAGCTGAAATGTTCAAGCACTCAGTAAAGCTGAAATGTTCAAGCACTCAGTAAAGCTGAAATGTTCAAACACTCAGTAAAGCTGAAATGTTCAAACACTCAGTAAA
Organism: Saccoglossus kowalevskii; assembly: GCF_978046115.1. Lineage (NCBI taxonomy): Eukaryota > Metazoa > Hemichordata > Enteropneusta > Harrimaniidae > Saccoglossus > Saccoglossus kowalevskii. The sequence goes on from NC_140644.1 coordinate 2,327,326, forward strand.
GCTGAATAGTTCAAACACTCAGTAAAGCTGAAATGTTCAAGCACTCAGTAAAGCTGAAATGTTCAAGCACTCAGTAAAGCTGAATTGTTCAAGCACTCAGTAAAGCTGAAATGTTCAAACACTCAGTAAAGCTGAATTGTTCAAACACTCAGTAATGCTGAATTGTTCAAGCACTCAGTAAAGCTGAATTGTTCAAGCACTCAGTAAAGCTGAATTGTTCAAACACTCAGTAAAGCTGAAATGTTCAAGCACTCAGTAAAGCTGAAATGTTCAAGCACTCAGTAAAGCTGAAATGTTCAAGCACTCAGTAAAGCTGAAATGTTCAAACACTCAGTAAAGCTGAAATGTTCAAACACTCGGTAAAGCTGAATTGTTCAAGGACTCGGTAAAGCTGAATTGTTCAAACACTCAGTAAAGTTGAAATGTTCAAACACTCAGTAAAGCTGAAATGTTCAAGCACTCGGTAAAGCTGAAATGTTCAAACACTCAGTAAAGCTGAAATGTTCAAGCACTCAGTAAAGCTGAAATGTTCAAGCACTCAGTAAAGCTGAATTGTTCAAGCACTCAGTAAAGCTGAAATGTTCAAGCACTCAGTAAAGCTGAAATGTTCAAGCACTCAGTAAAGCTGAAATGTTCAAGCACTCAGTAAAGCTGAAATGTTCAAGCACTCGGTAAAGCTGAAATGTTCAAGCACTCAGTAAAGCTGAAATGTTCAAGCACTCAGTTAAGCTGAAATGTTCAAGCACTCAGTAAAGCTGAATTGTTCAAGCACTCAGTAAAGCTGAAATGTTCAAACACTCAGTAAAGCTGAAATGTTCAAGCACTCAGTAAAGCTGAAATGTTCAAGCACTCAGTAAAGCTGAAATGTTCAAACACTCAGTAAAGCTGAAATGTTTAAGCACTCAGTAAAGCTGAAATGTTCAAGCACTCAGTAAAGCTGAAATGTTCAAGCACTCAGTAAAGCTGAATTGTTCAAGCACTCAGTAAAGCTGAAATGTTCAAACACTCAGTAAAGCTGAATTGTTCAAGCACTCAGTAAAGCTGAAATGTTCAAGCACTCAGTAAAGCTGAATTGTTCAAACACTCAGTAAAGCTGAAATGTTCAAACACTCAGTAAAGCTGAAATGTTCAAACACTCAGTAAAGCTGAAATGTTCAAGCACTCAGTAAAGCTGAAATGTTCAAGCACTCAGTAAAGCTGAAATGTTCAAGCACTCAGTAAAGCTGAAATGTTCAAACACTCAGTAAAGCTGAAATGTTCAAACACTCAGTAAAGCTGAATTGTTCAAGCACTCAGTAAAGCTGAATTGTTCAAGCACTCAGTAAAGCTGAATTGTTCAAGCACTCAGTAAAGCTGAAATGTTCAAACACTCAGTAAAGCTGAATTGTTCAAACACTCAGTAAAGCTGAATTGTTCAAACACTCAGTAAAGCTGAATTGTTCAAACACTCAGTAAAGCTGAAATGTTCAAGCACTCAGTAAAGCTGAAATGTTCAAGCACTCAGTAAAGCTGAAATGTTCAAGCACTCAGTAAAGCTGAAATGTTCAAGCACTCAGTAAAGCTGAAATGTTCAAGCACTCAGTAAAGCTGAATTGTTCAAACACTCAGTAAAGCTGAATTGTTCAAACACTCAGTAAAGCTGAATTGTTCAAACACTCAGTAAAGCTGAAATGTTCAAGCACTCAGTAAAGCTGAATTGTTCAAACACTCAGTAAAGCTGAAATGTTCAAGCACTCAGTAAAGCTGAATTGTTCAAACACTCAGTAAAGCTGAAATGTTCAAGCACTCAGTAAAGCTGAAATGTTCAAGCACTCAGTAAAGCTGAATTGTTCAAGCACTCAGTAAAGCTGAAATGTTCAAACACTCAGTAAAGCTGAAATGTTCAAGCACTCAGTAAAGCTGAAATGTTCAAGCACTCAGTAAAGCTGAATTGTTCAAGCATTCAGTAAAGCTGAATTGTTCAAACACTCAGTAAAGCTGAACGGTTCAAGCACTCAGTAAAGCTGAAATGTTCAAGCACTCAGTAAAGCTGAATTGTTCAAGCACTCAGTAAAGCTGAAATGTTCAAACACTCAGTAAAGCTGAAATGTTCAAACACTCAGTAAAGCTGAAATGTTCAAGCACTCAGTAAAGCTGAAATGTTCAAGCACTCAGTAAAGCTGAAATGTTCAAGCACTCAGTAAAGCTGAATTGTTCAAGCACTCAGTAAAGCTGAAATGTTCAAACACTCAGTAAAGCTGAAATGTTGAAGCATTCAGTAAAGCTGAAATGTTCAAACACTCATTAAAGCTGAATTGTTCAAGGACTCAGTAAAGCTGAATTGTTCAAGGACTCAGTAAAGCTGAATTGTTCAAGCACTCAGTAAAGCTGAAATGTTCAAACACTCAGTAAAGCTGAAATGTTCAAGCACTCAGTAAAGCTGAATTGTTCAAGCACTCAGTAAAGCTGAATTGTTCAAGCACTCAGTAAAGCTGAAATGTTCAAGCACTCAGTAAAGCTGAAATGTTCAAGCACTCAGTAAAGCTGAATTGTTCAAGCACTCAGTAAAGCTGAAATGTTCAAACACTCAGTAAAGCTGAAATGTTGAAGCATTCAGTAAAGCTGAATTGTTCAAGCACTCAGTAAAGCTGAAATGTTCAAGGACTCAGTAAAGCTGAATTGTTCAAGGACTCAGTAAAGCTGAATTGTTCAAACACTCAGTAAAGCTGAAATGTTCAAACACTCAGTAAAGCTGAAATGTTCAACCACTCAGTAAAGCTGAAATTTTCAAGCACTCAGTAAAGCTGAAATGTTCAAGCACTCAGTAAAGCTGAATTGTTCAAGCACTCAGTAAAGCTGAAATGTTCAAACACTCAGTAAAGCTGAATTGTTCTAACACTCAGTAAAGCTGAATTGTTCAAACACTCAGTAAAGCTGAATTGTTCAAGCACTCAGTAAAGCTGAAATGTCCAAACACTCAGTAAAGCTGAATTGTTCAAGCACTCAGTAAAGCTGAATTGTTCAAGCACTCAGTAAAGCTGAATTGTTCAAGCACTCAGTAAAGCTGAATTGTTCAAGCACTCAGTAAAGCTGAATTGTTCAAGCACTCAGTAAAGCTGAATTGTTCAAGCACTCAGTAAAGCTGAATTGTTCAAGCACTCAGTAAAGCTGAAATGTTCAAACACTCAGTAAAGCTGAATTGTTCAAGCACTCAGTAAAGCTGAATTGTTCAAGCACTCAGTAAAGCTGAAATGTTCAAGCACTCAGTAAAGCTGAATTGTTCAAGCACTCAGTAAAGCTGAATTGTTCAAACACTCAGTAAAGCTGAATTGTTCAAACACTCAGTAAAGCTGAATTGTTCAAACACTCAGTAAAGCTGAAATGTTCAAACACTCAGTAAAGCTGAAATGTTCAAACACTCAGTAAAGCTGAAATGTTCAAACACTCAGTAAAGCTGAATTGTTCAAACACTCAGTAAAGCTGAAATGTTCAAGGACTCAGTAAAGCTGAATTGTTCAAGGACTCAGTAAAGCTGAATTGTTCAAACACTCAGTAAAGCTGAATTGTTCAAACACTCAGTAAAGCTGAAATGTTCCAACACTCAGTAAAGCTGAAATGTTCAACCACTCAGTAAAGCTGAAATGTTCAAGCACTCAGTAAAGCTGAAATGTTCAAACACTCAGTAAAGCTGAAATGTTCAAACACTCAGTAAAGCTGAATTGTTCAAGCACTCAGTAAAGCTGAAATGTTCAAGCACTCAGTAAAGCTGAAATGTTCAAGCACTCAGTAAAGCTGAATTGTTCAAACACTCAGTAAAGCTGAATTGTTCAAACACTCAGTAAAGCTGAATTGTTCAAACACTCAGTAAAGCTGAATTGTTCAAACACTCAGTAAAGCTGAATTGTTCAAACACTCAGTAAAGCTGAAATGTTCAAGCACTCAGTAAAGCTGAATTGTTCAAACACTCAGTAAAGCTGAAATGTTCAAGCACTCAGTAAAGCTGAAATGTTCAAGCACTCAGTAAAGCTGAATTGTTCAAGCACTCAGTAAAGCTGAAATGTTCAAACACTCAGTAAAGCTGAAATGTTCAAGCACTCAGTAAAGCTGAAATGTTCAAGCACTCAGTAAAGCTGAATTGTTCAAGCATTCAGTAAAGCTGAATTGTTCAAACACTCAGTAAAGCTGAACGGTTCAAGCACTCAGTAAAGCTGAAATGTTCAAGCACTCAGTAAAGCTGAATTGTTCAAGCACTCAGTAAAGCTGAAATGTTCAAACACTCAGTAAAGCTGAAATGTTCAAACACTCAGTAAAGCTGAAATGTTCAAGCACTCAGTAAAGCTGAAATGTTCAAGCACTCAGTAAAGCTGAAATGTTCAAGCGCTCAGTAAAGCTGAATTGTTCAAGCACTCAGTAAAGCTGAATTGTTCAAGCACTCAGTAAAGCTGAAATGTTCAAACACTCAGTAAAGCTGAAATGTTGAAGCACTCAGTAAAGCTGAAATGTTCAAACACTCATTAAAGCTGAATTGTTCAAACACTCAGTAAAGCTGAATTGTTCAAACACTCAGTAAAGCTGAATTGTTCAAGCACTCAGTAAAGCTGAAATGTTCAAGGACTCAGTAAAGCTGAATTGTTCAAGGACTCAGTAAAGCTGAATTGTTCAAACACTCAGTAAAGCTGAAATGTTCAAACACTCAGTAAAGCTGAAATGTTCAACCACTCAGTAAAGCTGAAATTTTCAAGCACTCAGTAAAGCTGAAATGTTCAAGCACTCAGTAAAGCTGAATTGTTCAAGCACTCAGTAAAGCTGAAATGTTCAAACACTCAGTAATGCTGAATTGTTCTAACACTCAGTAAAGCTGAATTGTTCAAACACTCAGTAAAGCTGAATTGTTCAAGCACTCAGTAAAGCTGAAATGTCCAAACACTCAGTAAAGCTGAATTGTTCAAGCACTCAGTAAAGCTGAATTGTTCAAGCACTCAGTAAAGCTGAATTGTTCAAGCACTCAGTAAAGCTGAATTGTTCAAGCACTCAGTAAAGCTGAATTGTTCAAGCACTCAGTAAAGCTGAATTGTTCAAGCACTCAGTAAAGCTGAATTGTTCAAGCACTCAGTAAAGCTGAAATGTTCAAACACTCAGTAAAGCTGAAATGTTCAAGCACTCAGTAAAGCTGAATTGTTCAAGCACTCAGTAAAGCTGAATTGTTCAAGCACTCAGTAAAGCTGAAATGTTCAAGCACTCAGTAAAGCTGAATTGTTCAAGCACTCAGTAAAGCTGAATTGTTCAAACACTCAGTAAAGCTGAATTGTTCAAACACTCAGTAAAGCTGAATTGTTCAAACACTCAGTAAAGCTGAATTGTTCAAACACTCAGTAAAGCTGAAATGTTCAAACACTCAGTAAAGCTGAAATGTTCAAACACTCAGTAAAGCTGAAATGTTCAAACACTCAGTAAAGCTGAATTGTTCAAACACTCAGTAAAGCTGAAATGTTCAAGGACTCAGTAAAGCTGAATTGTTCAAGGACTCAGTAAAGCTGAATTGTTCAAACACTCAGTAAAGCTGAAATGTTCCAACACTCAGTAAAGGTGAAATGTTCAACCACTCAGTAAAGCTGAAATGTTCAAGCACTCAGTAAAGCTGAAATTTTCAAGCACTCAGTAAAGCTGAAATGTTCAAACACTCAGTAAAGCTGAATTGTTCAAGCACTCAGTAAAGCTGAATTGTTCAAGCACTCAGTAAAGCTGAAATGTTCAAACACTCAGTAAAGCTGAAATGTTCAAGCACTCAGTAAAGCTGAATTGTTCAAGCACTCAGTAAAGCTGAATTGTTCAAGCACTCAGTAAAGCTGAAATGTTCAAACACTCAGTAAAGCTGAATTGTTCAAGCACTCAGTAAAGCTGAATTGTTCAAACACTCAGTAAAGCTGAATTGTTCAAACACTCAGTAAAGCTGAATTGTTCAAACACTCAGTAAAGCTGAATTGTTCAAACACTCAGTAAAGCTGAAATGTTCAAACACTCAGTAAAGCTGAAATGTTCAAACACTCAGTAAAGCTGAATTGTTCAAACACTCAGTAAAGCTGAATTGTTCAAACACTCAGTAAAGCTGAAATGTTCAAGGACTCAGTAAAGCTGAATTGTTCAAGGACTCAGTAAAGCTGAATTGTTCAAACACTCAGTAAAGCTGAAATGTTCAACCACTCAGTAAAGCTGAAATGTTCAAGCACTCAGTAAAGCTGAAATGTTCAAGCACTCAGTAAAGCTGAATTGTTCAAGCACTCAGTAAAGCTGAAATGTTCAAACACTCAGTAAAGCTGAATTGTTCAAACACTCAGTAAAGCTGAATTGTTCAAACACTCAGTAAAGCTGAATTGTTCAAACACTCAGTAAAGCTGAATTGTTCAAACACTCAGTAAAGCTGAATTGTTCAAACACTCAGTAAAGCTGAATTGTTCAAGCACTCAGTAAAGCTGAATTGTTCAAACACTCAGTAAAGCTGAATTGTTCAAACACTCAGTAAAGCTGAATTGTTCAAACACTCAGTAAAGCTGAATTGTTCAAACACTCAGTAAAGCTGAAATGTTCAAACACTCAGTAAAGCTGAAATGTTCAAACACTCAGTAAAGCTGAAATGTTCAAACACTCAGTAAAGCTGAATTGTTCAAACACTCAGTAAAGCTGAAATGTTCAAGGACTCAGTAAAGCTGAATTGTTCAAGGACTCAGTAAAGCTGAATTGTTCAAGCACTCAGTAAAGCTGAATTGTTCAAGCACTCAGTAAAGCTGAAATGTTCAAGCACTCAGTAAAGCTGAATTGTTCAAGCACTCAGTAAAGCTGAATTGTTCAAGCACTCAGTAAAGCTGAAATGTTCAAGCACTCAGTAAAGCTGAATTGTTCAAGCACTCAGTAAAGCTGAATTGTTCAAACACTCAGTAAAGCTGAATTGTTCAAACACTCAGTAAAGCTGAATTGTTCAAACACTCAGTAAAGCTGAATTGTTCAAACACTCAGTAAAGCTGAAATGTTCAAACACTCAGTAAAGCTGAAATGTTCAAACACTCAGTAAAGCTGAAATGTTCAAACACTCAGTAAAGCTGAATTGTTCAAACACTCAGTAAAGCTGAAATGTTCAAGGACTCAGTAAAGCTGAATTGTTCAAGGACTCAGTAAAGCTGAATTGTTCAAACACTCAGTAAAGCTGAAATGTTCCAACACTCAGTAAAGGTGAAATGTTCAACCACTCAGTAAAGCTGAAATGTTCAAGCACTCAGTAAAGCTGAAATTTTCAAGCACTCAGTAAAGCTGAAATTTTCAAGCACTCAGTAAAGCTGAAATGTTCAAACACTCAGTAAAGCTGAATTGTTCAAGCACTCAGTAAAGCTGAATTGTTCAAGCACTCAGTAAAGCTGAAATGTTCAAACACTCAGTAAAGCTGAAATGTTCAAGCACTCAGTAAAGCTGAATTGTTCAAGCACTCAGTAAAGCTGAATTGTTCAAGCACTCAGTAAAGCTGAAATGTTCAAACACTCAGTAAAGCTGAATTGTTCAAGCACTCAGTAAAGCTGAATTGTTCAAACACTCAGTAAAGCTGAATTGTTCAAACACTCAGTAAAGCTGAATTGTTCAAACACTCAGTAAAGCTGAATTGTTCAAACACTCAGTAAAGCTGAAATGTTCAAACACTCAGTAAAGCTGAAATGTTCAAACACTCAGTAAAGCTGAATTGTTCAAACACTCAGTAAAGCTGAATTGTTCAAACACTCAGTAAAGCTGAAATGTTCAAGGACTCAGTAAAGCTGAATTGTTCAAGGACTCAGTAAAGCTGAATTGTTCAAACACTCAGTAAAGCTGAAATGTTCAACCACTCAGTAAAGCTGAAATGTTCAAGCACTCAGTAAAGCTGAAATGTTCAAGCTCTCAGTAAAGCTGAATTGTTCAAGCACTCAGTAAAGCTGAAATGTTCAAACACTCAGTAAAGCTGAATTGTTCAAACACTCAGTAAAGCTGAATTGTTCAAACACTCAGTAAAGCTGAATTGTTCAAACACTCAGTAAAGCTGAATTGTTCAAACACTCAGTAAAGCTGAATTGTTCAAACACTCAGTAAAGCTGAATTGTTCAAGCACTCAGTAAAGCTGAATTGTTCAAACACTCAGTAAAGCTGAAATGTTCAAGCACTCAGTAAAGCTGAATTGTTCAAACACTCAGTAAAGCTGAAATGTTCAAGCACTCAGTAAAGCTGAAATCTTCAAACACTCAGTAAAGCTGAAATGTTCAAGCACTCAGTAAAGCTGAAATGTTCAAGCACTCAGTAAAGCTGAATTGTTCAAGCACTCAGTAAAGCTGAATTGTTCAAACACTCAGTAAAGCTGAAATGTTCAAGCACTCAGTAAAGCTGAAATGTTCAAGCACTCAGTAAAGCTGAATTGTTCAAGCACTCAGTAAAGCTGAAATGTTCAAGCACTCAGTAAAGCTGAAATGTTCAAGCACTCAGTAAAGCTGAAATGTTCAAGCACTCAGTAAAGCTGAAATGTTCAAGCACTCAGTAAAGCTGAAATGTTCAAGCACTCAGTAAAGCTGAATTGTTCAAGCACTCAGTAAAGCTGAAATGTTCAAACACTCAGTAAAGCTGAAATGTTCAAACACTCAGTAAAGCTGAATTGTTGAAGCACTCAGTAAAGCTGAAATGTTCAAACACTCAGTAAAGCTGAATTGTTCAAACACTCAGTAAAGCTGAATTGTTCAAACACTCAGTAAAGCTGAATTGTTCAAGCACTCAGTAAAGCTGAAATGTTCAAGGACTCAGTAAAGCTGAATTGTTCAAACACTCAGTAAAGCTGAAATGTTCAAACACTCAGTAAAGCTGAAATGTTCAAGCACTCAGTAAAGCTGAAATGTTCAAGCACTCAGTAAAGCTGAATTGTTCAAGCACTCAGTAAAGCTGAAATGTTCAAACACTCAGTAAAGCTGAATTGTTCTAACACTCAGTAAAGCTGAATTGTTCAAGCACTCAGTAAAGCTGAAATGTTCAAACACTCAGTAAAGCTGAATTGTTCAAGCACTCAGTAAAGCTGAAATGTTCAAACACTCAGTAAAGCTGAAATGTTCAAGCACTCAGTAAAGCTGAATTGTTCAAGCACTCAGTAAAGCTGAATTGTTCAAGCACTCAGTAAAGCTGAAATGTTCAAGCACTCAGTAAAGCTGAATTGTTCAAGCACTCAGTAAAGCTGAATTGTTCAAACACTCAGTAAAGCTGAATTGTTCAAACACTCAGTAAAGCTGAATTGTTCAAACACTCAGTAAAGCTGAATTGTTCAAACACTCAGTAAAGCTGAAATGTTCAAACACTCAGTAAAGCTGAAATGTTCAAACACTCAGTAAAGCTGAAATGTTCAAACACTCAGTAAAGCTGAATTGTTCAAACACTCAGTAAAGCTGAAATGTTCAAGGACTCAGTAAAGCTGAATTGTTCAAGGACTCAGTAAAGCTGAATTGTTCAAACACTCAGTAAAGCTGAAATGTTCCAACACTCAGTAAAGCTGAAATGTTCAACCACTCAGTAAAGCTGAAATGTTCAAGCACTCAGTAAAGCTGAAATTTTCAAGCACTCAGTAAAGCTGAAATGTTCAAACACTCAGTAAAGCTGAATTGTTCAAGCACTCAGTAAAGCTGAATTGTTCAAGCACTCAGTAAAGCTGAAATGTTCAAACACTCAGTAAAGCTGAAATGTTCAAGCACTCAGTAAAGCTGAATTGTTCAAACACTCAGTAAAGCTGAATTGTTCAAACACTCAGTAAAGCTGAAATGTTCAAGCACTCAGTAAAGCTGAATTGTTCAAGCACTCAGTAAAGCTGAAATGTTCAAGCACTCAGTAAAGCTGAAATGTTCAAGCACTCAGTAAAGCTGAAATGTTCAAGCACTCAGTAAAGCTGAAATGTTCAAGCACTCAGTAAAGCTGAATTGTTCAAGCACTCAGTAAAGCTGAAATGTTCAAGCCCTCAGTAAAGCTGAAATGTTCAAACACTCAGTAAAGCTGAAATGTTCAAACACTCAGTAAAGCTGAATTGTTCAAGCACTCAGTAAAGCTGAATTGTTCAAACACTCAGTAAAGCTGAAATGTTCAAACACTCAGTAAAGCTGAATTGTTCAAGCACTCAGTAAAGCTGAATTGTTCAAGCACTCAGTAAAGCTGAAATGTTCAAACACTCAGTAAAGCTGAATTGTTCAAGCACTCAGTAAAGCTGAATTGTTCAAACACTCAGTAAAGCTGAATTGTTCAAACACTCAGTACAGCTGAAATGTTCAAACACTCAGTAAAACTGAAATGTTCAAGGACTCAGTAAAGCTGAAATGTTCAAACACTCAGTAAAGCTGAATTGTTCAAGGACTCAGTAAAGCTGCATTGTTCAAACACTCAGTAAAGCTGAATTGTTCAAGCACTCAGTAAAGCTGAATTGTTCAAGCACTCAGTAAAGCTGAAATGTTCAAACACTCAGTAAAGCTGAATTGTTCAAGCACTCAGTAAAGCTGAATTATTCAAACACTCAGTAAAGCTGAATTGTTCAAACACTCAGTAAAGCTGAATTGTTCAAACACTCAGTAAAGCTGAAATGTTCAAACACTCAGTAAAGCTGAAATGTCCAAACACTCAGTAAAGCTGAATTGTTCAAACACTCAGTAAAGCTGAAATGTTCAAACACTCAGTAAAGCTGAAATGTTCAAACACTCAGTGAAGCTGAAATGTTCAAACACTCAGTAAAGCTGAATTGTTCAAACACTCAGTAAAGCTGAATTGTTCAAACACTCAGTAAAGCTGAAATGTTCAAGGACTCAGTAAAGCTGAATTGTTCAAGGACTCAGTAAAGCTGAATTGTTCAAACACTCAGTAAAGCTGAAATGTTCAAATACTCAGTAAAGCTGAATTGTTGAAGCACTCAGTAAAGCTGAAATGTTCAAACACTCAGTAAAGCTGAATTGTTCAAACACTCAGTAAAGCTGAATTGTTCAAACACTCAGTAAAGCTGAATTCTTCAAGCACTCAGTAAAGCTGAAATGTTCAAGGACTCAGTAAAGCTGAATTGTTCAAGGACTCAGTAAAGCTGAATTGTTCAAACACTCAGTAAAGCTGAAATGTTCAAACACTCAGTAAAGCTGAAATGTTCAACCACTCAGTAAAGCTGAAATGTTCAAGCACTCAGTAAAGCTGAAATGTTCAAGCACTCAGTAAAGCTGAATTGTTCAAGCACTCAGTAAAGCTGAAATGTTCAAACACTCAGTAAAGCTGAATTGTTCTAACACTCAGTAAAGCTGAATTGTTCAAACACTCAGTAAAGCTGAATTGTTCAAGCACTCAGTAAAGCTGAATTGTTCAAGCACTCAGTAAAGCTGAAATGTTCAAACACTCAGTAAAGCTGAATTGTTCAAACACTCAGTAAAGCTGAAATGTTCAAGCACTCAGTAAAGCTGAAATGTTCAAACACTCAGTAAAGCTGAAATGTTCAAGCACTCAGTAAAGCTGAAATGTTCAAGCACTCAGTAAAGCTGAAATGTTCAAGCACTCAGTAAAGCTGAAATGTTAAAACACTCAGTAAAGCTGAAATGTTCAAGCACTCAGTAAAGCTGAAATGTTCAAGCACTCAGTAAAGCTGAAATGTTCAAGCACTCAGTAAAGCTGAAATGTTCAAGCACTCAGTAAAGCTGAAATGTTCAAACACTCAGTAAAGCTGAAATGTTCAACCACTCAGTAAAGCTGAAATGTTCAAGCACTCAGTAAAGCTGAAATGTTCAAGCACTCAGTAAAGCTGAAATGTTCAAGCACTCAGTAAAGCTGAAATGTTCAAACACTCAGTAAAGCTGAATAGTTCAAACACTCAGTAAAGCTGAAATGTTCAAGCACTCAGTAAAGCTGAAATGTTCAAACACTCAGTAAAGCTGAAATGTTCAAGCACTCAGTAAAGCTGAAATGTTCAAGCACTCAGTAAAGCTGAAATGTTCAAGCACTCAGTAAAGCTGAAATGTTCAAGCACTCAGTAAAGCTGAATTGTTCAAGCACTCAGTAAAGCTGAAATGTTCAAACACTCAGTAAAGCTGAATTGTTCAAACACTCAGTAATGCTGAATTGTTCAAGCACTCAGTAAAGCTGAATTGTTCAAGCACTCAGTAAAGCTGAAATGTTCAAACACTCAGTAAAGCTGAAATGTTCAAGCACTCAGTAAAGCTGAAATGTTCAAGCACTCAGTAAAGCTGAAATGTTCAAGCACTCAGTAAAGCTGAAATGTTCAAGCACTCAGTAAAGCTGAAATGTTCAAACACTCAGTAAAGCTGAAATGTTCAAACACTCAGTAAAGCTGAATTGTTCAAGGACTCGGTAAAGCTGAATTGTTCAAACACTCAGTAAAGTTGAAATGTTCAAACACTCAGTAAAGCTGAATTGTTCAAACACTCAGTAAAGCTGAAATGTTCAAGCACTCAGTAAAGCTGAAATGTTCAAACACTCAGTAAAGCTGAAATGTTCAAGCACTCAGTAAAGCTGAAATGTTCAAGCACTCAGTAAAGCTGAAATGTTCAAGCACTCAGTAAAGCTGAAATGTTCAAGCACTCAGTAAAGCTGAATTGTTCAAGCACTCAGTAAAGCTGAAATGTTCAAACACTCAGTAAAGCTGAATTGTTCAAGCACTCAGTAAAGCTGAAATGTTCAAGCACTCAGTAAAGCTGAAATGTTCAAGCACTCAGTAAAGCTGAAATGTTCAAGCACTCAGTAAAGCTGAATTGTTCAAGCACTCAGTAAAGCTGAATTGTTCAAGCACTCAGTAAAGCTGAAATGTTCAAGCACTCAGTAAAGCTGAATTGTTCAAGCACTCAGTAAAGCTGAAATGTTCAAACACTCAGTAAAGCTGAATTGTTCAAACACTCAGTAATGCTGAATTGTTCAAGCACTCAGTAAAGCTGAATTGTTCAAGCACTCAGTAAAGCTGAAATGTTCAAACACTCAGTAAAGCTGAAATGTTCAAACACTCAGTAAAGCTGAATTGTTCAAGCACTCAGTTAAGCTGAAATGTTCAAGCACTCAGTAAAGCTGAATTGTTCAAGCACTCAGTAAAGCTGAAATGTTCAAACACTCAGTAAAGCTGAAATGTTCAAGCACTCAGTAAAGCTGAAATGTTCAAACACTCAGTAAAGCTGAAATGTTCAAGCACTCAGTAAAGCTGAAATGTTCAAGCACTCAGTAAAGCTGAAATGTTCAAGCACTCAGTAAAGCTGAAATGTTCAAGCACTCAGTAAAGCTGAAATGTTCAAACACTCAGTAAAGCTGAATTGTTCAAGCACTCAGTAAAGCTGAAATGTTCAAGCACTCAGTAAAGCTGAAATGTTCAAGCACTCAGTAAAGCTGAAATGTTCAAGCACTCAGTAAAGCTGAAATGTTCAAACACTCAGTAAAGCTGAAATGTTCAAGCACTCAGTAAAGCTGAAATGTTCAAGCACTCAGTAAAGCTGAAATGTTCAAGCACTCAGTAAAGCTGAAATGTTCAAGCACTCAGTAAAGCTGAAATGTTCAAACACTCAGTAAAGCTGAATAGTTCAAACACTCAGTAAAGCTGAAATGTTCAAGCACTCAGTAAAGCTGAAATGTTCAAACACTCAGTAAAGCTGAAATGTTCAAGCACTCAGTAAAGCTGAAATGTTCAAGCACTCAGTAAAGCTGAAATGTTCAAGCACTCAGTAAAGCTGAAATGTTCAAGCACTCAGTAAAGCTGAATTGTTCAAGCACTCAGTAAAGCTGAAATGTTCAAACACTCAGTAAAGCTGAATTGTTCAAACACTCAGTAATGCTGAATTGTTCAAGCACTCAGTAAAGCTGAATTGTTCAAGCACTCAGTAAAGCTGAAATGTTCAAACACTCAGTAAAGCTGAAATGTTCAAGCACTCAGTAAAGCTGAAATGTTCAAGCACTCAGTAAAGCTGAAATGTTCAAGCACTCAGTAAAGCTGAAATGTTCAAACACTCAGTAAAGCTGAAATGTTCAAACACTCAGTAAAGCTGAATTGTTCAAGGACTCGGTAAAGCTGAATTGTTCAAACACTCAGTAAAGTTGAAATGTTCAAACACTCAGTAAAGCTGAATTGTTCAAACACTCAGTAAAGCTGAAATGTTCAAGCACTCAGTAAAGCTGAAATGTTCAAACACTCAGTAAAGCTGAAATGTTCAAGCACTCAGTAAAGCTGAAATGTTCAAGCACTCAGTAAAGCTGAAATGTTCAAGCACTCAGTAAAGCTGAAATGTTCAAGCACTCAGTAAAGCTGAATTGTTCAAGCACTCAGTAAAGCTGAAATGTTCAAACACTCAGTAAAGCTGAATTGTTCAAGCACTCAGTAAAGCTGAAATGTTCAAGCACTCAGTAAAGCTGAAATGTTCAAGCACTCAGTAAAGCTGAAATGTTCAAGCACTCAGTAAAGCTGAATTGTTCAAGCACTCAGTAAAGCTGAATTGTTCAAGCACTCAGTAAAGCTGAAATGTTCAAGCACTCAGTAAAGCTGAATTGTTCAAGCACTCAGTAAAGCTGAAATGTTCAAACACTCAGTAAAGCTGAATTGTTCAAACACTCAGTAATGCTGAATTGTTCAAGCACTCAGTAAAGCTGAATTGTTCAAGCACTCAGTAAAGCTGAAATGTTCAAACACTCAGTAAAGCTGAAATGTTCAAACACTCAGTAAAGCTGAATTGTTCAAGCACTCAGTAAAGCTGAATTGTTCAAGCACTCAGTAAAGCTGAAATGTTCAAACACTCAGTAAAGCTGAATTGTTCAAACACTCAGTAAAGCTGAAATGTTCAAGCACTCAGTAAAGCTGAAATGTTCAAACACTCAGTAAAGCTGAAATGTTCAAGCACTCAGTAAAGCTGAAATGTTCAAGCACTCAGTAAAGCTGAAATGTTCAAGCACTCAGTAAAGCTGAAATGTTAAAACACTCAGTAAAGCTGAAATGTTCAAGCACTCAGTAAAGCTGAAATGTTCAAGCACTCAGTAAAGCTGAAATGTTCAAGCACTCAGTAAAGCTGAAATGTTCAAGCACTCAGTAAAGCTGAAATGTTCAAGCACTCAGTAAAGCTGAATTGTTCAAGCACTCAGTAAAGCTGAATTGTTCAAGCACTCAGTAAAGCTGAATTGTTCAAGCACTCAGTAAAGCTGAAATGTTCAAACACTCAGTAAAGCTGAATTGTTCAAGCACTCAGTAAAGCTGAATTGTTCAAACACTCAGTAAAGCTGAATTGTTCAAACACTCAGTAAGGCTGAATTGTTCAAACACTCAGTACAGCTGAAATGTTCAAACACTCAGTAAAACTGAAATGTTCAAGGACTCAGTAAAGCTGAAATGTTCAAACACTCAGTAAAGCTGAATTGTTCAAGGACTCAGTAAAGCTGCATTGTTCAAACACTCAGTAAAGCTGAATTGTTCAAGCACTCAGTAAAGCTGAATTGTTCAAGCACTCAGTAAAGCTGAAATGTTCAAACACTCAGTAAAGCTGAATTGTTCAAGCACTCAGTAAAGCTGAATTGTTCAAACACTCAGTAAAGCTGAATTGTTCAAACACTCAGTAAAGCTGAATTGTTCAAACACTCAGTAAAGCTGAAATGTTCAAACACTCAGTAAAGCTGAAATGTCCAAACACTCAGTAAAGCTGAATTGTTCAAACACTCAGTAAAGCTGAATTGTTCAAACACTCAGTAAAGCTGAAATGTTCAAACACTCAGTGAAGCTGAAATGTTCAAACACTCAGTAAAGCTGAATTGTTCAAACACTCAGTAAAGCTGAATTGTTCAAACACTCAGTAAAGCTGAAATGTCCAAGGACTCAGTAAAGCTGAATTGTTCAAGGACTCAGTAAAGCTGAATTGTTCAAACACTCAGTAAAGCTGAAATGTTCAAATACTCAGTAAAGCTGAATTGTTGAAGCACTCAGTAAAGCTGAAATGTTCAAACACTCAGTAAAGCTGAATTGTTCAAACACTCAGTAAAGCTGAATTGTTCAAACACTCAGTAAAGCTGAATTGTTCAAGCACTCAGTAAAGCTGAAATGTTCAAGGACTCAGTAAAGCTGAATTGTTCAAGGACTCAGTAAAGCTGAATTGTTCAAACACTCAGTAAAGCTGAAATGTTCAAACACTCAGTAAAGCTGAAATGTTCAACCACTCAGTAAAGCTGAAATGTTCAAGCACTCAGTAAAGCTGAAATGTTCAAGCACTCAGTAAAGCTGAATTGTTCAAGCACTCAGTAAAGCTGAAATGTTCAAACACTCAGTAAAGCTGAATTGTTCTAACACTCAGTAAAGCTGAATTGTTCAAACACTCAGTAAAGCTGAATTGTTCAAGCACTCAGTAAAGCTGAATTGTTCAAGCACTCAGTAAAGCTGAAATGTTCAAACACTCAGTAAAGCTGAATTGTTCAAACACTCAGTAAAGCTGAAATGTTCAAGCACTCAGTAAAGCTGAAATGTTCAAACACTCAGTAAAGCTGAAATGTTCAAGCACTCAGTAAAGCTGAAATGTTCAAGCACTCAGTAAAGCTGAAATGTTCAAGCACTCAGTAAAGCTGAAATGTTAAAACACTCAGTAAAGCTGAAATGTTCAAGCACTCAGTAAAGCTGAAATGTTCAAGCACTCAGTAAAGCTGAAATGTTCAAGCACTCAGTAAAGCTGAAATGTTCAAGCACTCAGTAAAGCTGAAATGTTCAAACACTCAGTAAAGCTGAAATGTTCAAGCACTCAGTAAAGCTGAAATGTTCAAGCACTCAGTAAAGCTGAAATGTTCAAGCACTCAGTAAAGCTGAAATGTTCAAGCACTCAGTAAAGCTGAAATGTTCAAACACTCAGTAAAGCTGAATAGTTCAAACACTCAGTAAAGCTGAAATGTTCAAGCACTCAGTAAAGCTGAAATGTTCAAACACTCAGTAAAGCTGAAATGTTCAAGCACTCAGTAAAGCTGAAATGTTCAAGCACTCAGTAAAGCTGAAATGTTCAAGCACTCAGTAAAGCTGAAATGTTCAAGCACTCAGTAAAGCTGAATTGTTCAAGCACTCAGTAAAGCTGAAATGTTCAAACACTCAGTAAAGCTGAATTGTTCAAACACTCAGTAATGCTGAATTGTTCAAGCACTCAGTAAAGCTGAATTGTTCAAGCACTCAGTAAAGCTGAAATGTTCAAACACTCAGTAAAGCTGAAATGTTCAAGCACTCAGTAAAGCTGAAATGTTCAAGCACTCAGTAAAGCTGAAATGTTCAAGCACTCAGTAAAGCTGAAATGTTCAAGCACTCAGTAAAGCTGAAATGTTCAAACACTCAGTAAAGCTGAAATGTTCAAACACTCAGTAAAGCTGAATTGTTCAAGGACTCGGTAAAGCTGAATTGTTCAAACACTCAGTAAAGTTGAAATGTTCAAACACTCAGTAAAGCTGAATTGTTCAAACACTCAGTAAAGCTGAAATGTTCAAGCACTCAGTAAAGCTGAAATGTTCAAACACTCAGTAAAGCTGAAATGTTCAAGCACTCAGTAAAGCTGAAATGTTCAAGCACTCAGTAAAGCTGAAATGTTCAAGCACTCAGTAAAGCTGAAATGTTCAAGCACTCAGTAAAGCTGAATTGTTCAAGCACTCAGTAAAGCTGAAATGTTCAAACACTCAGTAAAGCTGAATTGTTCAAGCACTCAGTAAAGCTGAAATGTTCAAGCACTCAGTAAAGCTGAAATGTTCAAGCACTCAGTAAAGCTGAAATGTTCAAGCACTCAGTAAAGCTGAATTGTTCAAGCACTCAGTAAACCTGAATTGTTCAAGCACTCAGTAAAGCTGAAATGTTCAAGCACTCAGTAAAGCTGAATTGTTCAAGCACTCAGTAAAGCTGAATTGTTCAAACACTCAGTAAAGCTGAATTGTTCAAACACTCAGTAAAGCTGAATTGTTCAAACACTCAGTACAGCTGAAATGTTCAAACACTCAGTAAAACTGAAATGTTCAAGGACTCAGTAAAGCTGAAATGTTCAAACACTCAGTAAAGCTGAATTGTTCAAGGACTCAGTAAAGCTGCATTGTTCAAACACTCAGTAAAGCTGAATTGTTCAAGCACTCAGTAAAGCTGAATTGTTCAAGCACTCAGTAAAGCTGAAATGTTCAAACACTCAGTAAAGCTGAATTGTTCAAGCACTCAGTAAAGCTGAATTGTTCAAACACTCAGTAAAGCTGAATTGTTCAAACACTCAGTAAAGCTGAATTGTTCAAACACTCAGTAAAGCTGAAATGTTTCAAACACTCAGTAAAGCTGAAATGTCCAAACACTCAGTAAAGCTGAATTGTTCAAACACTCAGTAAAGCTGAATTGTTCAAACACTCAGTAAAGCTGAAATGTTCAAACACTCAGTGAAGCTGAAATGTTCAAACACTCAGTAAAGCTGAATTGTTCAAACACTCAGTAAAGCTGAATTGTTCAAACACTCAGTAAAGCTGAAATGTTCAAGGACTCAGTAAAGCTGAATTGTTCAAGGACTCAGTAAAGCTGAATTGTTCAAACACTCAGTAAAGCTGAAATGTTCAAATACTCAGTAAAGCTGAATTGTTGAAGCACTCAGTAAAGCTGAAATGTTCAAACACTCAGTAAAGCTGAATTGTTCAAACACTCAGTAAAGCTGAATTGTTCAAACACTCAGTAAAGCTGAATTGTTCAAGCACTCAGTAAAGCTGAAATTTTCAAGGACTCAGTAAAGCTGAATTGTTCAAACACTCAGTAAAGCTGAAATGTTCAAACACTCAGTAAAGCTGAAATGTTCAAACACTCAGTAAAGCTGAAATGTTCAACCACTCAGTAAAGCTGAAATGTTCAAGCACTCAGTAAAGCTGAAATGTTCAAGCACTCAGTAAAGCTGAATTGTTCAAGCACTCAGTAAAGCTGAAATGTTCAAACACTCAGTAAAGCTGAATTGTTCTAACACTCAGTAAAGCTGAATTGTTCAAACACTCAGTAAAGCTGAATTGTTCAAGCACTCAGTAAAGCTGAATTGTTCAAGCACTCAGTAAAGCTGAAATGTTCAAACACTCAGTAAAGCTGAATTGTTCAAACACTCAGTAAAGCTGAAATGTTCAAGCACTCAGTAAAGCTGAAATGTTCAAACACTCAGTAAAGCTGAAATGTTCAAGCACTCAGTAAAGCTGAAATGTTCAAGCACTCAGTAAAGCTGAAATGTTCAAGCACTCAGTAAAGCTGAAATGTTAAAACACTCAGTAAAGCTGAAATGTCCAAGCACTCAGTAAAGCTGAAATGTTCAAGCACTCAGTAAAGCTGAAATGTTCAAGCACTCAGTAAAGCTGAAATGTTCAAGCACTCAGTAAAGCTGAAATGTTCAAACACTCAGTAAAGCTGAAATGTTCAAGCACTCAGTAAAGCTGAAATGTTCAAGCACTCAGTAAAGCTGAAATGTTCAAGCACTCAGTAAAGCTGAAATGTTCAAGCACTCAGTAAAGCTGAAATGTTCAAACACTCAGTAAAGCTGAATAGTTCAAACACTCAGTAAAGCTGAAATGTTCAAGCACTCAGTAAAGCTGAAATGTTCAAACACTCAGTAAAGCTGAAATGTTCAAGCACTCAGTAAAGCTGAAATGTTCAAGCACTCAGTAAAGCTGAAATGTTCAAGCACTCAGTAAAGCTGAAATGTTCAAGCACTCAGTAAAGCTGAATTGTTCAAGCACTCAGTAAAGCTGAAATGTTCAAACACTCAGTAAAGCTGAATTGTTCAAACACTCAGTAATGCTGAATTGTTCAAGCACTCAGTAAAGCTGAATTGTTCAAGCACTCAGTAAAGCTGAAATGTTCAAACACTCAGTAAAGCTGAAATGTTCAAGCACTCAGTAAAGCAGAAATGTTCAAGCACTCAGTAAAGCTGAAATGTTCAAGCACTCAGTAAAGCTGAAATGTTCAAGCACTCAGTAAAGCTGAAATGTTCAAACACTCAGTAAAGCTGAAATGTTCAAACACTCAGTAAAGCTGAATTGTTCAAGGACTCGGTAAAGCTGAATTGTTCAAACACTCAGTAAAGTTGAAATGTTCAAACACTCAGTAAAGCTGAATTGTTCAAACACTCAGTAAAGCTGAAATGTTCAAGCACTCAGTAAAGCTGAAATGTTCAAACACTCAGTAAAGCTGAAATGTTCAAGCACTCAGTAAAGCTGAAATGTTCAAGCACTCAGTAAAGCTGAAATGTTCAAGCACTCAGTAAAGCTGAAATGTTCAAGCACTCAGTAAAGCTGAATTGTTCAAGCACTCAGTAAAGCTGAAATGTTCAAACACTCAGTAAAGCTGAATTGTTCAAGCACTCAGTAAAGCTGAAATGTTCAAGCACTCAGTAAAGCTGAAATGTTCAAGCACTCAGTAAAGCTGAAATGTTCAAGCACTCAGTAAAGCTGAATTGTTCAAGCACTCAGTAAAGCTGAATTGTTCAAGCACTCAGTAAAGCTGAAATGTTCAAGCACTCAGTAAAGCTGAATTGTTCAAGCACTCAGTAAAGCTGAAATGTTCAAACACTCAGTAAAGCTGAATTGTTCAAACACTCAGTAATGCTGAATTGTTCAAGCACTCAGTAAAGCTGAATTGTTCAAGCACTCAGTAAAGCTGAAATGTTCAAACACTCAGTAAAGCTGAAATGTTCAAACACTCAGTAAAGCTGAATTGTTCACGCACTCAGTAAAGCTGAATTGTTCAAGCACTCAGTAAAGCTGAAATGTTCAAACACTCAGTAAAGCTGAATTGTTCAAACACTCAGTAAAGCTGAAATGTTCAAGCACTCAGTAAAGCTGAAATGTTCAAACACTCAGTAAAGCTGAAATGTTCAAGCACTCAGTAAAGCTGAAATGTTCAAGCACTCAGTAAAGCTGAAATGTTCAAGCACTCAGTAAAGCTGAAATGTTAAAACACTCAGTAAAGCTGAAATGTTCAAGCACTCAGTAAAGCTGAAATGTTCAAGCACTCAGTAAAGCTGAAATGTTCAAGCACTCAGTAAAGCTGAAATGTTCAAGCACTCAGTAAAGCTGAAATGTTCAAGCACTCAGTAAAGCTGAATTGTTCAAGCACTCAGTAAAGCTGAATTGTTCAAGCACTCAGTAAAGCTGAATTGTTCAAGCACTCAGTAAAGCTGAAATGTTCAAACACTCAGTAAAGCTGAATTGTTCAAGCACTCAGTAAAGCTGAATTGTTCAAACACTCAGTAAAGCTGAATTGTTCAAACACTCAGTAAAGCTGAATTGTTCAAACACTCAGTACAGCTGAAATGTTCAAACACTCAGTAAAACTGAAATGTTCAAGGACTCAGTAAAGCTGAAATGTTCAAACACTCAGTAAAGCTGAATTGTTCAAGGACTCAGTAAAGCTGCATTGTTCAAACACTCAGTAAAGCTGAATTGTTCAAGCACTCAGTAAAGCTGAATTGTTCAAGCACTCAGTAAAGCTGAAATGTTCAAACACTCAGTAAAGCTGAATTGTTCAAGCACTCAGTAAAGCTGAATTGTTCAAACACTCAGTAAAGCTGAATTGTTCAAACACTCAGTAAAGCTGAATTGTTCAAACACTCAGTAAAGCTGAAATGTTCAAACACTCAGTAAAGCTGAAATGTCCAAACACTCAGTAAAGCTGAATTGTTCAAACACTCAGTAAAGCTGAATTGTTCAAACACTCAGTAAAGCTGAAATGTTCAAACACTCAGTGAAGCTGAAATGTTCAAACACTCAGTAAAGCTGAATTGTTCAAACACTCAGTAAAGCTGAATTGTTCAAACACTCAGTAAAGCTGAAATGTTCAAGGACTCAGTAAAGCTGAATTGTTCAAGGACTCAGTAAAGCTGAATTGTTCAAACACTCAGTAAAGCTGAAATGTTCAAATACTCAGTAAAGCTGAATTGTTGAAGCACTCAGTAAAGCTGAAATGTTCAAACACTCAGTAAAGCTGAATTGTTCAAACACTCGGTAAAGCTGAATTGTTCAAACACTCAGTAAAGCTGAATTGTTCAAGCACTCAGTAAAGCTGAAATGTTCAAGGACTCAGTAAAGCTGAATTGTTCAAGGACTCAGTAAAGCTGAATTGTTCAAACACTCAGTAAAGCTGAAATGTTCAAACACTCAGTAAAGCTGAAATGTTCAACCACTCAGTAAAGCTGAAATGTTCAAGCACTCAGTAAAGCTGAAATGTTCAAGCACTCAGTAAAGCTGAATTGTTCAAGCACTCAGTAAAGCTGAAATGTTCAAACACTCAGTAAAGCTGAATTGTTCTAACACTCAGTAAAGCTGAATTGTTCAAACACTCAGTAAAGCTGAAATGTTCAAACACTCAGTAAAGCTGAAATGTTCAAGCACTCAGTAAAGCTGAAATGTTCAAACACTCAGTAAAGCTGAAATGTTCAAGCACTCAGTAAAGCTGAAATGTTCAAGCACTCAGTAAAGCTGAAATGTTCAAGCACTCAGTAAAGCTGAAATGTTCAAGCACTCAGTAAAGCTGAAATGTTCAAACACTCAGTAAAGCTGAATAGTTCAAACACTCAGTAAAGCTGAAATGTTCAAGCACTCAGTAAAGCTGAAATGTTCAAACACTCAGTAAAGCTGAAATGTTCAAGCACCCAGTAAAGCTGAAATGTTCAAGCACTCAGTAAAGCTGAAATGTTCAAGCACTCAGTAAAGCTGAAATGTTCAAGCACTCAGTAAAGCTGAAATGTTCAAGCACTCAGTAAAGCTGAATTGTTCAAGCACTCAGTAAAGCTGAAATGTTCAAACACTCAGTAAAGCTGAATTGTTCAAACACTCAGTAATGCTGAATTGTTCAAGCACTCAGTAAAGCTGAATTGTTCAAGCACTCAGTAAAGCTGAAATGTTCAAACACTCAGTAAAGCTGAAATGTTCAAGCACTCAGTAAAGCT
Organism: Saccoglossus kowalevskii; assembly: GCF_978046115.1. Taxonomy (NCBI): domain Eukaryota; kingdom Metazoa; phylum Hemichordata; class Enteropneusta; family Harrimaniidae; genus Saccoglossus; species Saccoglossus kowalevskii. Next base: position 2,350,236 of record NC_140644.1, read on the forward strand.
GAAATGTTCAAGCACTCAGTAAAGCTGAAATGTTCAAGCACTCAGTAAAGCTGAAATGTTCAAGCACTCAGTAAAGCTGAAATGTTCAAACACTCAGTAAAGCTGAAATGTTCAAACACTCAGTAAAGCTGAATTGTTCAAGGACTCGGTAAAGCTGAATTGTTCAAACACTCAGTAAAGTTGAAATGTTCAAACACTCAGTAAAGCTGAATTGTTCAAACACTCAGTAAAGCTGAAATGTTCAAGCACTCAGTAAAGCTGAAATGTTCAAACACTCAGTAAAGCTGAAATGTTCAAGCACTCAGTAAAGCTGAAATGTTCAAGCACTCAGTAAAGCTGAAATGTTCAAGCACTCAGTAAAGCTGAAATGTTCAAGCACTCAGTAAAGCTGAATTGTTCAAGCACTCAGTAAAGCTGAAATGTTCAAACACTCAGTAAAGCTGAATTGTTCAAGCACTCAGTAAAGCTGAAATGTTCAAGCACTCAGTAAAGCTGAAATGTTCAAGCACTCAGTAAAGCTGAAATGTTCAAGCACTCAGTAAAGCTGAATTGTTCAAGCACTCAGTAAAGCTGAATTGTTCAAGCACTCAGTAAAGCTGAAATGTTCAAGCACTCAGTAAAGCTGAATTGTTCAAGCACTCAGTAAAGCTGAAATGTTCAAACACTCAGTAAAGCTGAATTGTTCAAACACTCAGTAATGCTGAATTGTTCAAACACTCAGTAATGCTGAATTGTTCAAGCACTCAGTAAAGCTGAATTGTTCAAGCACTCAGTAAAGCTGAAATGTTCAAACACTCAGTAAAGCTGAAATGTTCAAACACTCAGTAAAGCTGAATTGTTCAAGCACTCAGTAAAGCTGAATTGTTCAAGCACTCAGTAAAGCTGAAATGTTCAAACACTCAGTAAAGCTGAATTGTTCAAACACTCAGTAAAGCTGAAATGTTCAAGCACTCAGTAAAGCTGAAATGTTCAAACACTCAGTAAAGCTGAAATGTTCAAGCACTCAGTAAAGCTGAAATGTTCAAGCACTCAGTAAAGCTGAAATGTTCAAGCACTCAGTAAAGCTGAAATGTTAAAACACTCAGTAAAGCTGAAATGTTAAAACACTCAGTAAAGCTGAAATGTTCAAGCACTCAGTAAAGCTGAAATGTTCAAGCACTCAGTAAAGCTGAAATGTTCAAGCACTCAGTAAAGCTGAAATGTTCAAGCACTCAGTAAAGCTGAAATGTTCAAACACTCAGTAAAGCTGAAATGTTCAAGCACTCAGTAAAGCTGAAATGTTCAAGCACTCAGTAAAGCTGAAATGTTCAAGCACTCAGTAAAGCTGAAATGTTCAAGCACTCAGTAAAGCTGAAATGTTCAAACACTCAGTAAAGCTGAATAGTTCAAACACTCAGTAAAGCTGAAATGTTCAAGCACTCAGTAAAGCTGAAATGTTCAAACACTCAGTAAAGCTGAAATGTTCAAGCACTCAGTAAAGCTGAAATGTTCAAGCACTCAGTAAAGCTGAAATGTTCAAGCACTCAGTAAAGCTGAAATGTTCAAGCACTCAGTAAAGCTGAATTGTTCAAGCACTCAGTAAAGCTGAAATGTTCAAACACTCAGTAAAGCTGAATTGTTCAAACACTCAGTAATGCTGAATTGTTCAAGCACTCAGTAAAGCTGAATTGTTCAAGCACTCAGTAAAGCTGAATTGTTCTAACACTCAGTAAAGCTGAATTGTTCAAGCACTCAGTAAAGCTGAAATGTTCAAACACTCAGTAAAGCTGAATTGTTCAAGCACTCAGTAAAGCTGAAATGTTCAAACACTCAGTAAAGCTGAAATGTTCAAGCACTCAGTAAAGCTGAATTGTTCAAGCACTCAGTAAAGCTGAATTGTTCAAGCACTCAGTAAAGCTGAAATGTTCAAGCACTCAGTAAAGCTGAATTGTTCAAGCACTCAGTAAAGCTGAATTGTTCAAACACTCAGTAAAGCTGAATTGTTCAAACACTCAGTAAAGCTGAATTGTTCAAACACTCAGTAAAGCTGAATTGTTCAAACACTCAGTAAAGCTGAAATGTTCAAACACTCGGTAAAGCTGAAATGTTCAAACACTCAGTAAAGCTGAAATGTTCAAGGACTCAGTAAAGCTGAATTGTTCAAACACTCAGTAAAGCTGAAATGTTCCAACACTCAGTAAAGCTGAAATGTTCAACCACTCAGTAAAGCTGAAATGTTCAAGCACTCAGTAAAGCTGAAATTTTCAAGCACTCAGTAAAGCTGAAATGTTCAAACACTCAGTAAAGCTGAATTGTTCAAGCACTCAGTAAAGCTGAATTGTTCAAGCACTCAGTAAAGCTGAAATGTTCAAACACTCAGTAAAGCTGAAATGTTCAAGCACTCAGTAAAGCTGAATTGTTCAAACACTCAGTAAAGCTGAATTGTTCAAACACTCAGTAAAGCTGAAATGTTCAAGCACTCAGTAAAGCTGAATTGTTCAAGCACTCAGTAAAGCTGAAATGTTCAAGCACTCAGTAAAGCTGAAATGTTCAAGCACTCAGTAAAGCTGAAATGTTCAAGCACTCAGTAAAGCTGAAATGTTCAAGCACTCAGTAAAGCTGAATTGTTCAAGCACTCAGTAAAGCTGAAATGTTCAAACACTCAGTAAAGCTGAAATGTTCAAACACTCAGTAAAGCTGAATTGTTGAAGCACTCAGTAAAGCTGAAATGTTCAAACACTCAGTAAAGCTGAAATGTTCAAACACTCAGTAAAGCTGAATTGTTCAAACACTCAGTAAAGCTGAATTGTTCAAACACTCAGTAAAGCTGAATTGTTCAAGCACTCAGTAAAGCTGAAATGTTCAAGGACTCAGTAAAGCTGAATTGTTCAAGGACTCAGTAAAGCTGAATTGTTCAAACACTCAGTAAAGCTGAAATGTTCAAACACTCAGTAAAGCTGAAATGTTCAAGCACTCAGTAAAGCTGAAATGTTCAAGCACTCAGTAAAGCTGAATTGTTCAAGCACTCAGTAAAGCTGAAATGTTCAAACACTCAGTAAAGCTGAATTGTTCTAACACTCAGTAAAGCTGAATTGTTCAAGCACTCAGTAAAGCTGAAATGTTCAAACACTCAGTAAAGCTGAATTGTTCAAGCACTCAGTAAAGCTGAAATGTTCAAACACTCAGTAAAGCTGAATTGTTCAAGCACTCAGTAAAGCTGAATTGTTCAAACACTCAGTAAAGCTGAAATGTTCAAACACTCAGTAAAGCTGAATTGTTCAAGCACTCAGTAAAGCTGAATTGTTCAAGCACTCAGTAAAGCTGAAATGTTCAAACACTCAGTAAAGCTGAATTGTTCAAGCACTCAGTAAAGCTGAATTGTTCAAACACTCAGTAAAGCTGAATTGTTCAAACACTCAGTAAAGCTGAATTGTTCAAACACTCAGTACAGCTGAAATGTTCAAACACTCAGTAAAACTGAAATGTTCAAGGACTCAGTAAAGCTGAAATGTTCAAGGACTCAGTAAAGCTGAATTGTTCAAGGACTCAGTAAAGCTGCATTGTTCAAACACTCAGTAAAGCTGAATTGTTCAAGCACTCAGTAAAGCTGAATTGTTCAAGCACTCAGTAAAGCTGAAATGTTCAAACACTCAGTAAAGCTGAATTGTTCAAACACTCAGTAAAGCTGAATTGTTCAAACACTCAGTAAAGCTGAATTGTTCAAACACTCAGTAAAGCTGAAATGTTCAAACACTCAGTATAGCTGAAATGTCCAAACACTCAGTAAAGCTGAATTGTTCAAACACTCAGTAAAGCTGAATTGTTCAAACACTCAGTAAAGCTGAAATGTTCAAACACTCAGTGAAGCTGAAATGTTCAAACACTCAGTGAAGCTGAAATGTTCAAACACTCAGTAAAGCTGAATTGTTCAAACACTCAGTAAAGCTGAATTGTTCAAACACTCAGTAAAGCTGAAATGTTCAAGGACTCAGTAAAGCTGAATTGTTCAAGGACTCAGTAAAGCTGAATTGTTCAAACACTCAGTAAAGCTGAAATGTTCAAATACTCAGTAAAGCTGAATTGTTGAAGCACTCAGTAAAGCTGAAATGTTCAAACACTCAGTAAAGCTGAATTGTTCAAACACTCAGTAAAGCTGAATTGTTCAAACACTCAGTAAAGCTGAATTGTTCAAGCACTCAGTAAAGCTGAAATGTTCAAGGACTCAGTAAAGCTGAATTGTTCAAGGACTCAGTAAAGCTGAATTGTTCAAACACTCAGTAAAGCTGAAATGTTCAAACACTCAGTAAAGCTGAAATGTTCAACCACTCAGTAAAGCTGAAATGTTCAAGCACTCAGTAAAGCTGAAATGTTCAAGCACTCAGTAAAGCTGAATTGTTCAAGCACTCAGTAAAGCTGAAATGTTCAAACACTCAGTAAAGCTGATTTGTTCTAACACTCAGTAAAGCTGAATTGTTCAAACACTCAGTAAAGCTGAATTGTTCAAGCACTCAGTAAAGCTGAATTGTTCAAGCACTCAGTAAAGCTGAAATGTTCAAACACTCAGTAAAGCTGAATTGTTCAAACACTCAGTAAAGCTGAAATGTTCAAGCACTCAGTAAAGCTGAAATGTTCAAACACTCAGTAAAGCTGAAATGTTCAAGCACTCAGTAAAGCTGAAATGTTCAAGCACTCAGTAAAGCTGAAATGTTCAAGCACTCAGTAAAGCTGAAATGTTAAAACACTCAGTAAAGCTGAAATGTTCAAGCACTCAGTAAAGCTGAAATGTTCAAGCACTCAGTAAAGCTGAAATGTTCAAGCACTCAGTAAAGCTGAAATGTTCAAGCACTCAGTAAAGCTGAAATGTTCAAACACTCAGTAAAGCTGAAATGTTCAAGCACTCAGTAAAGCTGAAATGTTCAAGCACTCAGTAAAGCTGAAATGTTCAAGCACTCAGTAAAGCTGAAATGTTCAAGCACTCAGTAAAGCTGAAATGTTCAAACACTCAGTAAAGCTGAATAGTTCAAACACTCAGTAAAGCTGAAATGTTCAAGCACTCAGTAAAGCTGAAATGTTCAAACACTCAGTAAAGCTGAAATGTTCAAGCACTCAGTAAAGCTGAAATGTTCAAGCACTCAGTAAAGCTGAAATGTTCAAGCACTCAGTAAAGCTGAAATGTTCAAGCACTCAGTAAAGCTGAATTGTTCAAGCACTCAGTAAAGCTGAAATGTTCAAACACTCAGTAAAGCTGAATTGTTCAAACACTCAGTAATGCTGAATTGTTCAAGCACTCAGTAAAGCTGAATTGTTCAAGCACTCAGTAAAGCTGAAATGTTCAAGCACTCAGTAAAGCTGAAATGTTCAAGCACTCAGTAAAGCTGAAATGTTCAAGCACTCAGTAAAGCTGAAATGTTCAAACACTCAGTAAAGCTGAAATGTTCAAACACTCAGTAAAGCTGAATTGTTCAAGGACTCGGTAAAGCTGAATTGTTCAAACACTCAGTAAAATTGAAATGTTCAAACACTCAGTAAAGCCTAATTGTTCAAACACTCAGTAAAGCTGAAATGTTCAAGCACTCAGTAAAGCTGAAATGTTCAAACACTCAGTAAAGCTGAAATGTTCAAGCACTCAGTAAAGCTGAAATGTTCAAGCACTCAGTAAAGCTGAAATGTTCAAGCACTCAGTAAAGCTGAAATGTTCAAGCACTCAGTAAAGCTGAATTGTTCAAGCACTCAGTAAAGCTGAAATGTTCAAACACTCAGTAAAGCTGAATTGTTCAAGCACTCAGTAAAGCTGAATTGTTCAAGCACTCAGTAAAGCTGAATTGTTCAAGCACTCAGTAAAGCTGAAATGTTCAAGCACTCAGTAAAGCTGAATTGTTCAAGCACTCAGTAAAGCTGAATTGTTCAAGCACTCAGTAAAGCTGAATTGTTCAAACACTCAGTAAAGCTGAAATGTTCAAACACTCAGTAAAGCTGAAATGTTCAAGCACTCAGTAAAGCTGAAATGTTCAAGCACTCAGTAAAGCTGAAATGTTCAAGCACTCAGTAAAGCTGAATTGTTCAAGCACTTAGTAAAGCTGAAATGTTCAAGCACTCAGTAAAGCTGAATTGTTCAAGCACTCAGTAAAGCTGAAATGTTCAAACACTCAGTAAAGCTGAATTGTTCAAACACTCAGTAATGCTGAATTGTTCAAGCACTCAGTAAAGCTGAATTGTTCAAGCACTCAGTAAAGCTGAAATGTTCAAACACTCAGTAAAGCTGAAATGTTCAAGCACTCAGTAAAGCTGAAATGTTCAAGCACTCAGTAAAGCTGAAATGTTCAAGCACTCAGTAAAGCTGAAATGTTCAAGCACTCAGTAAAGCTGAAATGTTCAAACACTCAGTAAAGCTGAAATGTTCAAACACTCAGTAAAGCTGAATTGTTCAAACACTCAGTAAAGCTGAAATGTTCAAGCACTCAGTAAAGCTGAAATGTTCAAACACTCAGTAAAGCTGAAATGTTCAAGCACTCAGTAAAGCTGAAATGTTCAAGCACTCAGTAAAGCTGAAATGTTCAAGCACTCAGTAAAGCTGAAATGTTCAAGCACTCAGTAAAGCTGAATTGTTCAAGCACTCAGTAAAGCTGAAATGTTCAAACACTCAGTAAAGCTGAATTGTTCAAGCACTCAGTAAAGCTGAATTGTTCAAGCACTCAGTAAAGCTGAATTGTTCAAGCACTCAGTAAAGCTGAAATGTTCAAGCACTCAGTAAAGCTGAATTGTCCAAGCACTCAGTAAAGCTGAATTGTTCAAACACTCAGTAAAGCTGAAATGTTCAAACACTCAGTAAAGCTGAAATGTTCAAGCACTCAGTAAAGCTGAAATGTTCAAGCACTCAGTAAAGCTGAATTGTTCAAGCACTCAGTAAAGCTGAAATGTTCAAGGACTCAGTAAAGCTGAATTGTTCAAGGACTCAGTAAAGCTGAATTGTTCAAACACTCAGTAAAGCTGAAATGTTCAAACACTCAGTAAAGCTGAAATGTTCAACCACTCAGTAAAGCTGAAATGTTCAAGCACTCAGTAAAGCTGAAATGTTCAAGCACTCAGTAAAGCTGAATTGTTCAAGCACTCAGTAAAGCTGAAATGTTCAAACACTCAGTAAAGCTGAAATGTTCAAGCACTCAGTAAAGCTGAAATGTTCAAACACTCAGTAAAGCTGAAATGTTCAAGCACTCGGTAAAGCTGAAATGTTCAAACACTCAGTAAAGCTGAAATGTTCAAGCACTCAGTAAAGCTGAAATGTTCAAGCACTCAGTAAAGCTGAATTGTTCAAGCACTCAGTAAAGCTGAAATGTTCAAGCACTCAGTAAAGCTGAAATGTTCAAGCACTCAGTAAAGCTGAAATGTTCAAGCACTCAGTAAAGCTGAAATGTTCAAGCACTCAGTAAAGCTGAAATGTTCAAGCACTCAGTAAAGCTGAAATGTTCAAGCACTCGGTAAAGCTGAAATGTTCAAGCACTCGGTAAAGCTGAAATGTTCAAGCACTCAGTTAAGCTGAAATGTTCAAGCACTCAGTAAAGCTGAATTGTTCAAGCACTCAGTAAAGCTGAAATGTTCAAACACTCAGTAAAGCTGAAATGTTCAAGCACTCAGTAAAGCTGAAATGTTCAAGCACTCAGTAAAGCTGAAATGTTCAAACACTCAGTAAAGCTGAAATGTTTAAGCACTCAGTAAAGCTGAAATGTTCAAGCACTCAGTAAAGCTGAAATGTTCAAGCACTCAGTAAAGCTGAAATGTTCAAACACTCAGTAAAGCTGAATTGTTCAAACACTCAGTAAAGCTGAAATGTTCAAGGACTCAGTAAAGCTGAATTGTTCAAGGACTCAGTAAAGCTGAATTGTTCAAACACTCAGTAAAGCTGAAATGTTCCAACACTCAGTAAAGCTGAAATGTTCAACCACTCAGTAAAGCTGAAATGTTCAAGCACTCAGTAAAGCTGAAATTTTCAAGCACTCAGTAAAGCTGAAATGTTCAAACACTCAGTAAAGCTGAATTGTTCAAGCACTCAGTAAAGCTGAATTGTTCAAGCACTCAGTAAAGCTGAAATGTTCAAACACTCAGTAAAGCTGAAATGTTCAAGCACTCAGTAAAGCTGAATTGTTCAAGCACTCAGTAAAGCTGAATTGTTCAAGCACTCAGTAAAGCTGAAATGTTCAAACACTCAGTAAAGCTGAATTGTTCAAGCACTCAGTAAAGCTGAATTGTTCAAACACTCAGTAAAGCTGAATTGTTCAAACACTCAGTAAAGCTGAATTGTTCAAGGACTCAGTAAAGCTGAATTGTTCAAGGACTCAGTAAAGCTGAATTGTTCAAACACTCAGTAAAGCTGAAATGTTCCAACACTCAGTAAAGCTGAAATGTTCAACCACTCAGTAAAGCTGAAATGTTCAACCACTCAGTAAAGCTGAAATGTTCAAGCACTCAGTAAAGCTGAAATGTTCAAGCACTCAGTAAAGCTGAATTGTTCAAGCACTCAGTAAAGCTGAAATGTTCAAACACTCAGTAAAGCTGAATTGTTCAAACACTCAGTAAAGCTGAATTGTTCAAACACTCAGTAAAGCTGAATTGTTCAAACACTCAGTAAAGCTGAATTGTTCAAACACTCAGTAAAGCTGAATTGTTCAAGCACTCAGTAAAGCTGAATTGTTCAAACACTCAGTAAAGCTGAAATGTTCAAGCACTCAGTAAAGCTGAATTGTTCAAACACTCAGTAAAGCTGAAATGTTCAAGCACTCAGTAAAGCTGAAATGTTCAAGCACTCAGTAAAGCTGAAATCTTCAAACACTCAGTAAAGCTGAAATGTTCAAGCACTCAGTAAAGCTGAAATGTTCAAGCACTCAGTAAAGCTGAATTGTTCAAGCACTCAGTAAAGCTGAATTGTTCAAACACTCAGTAAAGCTGAAATGTTCAAGCACTCAGTAAAGCTGAAATGTTCAAGCACTCAGTAAAGCTGAATTGTTCAAGCACTCAGTAAAGCTGAAATGTTCAAGCACTCAGTAAAGCTGAAATGTTCAAGCACTCAGTAAAGCTGAAATGTTCAAGCACTCAGTAAAGCTGAAATGTTCAAGCACTCAGTAAAGCTGAATTGTTCAAGCACTCAGTAAAGCTGAAATGTTCAAACACTCAGTAAAGCTGAAATGTTCAAACACTCAGTAAAGCTGAATTGTTGAAGCACTCAGTAAAGCTGAAATGTTCAAACACTCAGTAAAGCTGAATTGTTCAAACACTCAGTAAAGCTGAATTGTTCAAACACTCAGTAAAGCTGAATTGTTCAAGCACTCAGTAAAGCTGAAATGTTCAAGGACTCAGTAAAGCTGAATTGTTCAAGGACTCAGTAAAGCTGAATTGTTCAAACACTCAGTAAAGCTGAAATGTTCAAACACTCAGTAAAGCTGAATTGTTCTAACTCTCAGTAAAGCTGAATTGTTCAAGCACTCAGTAAAGCTGAAATGTTCAAACACTCAGTAAAGCTGAATTGTTCAAGCACTCAGTAAAGCTGAATTGTTCAAGCACTCAGTAAAGCTGAAATGTTCAAGCACTCAGTAAAGCTGAATTGTTCAAACACTCAGTAAAGCTGAAATGTTCAAGCACTCAGTAAAGCTGAAATGTTCAAGGACTCAGTAAAGCTGAATTGTTCAAGGACTCAGTAAAGCTGCATTGTTCAAACACTCAGTAAAGCTGAATTGTTCAAGCACTCAGTAAAGCTGAATTGTTCAAGCACTCAGTAAAGCTGAAATGTTCAAACACTCAGTAAAGCTGAATTGTTCAAACACTCAGTAAAGCTGAATTGTTCAAACACTCAGTAAAGCTGAATTGTTCAAACACTCAGTAAAGCTGAAATGTTCAAACACTCAGTATAGCTGAAATGTCCAAACACTCAGTAAAGCTGAATTGTTCAAACACTCAGTAAAGCTGAATTGTTCAAACACTCAGTAAAGCTGAAATGTTCAAACACTCAGTGAAGCTGAAATGTTCAAACACTCAGTAAAGCTGAATTGTTCAAACACTCAGTAAAGCTGAATTGTTCAAACACTCAGTAAAGCTGAAATGTTCAAGGACTCAGTAAAGCTGAATTGTTCAAGGACTCAGTAAAGCTGAATTGTTCAAACACTCAGTAAAGCTGAAATGTTCAAATACTCAGTAAAGCTGAATTGTTGAAGCACTCAGTAAAGCTGAAATGTTCAAACACTCAGTAAAGCTGAATTGTTCAAACACTCAGTAAAGCTGAATTGTTCAAACACTCAGTAAAGCTGAATTGTTCAAGCACTCAGTAAAGCTGAAATGTTCAAGGACTCAGTAAAGCTGAATTGTTCAAGGACTCAGTAAAGCTGAATTGTTCAAACACTCAGTAAAGCTGAAATGTTCAAACACTCAGTAAAGCTGAAATGTTCAACCACTCAGTAAAGCTGAAATGTTCAAGCACTCAGTAAAGCTGAAATGTTCAAGCACTCAGTAAAGCTGAATTGTTCAAGCACTCAGTAAAGCTGAAATGTTCAAACACTCAGTAAAGCTGATTTGTTCTAACACTCAGTAAAGCTGAATTGTTCAAACACTCAGTAAAGCTGAATTGTTCAAGCACTCAGTAAAGCTGAATTGTTCAAGCACTCAGTAAAGCTGAAATGTTCAAACACTCAGTAAAGCTGAATTGTTCAAACACTCAGTAAAGCTGAAATGTTCAAGCACTCAGTAAAGCTGAAATGTTCAAACACTCAGTAAAGCTGAAATGTTCAAGCACTCAGTAAAGCTGAAATGTTCAAGCACTCAGTAAAGCTGAAATGTTCAAGCACTCAGTAAAGCTGAAATGTTAAAACACTCAGTAAAGCTGAAATGTTCAAGCACTCAGTAAAGCTGAAATGTTCAAGCACTCAGTAAAGCTGAAATGTTCAAGCACTCAGTAAAGCTGAAATGTTCAAGCACTCAGTAAAGCTGAAATGTTCAAACACTCAGTAAAGCTGAAATGTTCAAGCACTCAGTAAAGCTGAAATGTTCAAGCACTCAGTAAAGCTGAAATGTTCAAGCACTCAGTAAAGCTGAAATGTTCAAGCACTCAGTAAAGCTGAAATGTTCAAACACTCAGTAAAGCTGAATAGTTCAAACACTCAGTAAAGCTGAAATGTTCAAGCACTCAGTAAAGCTGAAATGTTCAAACACTCAGTAAAGCTGAAATGTTCAAGCACTCAGTAAAGCTGAAATGTTCAAGCACTCAGTAAAGCTGAAATGTTCAAGCACTCAGTAAAGCTGAAATGTTCAAGCACTCAGTAAAGCTGAATTGTTCAAGCACTCAGTAAAGCTGAAATGTTCAAACACTCAGTAAAGCTGAATTGTTCAAACACTCAGTAATGCTGAATTGTTCAAGCACTCAGTAAAGCTGAATTGTTCAAGCACTCAGTAAAGCTGAAACGTTCAAACACTCAGTAAAGCTGAAATGTTCAAGCACTCAGTAAAGCTGAAATGTTCAAGCACTCAGTAAAGCTGAAATGTTCAAGCACTCAGTAAAGCTGAAATGTTCAAGCACTCAGTAAAGCTGAAATGTTCAAACACTCAGTAAAGCTGAAATGTTCAAACACTCAGTAAAGCTGAATTGTTCAAGGACTCGGTAAAGCTGAATTGTTCAAACACTCAGTAAAATTGAAATGTTCAAACACTCAGTAAAGCCTAATTGTTCAAACACTCAGTAAAGCTGAAATGTTCAAGCACTCAGTAAAGCTGAAATGTTCAAACACTCAGTAAAGCTGAAATGTTCAAGCACTCAGTAAAGCTGAAATGTTCAAGCACTCAGTAAAGCTGAAATGTTCAAGCACTCAGTAAAGCTGAAATGTTCAAGCACTCAGTAAAGCTGAATTGTTCAAGCACTCAGTAAAGCTGAAATGTTCAAACACTCAGTAAAGCTGAATTGTTCAAGCACTCAGTAAAGCTGAATTGTTCAAGCACTCAGTAAAGCTGAATTGTTCAAGCACTCAGTAAAGCTGAAATGTTCAAGCACTCAGTAAAGCTGAATTGTTCAAGCACTCAGTAAAGCTGAATTGTTCAAGCACTCAGTAAAGCTGAATTGTTCAAACACTCAGTAAAGCTGAAATGTTCAAACACTCAGTAAAGCTGAAATGTTCAAGCACTCAGTAAAGCTGAAATGTTCAAGCACTCAGTAAAGCTGAAATGTTCAAGCACTCAGTAAAGCTGAATTGTTCAAGCACTTAGTAAAGCTGAAATGTTCAAGCACTCAGTAAAGCTGAATTGTTCAAGCACTCAGTAAAGCTGAAATGTTCAAACACTCAGTAAAGCTGAATTGTTCAAACACTCAGTAATGCTGAATTGTTCAAGCACTCAGTAAAGCTGAATTGTTCAAGCACTCAGTAAAGCTGAAATGTTCAAACACTCAGTAAAGCTGAAATGTTCAAGCACTCAGTAAAGCTGAAATGTTCAAGCACTCAGTAAAGCTGAAATGTTCAAGCACTCAGTAAAGCTGAAATGTTCAAGCACTCAGTAAAGCTGAAATGTTCAAACACTCAGTAAAGCTGAAATGTTCAAACACTCAGTAAAGCTGAATTGTTCAAACACTCAGTAAAGCTGAAATGTTCAAGCACTCAGTAAAGCTGAAATGTTCAAACACTCAGTAAAGCTGAAATGTTCAAGCACTCAGTAAAGCTGAAATGTTCAAGCACTCAGTAAAGCTGAAATGTTCAAGCACTCAGTAAAGCTGAAATGTTCAAGCACTCAGTAAAGCTGAATTGTTCAAGCACTCAGTAAAGCTGAAATGTTCAAACACTCAGTAAAGCTGAATTGTTCAAGCACTCAGTAAAGCTGAATTGTTCAAGCACTCAGTAAAGCTGAATTGTTCAAGCACTCAGTAAAGCTGAAATGTTCAAGCACTCAGTAAAGCTGAATTGTCCAAGCACTCAGTAAAGCTGAATTGTTCAAACACTCAGTAAAGCTGAAATGTTCAAACACTCAGTAAAGCTGAAATGTTCAAGCACTCAGTAAAGCTGAAATGTTCAAGCACTCAGTAAAGCTGAATTGTTCAAGCACTCAGTAAAGCTGAAATGTTCAAGGACTCAGTAAAGCTGAATTGTTCAAGGACTCAGTAAAGCTGAATTGTTCAAACACTCAGTAAAGCTGAAATGTTCAAACACTCAGTAAAGCTGAAATGTTCAACCACTCAGTAAAGCTGAAATGTTCAAGCACTCAGTAAAGCTGAAATGTTCAAGCACTCAGTAAAGCTGAATTGTTCAAGCACTCAGTAAAGCTGAAATGTTCAAACACTCAGTAAAGCTGAAATGTTCAAGCACTCAGTAAAGCTGAAATGTTCAAACACTCAGTAAAGCTGAAATGTTCAAGCACTCGGTAAAGCTGAAATGTTCAAACACTCAGTAAAGCTGAAATGTTCAAGCACTCAGTAAAGCTGAAATGTTCAAGCACTCAGTAAAGCTGAATTGTTCAAGCACTCAGTAAAGCTGAAATGTTCAAGCACTCAGTAAAGCTGAAATGTTCAAGCACTCAGTAAAGCTGAAATGTTCAAGCACTCAGTAAAGCTGAAATGTTCAAGCACTCAGTAAAGCTGAAATGTTCAAGCACTCAGTAAAGCTGAAATGTTCAAGCACTCGGTAAAGCTGAAATGTTCAAGCACTCGGTAAAGCTGAAATGTTCAAGCACTCAGTTAAGCTGAAATGTTCAAGCACTCAGTAAAGCTGAATTGTTCAAGCACTCAGTAAAGCTGAAATGTTCAAACACTCAGTAAAGCTGAAATGTTCAAGCACTCAGTAAAGCTGAAATGTTCAAGCACTCAGTAAAGCTGAAATGTTCAAACACTCAGTAAAGCTGAAATGTTTAAGCACTCAGTAAAGCTGAAATGTTCAAGCACTCAGTAAAGCTGAAATGTTCAAGCACTCAGTAAAGCTGAAATGTTCAAACACTCAGTAAAGCTGAATTGTTCAAACACTCAGTAAAGCTGAAATGTTCAAGGACTCAGTAAAGCTGAATTGTTCAAGGACTCAGTAAAGCTGAATTGTTCAAACACTCAGTAAAGCTGAAATGTTCCAACACTCAGTAAAGCTGAAATGTTCAACCACTCAGTAAAGCTGAAATGTTCAAGCACTCAGTAAAGCTGAAATTTTCAAGCACTCAGTAAAGCTGAAATGTTCAAACACTCAGTAAAGCTGAATTGTTCAAGCACTCAGTAAAGCTGAATTGTTCAAGCACTCAGTAAAGCTGAAATGTTCAAACACTCAGTAAAGCTGAAATGTTCAAGCACTCAGTAAAGCTGAATTGTTCAAGCACTCAGTAAAGCTGAATTGTTCAAGCACTCAGTAAAGCTGAAATGTTCAAACACTCAGTAAAGCTGAATTGTTCAAGCACTCAGTAAAGCTGAATTGTTCAAACACTCAGTAAAGCTGAATTGTTCAAACACTCAGTAAAGCTGAATTGTTCAAGGACTCAGTAAAGCTGAATTGTTCAAGGACTCAGTAAAGCTGAATTGTTCAAACACTCAGTAAAGCTGAAATGTTCCAACACTCAGTAAAGCTGAAATGTTCAACCACTCAGTAAAGCTGAAATGTTCAACCACTCAGTAAAGCTGAAATGTTCAAGCACTCAGTAAAGCTGAAATGTTCAAGCACTCAGTAAAGCTGAATTGTTCAAGCACTCAGTAAAGCTGAAATGTTCAAACACTCAGTAAAGCTGAATTGTTCAAACACTCAGTAAAGCTGAATTGTTCAAACACTCAGTAAAGCTGAATTGTTCAAACACTCAGTAAAGCTGAATTGTTCAAACACTCAGTAAAGCTGAATTGTTCAAGCACTCAGTAAAGCTGAATTGTTCAAACACTCAGTAAAGCTGAAATGTTCAAGCACTCAGTAAAGCTGAATTGTTCAAACACTCAGTAAAGCTGAAATGTTCAAGCACTCAGTAAAGCTGAAATGTTCAAGCACTCAGTAAAGCTGAAATCTTCAAACACTCAGTAAAGCTGAAATGTTCAAGCACTCAGTAAAGCTGAAATGTTCAAGCACTCAGTAAAGCTGAATTGTTCAAGCACTCAGTAAAGCTGAATTGTTCAAACACTCAGTAAAGCTGAAATGTTCAAGCACTCAGTAAAGCTGAAATGTTCAAGCACTCAGTAAAGCTGAATTGTTCAAGCACTCAGTAAAGCTGAAATGTTCAAGCACTCAGTAAAGCTGAAATGTTCAAGCACTCAGTAAAGCTGAAATGTTCAAGCACTCAGTAAAGCTGAAATGTTCAAGCACTCAGTAAAGCTGAATTGTTCAAGCACTCAGTAAAGCTGAAATGTTCAAACACTCAGTAAAGCTGAAATGTTCAAACACTCAGTAAAGCTGAATTGTTGAAGCACTCAGTAAAGCTGAAATGTTCAAACACTCAGTAAAGCTGAATTGTTCAAACACTCAGTAAAGCTGAATTGTTCAAACACTCAGTAAAGCTGAATTGTTCAAGCACTCAGTAAAGCTGAAATGTTCAAGGACTCAGTAAAGCTGAATTGTTCAAGGACTCAGTAAAGCTGAATTGTTCAAACACTCAGTAAAGCTGAAATGTTCAAACACTCAGTAAAGCTGAATTGTTCTAACTCTCAGTAAAGCTGAATTGTTCAAGCACTCAGTAAAGCTGAAATGTTCAAACACTCAGTAAAGCTGAATTGTTCAAGCACTCAGTAAAGCTGAATTGTTCAAGCACTCAGTAAAGCTGAAATGTTCAAGCACTCAGTAAAGCTGAATTGTTCAAGCACTCAGTAAAGCTGAAATGTTCAAACACTCAGTAAAGCTGAATTGTTCTAACACTCAGTAAAGCTGAATTGTTCAAGCACTCAGTAAAGCTGAAATGTTCAAACACTCAGTAAAGCTGAATTGTTCAAGCACTCAGTAAAGCTGAAATGTTCAAACACTCAGTAAAGCTGAAATGTTCAAACACTCAGTAAAGCTGAATTGTTCTAACACTCAGTAAAGCTGCATTGTTCAAGCACTCAGTAAAGCTGAAATGTTCAAACACTCAGTAAAGCTGAATTGTTCAAGCACTCAGTAAAGCTGAAATGTTCCAACACTCAGTAAAGCTGAAATGTTCAACCACTCAGTAAAGCTGAAATGTTCAAGCACTCAGTAAAGCTGAAATTTTCAAGCACTCAGTAAAGCTGAAATGTTCAAACACTCAGTAAAGCTGAATTGTTCAAGCACTCAGTAAAGCTGAAATGTTCAAACACTCAGTAAAGCTGAATTGTTGAAGCACTCAGTAAAGCTGAAATGTTCAAACACTCAGTAAAGCTGAATTGTTCAAACACTCAGTAAAGCTGAATTGTTCAAACACTCAGTAAAGCTGAATTGTTCAAGCACTCAGTAAAGCTGAAATGTTCAAGGACTCAGTAAAGCTGAATTGTTCAAGGACTCAGTAAAGCTGAATTGTTCAAACACTCAGTAAAGCTGAAATTTTCAAACACTCAGTAAAGCTGAAATGTTCAAGCACTCAGTAAAGCTGAAATGTTCAAGCACTCAGTAAAGCTGAATTGTTCAAGCACTCAGTAAAGCTGAAATGTTCAAACACTCAGTAAAGCTGAAATGTTCAAACACTCAGTAAAGCTGAATTGTTCAAGCACTCAGTAAAGCTGAATTGTTCAAACACTCAGTAAAGCTGAAATGTTCAAACACTCAGTAAAGCTGAATTGTTCAAGCACTCAGTAAAGCTGAATTGTTCAAGCACTCAGTAAAGCTGAAATGTTCAAACACTCAGTAAAGCTGAATTGTTCAAGCACTCAGTAAAGCTGAATTGTTCAAACACTCAGTAAAGCTGAATTGTTCAAACACTCAGTAAAGCTGAATTGTTCAAACACTCAGTACAGCTGAAATGTTCAAACACTCAGTAAAGCTGAAATGTTCAAGGACTCAGTAAAGCTGAAATGTTCAAGGACTCAGTAAAGCTGAATTGTTCAAGGACTCAGTAAAGCTGCATTGTTCAAACACTCAGTAAAGCTGAATTGTTCAAGCACTCAGTAAAGCTGAATTGTTCAAGCACTCAGTAAAGCTGAAATGTTCAAACACTCAGTAAAGCTGAATTGTTCAAGCACTCAGTAAAGCTGAATTGTTCAAACACTCAGTAAAGCTGAATTGTTCAAACACTCAGTAAAGCTGAATTGTTCAAACACTCAGTAAAGCTGAAATGTTCAAACACTCAGTAAAGCTGAAATGTCCAAACACTCAGTAAAGCTGAATTGTTCAAACACTCAGTAAAGCTGAATTGTTCAAACACTCAGTAAAGCTGAAATGTTCAAACACTCAGTGAAGCTGAAATGTTCAAACACTCAGTAAAGCTGAATTGTTCAAACACTCAGTAAAGCTGAAATGTTCAAATACTCAGTAAAGATGAATTGTTGAAGCACTCAGTAAAGCTGAAATGTTCAAACACTCAGTAAAGCTGAATTGTTCAAACACTCAGTAAAGCTGAATTGTTCAAACACTCAGTAAAGCTGAATTGTTCAAGCACTCAGTAAAGCTGAATTGTTCAAGCACTCAGTAAAGCTGAAATGTTCAAACACTCAGTAAAGCTGAATTGTTCAAACACTCAGTAAAGCTGAAATGTTCAAGCACTCAGTAAAGCTGAAATGTTCAAACACTCAGTAAAGCTGAAATGTTCAAGCACTCAGTAAAGCTGAAATGTTCAAGCACTCAGTAAAGCTGAAATGTTCAAGCACTCAGTAAAGCTGAAATGTTAAAACACTCAGTAAAGCTGAAATGTTCAAGCACTCAGTAAAGCTGAAATGTTCAAGCACTCAGTAAAGCTGAAATGTTCAAACACTCAGTAAAGCTGAAATGTTCAAGCACTCAGTAAAGCTGAAATGTTCAAGCACTCAGTAAAGCTGAAATGTTCAAGCACTCAGTAAAGCTGAAATGTTCAAGCACTCAGTAAAGCTGAATTGTTCAAGCACTCAGTAAAGCTGAAATGTTCAAACACTCAGTAAAGCTGAATTGTTCAAACACTCAGTAATGCTGAATTGTTCAAGCACTCAGTAAAGCTGAATTGTTCAAGCACTCAGTAAAGCTGAAATGTTCAAACACTCAGTAAAGCTGAAATGTTCAAGCACTCAGTAAAGCTGAAATGTTCAAGCACTCAGTAAAGCTGAAATGTTCAAGCACTCAGTAAAGCTGAAATGTTCAAGCACTCAGTAAAGCTGAAATGTTCAAACACTCAGTAAAGCTGAAATGTTCAAACACTCAGTAAAGCTGAATTGTTCAAGGACTCGGTCAAGCTGAATTGTTCAAACACTCAGTAAAGTTGAAATGTTCAAACACTCAGTAAAGTTGAAATGTTCAAACACTCAGTAAAGCTGAAATGTTCAAACACTCAGTAAAGCTGAAATGTTCAAGCACTCAGTAAAGCTGAAATGTTCAAGCACTCAGTAAAGCTGAAATGTTCAAGCACTCAGTAAAGCTGAAATTTTCAAGCACTCAGTAAAGCTGAAATGTTCAAACACTCAGTAAAGCTGAATTGTTCAAGCACTCAGTAAAGCTGAATTGTTCAAGCACTCAGTAAAGCTGAATTGTTCAAGCACTCAGTAAAGCTGAAATGTTCAAGCACTCAGTAAAGCTGAATTGTTCAAGCACTCAGTAAAGCTGAATTGTTCAAACACTCAGTAAAGCTGAAATGTTCAAACACTCAGTAAAGCTGAAATGTTCAAACACTCAGTAAAGCTGAAATGTTCAAGCACTCAGTAAAGCTGAAATGTTCAAGCACTCAGTAAAGCTGAAATGTTCAAGCACTCAGTAAAGCTGAATTGTTCAAGCACTCAGTAAAGCTGAAATGTTCAAGCACTCAGTAAAGCTGAATTGTTCAAGCACTCAGTAAAGCTGAAATGTTCAAACACTCAGTAAAGCTGAATTGTTCAAACACTCAGTAATGCTGAATTGTTCAAGCACTCAGTAAAGCTGAATTGTTCAAGCACTCAGTAAAGCTGAAATGTTCAAACACTCAGTAAAGCTGAAATGTTCAAGCACTCAGTAAAGCTGAAATGTTCAAGCACTCAGTAAAGCTGAAATGTTCAAGCACTCAGTAAAGCTGAAATGTTCAAGCACTCAGCAAAGCTGAAATGTTCAAACACTCAGTAAAGCTGAATTGTTCAAGGACTCGGTAAAGCTGAATTGTTCAAACACTCAGTAAAGTTGAAATGTTCAAACACTCAGTAAAGCTGAATTGTTCAAACACTCAGTAAAGCTGAAATGTTCAAGCACTCAGTAAAGCTGAAATGTTCAAACACTCAGTAAAGCTGAAATGTTCAAGCACTCAGTAAAGCTGAAATGTTCAAGCACTCAGTAAAGCTGAAATGTTCAAGCACTCAGTAAAGCTGAAATGTTCAAGCACTCAGTAAAGCTGAATTGTTCAAGCACTCAGTAAAGCTGAAATGTTCAAACACTCAGTAAAGCTGAATTGTTCAAGCACTCAGTAAAGCTGAATTGTTCAAGCACTCAGTAAAGCTGAATTGTTCAAGCACTCAGTAAAGCTGAAATGTTCAAGCACTCAGTAAAGCTGAATTGTTCAAGCACTCAGTAAAGCTGAATTGTTCAAACACTCAGTAAAGCTGAAATGTTCAAACACTCAGTAAAGCTGAAATGTTCAAGCACTCAGTAAAGCTGAAATGTTCAAGCACTCAGTAAAGCTGAAATGTTCAAGCACTCAGTAAAGCTGAATTGTTCAAGCACTCAGTAAAGCTGAAATGTTCAAGGACTCAGTAAAGCTGAATTGTTCAAGGACTCAGTAAAGCTGAATTGTTCAAACACTCAGTAAAGCTGAAATGTTCAAACACTCAGTAAAGCTGAAATGTTCAACCACTCAGTAAAGCTGAAATGTTCAAGCACTCAGTAAAGCTGAAATGTTCAAGCACTCAGTAAAGCTGAATTGTTCAAGCACTCAGTAAAGCTGAAATGTTCAAACACTCAGTAAAGCTGAAATGTTCAAGCACTCAGTAAAGCTGAAATGTTCAAACACTCAGTAAAGCTGAAATGTTCAAGCACTCGGTAAAGCTGAAATGTTCAAACACTCAGTAAAGCTGAAATGTTCAAGCACTCAGTAAAGCTGAAATGTTCAAGCACTCAGTAAAGCTGAATTGTTCAAGCACTCAGTAAAGCTGAAATGTTCAAGCACTCAGTAAAGCTGAAATGTTCAAGCACTCAGTAAAGCTGAATTGTTCAAGCACTCAGTAAAGCTGAAATGTTCAAACACTCAGTAAAGCTGAAATGTTCAAGCACTCAGTAAAGCTGAAATGTTCAAGCACTCAGTAAAGCTGAAATGTTCAAACACTCAGTAAAGCTGAAATGTTTAAGCACTCAGTAAAGCTGAAATGTTCAAGCACTCAGTAAAGCTGAAATGTTCAAGCACTCAGTAAAGCTGAATTGTTCAAGCACTCAGTAAAGCTGAAATGTTCAAACACTCAGTAAAGCTGAATTGTTCAAACACTCAGTAAAGCTGAAATGTTCAAGCACTCAGTAAAGCTGAATTGTTCAAACACTCAGTAAAGCTGAAATGTTCAAACACTCAGTAAAGCTGAAATGTTCAAGCACTCAGTAAAGCTGAAATGTTCAAACACTCAGTAAAGCTGAAATGTTCAAGCACACAGTAAAGCTGAAATGTTCAAGCACTCAGTAAAGCTGAAATGTTCAAGCACTCAGTAAAGCTGAAATGTTCAAACACTCAGTGAAGCTGAAATGTTCAAACACTCAGTAAAGCTGAATTGTTCAAGCACTCAGTAAAGCTGAATTGTTCAAGCACTCAGTAAAGCTGAATTGTTCAAGCACTCAGTAAAGCTGAAATGTTCAAACACTCAGTAAAGCTGAATTGTTCAAACACTCAGTAAAGCTGAATTGTTCAAACACTCAGTAAAGCTGAATTGTTCAAACACTCAGTAAAGCTGAAATGTTCAAGCACTCAGTAAAGCTGAAATGTTCAAGCACTCAGTAAAGCTGAAATGTTCAAGCACTCAGTAAAGCTGAAATGTTCAAGCACTCAGTAAAGCTGAATTGTTCAAACACTCAGTAAAGCTGAATTGTTCAAACACTCAGTAAAGCTGAATTGTTCAAACACTCAGTAAAGCTGAAATGTTCAAGCACTCAGTAAAGCTGAATTGTTCAAACACTCAGTAAAGCTGAAATGTTCAAGCACTCAGTAAAGCTGAATTGTTCAAACACTCAGTAAAGCTGAAATGTTCAAGCACTCAGTAAAGCTGAAATGTTCAAGCACTCAGTAAAGCTGAATTGTTCAAGCACTCAGTAAAGCTGAAATGTTCAAACACTCAGTAAAGCTGAAATGTTCAAGCACTCAGTAAAGCTGAAATGTTCAAGCACTCAGTAAAGCTGAATTGTTCAAGCATTCAGTAAAGCTG
This sequence comes from Saccoglossus kowalevskii, assembly GCF_978046115.1. Lineage (NCBI taxonomy): Eukaryota > Metazoa > Hemichordata > Enteropneusta > Harrimaniidae > Saccoglossus > Saccoglossus kowalevskii. The sequence goes on from NC_140644.1 coordinate 2,371,609, forward strand.
AATTGTTCAAACACTCAGTAAAGCTGAACGGTTCAAGCACTCAGTAAAGCTGAAATGTTCAAGCACTCAGTAAAGCTGAATTGTTCAAGCACTCAGTAAAGCTGAAATGTTCAAACACTCAGTAAAGCTGAAATGTTCAAACACTCAGTAAAGCTGAAATGTTCAAGCACTCAGTAAAGCTGAAATGTTCAAGCACTCAGTAAAGCTGAAATGTTCAAGCACTCAGTAAAGCTGAATTGTTCAAGCACTCAGTAAAGCTGAAATGTTCAAACACTCAGTAAAGCTGAAATGTTGAAGCACTCAGTAAAGCTGAAATGTTCAAACACTCAGTAAAGCTGAATTGTTCAAACACTCAGTAAAGCTGAATTGTTCAAACACTCAGTAAAGCTGAATTGTTCAAGCACTCAGTAAAGCTGAAATGTTCAAGGACTCAGTAAAGCTGAATTGTTCAAGGACTCAGTAAAGCTGAAATGTTCAAGGACTCAGTAAAGCTGAATTGTTCAAACACTCAGTAAAGCTGAAATGTTCAAACACTCAGTAAAGCTGAAATGTTCAACCACTCAGTAAAGCTGAAATTTTCAAGCACTCAGTAAAGCTGAAATGTTCAAGCACTCAGTAAAGCTGAATTGTTCAAGCACTCAGTAAAGCTGAAATGTTCAAACACTCAGTAAAGCTGAATTGTTCTAACACTCAGTAAAGCTGAATTGTTCAAACACTCAGTAAAGCTGAATTGTTCAAGCACTCAGTAAAGCTGAAATGTCCAAACACTCAGTAAAGCTGAATTGTTCAAGCACTCAGTAAAGCTGAATTGTTCAAGCACTCAGTAAAGCTGAATTGTTCAAGCACTCAGTAAAGCTGAATTGTTCAAACACTCAGTAAAGCTGAATTGTTCAAGCACTCAGTAAAGCTGAATTGTTCAAACACTCAGTAAAGCTGAAATGTTCAAGCACTCAGTAAAGCTGAATTGTTCAAGCACTCAGTAAAGCTGAAATGTTCAAGCACTCAGTAAAGCTGAATTGTTCAAACACTCAGTAAAGCTGAATTGTTCAAACACTCAGTAAAGCTGAATTGTTCAAACACTCAGTAAAGCTGAATTGTTCAAACACTCAGTAAAGCTGAAATGTTCAAACACTCAGTAAAGCTGAAATGTTCAAACACTCAGTAAAGCTGAATTGTTCAAACACTCAGTAAAGCTGAAATGTTCAAGGACTCAGTAAAGCTGAATTGTTCAAGGACTCAGTAAAGCTGAATTGTTCAAACACTCAGTAAAGCTGAAATGTTCCAACACTCAGTAAAGCTGAAATGTTCAACCACTCAGTAAAGGTGAAATGTTCAAGCACTCAGTAAAGCTGAAATTTTCAAGCACTCAGTAAAGCTGAAATGTTCAAACACTCAGTAAAGCTGAATTGTTCAAGCACTCAGTAAAGCTGAATTGTTCAAGCACTCAGTAAAGCTGAAATGTTCAAACACTCAGTAAAGCTGAAATGTTCAAGCATTCAGTAAAGCTGAATTGTTCAAGCACTCAGTAAAGCTGAATTGTTCAAGCACTCAGTAAAGCTGAAATGTTCAAACACTCAGTAAAGCTGAATTGTTCAAGCACTTAGTAAAGCTGAATTGTTCAAACACTCAGTAAAGCTGAATTGTTCAAACACTCAGTAAAGCTGAATTGTTCAAACACTCAGTAAAGCTGAAATGTTCAAACACTCAGTAAAGCTGAAATGTTCAAACACTCAGTAAAGCTGAAATGTTCAAACACTCAGTAAAGCTGAAATGTTCAAACACTCAGTAAAGCTGAATTGTTCAAACACTCAGTAAAGCTGAATTGTTCAAACACTCAGTAAAGCTGAAATGTTCAAGGACTCAGTAAAGCTGAATTGTTCAAGGACTCAGTAAAGCTGAATTGTTCAAACACTCAGTAAAGCTGAAATGTTCCAACACTCAGTAAAGCTGAAATGTTCAACCACTCAGTAAAGCTGAAATGTTCAAGCACTCAGTAAAGCTGAAATGTTCAAGCACTCAGTAAAGCTGAATTGTTCAAGGACTCAGTAAAGCTGAATTGTTCCAACACTCAGTAAAGCTGAAATGTTCAACCACTCAGTAAAGCTGAAATGTTCAAGCACTCAGTAAAGCTGAAATGTTCAAGCACTCAGTAAAGCTGAATTGTTCAAGCACTCAGTAAAGCTGAAATGTTCAAACACTCAGTAAAGCTGAATTGTTCAAACACTCAGTAAAGCTGAATTGTTCAAACACTCAGTAAAGCTGAATTGTTCAAACACTCAGTAAAGCTGAATTGTTCAAACACTCAGTAAAGCTGAATTGTTCAAGCACTCAGTAAAGCTGAATTGTTCAAACCCTCAGTAAAGCTGAAATGTTCAAGCACTCAGTAAAGCTGAATTGTTCAAACACTCAGTAAAGCTGAAATGTTCAAGCACTCAGTAAAGCTGAAATGTTCAAGCACTCAGTAAACCTGAAATCTTCAAACACTCAGTAAAGCTGAAATGTTCAAGCACTCAGTAAAGCTGAAATGTTCAAGCACTCAGTAAAGCTGAATTGTTCAAGCACTCAGTAAAGCTGAATTGTTCAAACACTCAGTAAAGCTGAAATGTTCAAGCACTCAGTAAAGCTGAAATGTTCAAGCACTCAGCAAAGCTGAATTGTTCAAGCACTCAGTAAAGCTGAAATGTTCAAGCACTCAGTAAAGCTGAAATGTTCAAGGACTCAGTAAAGCTGAATTGTTCAAGGACTCAGTAAAGCTGCATTGTTCAAACACTCAGTAAAGCTGAATTGTTCAAACACTCAGTAAAGCTGAATTGTTCAAGCACTCAGTAAAGCTGAAATGTTCAAGCACTCAGTAAAGCTGAAATGTTCAAACACTCAGTAAAGCTGAATTGTTCAAGCACTCAGTAAAGCTGAAATGTTCAAACACTCAGTAAAGCTGAATTGTTCAAACACTCAGTAAAGCTGAATTGTTCAAACACTCAGTAAAGCTGAATTGTTCAAACACTCAGTAAAGCTGAAATGTTCAAACACTCAGTAAAGCTGAATTGTTCAAGCACTCAGTAAAGCTGAAATGTTCAAACACTCAGTAAAGCTGAATTGTTCAACCACTCAGTAAAGCTGAAATCTTCAAACACTCAGTAAAGCTGAAATGTTCAAGCACTCAGTAAAGCTGAAATGTTCAAACACTCAGTAAAGCTGAAATGTCCAAACACTCAGTAAAGCTGAATTGTTCAAACACTCAGTAAAGCTGAATTGTTCAAACACTCAGTAAAGCTGAAATGTTCAAACACTCAGTAAAGCTGAAATGTTCAAACACTCAGTAAAGCTGAATTGTTCAAACACTCAGTAAAGCTGAATTGTTCAAACACTCAGTAAAGCTGAAATGTTCAAGGACTCAGTAAAGCTGAATTGTTCAAGGACTCAGTAAAGCTGAATTGTTCAAACACTCAGTAAAGCTGAAATGTTCAAACACTCAGTAAAGCTGAATTGTTGAAGCACTCAGTAAAGCTGAAATGTTCAAACACTCAGTAAAGCTGAATTGTTCAAACACTCAGTAAAGCTGAATTGTTCAAACACTCAGTAAAGCTGAATTGTTCAAGCACTCAGTAAAGCTGAAATGTTCAAGGACTCAGTAAAGCTGAATTGTTCAAGGACTCAGTAAAGCTGAAATGTTCAAACACTCAGTAAAGCTGAAATGTTCAACCACTCAGTAAAGCTGAAATGTTCAAGCACTCAGTAAAGCTGAAATGTTCAAGCACTCAGTAAAGCTGAATTGTTCAAGCACTCAGTAAAGCTGAAATGTTCAAACACTCAGTAAAGCTGAATTGTTCTAACACTCAGTAAAGCTGAATTGTTCAAACACTCAGTAAAGCTGAATTGTTCAAGCACTCAGTAAAGCTGAATTGTTCAAGCACTCAGTAAAGCTGAAATGTTCAAACACTCAGTAAAGCTGAATTGTTCAAGCACTCAGTAAAGCTGAAATGTTCAAACACTCAGTAAAGCTGAATTGTTCAAGCACTCAGTAAAGCTGAAATGTTCAAGCACTCAGTAAAGCTGAAATGTTCAAACACTCAGTAAAGCTGAATTGTTCAAGCACTCAGTAAAGCTGAAATGTTCAAACACTCAGTAAAGCTGAATTGTTCAAACACTCAGTAAAGCTGAATTGTTCAAACACTCAGTAAAGCTGAATTGTTCAAACACTCAGTAAAGCTGAAATGTTCAAACACTCAGTAAAGCTGAATTGTTCAAGCACTCAGTAAAGCTGAAATGTTCAAACACTCAGTAAAGCTGAATTGTTCAACCACTCAGTAAAGCTGAAATCTTCAAACACTCAGTAAAGCTGAAATGTTCAAGCACTCAGTAAAGCTGAAATGTTCAAACACTCAGTAAAGCTGAAATGTCCAAACACTCAGTAAAGCTGAATTGTTCAAACACTCAGTAAAGCTGAATTGTTCAAACACTCAGTAAAGCTGAAATGTTCAAACACTCAGTAAAGCTGAAATGTTCAAACACTCAGTAAAGCTGAATTGTTCAAACACTCAGTAAAGCTGAATTGTTCAAACACTCAGTAAAGCTGAAATGTTCAAGGACTCAGTAAAGCTGAATTGTTCAAGGACTCAGTAAAGCTGAATTGTTCAAACACTCAGTAAAGCTGAAATGTTCAAACACTCAGTAAAGCTGAATTGTTGAAGCACTCAGTAAAGCTGAAATGTTCAAACACTCAGTAAAGCTGAATTGTTCAAACACTCAGTAAAGCTGAATTGTTCAAACACTCAGTAAAGCTGAATTGTTCAAGCACTCAGTAAAGCTGAAATGTTCAAGGACTCAGTAAAGCTGAATTGTTCAAGGACTCAGTAAAGCTGAAATGTTCAAACACTCAGTAAAGCTGAAATGTTCAACCACTCAGTAAAGCTGAAATGTTCAAGCACTCAGTAAAGCTGAAATGTTCAAGCACTCAGTAAAGCTGAATTGTTCAAGCACTCAGTAAAGCTGAAATGTTCAAACACTCAGTAAAGCTGAATTGTTCTAACACTCAGTAAAGCTGAATTGTTCAAACACTCAGTAAAGCTGAATTGTTCAAGCACTCAGTAAAGCTGAATTGTTCAAGCACTCAGTAAAGCTGAAATGTTCAAACACTCAGTAAAGCTGAATTGTTCAAGCACTCAGTAAAGCTGAAATGTTCAAGCACTCAGTAAAGCTGAAATGTTCAAGCACTCAGTAAAGCTGAATTGTTCAAGCACTCAGTAAAGCTGAATTGTTCAAACACTCAGTAAAGCTGAATTGTTCAAACACTCAGTAAAGCTGAATTGTTCAAACACTCAGTACAGCTGAAATGTTCAAACACTCAGTAAAGCTGAAATGTTCAAGGACTCAGTCAAGCTGAATTGTTCAAGGACTCAGTAAAGCTGCATTGTTCAAACACTCAGTAAAGCTGAATTGTTCAAACACTCAGTAAAGCTGAAATGTTCAAGCACTCAGTAAAGCTGAATTGTTCAAGCACTCAGTAAAGCTGAAATGTTCAAACACTCAGTAAAGCTGAATTGTTCAAACACTCAGTAAAGCTGAATTGTTCAAACACTCAGTAAAGCTGAATTGTTCAAACACTCAGTAAAGCTGAAATGTTCAAACACTCAGTAAAGCTGAATTGTTCAAGCACTCAGTAAAGCTGAAATGTTCAAACACTCAGTAAAGCTGAATTGTTCAACCACTCAGTAAAGCTGAAATCTTCAAACACTCAGTAAAGCTGAAATGTTCAAGCACTCAGTAAAGCTGAAATGTTCAAGCACTCAGTAAAGCTGAATTGTTCAAGCACTCAGTAAAGCTGAATTGTTCAAACACTCAGTAAAGCTGAAATGTTCAAGCACTCAGTAAAGCTGAAATGTTCAAGCACTCAGTAAAGCTGAATTGTTCAAGCACTCAGTAAAGCTGAAATGTTCAAGCACTCAGTAAAGCTGAAATGTTCAAGCACTCAGTAAAGCTGAAATGTTCAAGCACTCAGTAAAGCTGAAATGTTCAAGCACTCAGTAAAGCTGAAATGTTCAAGCACTCAGTAAAGCTGAAATGTTCAAGCACTCAGTAAAGCTGAATTGTTCAAGCACTCAGTAAAGCTGAAATGTTCAAACACTCAGTAAAGCTGAAATGTTCAAACACTCAGTAAAGCTGAATTGTTGAAGCACTCAGTAAAGCTGAAATGTTCAAACACTCAGTAAAGCTGAATTGTTCAAACACTCAGTAAAGCTGAATTGTTCAAACACTCAGTAAAGCTGAATTGTTCAAGCACTCAGTAAAGCTGAAATGTTCAAGGACTCAGTAAAGCTGAATTGTTCAAGGACTCAGTAAAGCTGAATTGTTCAAACACTCAGTAAAGCTGAAATGTTCAAACACTCAGTAAAGCTGAAATGTTCAAGCACTCAGTAAAGCTGAAATGTTCAAGCACTCAGTAAAGCTGAATTGTTCAAGCACTCAGTAAAGCTGAAATGTTCAAACACTCAGTAAAGCTGAATTGTTCTAACACTCAGTAAAGCTGAATTGTTCAAGCACTCAGTAAAGCTGAAATGTTCAAACACTCAGTAAAGCTGAATTGTTCAAGCACTCAGTAAAGCTGAAATGTTCAAACACTCAGTAAAGCTGAAATGTTCAAACACTCAGTAAAGCTGAATTGTTCAAGCACTCAGTAAAGCTGAATTGTTCAAACACTCAGTAAAGCTGAAATGTTCAAACACTCAGTAAAGCTGAATTGTTCAAGCACTCAGTAAAGCTGAATTGTTCAAGCACTCAGTAAAGCTGAAATGTTCAAACACTCAGTAAAGCTGAATTGTTCAAGCACTCAGTAAAGCTGAATTGTTCAAACACTCAGTAAAGCTGAATTGTTCAAACACTCAGTAAAGCTGAATTGTTCAAACACTCAGTACAGCTGAAATGTTCAAACACTCAGTAAAGCTGAAATGTTCAAGGACTCAGTAAAGCTGAAATGTTCAAGGACTCAGTAAAGCTGAATTGTTCAAGGACTCAGTAAAGCTGCATTGTTCAAACACTCAGTAAAGCTGAATTGTTCAAGCACTCAGTAAAGCTGAATTGTTCAAGCACTCAGTAAAGCTGAAATGTTCAAACACTCAGTAAAGCTGAATTGTTCAAGCACTCAGTGAAGCTGAATTGTTCAAACACTCAGTAAAGCTGAATTGTTCAAACACTCAGTAAAGCTGAATTGTTCAAACACTCAGTAAAGCTGAAATGTTCAAACACTCAGTAAAGCTGAAATGTCCAAACACTCAGTAAAGCTGAATTGTTCAAACACTCAGTAAAGCTGAATTGTTCAAACACTCAGTAAAGCTGAAATGTTCAAACACTCAGTAAAGCTGAAATGTTCAAACACTCAGTAAAGCTGAATTGTTCAAACACTCAGTAAAGCTGAAATGTTCAAGGACTCAGTAAAGCTGAATTGTTCAAGGACTCAGTAAAGCTGAATTGTTCAAACACTCAGTAAAGCTGAAATGTTCAAACACTCAGTAAAGCTGAATTGTTGAAGCACTCAGTAAAGCTGAAATGTTCAAACACTCAGTAAAGCTGAATTGTTCAAACACTCAGTAAAGCTGAATTGTTCAAGCACTCAGTAAAGCTGAAATGTTCAAGGACTCAGTAAAGCTGAAATGTTCAAGCACTCAGTAAAGCTGAATTGTTCAAGCACTCAGTAAAGCTGAAATGTTCAAACACTCAGTAAAGCTGAATTGTTCTAACACTCAGTAAAGCTGAATTGTTCAAACACTCAGTAAAGCTGAATTGTTCAAGCACTCAGTAAAGCTGAATTGTTCAAGCACTCAGTAAAGCTGAAATGTTCAAACACTCAGTAAAGCTGAATTGTTCAAGCACTCAGTAAAGCTGAAATGTTCAAGCACTCAGTAAAGCTGAAATGTTCAAACACTCAGTAAAGCTGAATTGTTCAAGCACTCAGTAAAGCTGAAATGTTCAAACACTCAGTAAAGCTGAATTGTTCAAACACTCAGTAAAGCTGAATTGTTCAAACACTCAGTAAAGCTGAATTGTTCAAACACTCAGTAAAGCTGAAATGTTCAAACACTCAGTAAAGCTGAATTGTTCAAGCACTCAGTAAAGCTGAAATGTTCAAACACTCAGTAAAGCTGAATTGTTCAACCACTCAGTAAAGCTGAAATCTTCAAACACTCAGTAAAGCTGAAATGTTCAAGCACTCAGTAAAGCTGAAATGTTCAAGCACTCAGTAAAGCTGAATTGTTCAAGCACTCAGTAAAGCTGAATTGTTCAAACACTCAGTAAAGCTGAAATGTTCAAGCACTCAGTAAAGCTGAAATGTTCAAGCACTCAGTAAAGCTGAATTGTTCAAGCACTCAGTAAAGCTGAAATGTTCAAGCACTCAGTAAAGCTGAATTGTTCAAGCACTCAGTAAAGCTGAAATGTTCAAGCACTCAGTAAAGCTGAAATGTTCAAGCACTCAGTAAAGCTGAAATGTTCAAGCACTCAGTAAAGCTGAATTGTTCAAGCACTCAGTAAAGCTGAAATGTTCAAACACTCAGTAAAGCTGAAATGTTCAAACACTCAGTAAAGCTGAATTGTTGAAGCACTCAGTAAAGCTGAAATGTTCAAACACTCAGTAAAGCTGAATTGTTCAAACACTCAGTAAAGCTGAATTGTTCAAACACTCAGTAAAGCTGAATTGTTCAAGCACTCAGTAAAGCTGAAATGTTCAAGGACTCAGTAAAGCTGAATTGTTCAAGGACTCAGTAAAGCTGAATTGTTCAAACACTCAGTAAAGCTGAAATGTTCAAACACTCAGTAAAGCTGAAATGTTCAAGCACTCAGTAAAGCTGAAATGTTCAAGCACTCAGTAAAGCTGAATTGTTCAAGCACTCAGTAAAAGCTGAAATGTTCAAACACTCAGTAAAGCTGAATTGTTCTAACACTCAGTAAAGCTGAATTGTTCAAGCACTCAGTAAAGCTGAAATGTTCAAACACTCAGTAAAGCTGAATTGTTCAAGCACTCAGTAAAGCTGAAATGTTCAAACACTCAGTAAAGCTGAAATGTTCAAACACTCAGTAAAGCTGAATTGTTCAAGCACTCAGTAAAGCTGAATTGTTCAAACACTCAGTAAAGCTGAAATGTTCAAACACTCAGTAAAGCTGAATTGTTCAAGCACTCAGTAAAGCTGAATTGTTCAAGCACTCAGTAAAGCTGAAATGTTCAAACACTCAGTAAAGCTGAATTGTTCAAGCACTCAGTAAAGCTGAATTGTTCAACACTCAGTAAAGCTGAATTGTTCAAACACTCAGTAAAGCTGAATTGTTCAAACACTCAGTACAGCTGAAATGTTCAAACACTCAGTAAAGCTGAAATGTTCAAGGACTCAGTAAAGCTGAAATGTTCAAGGACTCAGTAAAGCTGAATTGTTCAAGGACTCAGTAAAGCTGCATTGTTCAAACACTCAGTAAAGCTGAATTGTTCAAGCACTCAGTAAAGCTGAATTGTTCAAGCACTCAGTAAAGCTGAAATGTTCAAACACTCAGTAAAGCTGAATTGTTCAAGCACTCAGTGAAGCTGAATTGTTCAAACACTCAGTAAAGCTGAATTGTTCAAACACTCAGTAAAGCTGAATTGTTCAAACACTCAGTAAAGCTGAAATGTTCAAACACTCAGTAAAGCTGAAATGTCCAAACACTCAGTAAAGCTGAATTGTTCAAACACTCAGTAAAGCTGAATTGTTCAAACACTCAGTAAAGCTGAAATGTTCAAACACTCAGTAAAGCTGAAATGTTCAAACACTCAGTAAAGCTGAATTGTTCAAACACTCAGTAAAGCTGAAATGTTCAAGGACTCAGTAAAGCTGAATTGTTCAAGGACTCAGTAAAGCTGAATTGTTCAAACACTCAGTAAAGCTGAAATGTTCAAACACTCAGTAAATCTGAATTGTTGAAGCACTCAGTAAAGCTGAAATGTTCAAACACTCAGTAAAGCTGAATTGTTCAAACACTCAGTAAAGCTGAATTGTTCAAGCACTCAGTAAAGCTGAAATGTTCAAGGACTCAGTAAAGCTGAAATGTTCAAGCACTCAGTAAAGCTGAATTGTTCAAGCACTCAGTAAAGCTGAAATGTTCAAACACTCAGTAAAGCTGAATTGTTCTAACACTCAGTAAAGCTGAATTGTTCAAACACTCAGTAAAGCTGAATTGTTCAAGCACTCAGTAAAGCTGAATTGTTCAAGCACTCAGTAAAGCTGAAATGTTCAAACACTCAGTAAAGCTGAATTGTTCAAGCACTCAGTAAAGCTGAAATGTTCAAGCACTCAGTAAAGCTGAAATGTTCAAACACTCAGTAAAGCTGAATTGTTCAAGCACTCAGTAAAGCTGAATTGTTCAAACACTCAGTAAAGCTGAATTGTTCAAACACTCAGTAAAGCTGAATTGTTCAAACACTCAGTAAAGCTGAATTGTTCAAACACTCAGTACAGCTGAAATGTTCAAACACTCAGTAAGCTGAAATGTTCAAGGACTCAGTAAAGCTGAAATGTTCAAGGACTCAGTAAAGCTGAATTGTTCAAGGACTCAGTAAAGCTGCATTGTTCAAACACTCAGTAAAGCTAAATTGTTCAAGCACTCAGTAAAGCTGAATTGTTCAAGCACTCAGTAAAGCTGAAATGTTCAAACACTCAGTAAAGCTGAATTGTTCAAGCACTCAGTAAAGCTGAATTGTTCAAACACTCAGTAAAGCTGAATTGTTCAAACACTCAGTAAAGCTGAATTGTTCAAACACTCAGTAAAGCTGAAATGTTCAAACACTCAGTAAAGCTGAAATGTCCAAACACTCAGTAAAGCTGAATTGTTCAAACACTCAGTAAAGCTGAATTGTTCAAACACTCAGTAAAGCTGAAATGTTCAAACACTCAGTAAAGCTGAAATGTTCAAACACTCAGTAAAGCTGAATTGTTCAAACACTCAGTAAAGCTGAAATGTTCAAGGACTCAGTAAAGCTGAATTGTTCAAGGACTCAGTAAAGCTGAATTGTTCAAACACTCAGTAAAGCTGAAATGTTCAAACACTCAGTAAAGCTGAATTGTTGAAGCACTCAGTAAAGCTGAAATGTTCAAACACTCAGTAAAGCTGAATTGTTCAAACACTCAGTAAAGCTGAATTGTTCAAGCACTCAGTAAAGCTGAAATGTTCAAGGACTCAGTAAAGCTGAAATGTTCAAGCACTCAGTAAAGCTGAATTGTTCAAGCACTCAGTAAAGCTGAAATGTTCAAACACTCAGTAAAGCTGAATTGTTCTAACACTCAGTAAAGCTGAATTGTTCAAACACTCAGTAAAGCTGAATTGTTCAAGCACTCAGTAAAGCTGAATTGTTCAAGCACTCAGTAAAGCTGAAATGTTCAAACACTCAGTAAAGCTGAATTGTTCAAGCACTCAGTAAAGTTGAAATGTTCAAGCACTCAGTAAAGCTGAAATGTTCAAACACTCAGTAAAGCTGAATTGTTCAAGCACTCAGTAAAGCTGAATTGTTCAAACACTCAGTAAAGCTGAATTGTTCAAACACTCAGTAAAGCTGAATTGTTCAAACACTTAGTAAGCTGAATTGTTCAAACACTCAGTACAGCTGAAATGTTCAAACACTCAGTAAAGCTGAAATGTTCAAGGACTCAGTAAAGCTGAATTGTTCAAGGACTCAGTAAAGCTGCATTGTTCAAACACTCAGTAAAGCTGAATTGTTCAAACACTCAGTAAAGCTGAAATGTTCAAGCACTCAGTAAAGCTGAATTGTTCAAGCACTCAGTAAAGCTGAAATGTTCAAACACTCAGTAAAGCTGAATTGTTCAAGCACTCAGTAAAGCTGAATTGTTCAAACACTCAGTAAAGCTGAAATGTTCAAGCACTCAGTAAAGCTGAATTGTTCAAACACTCAGTAAAGCTGAAATGTTCAAGCACTCAGTAAAGCTGAAATGTTCAAGCACTCAGTAAAGCTGAATTGTTCAACACTCAGTAAAGCTGAAATGTTCAAAACACTCAGTAAAGCTGAAATGTTCAAGCACTCAGTAAAGCTGAAATGTTCAAGCACTCAGTAAAGCTGAAATGTTCAAGCACTCAGTAAAGCTGAATTGTTCAAGCACTCAGTCAAGCTGAATTGTTCAAACACTCAGTAAAGCTGAAATGTTCAAGCACTCAGTTAAGCTGAAATGTTCAAGCACTCAGTAAAGCTGAATTGTTCAAGCACTCAGTAAAGCTGAAATGTTCAAACACTCAGTAAAGCTGAAATGTTCAAGCACTCAGTAAAGCTGAAATGTTCAAGCACTCAGTAAAGCTGAAATGTTCAAGCACTCAGTAAAGCTGAATTGTTCAAGCACTCAGTAAAGCAGAAATGTTCAAACACTCAGTAAAGCTGAAATGTTCAAACACTCAGTAAAGCTGAATTGTTGAAGCACTCAGTAAAGCTGAATTGTTGAAGCACTCAGTAAAGCTGAAATGTTCAAACACTCAGTAAAGCTGAATTGTTCAAACACTCAGTAAAGCTGAATTGTTCAAACACTCAGTAAAGCTGAATTGTTCAAGCACTCAGTAAAGCTGAAATGTTCAAGGACTCAGTAAAGCTGAATTGTTCAAGGACTCAGTAAAGCTGAATTGTTCAAACACTCAGTAAAGCTGAAATGTTCAAACACTCAGTAAAGCTGAAATGTTCAACCACTCAGTAAAGCTGAAATGTTCAACCACTCAGTAAAGCTGAAATGTTCAAGCACTCAGTAAAGCTGAATTGTTCAAACACTCAGTAAAGCTGAAATGTTCAAGCACTCAGTAAAGCTGAATTGTTCAAACACTCAGTAAAGCTGAAATGTTCAAGCACTCAGTAAAGCTGAAATGTTCAAGCACTCAGTAAAGCTGAATTGTTCAAGCACTCAGTAAAGCTGAAATGTTCAAACACTCAGTAAAGCTGAAATGTTCAAGCACTCAGTAAAGCTGAATTGTTCAAGCACTCAGTAAAGCAGAAATGTTCAAACACTCAGTAAAGCTGAAATGTTCAAACACTCAGTAAAGCTGAATTGTTGAAGCACTCAGTAAAGCTGAAATGTTCAAACACTCAGTAAAGCTGAATTGTTCAAACACTCAGTAAAGCTGAATTGTTCAAACACTCAGTAAAGCTGAATTGTTCAAGCACTCAGTAAAGCTGAAATGTTCAAGGACTCAGTAAAGCTGAAATGTTCAAACACTCAGTAAAGCTGAAATGTCCAAGCACTCAGTAAAGCTGAAATGTTCAAGCACTCAGTAAAGCTGAAATGTTCAAGCACTCAGTAAAGCTGAAATGTTCAAACACTCAGTAAAGCTGAAATGTTCAAGCACTCAGTAAAGCTGAATTGTTCAAACACTCAGTAAAGCTGAAATGTTCAAGCACTCAGTAAAGCTGAAATGTTCAAGCACTCAGTAAAGCTGAATTGTTCAAGCACTCAGTAAAGCTGAAATGTTCAAACACTCAGTAAAGCTGAAATGTTCAAGCACTCAGTAAAGCTGAAATGTTCAAGCACTCAGTAAAGCTGAATTGTTCAAGCACTCAGTAAAGCTGAATTGTTCAAACACTCAGTAAAGCTGAAATGTTCAAGCACTCAGTAAAGCTGAAATGTTCAAGCACTCAGTAAAGCTGAATTGTTCAAGCACTCAGTAAAGCTGAAATGTTCAAACACTCAGTAAAGCTGAAATGTTCAAGCACTCTGTAAAGCTGAATTGTTCAAGCACTCAGTAAAGCTGAATTGTTCAAGCACTCAGTAAAGCTGAAATGTTCAAACACTCAGTAAAGCTGAAATGTTCAAACACTCAGTAAAGCTGAAATGTTCAAGCACTCAGTAAAGCTGAATTGTTCAAGCACTCAGTAAAGCAGAAATGTTCAAACACTCAGTAAAGCTGAAATGTTCAAGCACTCAGTAAAGCTGAAATGTTCAAGCACTCAGTAAAGCTGAATTGTTCAAACACTCAGTAAAGCTGAAATGTTCAAGCACTCAGTAAAGCTGAATTGTTCAAACACTCAGTAAAGCTGAAATGTTCAAGCACTCAGTAAAGCTGAAATGTTCAAGCACTCAGTAAAGCTGAATTGTTCAAGCACTCAGTAAAGCTGAAATGTTCAAACACTCAGTAAAGCTGAAATGTTCAAGCACTCAGTAAAGCTGAATTGTTCAAGCACTCAGTAAAGCAGAAATGTTCAAACACTCAGTAAAGCTGAAATGTTCAAACACTCAGTAAAGCTGAATTGTTGAAGCACTCAGTAAAGCTGAAATGTTCAAACACTCAGTAAAGCTGAATTGTTCAAACACTCAGTAAAGCTGAATTGTTCAAACACTCAGTAAAGCTGAATTGTTCAAGCACTCAGTAAAGCTGAAATGTTCAAGGACTCAGTAAAGCTGAAATGTTCAAGCACTCAGTAAAGCTGAATTGTTCAAACACTCAGTAAAGCTGAAATGTTCAAGCACTCAGTAAAGCTGAATTGTTCAAACACTCAGTAAAGCTGAAATGTTCAAGCACTCAGTAAAGCTGAAATGTTCAAGCACTCAGTAAAGCTGAAATGTTCAAGCACTCAGTAAAGCTGAATTGTTCAAGCACTCAGTAAAGCTGAAATGTTCAAACACTCAGTAAAGCTGAAATGTTCAAGCACTCAGTAAAGCTGAAATGTTCAAGCACTCAGTAAAGCTGAATTGTTCAAGCACTCAGTAAAGCTGAATTGTTCAAACACTCAGTAAAGCTGAAATGTTCAAGCACTCAGTAAAGCTGAAATGTTCAAGCACTCAGTAAAGCTGAATTGTTCAAGCACTCAGTAAAGCTGAAATGTTCAAACACTCAGTAAAGCTGAAATGTTCAAGCACTCTGTAAAGCTGAATTGTTCAAGCACTCAGTAAAGCTGAATTGTTCAAGCACTCTGTAAAGCTGAAATGTTCAAACACTCAGTAAAGCTCAATTGTTCAAACACTCAGTAAAGCTGAATTGTTCAAACACTCAGTAAAGCTGAATTGTTCAAGCACTCAGTAAAGCTGAAATGTTCAAGGACTCAGTAAAGCTGAATTGTTCAAGGACTCAGTAAAGCTGAATTGTTCAAACACTCAGTAAAGCTGAAATGTTCAAACACTCAGTAAAGCTGAAATGTTCAACCACTCAGTAAAGCTGAAATGTTCAACCACTCAGTAAAGCTGAAATGTTCAAGCACTCAGTAAAGCTGAATTGTTCAAACACTCAGTAAAGCTGAAATGTTCAAGCACTCAGTAAAGCTGAATTGTTCAAGCACTCAGTAAAGCAGAAATGTTCAAACACTCAGTAAAGCTGAAATGTTCAAACACTCAGTAAAGCTGAATTGTTGAAGCACTCAGTAAAGCTGAAATGTTCAAACACTCAGTAAAGCTGAATTGTTCAAACACTCAGTAAAGCTGAATTGTTCAAACACTCAGTAAAGCTGAATTGTTCAAGCACTCAGTAAAGCTGAAATGTTCAAGGACTCAGTAAAGCTGAATTGTTCAAGGACTCAATAAAGCTGAATTGTTCAAACACTCAGTAAAGCTGAAATGTTCAAACACTCAGTAAAGCTGAAATGTCCAACCACTCAGTAAAGCTGAAATGTTCAAGCACTCAGTAAAGCTGAAATGTTCAAGCACTCAGTAAAGCTGAATTGTTCAAACACTCAGTAAAGCTGAAATGTTCAAGCACTCAGTAAAGCTGAATTGTTCAAACACTCAGTAAAGCTGAAATGTTCAAGCACTCAGTAAAGCTGAAATGTTCAAGCACTCAGTAAAGCTGAAATGTTCAAGCACTCAGTAAAGCTGAATTGTTCAAGCACTCAGTAAAGCTGAAATGTTCAAACACTCAGTAAAGCTGAAATGTCCAGCCACTCAGTAAAGCTGAAATGTTCAAGCACTCAGTAAAGCTGAAATGTTCAAGCACTCAGTAAAGCTGAAATGTTCAAGCACTCAGTAAAGCTGAAATGTTCAAGCACTCAGTAAAGCTGAATTGTTCAAACACTCAGTAAAGCTGAATTGTTCAAGCACTCAGTAAAGCTGAATTGTTCAAGCACTCAGTAAAGCTGAAATGTTCAAACACTCAGTAAAGCTGAATTGTTCAAGCACTCAGTAAAGCTGAAATGTTCAAGCACTCAGTAAAGCTGAAATGTTCAAACACTCAGTAAAGCTGAATTGTTGAAGCACTCAGTAAAGCTGAATTGTTCAAACACTCAGTAAAGCTGAATTGTTGAAGCACTCAGTAAAGCTGAAATGTTCAAACACTCAGTAAAGCTGAATTGTTCAAACACTCAGTAAAGCTGAATTGTTCAAGCACTCAGTAAAGCTGAAATGTTCAAGGACTCAGTAAAGCTGAATTGTTCAAGGACTCAGTAAAGCTGAATTGTTCAAACACTCAGTAAAGCTGAAATGTTCAAACACTCAGTAAAGCTGAAATGTTCAAACACTCAGTAAAGCTGAAATGTTCAAGCACTCAGTAAAGCTGAATTGTTCAAACACTCAGTAAAGCTGAAATGTTCAAGCACTCAGTAAAGCTGAAATGTTCAAGCACTCAGTAAAGCTGAAATGTTCAAGCACTCAGTAAAGCTGAATTGTTCAAGCACTCAGTAAAGCTGAAATGTTCAAACACTCAGTAAAGCTGAAATGTTCAAACACTCAGTAAAGCTGAAATGTCCAGCCACTCAGTAAAGCTGAAATGTTCAAGCACTCAGTAAAGCTGAAATGTTCAAGCACTCAGTAAAGCTGAATTGTTCAAACACTCAGTAAAGCTGAAATGTTCAAGCACTCAGTAAAGCTGAATTGTTCAAACACTCAGTAAAGCTGAAATGTTCAAGCACTCAGTAAAGCTGAAATGTTCAAGGACTCAGTAAAGCTGAAATGTTCAAGCACTCAGTAAAGCTGAAATGTTCAAACACTCAGTAAAGCTGAATTGTTCTAACACTCAGTAAAGCTGAATTGTTCAAACACTCAGTAAAGCTGAATTGTTCAAGCACTCAGTAAAGCTGAATTGTTCAAGCACTCAGTAAAGCTGAAATGTTCAAACACTCAGTAAAGCTGAATTGTTCAAGCACTCAGTAAAGCTGAAATGTTCAAGCACTCAGTAAAGCTGAAATGTTCAAACACTCAGTAAAGCTGAATTGTTCAAGCACTCAGTAAAGCTGAATTGTTCAAACACTCAGTAAAGCTGAATTGTTCAAACACTCAGTAAAGCTGAATTGTTCAAACACTCAGTAAAGCTGAATTGTTCAAACACTCAGTACAGCTGAAATGTTCAAACACTCAGTAAAGCTGAAATGTTCAAGGACTCAGTAAAGCTGAATTGTTCAAGGACTCAGTAAAGCTGCATTGTTCAAACACTCAGTAAAGCTGAATTGTTCAAACACTCTGTAAAGCTGAAATGTTCAAGCACTCAGTAAAGCTGAAATGTTCAAGCACTCAGTAAAGCTGAAATGTTCAAGCACTCAGTAAAGCTGAAATGTTCAAGCACTCAGTAAAGCTGAAATGTTCAAGCACTCAGTAAAGCTGAATTGTTCAAACACTCAGTAAAGCTGAATTGTTCAAGCACTCAGTAAAGCTGAATTGTTCAAGCACTCAGTAAAGCTGAAATGTTCAAACACTCAGTAAAGCTGAATTGTTCAAGCACTCAGTAAAGCTGAAATGTTCAAGCACTCAGTAAAGCTGAAATGTTCAAACACTCAGTAAAGCTGAATTGTTCAAGCACTCAGTAAAGCTGAATTGTTCAAACACTCAGTAAAGCTGAATTGTTGAAGCACTCAGTAAAGCTGAAATGTTCAAACACTCAGTAAAGCTGAATTGTTCAAACACTCAGTAAAGCTGAATTGTTCAAGCACTCAGTAAAGCTGAAATGTTCAAGGACTCAGTAAAGCTGAATTGTTCAAGGACTCAGTAAAGCTGAATTGTTCAAACACTCAGTAAAGCTGAAATGTTCAAACACTCAGTAAAGCTGAAATGTTCAAACACTCAGTAAAGCTGAAATGTTCAAGCACTCAGTAAAGCTGAATTGTTCAAACACTCAGTAAAGCTGAAATGTTCAAGCACTCAGTAAAGCTGAAATGTTCAAGCACTCAGTAAAGCTGAAATGTTCAAGCACTCAGTAAAGCTGAATTGTTCAAGCACTCAGTAAAGCTGAAATGTTCAAACACTCAGTAAAGCTGAAATGTTCAAACACTCAGTAAAGCTGAAATGTCCAGCCACTCAGTAAAGCTGAAATGTTCAAGCACTCAGTAAAGCTGAAATGTTCAAGCACTCAGTAAAGCTGAATTGTTCAAACACTCAGTAAAGCTGAAATGTTCAAGCACTCAGTAAAGCTGAATTGTTCAAACACTCAGTAAAGCTGAAATGTTCAAGCACTCAGTAAAGCTGAAATGTTCAAGGACTCAGTAAAGCTGAAATGTTCAAGCACTCAGTAAAGCTGAAATGTTCAAACACTCAGTAAAGCTGAATTGTTCTAACACTCAGTAAAGCTGAATTGTTCAAACACTCAGTAAAGCTGAATTGTTCAAGCACTCAGTAAAGCTGAATTGTTCAAGCACTCAGTAAAGCTGAAATGTTCAAACACTCAGTAAAGCTGAATTGTTCAAGCACTCAGTAAAGCTGAAATGTTCAAGCACTCAGTAAAGCTGAAATGTTCAAACACTCAGTAAAGCTGAATTGTTCAAGCACTCAGTAAAGCTGAATTGTTCAAACACTCAGTAAAGCTGAATTGTTCAAACACTCAGTAAAGCTGAATTGTTCAAACACTCAGTAAAGCTGAATTGTTCAAACACTCAGTACAGCTGAAATGTTCAAACACTCAGTAAAGCTGAAATGTTCAAGGACTCAGTAAAGCTGAATTGTTCAAGGACTCAGTAAAGCTGCATTGTTCAAACACTCAGTAAAGCTGAATTGTTCAAACACTCAGTAAAGCTGAAATGTTCAAGCACTCAGTAAAGCTGAAATGTTCAAACACTCAGTAAAGCTGAAATGTTCAAGCACTCTGTAAAGCTGAATTGTTCAAGCACTCAGTAAAGCTGAATTGTTCAAGCACTCTGTAAAGCTGAAATGTTCAAACACTCAGTAAAGCTGAAATGTTCAAACACTCAGTAAAGCTGAATTGTTGAAGCACTCAGTAAAGCTGAAATGTTCAAACACTCAGTAAAGCTGAATTGTTCAAACACTCAGTAAAGCTGAATTGTTCAAACACTCAGTAAAGCTGAATTGTTCAAGCACTCAGTAAAGCTGAAATGTTCAAGGACTCAGTAAAGCTGAATTGTTCAAGGACTCAGTAAAGCTGAATTGTTCAAACACTCAGTAAAGCTGAAATGTTCAAACACTCAGTAAAGCTGAAATGTTCAACCACTCAGTAAAGCTGAAATGTTCAACCACTCAGTAAAGCTGAAATGTTCAAGCACTCAGTAAAGCTGAATTGTTCAAACACTCAGTAAAGCTGAAATGTTCAAGCACTCAGTAAAGCTGAATTGTTCAAGCACTCAGTAAAGCAGAAATGTTCAAACACTCAGTAAAGCTGAATTGTTCAAACACTCAGTAAAGCTGAAATGTTCAAACACTCAGTAAAGCTGAAATGTCCAACCACTCAGTAAAGCTGAAATGTTCAAGCACTCAGTAAAGCTGAAATGTTCAAGCACTCAGTAAAGCTGAATTGTTCAAACACTCAGTAAAGCTGAAATGTTCAAGCACTCAGTAAAGCTGAATTGTTCAAACACTCAGTAAAGCTGAAATGTTCAAGCACTCAGTAAAGCTGAAATGTTCAAGCACTCAGTAAAGCTGAAATGTTCAAGCACTCAGTAAAGCTGAATTGTTCAAGCACTCAGTAAAGCTGAAATGTTCAAACACTCAGTAAAGCTGAAATGTTCAAACACTCAGTAAAGCTGAAATGTCCAGCCACTCAGTAAAGCTGAAATGTTCAAGCACTCAGTAAAGCTGAAATGTTCAAGCACTCAGTAAAGCTGAAATGTTCAAGCACTCAGTAAAGCTGAATTGTTCAAACACTCAGTAAAGCTGAATTGTTCAAACACTCAGTAAAGCTGAAATGTTCAAGCACTCAGTAAAGCTGAAATGTTCAAGGACTCAGTAAAGCTGAATTGTTCAAGGACTCAGTAAAGCTGAATTGTTCAAACACTCAGTAAAGCTGAAATGTTCAAACACTCAGTAAAGCTGAAATGTTCAAACACTCAGTAAAGCTGAATTGTTCAAGCACTCAGTAAAGCTGAAATGTTCAAACACTCAGTAAAGCTGAAATGTCCAGCCACTCAGTAAAGCTGAAATGTTCAAGCACTCAGTAAAGCTGAAATGTTCAAGCACTCAGTAAAGCTGAATTGTTCAAACACTCAGTAAAGCTGAAATGTTCAAGCACTCAGTAAAGCTGAATTGTTCAAACACTCAGTAAAGCTGAAATGTTCAAGCACTCAGTAAAGCTGAAATGTTCAAGGACTCAGTAAAGCTGAAATGTTCAAGCACTCAGTAAAGCTGAAATGTTCAAACACTCAGTAAAGCTGAATTGTTCTAACACTCAGTAAAGCTGAATTGTTCAAACACTCAGTAAAGCTGAATTGTTCAAGCACTCAGTAAAGCTGAAATGTTCAAGCACTCAGTAAAGCTGAAATGTTCAAACACTCAGTAAAGCTGAATTGTTCAAGCACTCAGTAAAGCTGAATTGTTCAAACACTCAGTAAAGCTGAATTGTTCAAACACTCAGTAAAGCTGAATTGTTCAAACACTCAGTAAAGCTGAATTGTTCAAACACTCAGTACAGCTGAAATGTTCAAACACTCAGTAAAGCTGAAATGTTCAAGGACTCAGTAAAGCTGAATTGTTCAAGGACTCAGTAAAGCTGCATTGTTCAAACACTCAGTAAAGCTGAATTGTTCAAACACTCAGTAAAGCTGAAATGTTCAAGCACTCAGTAAAGCTGAATTGTTCAAGCACTCAGTAAAGCTGAAATGTTCAAACACTCAGTAAAGCTGAATTGTTCAAACACTCAGTAAAGCTGAAATGTTCAAGCACTCAGTAAAGCTGAAATGTTCAAGCACTCAGTAAAGCTGAAATGTTCAAGCACTCAGTAAAGCTGAATTGTTCAAACACTCAGTAAAGCTGAAATGTTCAAGCACTCAGTAAAGCTGAATTGTTCAAACACTCAGTAAAGCTGAAATGTTCAAGCACTCAGTAAAGCTGAAATGTTCAAGCACTCAGTAAAGCTGAATTGTTCAACACTCAGTAAAGCTGAAATGTTCAAACACTCAGTAAAGCTGAATTGTTCAAACACTCAGTAAAGCTGAATTGTTCAAACACTCAGTAAAGCTGAATTGTTCAAGCACTCAGTAAAGCTGAAATGTTCAAGGACTCAGTAAAGCTGAATTGTTCAAGGACTCAATAAAGCTGAATTGTTCAAACACTCAGTAAAGCTGAAATGTTCAAACACTCAGTAAAGCTGAAATGTCCAACCACTCAGTAAAGCTGAAATGTTCAAGCACTCAGTAAAGCTGAAATGTTCAAGCACTCAGTAAAGCTGAATTGTTCAAACACTCAGTAAAGCTGAAATGTTCAAGCACTCAGTAAAGCTGAATTGTTCAAACACTCAGTAAAGCTGAAATGTTCAAGCACTCAGTAAAGCTGAAATGTTCAAGCACTCAGTAAAGCTGAAATGTTCAAGCACTCAGTAAAGCTGAATTGTTCAAGCACTCAGTAAAGCTGAAATGTTCAAACACTCAGTAAAGCTGAAATGTTCAAACACTCAGTAAAGCTGAAATGTCCAGCCACTCAGTAAAGCTGAAATGTTCAAGCACTCAGTAAAGCTGAAATGTTCAAGCACTCAGTAAAGCTGAAATGTTCAAGCACTCAGTAAAGCTGAATTGTTCAAACACTCAGTAAAGCTGAATTGTTCAAACACTCAGTAAAGCTGAAATGTTCAAGCACTCAGTAAAGCTGAAATGTTCAAGGACTCAGTAAAGCTGAATTGTTCAAGGACTCAGTAAAGCTGAATTGTTCAAACACTCAGTAAAGCTGAAATGTTCAAACACTCAGTAAAGCTGAAATGTTCAAACACTCAGTAAAGCTGAATTGTTCAAGCACTCAGTAAAGCTGAAATGTTCAAACACTCAGTAAAGCTGAAATGTCCAGCCACTCAGTAAAGCTGAAATGTTCAAGCACTCAGTAAAGCTGAAATGTTCAAGCACTCAGTAAAGCTGAATTGTTCAAACACTCAGTAAAGCTGAAATGTTCAAGCACTCAGTAAAGCTGAATTGTTCAAACACTCAGTAAAGCTGAAATGTTCAAGCACTCAGTAAAGCTGAAATGTTCAAGGACTCAGTAAAGCTGAAATGTTCAAGCACTCAGTAAAGCTGAAATGTTCAAACACTCAGTAAAGCTGAATTGTTCTAACACTCAGTAAAGCTGAATTGTTCAAACACTCAGTAAAGCTGAATTGTTCAAGCACTCAGTAAAGCTGAATTGTTCAAGCACTCAGTAAAGCTGAAATGTTCAAACACTCAGTAAAGCTGAATTGTTCAAGCACTCAGTAAAGCTGAAATGTTCAAGCACTCAGTAAAGCTGAAATGTTCAAACACTCAGTAAAGCTGAATTGTTCAAGCACTCAGTAAAGCTGAATTGTTCAAACACTCAGTAAAGCTGAATTGTTCAAACACTCAGTAAAGCTGAATTGTTCAAACACTCAGTAAAGCTGAATTGTTCAAACACTCAGTACAGCTGAAATGTTCAAACACTCAGTAAAGCTGAAATGTTCAAGGACTCAGTAAAGCTGAATTGTTCAAGGACTCAGTAAAGCTGCATTGTTCAAACACTCAGTAAAGCTGAAATGTTCAAACACTCAGTAAAGCTGAAATGTTCAAGCACTCAGTAAAGCTGAATTGTTCAAGCACTCAGTAAAGCTGAAATGTTCAAGCACTCAGTAAAGCTGAATTGTTCAAGCACTCAGTAAAGCTGAAATGTTCAAGCACTCAGTAAAGCTGAATTGTTCAAACACTCAGTAAAGCTGAAATGTTCAAGCACTCAGTAAAGCTGAAATGTTCAAGCACTCAGTAAAGCTGAATTGTTCAACACTCAGTAAAGCTGAAATGTTCAAACACTCAGTAAAGCTGAAATGTTCAAGCACTCAGTAAAGCTGAAATGTTCAAGCACTCAGTAAAGCTGAAATGTTCAAGCACTCAGTAAAGCTGAATTGTTCAAGCACTCAGTAAAGCTGAAATGTTCAAACACTCAGTAAAGCTGAAATGTTCAAGCACTCAGTAAAGCTGAAATGTTCAAGCACTCAGTAAAGCTGAATTGTTCAAGCATTCAGTAAAGCTGAATTGTTCAAACACTCAGTAAAGCTGAACGGTTCAAGCACTCAGTAAAGCTGAAATGTTCAAGCACTCAGTAAAGCTGAATTGTTCAAGCACTCAGTAAAGCTGAAATGTTCAAACACTCAGTAAAGCTGAAATGTTCAAACACTCAGTAAAGCTGAAATGTTCAAGCACTCAGTAAAGCTGAAATGTTCAAGCACTCAGTAAAGCTGAAATGTTCAAGCACTCAGTAAAGCTGAATTGTTCAAGCACTCAGTAAAGCTGAAATGTTCAAACACTCAGTAAAGCTGAAATGTTCAAGCACTCAGTAAAGCTGAATTGTTCAAGCACTCAGTAAAGCTGAAATGTTCAAACACTCAGTAAAGCTGAAATGTTCAAGCACTCAGTAAAGCTGAAATGTTCAAACACTCAGTAAAGCTGAAATGTTCAAGCACTCAGTAAAGCTGAAATGTTCAAGCACTCAGTAAAGCTGAAATGTTCAAGCACTCAGTAAAGCTGAATTGTTCAAGCACTCAGTAAAGCTGAAATGTTCAAACACTCAGTAAAGCTGAAATGTTCAAGCACTCAGTAAAGCTGAATTGTTCAAGCACTCAGTAAAGCTGAATTGTTCAAGCACTCAGTAAAGCTGAAATGTTCAAACACTCAGTAAAGCTGAAATGTTCAAACACTCAGTAAAGCTGAAATGTTCAAGCACTCAGTAAAGCTGAAATGTTCAAACACTCAGTAAAGCTGAAATGTTCAAGCACTCAGTAAAGCTGAAATGTTCAAGCACTCAGTAAAGCTGAATTGTTCAAGCACTCAGTAAAGCTGAATTGTTCACACACTCAGTAAAGCTGAAATGTTCAAGCACTCAGTAAAGCTGAAATGTTCAAGCACTCAGTAAAGCTGAATTGTTCAAGCACTCAGTAAAGCTGAAATGTTCAAACACTCAGTAAAGCTGAAATGTTCAAGCACTCTGTAAAGCTGAAATGTTCAAGCACTCAGTAAAGCTGAATTGTTCAAGCACTCAGTAAAGCTGAAATGTTCAAACACTCAGTAAAGCTGAAATGTTCAAACACTCAGTAAAGCTGAATTGTTGAAGCACTCAGTAAAGCTGAAATGTTCAAACACTCAGTAAAGCTGAATTGTTCAAACACTCAGTAAAGCTGAATTGTTCAAACACTCAGTAAAGCTGAATTGTTCAAGCACTCAGTAAAGCTGAAATGTTCAAGGACTCAGTAAAGCTGAATTGTTCAAGGACTCAGTAAAGCTGAATTGTTCAAACACTCAGTAAAGCTGAAATGTTCAAACACTCAGTAAAGCTGAAATGTTCAACCACTCAGTAAAGCTGAAATGTTCAACCACTCAGTAAAGCTGAAATGTTCAAGCACTCAGTAAAGCTGAATTGTTCAAACACTCAGTAAAGCTGAAATGTTCAAGCACTCAGTAAAGCTGAATTGTTCAAGCACTCAGTAAAGCAGAAATGTTCAAACACTCAGTAAAGCTGAAATGTTCAAACACTCAGTAAAGCTGAATTGTTGAAGCACTCAGTAAAGCTGAAATGTTCAAACACTCAGTAAAGCTGAATTGTTCAAACACTCAGTAAAGCTGAATTGTTCAAACACTCAGTAAAGCTGAATTGTTCAAGCACTCAGTAAAGCTGAAATGTTCAAGGACTCAGTAAAGCTGAATTGTTCAAGGACTCAATAAAGCTGAATTGTTCAAACACTCAGTAAAGCTGAAATGTTCAAACACTCAGTAAAGCTGAAATGTCCAACCACTCAGTAAAGCTGAAATGTTCAAGCACTCAGTAAAGCTGAAATGTTCAAACACTCAGTAAAGCTGAAATGTTCAAGCACTCAGTAAAGCTGAATTGTTCAAACACTCAGTAAAGCTGAAATGTTCAAGCACTCAGTAAAGCTGAAATGTTCAAGCACTCAGTAAAGCTGAAATGTTCAAGCACTCAGTAAAGCTGAATTGTTCAAGCACTCAGTAAAGCTGAAATGTTCAAACACTCAGTAAAGCTGAAATGTTCAAACACTCAGTAAAGCTGAAATGTCCAGCCACTCAGTAAAGCTGAAATGTTCAAGCACTCAGTAAAGCTGAAATGTTCAAGCACTCAGTAAATCTGAATTGTTCAAACACTCAGTAAAGCTGAAATGTTCAAGCACTCAGTAAAGCTGAATTGTTCAAACACTCAGTAAAGCTGAAATGTTCAAGCACTCAGTAAAGCTGAAATGTTCAAGCACTCAGTAAATCTGAATTGTTCAAGCACTCAGTAAAGCTGAAATGTTCAAACACTCAGTAAAGCTGAAATGTTCAAGCACTCAGTAAAGCTGAAATGTTCAAGCACTCAGTAAAGCTGAATTGTTCAAGCACTCAGTAAAGCTGAATTGTTCAAACACTCAGTAAAGCTGAAATGTTCAAGCACTCAGTAAAGCTGAAATGTTCAAGCACTCAGTAAAGCTGAATTGTTCAAGCACTCAGTAAAGCTGAAATGTTCAAACACTCAGTAAAGCTGAAATGTTCAAGCACTCTGTAAAGCTGAAATGTTCAAGCACTCAGTAAAGCTGAATTGTTCAAGCACTCAGTAAAGCTGAAATGTTCAAACACTCAGTAAAGCTGAAATGTTCAAACACTCAGTAAAGCTGAATTGTTGAAGCACTCAGTAAAGCTGAAATGTTCAAACACTCAGTAAAGCTGAATTGTTCAAACACTCAGTAAAGCTGAATTGTTCAAACACTCAGTAAAGCTGAATTGTTCAAGCACTCAGTGAAGCTGAAATGTTCAAGGACTCAGTAAAGCTGAATTGTTCAAGGACTCAGTAAAGCTGAATTGTTCAAACACTCAGTAAAGCTGAAATGTTCAAACACTCAGTAAAGCTGAAATGTTCAACCACTCAGTAAAGCTGAAATGTTCAAGCACTCAGTAAAGCTGAAATGTTCAAGCACTCAGTAAAGCTGAAATGTTCAAGCACTCAGTAAAGCTGAAATGTTCAAACACTCAGTAAAGCTGAATTGTTCTAACACTCAGTAAAGCTGAATTGTTCAAACACTCAGTAAAGCTGAATTGTTCAAGCACTCAGTAAAGCTGAAATGTTCAAACACTCAGTAAAGCTGAATTGTTCAAGCACTCAGTAAAGCTGAAATGTTCAAGCACTCAGTAAAGCTGAAATGTTCAAACACTCAGTAAAGCTGAATTGTTCAAGCACTCAGTAAAGCTGAATTGTTCAAACACTCAGTAAAGCTGAATTGTTCAAACACTCAGTAAAGCTGAAATGTTCAAGCACTCAGTAAAGCTGAAATGTTCAAGCACTCAGTAAAGCTGAATTGTTCAAGCACTCAGTAAAGCTGAAATGTTCAAGCACTCAGTAAAGCTGAAATGTTCAAACACTCAGTAAAGCTGAAATGTTCAAGCACTCAGTAAAGCTGAAATGTTCAAGCACTCAGTAAAGCTGAATTGTTCAAGCACTCAGTAAAGCTGAATTGTTCAAACACTCAGTAAAGCTGAAATGTTCAAGCACTCAGTAAAGCTGAAATGTTCAAGCACTCAGTAAAGCTGAATTGTTCAAGCACTCAGTAAAGCTGAAATGTTCAAACACTCAGTAAAGCTGAAATGTTCAAGCACTCTGTAAAGCTGAAATGTTCAAGCACTCAGTAAAGCTGAATTGTTCAAGCACTCAGTAAAGCTGAAATGTTCAAACACTCAGTAAAGCTGAAATGTTCAAACACTCAGTAAAGCTGAATTGTTGAAGCACTCAGTAAAGCTGAAATGTTCAAACACTCAGTAAAGCTGAATTGTTCAAACACTCAGTAAAGCTGAATTGTTCAAACACTCAGTAAAGCTGAATTGTTCAAGCACTCAGTGAAGCTGAAATGTTCAAGGACTCAGTAAAGCTGAATTGTTCAAGGACTCAGTAAAGCTGAATTGTTCAAACACTCAGTAAAGCTGAAATGTTCAAACACTCAGTAAAGCTGAAATGTTCAACCACTCAGTAAAGCTGAAATGTTCAAGCACTCAGTAAAGCTGAAATGTTCAAGCACTCAGTAAAGCTGAAATGTTCAAGCACTCAGTAAAGCTGAAATGTTCAAACACTCAGTAAAGCTGAATTGTTCTAACACTCAGTAAAGCTGAATTGTTCAAACACTCAGTAAAGCTGAATTGTTCAAGCACTCAGTAAAGCTGAAATGTTCAAACACTCAGTAAAGCTGAATTGTTCAAGCACTCAGTAAAGCTGAAATGTTCAAGCACTCAGTAAAGCTGAAATGTTCAAACACTCAGTAAAGCTGAATTGTTCAAGCACTCAGTAAAGCTGAATTGTTCAAACACTCAGTAAAGCTGAATTGTTCAAACACTCAGTAAAGCTGAAATGTTCAAGCACTCAGTAAAGCTGAAATGTTCAAGCACTCAGTAAAGCTGAAATGTTCAAGCACTCAGTAAAGCTGAATTGTTCAAGCACTCAGTAAAGCTGAAATGTTCAAACACTCAGTAAAGCTGAAATGTTCAAGCACTCAGTAAAGCTGAAATGTTCAAGCACTCAGTAAAGCTGAATTGTTCAAGCATTCAGTAAAGCTGAATTGTTCAAACACTCAGTAAAGCTGAACGGTTCAAGCACTCAGTAAAGCTGAAATGTTCAAGCACTCAGTAAAGCTGAATTGTTCAAGCACTCAGTAAAGCTGAAATGTTCAAACACTCAGTAAAGCTGAAATGTTCAAACACTCAGTAAAGCTGAAATGTTCAAGCACTCAGTAAAGCTGAAATGTTCAAGCACTCAGTAAAGCTGAAATGTTCAAGCACTCAGTAAAGCTGAATTGTTCAAGCACTCAGTAAAGCTGAAATGTTCAAACACTCAGTAAAGCTGAAATGTTCAAGCACTCAGTAAAGCTGAATTGTTCAAGCACTCAGTAAAGCTGAAATGTTCAAACACTCAGTAAAGCTGAAATGTTCAAGCACTCAGTAAAGCTGAAATGTTCAAACACTCAGTAAAGCTGAAATGTTCAAGCACTCAGTAAAGCTGAAATGTTCAAGCACTCAGTAAAGCTGAATTGTTCAAGCACTCAGTAAAGCTGAATTGTTCACACACTCAGTAAAGCTGAAATGTTCAAGCACTCAGTAAAGCTGAAATGTTCAAGCACTCAGTAAAGCTGAATTGTTCAAGCACTCAGTAAAGCTGAAATGTTCAAACACTCAGTAAAGCTGAAATGTTCAAGCACTCTGTAAAGCTGAAATGTTCAAGCACTCAGTAAAGCTGAATTGTTCAAGCACTCAGTAAAGCTGAAATGTTCAAACACTCAGTAAAGCTGAAATGTTCAAACACTCAGTAAAGCTGAATTGTTGAAGCACTCAGTAAAGCTGAAATGTTCAAACACTCAGTAAAGCTGAATTGTTCAAACACTCAGTAAAGCTGAATTGTTCAAACACTCAGTAAAGCTGAATTGTTCAAGCACTCAGTAAAGCTGAAATGTTCAAGGACTCAGTAAAGCTGAATTGTTCAAGGACTCAGTAAAGCTGAATTGTTCAAACACTCAGTAAAGCTGAAATGTTCAAACACTCAGTAAAGCTGAAATGTTCAACCACTCAGTAAAGCTGAAATGTTCAACCACTCAGTAAAGCTGAAATGTTCAAGCACTCAGTAAAGCTGAATTGTTCAAACACTCAGTAAAGCTGAAATGTTCAAGCACTCAGTAAAGCTGAATTGTTCAAGCACTCAGTAAAGCAGAAATGTTCAAACACTCAGTAAAGCTGAAATGTTCAAACACTCAGTAAAGCTGAATTGTTGAAGCACTCAGTAAAGCTGAAATGTTCAAACACTCAGTAAAGCTGAATTGTTCAAACACTCAGTAAAGCTGAATTGTTCAAACACTCAGTAAAGCTGAATTGTTCAAGCACTCAGTAAAGCTGAAATGTTCAAGGACTCAGTAAAGCTGAATTGTTCAAGGACTCAATAAAGCTGAATTGTTCAAACACTCAGTAAAGCTGAAATGTTCAAACACTCAGTAAAGCTGAAATGTCCAACCACTCAGTAAAGCTGAAATGTTCAAGCACTCAGTAAAGCTGAAATGTTCAAGCACTCAGTAAAGCTGAATTGTTCAAACACTCAGTAAAGCTGAAATGTTCAAGCACTCAGTAAAGCTGAATTGTTCAAACACTCAGTAAAGCTGAAATGTTCAAGCACTCAGTAAAGCTGAAATGTTCAAGCACTCAGTAAAGCTGAAATGTTCAAGCACTCAGTAAAGCTGAATTGTTCAAGCACTCAGTAAAGCTGAAATGTTCAAACACTCAGTAAAGCTGAAATGTTCAAACACTCAGTAAAGCTGAAATGTCCAGCCACTCAGTAAAGCTGAAATGTTCAAGCACTCAGTAAAGCTGAAATGTTCAAGCACTCAGTAAAGCTGAATTGTTCAAACACTCAGTAAAGCTGAAATGTTCAAGCACTCAGTAAAGCTGAATTGTTCAAACACTCAGTAAAGCTGAAATGTTCAAGCACTCAGTAAAGCTGAAATGTTCAAGCACTCAGTAAAGCTGAATTGTTCAAGCACTCAGTAAAGCTGAAATGTTCAAACACTCAGTAAAGCTGAAATGTTCAAGCACTCAGTAAAGCTGAAATGTTCAAGCACTCAGTAAAGCTGAATTGTTCAAGCACTCAGTAAAGCTGAATTGTTCAAACACTCAGTAAAGCTGAAATGTTCAAGCACTCAGTAAAGCTGAAATGTTCAAGCACTCAGTAAAGCTGAATTGTTCAAGCACTCAGTAAAGCTGAAATGTTCAAACACTCAGTAAAGCTGAAATGTTCAAGCACTCTGTAAAGCTGAAATGTTCAAGCACTCAGTAAAGCTGAATTGTTCAAGCACTCAGTAAAGCTGAAATGTTCAAACACTCAGTAAAGCTGAAATGTTCAAACACTCAGTAAAGCTGAATTGTTGAAGCACTCAGTAAAGCTGAAATGTTCAAACACTCAGTAAAGCTGAATTGTTCAAACACTCAGTAAAGCTGAATTGTTCAAACACTCAGTAAAGCTGAATTGTTCAAGCACTCAGTGAAGCTGAAATGTTCAAGGACTCAGTAAAGCTGAATTGTTCAAGGACTCAGTAAAGCTGAATTGTTCAAACACTCAGTAAAGCTGAAATGTTCAAACACTCAGTAAAGCTGAAATGTTCAACCACTCAGTAAAGCTGAAATGTTCAAGCACTCAGTAAAGCTGAAATGTTCAAGCACTCAGTAAAGCTGAAATGTTCAAGCACTCAGTAAAGCTGAAATGTTCAAACACTCAGTAAAGCTGAATTGTTCTAACACTCAGTAAAGCTGAATTGTTCAAACACTCAGTAAAGCTGAATTGTTCAAGCACTCAGTAAAGCTGAAATGTTCAAACACTCAGTAAAGCTGAATTGTTCAAGCACTCAGTAAAGCTGAAATGTTCAAGCACTCAGTAAAGCTGAAATGTTCAAACACTCAGTAAAGCTGAATTGTTCAAGCACTCAGTAAAGCTGAATTGTTCAAACACTCAGTAAAGCTGAATTGTTCAAACACTCAGTAAAGCTGAAATGTTCAAGCACTCAGTAAAGCTGAATTGTTCAAACACTCAGTAAAGCTGAAATGTTCAAGCACTCAGTAAAGCTGAAATGTTCAAGCACTCAGTAAAGCTGAATTGTTCAACACTCAGTAAAGCTGAAATGTTCAAACACTCAGTAAAGCTGAAATGTTCAAGCACTCAGTAAAGCTGAAATGTTCAAGCACTCAGTAAAGCTGAATTGTTCAAGCACTCAGTCAAGCTGAATTGTTCAAACACTCAGTAAAGCTGAAATGTTCAAGCACTCAGTAAAGCTGAAATGTTCAAGCACTCAGTAAAGCTGAATTGTTCAAGCACTCAGTAAAGCTGAAATGTTCAAACACTCAGTAAAGCTGAAATGTTCAAGCACTCAGTAAAGCTGAAATGTTCAAGCACTCAGTAAAGCTGAATTGTTCAAGCATTCAGTAAAGCTGAATTGTTCAAACACTCAGTAAAGCTGAACGGTTCAAGCACTCAGTAAAGCTGAAATGTTCAAGCACTCAGTAAAGCTGAATTGTTCAAGCACTCAGTAAAGCTGAAATGTTCAAACACTCAGTAAAGCTGAAATGTTCAAACACTCAGTAAAGCTGAAATGTTCAAGCACTCAGTAAAGCTGAAATGTTCAAGCACTCAGTAAAGCTGAAATGTTCAAGCACTCAGTAAAGCTGAATTGTTCAAGCACTCAGTAAAGCTGAAATGTTCAAACACTCAGTAAAGCTGAAATGTTCAAGCACTCAGTAAAGCTGAAATGTTCAAGCACTCAGTAAAGCTGAAATGTTCAAGCACTCAGTAAAGCTGAATTGTTCAAGCACTCAGTAAAGCTGAAATGTTCAAACACTCAGTAAAGCTGAAATGTTCAAGCACTCAGTAAAGCTGAAATGTTCAAGCACTCAGTAAAGCTGAATTGTTCAAGCACTCAGTAAAGCTGAATTGTTCACACACTCAGTAAAGCTGAAATGTTCAAGCACTCAGTAAAGCTGAAATGTTCAAGCACTCAGTAAAGCTGAATTGTTCAAGCACTCAGTAAAGCTGAAATGTTCAAACACTCAGTAAAGCTGAAATGTTCAAGCACTCTGTAAAGCTGAAATGTTCAAGCACTCAGTAAAGCTGAATTGTTCAAGCACTCAGTAAAGCTGAAATGTTCAAACACTCAGTAAAGCTGAAATGTTCAAACACTCAGTAAAGCTGAATTGTTGAAGCACTCAGTAAAGCTGAAATGTTCAAACACTCAGTAAAGCTGAATTGTTCAAACACTCAGTAAAGCTGAATTGTTCAAACACTCAGTAAAGCTGAATTGTTCAAGCACTCAGTAAAGCTGAAATGTTCAAGGACTCAGTAAAGCTGAATTGTTCAAGGACTCAGTAAAGCTGAATTGTTCAAACACTCAGTAAAGCTGAAATGTTCAAACACTCAGTAAAGCTGAAATGTTCAACCACTCAGTAAAGCTGAAATGTTCAACCACTCAGTAAAGCTGAAATGTTCAAGCACTCAGTAAAGCTGAATTGTTCAAACACTCAGTAAAGCTGAAATGTTCAAGCACTCAGTAAAGCTGAATTGTTCAAGCACTCAGTAAAGCAGAAATGTTCAAACACTCAGTAAAGCTGAAATGTTCAAACACTCAGTAAAGCTGAATTGTTGAAGCACTCAGTAAAGCTGAAATGTTCAAACACTCAGTAAAGCTGAATTGTTCAAACACTCAGTAAAGCTGAATTGTTCAAACACTCAGTAAAGCTGAATTGTTCAAGCACTCAGTAAAGCTGAAATGTTCAAGGACTCAGTAAAGCTGAATTGTTCAAGGACTCAATAAAGCTGAATTGTTCAAACACTCAGTAAAGCTGAAATGTTCAAACACTCAGTAAAGCTGAAATGTCCAACCACTCAGTAAAGCTGAAATGTTCAAGCACTCAGTAAAGCTGAAATGTTCAAGCACTCAGTAAAGCTGAATTGTTCAAACACTCAGTAAAGCTGAAATGTTCAAGCACTCAGTAAAGCTGAATTGTTCAAACACTCAGTAAAGCTGAAATGTTCAAGCACTCAGTAAAGCTGAAATGTTCAAGCACTCAGTAAAGCTGAAATGTTCAAGCACTCAGTAAAGCTGAATTGTTCAAGCACTCAGTAAAGCTGAAATGTTCAAACACTCAGTAAAGCTGAAATGTTCAAACACTCAGTAAAGCTGAAATGTCCAGCCACTCAGTAAAGCTGAAATGTTCAAGCACTCAGTAAAGCTGAAATGTTCAAGCACTCAGTAAAGCTGAATTGTTCAAACACTCAGTAAAGCTGAAATGTTCAAGCACTCAGTAAAGCTGAATTGTTCAAACACTCAGTAAAGCTGAAATGTTCAAGCACTCAGTAAAGCTGAAATGTTCAAGCACTCAGTAAAGCTGAATTGTTCAAGCACTCAGTAAAGCTGAAATGTTCAAACACTCAGTAAAGCTGAAATGTTCAAGCACTCAGTAAAGCTGAAATGTTCAAGCACTCAGTAAAGCTGAATTGTTCAAGCACTCAGTAAAGCTGAATTGTTCAAACACTCAGTAAAGCTGAAATGTTCAAGCACTCAGTAAAGCTGAAATGTTCAAGCACTCAGTAAAGCTGAATTGTTCAAGCACTCAGTAAAGCTGAAATGTTCAAACACTCAGTAAAGCTGAAATGTTCAAGCACTCTGTAAAGCTGAAATGTTCAAGCACTCAGTAAAGCTGAATTGTTCAAGCACTCAGTAAAGCTGAAATGTTCAAACACTCAGTAAAGCTGAAATGTTCAAACACTCAGTAAAGCTGAATTGTTGAAGCACTCAGTAAAGCTGAAATGTTCAAACACTCAGTAAAGCTGAATTGTTCAAACACTCAGTAAAGCTGAATTGTTCAAACACTCAGTAAAGCTGAATTGTTCAAGCACTCAGTGAAGCTGAAATGTTCAAGGACTCAGTAAAGCTGAATTGTTCAAGGACTCAGTAAAGCTGAATTGTTCAAACACTCAGTAAAGCTGAAATGTTCAAACACTCAGTAAAGCTGAAATGTTCAACCACTCAGTAAAGCTGAAATGTTCAAGCACTCAGTAAAGCTGAAATGTTCAAGCACTCAGTAAAGCTGAAATGTTCAAACACTCAGTAAAGCTGAATTGTTCTAACACTCAGTAAAGCTGAATTGTTCAAACACTCAGTAAAGCTGAATTGTTCAAGCACTCAGTAAAGCTGAAATGTTCAAACACTCAGTAAAGCTGAATTGTTCAAGCACTCAGTGAAGCTGAAATGTTCAAGGACTCAGTAAAGCTGAATTGTTCAAGGACTCAGTAAAGCTGAATTGTTCAAACACTCAGTAAAGCTGAAATGTTCAAACACTCAGTAAAGCTGAAATGTTCAACCACTCAGTAAAGCTGAAATGTTCAAGCACTCAGTAAAGCTGAAATGTTCAAGCACTCAGTAAAGCTGAAATGTTCAAACACTCAGTAAAGCTGAATTGTTCTAACACTCAGTAAAGCTGAATTGTTCAAACACTCAGTAAAGCTGAATTGTTCAAGCACTCAGTAAAGCTGAAATGTTCAAACACTCAGTAAAGCTGAATTGTTCAAGCACTCAGTAAAGCTGAAATGTTCAAGCACTCAGTAAAGCTGAAATGTTCAAACACTCAGTAAAGCTGAATTGTTCAAGCACTCAGTAAAGCTGAATTGTTCAAACACTCAGTAAAGCTGAATTGTTCAAACACTCAGTACAGCTGAAATGTTCAAACACTCAGTAAAGCTGAAATGTTCAAGGACTCAGTAAAGCTGAATTGTTCAAGGACTCAGTAAAGCTGCATTGTTCAAACACTCAGTAAAGCTGAATTGTTCAAACACTCAGTAAAGCTGAAATGTTCAAGCACTCAGTAAAGCTGAATTGTTCAAACACTCAGTAAAGCTGAATTGTTCAAACACTCAGTTAAGCTGAATTGTTCAAACACTCAGTAAAGCTGAAATGTTCAAACACTCAGTAAAGCTGAAATGTTCAAGGACTCAGTAAAGCTGAATTGTTCAAGGACTCAGTAAAGCTGAATTGTTCAAACACTCAGTAAAGCTGAAATGTTCAAACACTCAGTAAAGCTGAATTGTTCAAACACTCAGTAAAGCTGAAATGTTCAAGCACTCAGTAAAGCTGAAATGTTCAAACACTCAGTAAAGCTGAAATGTTCAAGCACTCAGTAAAGCTGAAATGTTCAAACACTCAGTAAAGCTGAATTGTTCAAACACTCAGTAAAGCTGAATTGTTCAAACACTCAGTAAAGCTGAATTGTTCAAGCACTCAGTAAAGCTGAATTGTTCAAACACTCAGTAAAGCTGAAATGTTCAAGCACTCAGTAAAGCTGAATTGTTCAAACACTCAGTAAAGCTGAAATGTTCAAGCACTCAGTAAAGCTGAAATGTTCAAGCACTCAGTAAAGCTGAATTGTTCAAGCACTCAGTAAAGCTGAATTGTTCAAGCACTCAGTCAAGCTGAATTGTTCAAACACTCAGTAAAGCTGAAATGTTCAAGCACTCAGTAAAGCTGAAATGTTCAAGCACTCAGTAAAGCTGAATTGTTCAAGCACTCAGTAAAGCTGAAATGTTCAAACAATCAGTAAAGCTGAAATGTTCAAGCACTCAGTAAAGCTGAAATGTTCAAGCACTCAGTAAAGCTGAAATGTTCAAGCACTCAGTAAAGCTGAATTGTTCAAGCACTCAGTAAAGCAGAAATGTTCAAACACTCAGTAAAGCTGAAATGTTCAAACACTCAGTAAAGCTGAATTGTTGAAGCACTCAGTAAAGCTGAAATGTTCAAACACTCAGTAAAGCTGAATTGTTCAAGCACTCAGTAAAGCTGAATTGTTCAAACACTCAGTAAAGCTGAATTGTTCAAACACTCAGTAAAGCTGAATTGTTCAAACACTCAGTAAAGCTGAATTGTTCAAACACTCAGTACAGCTGAAATGTTCAAACACTCAGTAAAGCTGAAATGTTCAAGGACTCAGTAAAGCTGAATTGTTCAAGGACTCAGTAAAGCTGCATTGTTCAAGTACTCAGTAAAGCTGAATTGTTGAAGCACTCAGTAAAGCTGAAATGTTCAAACACTCAGTAAAGCTGAATTGTTCAAACACTCAGTAAAGCTGAATTGTTCAAACACTCAGTAAAGCTGAATTGTTCAAACACTCAGTAAAGCTGAAATGTTCAAACACTCAGTAAAGCTGAAATGTTCAAGGACTCAGTAAAGCTGAATTGTTCAAGGACTCAGTAAAGCTGAATTGTTCAAACACTCAGTAAATCTGAAATGTTCAAACACTCAGTAAAGCTGAATTGTTCAAACACTCAGTAAAGCTGAAATGTTCAAGCACTCAGTAAAGCTGAAATGTTCAAACACTCAGTAAAGCTGAAATGTTCAAGCACTCAGTAAAGCTGAAATGTTCAAACACTCAGTAAAGCTGAATTGTTCAAACACTCAGTAAAGCTGAATTGTTCAAGCACTCAGTAAAGCTGAATTGTTCAAACACTCAGTAAAGCTGAAATGTTCAAGCACTCAGTAAAGCTGAATTGTTCAAACACTCAGTAAAGCTGAAATGTTCAAGCACTCAGTAAAGCTGAAATGTTCAAGCACTCAGTAAAGCTGAATTGTTCAAGCACTCAGTAAAGCTGAATTGTTCAAGCACTCAGTCAAGCTGAATTGTTCAAACACTCAGTAAAGCTGAAATGTTCAAGCACTCAGTAAAGCTGAAATGTTCAAGCACTCAGTAAAGCTGAATTGTTCAAGCACTCAGTAAAGCTGAAATGTTCAAACACTCAGTAAAGCTGAAATGTTCAAGCACTCAGTAAAGCTGAAATGTTCAAGCACTCAGTAAAGCTGAAATGTTCAAGCACTCAGTAAAGCTGAATTGTTCAAGCACTCAGTAAAGCAGAAATGTTCAAACACTCAGTAAAGCTGAAATGTTCAAACACTCAGTAAAGCTGAATTGTTGAAGCACTCAGTAAAGCTGAAATGTTCAAACACTCAGTAAAGCTGAATTGTTCAAACACTCAGTAAAGCTGAATTGTTCAAACACTCAGTAAAGCTGAATTGTTCAAGCACTCAGTAAAGCTGAAATGTTCAAGGACTCAGTAAAGCTGAATTGTTCAAGGACTCAGTAAAGCTGAATTGTTCAAGCACTCAGTAAAGCTGAAATGTTCAAGCACTCAGTAAAGCTGAATTGTTCAAGCACTCAGTAAAGCTGAAATGTTCAAACACTCAGTAAAGCTGAAATGTTCAAACACTCAGTAAAGCTGAATTGTTGAAGCACTCAGTAAAGCTGAAATGTTCAAACACTCAGTAAAGCTGAATTGTTCAAACACTCAGTAAAGCTGAATTGTTCAAACACTCAGTAAAGCTGAATTGTTCAAGCACTCAGTAAAGCTGAAATGTTCAAGGACTCAGTTAAGCTGAATTGTTCAAGGACTCAGTAAAGCTGAATTGTTCAAACACTCAGTAAAGCTGAAATGTTCAAACACTCAGTAAAGCTGAAATGTTCAACCACTCAGTAAAGCTGAAATGTTCAAGCACTCAGTAAAGCTGAAATGTTCAAGCACTCAGTAAAGCTGAATTGTTCAAGCACTCAGTAAAGCTGAAATGTTCAAACACTCAGTAAAGCTGAATTGTTCAAACACTCAGTAAAGCTGAATTGTTCAAACACTCAGTAAAGCTGAATTGTTCAAACACTCAGTAAAGCTGAATTGTTCAAACACTCAGTAAAGCTGAAATGTTCAAACACTCAGTAAAGCTGAATTGTTCAAGCACTCAGTAAAGCTGAAATGTTCAAACACTCAGTAAAGCTGAAATGTTCAAACACTCAGTAAAGCTGAATTGTTCAAGCACTCAGTAAAGCTGAATTGTTCAAACACTCAGTAAAGCTGAAATGTTCAAACACTCAGTAAAGCTGAATTGTTCAAGCACTCAGTAAAGCTGAATTGTTCAAGCACTCAGTAAAGCTGAAATGTTCAAGCACTCAGTAAAGCTGAATTGTTCAAGCACTCAGTAAAGCTGAATTGTTCAAACACTCAGTAAAGCTGAATTGTTCAAACACTCAGTAAAGCTGAATTGTTCAAACACTCAGTAAAGCTGAATTGTTCAAACACTCAGTAAAGCTGAATTGTTCAAACACTCAGTACAGCTGAAATGTTCAAACACTCAGTAAAGCTGAAATGTTCAAGAACTCAGTAAAGCTGAATTGTTCAAGGACTCAGTAAAGCTGCATTGTTCAAACACTCAGTAAAGCTGAAATGTTTAAGCACTCAGTAAAGCTGAATTGTTCAAGCACTCGGTAAAGCTGAAATGTTCAAACACTCGGTAAAGCTGAAATGTTCAAACACTCAGTAAAGTTGAAATGTTCAAACACTCAGTAAAGCTGAATTGTTCAAGCACTCAGTAAAGCTGAAATGTTCAAACACTCAGTAAAGCTGAAATGTTCAAGCACTCAGTAAAGCTGAATTGTTCAAGGACTCAGTAAAGCTGAATTGTTCAAACACTCAGTAAAGCTGAAATGTTCAAACACTCAGTAAAGCTGAATTGTTCAAGGACTCAGTAAAGCTGAATTGTTCAAGGACTCAGTAAAGCTGAAATGTTCAAACACTCAGTGAAGCTGCATTGTTCAAACACTCAGTAAAGCTGAATTGTTCAAACACTCAGTAAAGCTGAAATGTTCAAACACTCAGTAAAGCTGAAATGTTCAAGCACTCAGTAAAGCTGAAATGTTCAAACACTCAGTAAAGCTCAATTGTTCAAGCACTCAGTAAAGCTGAAATGTTCAAACACTCAGTGAAGCTGAATTGTTCAAACACTCAGTAAAGCTGAATTGTTCAAACACTCAGTAAAGCTGAAATGTTCAAACACTCAGTAAAGCTGAAATGTTCAACCACTCAGTAAAGCTGAAATGTTCAAGCACTCAGTAAAGCTGAAATGTTCAAGCACTCAGTAAAGCTGAATTGTTCAAGCACTCAGTAAAGCTGAAATGTTCAAACACTCAGTAAAGCTGAATTGTTCAAACACTCAGTAAAGCTGAATTGTTCAAACACTCAGTAAAGCTGAATTGTTCAAACACTCAGTAAAGCTGAATTGTTCAAACACTCAGTAAAGCTGAAATGTTCAAACACTCAGTAAAGCTGAATTGTTCAAGCACTCAGTAAAGCTGAAATGTTCAAACACTCAGTAAAGCTGAAATGTTCAAACACTCAGTAAAGCTGAATTGTTCAAGCACTCAGTAAAGCTGAATTGTTCAAACACTCAGTAAAGCTGAAATGTTCAAACACTCAGTAAAGCTGAATTGTTCAAGCACTCAGTAAAGCTGAAATGTTCAAACACTCAGTAAAGCTGAAATGTTCAAGCACTCAGTAAAGCTGAATTGTTCAAGGACTCAGTAAAGCTGAATTGTTCAAACACTCAGTAAAGCTGAAATGTTCAAACACTCAGTAAAGCTGAATTGTTCAAGGACTCAGTAAAGCTGAATTGTTCAAGGACTCAGTAAAGCTGAAATGTTCAAACACTCAGTGAAGCTGCATTGTTCAAACACTCAGTAAAGCTGAATTGTTCAAACACTCAGTAAAGCTGAAATGTTCAAACACTCAGTAAAGCTGAAATGTTCAAGCACTCAGTAAAGCTGAAATGTTCAAACACTCAGTAAAGCTCAATTGTTCAAGCACTCAGTAAAGCTGAAATGTTCAAACACTCAGTGAAGCTGAATTGTTCAAACACTCAGTAAAGCTGAATTGTTCAAACACTCAGTAAAGCTGAAATGTTCAAACACTCAGTAAAGCTGAAATGTTCAACCACTCAGTAAAGCTGAAATGTTCAAGCACTCAGTAAAGCTGAAATGTTCAAGCACTCAGTAAAGCTGAATTGTTCAAGCACTCAGTAAAGCTGAAATGTTCAAACACTCAGTAAAGCTGAATTGTTCAAACACTCAGTAAAGCTGAATTGTTCAAACACTCAGTAAAGCTGAATTGTTCAAACACTCAGTAAAGCTGAATTGTTCAAACACTCAGTAAAGCTGAAATGTTCAAACACTCAGTAAAGCTGAATTGTTCAAGCACTCAGTAAAGCTGAAATGTTCAAACACTCAGTAAAGCTGAAATGTTCAAACACTCAGTAAAGCTGAATTGTTCAAGCACTCAGTAAAGCTGAATTGTTCAAACACTCAGTAAAGCTGAAATGTTCAAACACTCAGTAAAGCTGAATTGTTCAAGCACTCAGTAAAGCTGAATTGTTCAAGCACTCAGTAAAGCTGAAATGTTCAAGCACTCAGTAAAACTGAATTGTTCAAGCACTCAGTAAAGCTGAATTGTTCAAACACTCAGTAAAGCTGAATTGTTCAAACACTCAGTAAAGCTGAATTGTTCAAACACTCAGTAAAGCTGAATTGTTCAAACACTCAGTAAAGCTGAATTGTTCAAACACTCAGTACAGCTGAAATGTTCAAACACTCAGTAAAGCTGAAATGTTCAAGAACTCAGTAAAGCTGAATTGTTCAAGGACTCAGTAAAGCTGCATTGTTCAAACACTCAGTAAAGCGGAAATGTTTAAGCACTCAGTAAAGCTGAATTGTTCAAGCACTCGGTAAAGCTGAAATGTTCAAACACTCGGTAAAGCTGAAATGTTCAAACACTCAGTAAAGTTGAAATGTTCAAACACTCAGTAAAGCTGAATTGTTCAAGCACTCAGTAAAGCTGAAATGTTCAAACACTCAGTAAAGCTGAAATGTTCAAGCACTCAGTAAAGCTGAATTGTTCAAGGACTCAGTAAAGCTGAATTGTTCAAACACTCAGTAAAGCTGAAATGTTCAAACACTCAGTAAAGCTGAATTGTTCAAGGACTCAGTAAAGCTGAATTGTTCAAGGACTCAGTAAAGCTGAAATGTTCAAACACTCAGTGAAGCTGCATTGTTCAAACACTCAGTAAAGCTGAATTGTTCAAACACTCAGTAAAGCTGAAATGTTCAAACACTCAGTAAAGCTGAAATGTTCAAGCACTCAGTAAAGCTGAATTGTTCAAGCACTCAGTAAAGCTGAAATGTTCAAGCACTCAGTAAAGCTGAAATGTTCAAACACTCAGTAAAGCTGAAATGTTCAAGCACTCAGTAAAGCTGAATTGTTCAAACACTCAGTAAAGCTGAAATGTTCAAACACTCAGTAAAGCTGAAATGTTCAAGCACTCAGTAAAGCTGAAATGTTCAAACACTCAGTAAAGCTCAATTGTTCAAGCACTCAGTAAAGCTGAAATGTTCAAACACTCAGTGAAGCTGAATTGTTCAAACACTCAGTAAAGCTGAATTGTTCAAACACTCAGTAAAGCTGAAATGTTCAAACACTCAGTAAAGCTGAAATGTTCAACCACTCAGTAAAGCTGAAATGTTCAAGCACTCAGTAAAGCTGAAATGTTCAAGCACTCAGTAAAGCTGAATTGTTCAAGCACTCAGTAAAGCTGAAATGTTCAAACACTCAGTAAAGCTGAATTGTTCAAACACTCAGTAAAGCTGAATTGTTCAAACACTCAGTAAAGCTGAATTGTTCAAACACTCAGTAAAGCTGAATTGTTCAAACACTCAGTAAAGCTGAAATGTTCAAACACTCAGTAAAGCTGAATTGTTCAAGCACTCAGTAAAGCTGAAATGTTCAAACACTCAGTAAAGCTGAAATGTTCAAACACTCAGTAAAGCTGAATTGTTCAAGCACTCAGTAAAGCTGAATTGTTCAAACACTCAGTAAAGCTGAAATGTTCAAACACTCAGTAAAGCTGAATTGTTCAAGCACTCAGTAAAGCTGAATTGTTCAAGCACTCAGTAAAGCTGAAATGTTCAAGCACTCAGTAAAACTGAATTGTTCAAGCACTCAGTAAAGCTGAATTGTTCAAACACTCAGTAAAGCTGAATTGTTCAAACACTCAGTAAAGCTGAATTGTTCAAACACTCAGTAAAGCTGAATTGTTCAAACACTCAGTAAAGCTGAATTGTTCAAACACTCAGTACAGCTGAAATGTTCAAACACTCAGTAAAGCTGAAATGTTCAAGAACTCAGTAAAGCTGAATTGTTCAAGGACTCAGTAAAGCTGCATTGTTCAAACACTCAGTAAAGCGGAAATGTTTAAGCACTCAGTAAAGCTGAATTGTTCAAGCACTCGGTAAAGCTGAAATGTTCAAACACTCGGTAAAGCTGAAATGTTCAAACACTCAGTAAAGTTGAAATGTTCAAACACTCAGTAAAGCTGAATTGTTCAAGCACTCAGTAAAGCTGAAATGTTCAAACACTCAGTAAAGCTGAAATGTTCAAGCACTCAGTAAAGCTGAATTGTTCAAGGACTCAGTAAAGCTGAATTGTTCAAACACTCAGTAAAGCTGAAATGTTCAAACACTCAGTAAAGCTGAATTGTTCAAGGACTCAGTAAAGCTGAATTGTTCAAGGACTCAGTAAAGCTGAAATGTTCAAACACTCAGTGAAGCTGCATTGTTCAAACACTCAGTAAAGCTGAATTGTTCAAACACTCAGTAAAGCTGAAATGTTCAAACACTCAGTAAAGCTGAAATGTTCAAGCACTCAGTAAAGCTGAATTGTTCAAGCACTCAGTAAAGCTGAAATGTTCAAGCACTCAGTAAAGCTGAAATGTTCAAACACTCAGTAAAGCTGAAATGTTCAAGCACTCAGTAAAGCTGAATTGTTCAAACACTCAGTAAAGCTGAAATGTTCAAACACTCAGTAAAGCTGAAATGTTCAAACACTCAGTAAAGCTGAAATGTTCAAGGACTCAGTAAAGCTGAATTGTTCAAACACTCAGTAAAGCTGAAATGTTCAAGCACTCAGTAAAGCTGAAATGTTCAAACACTCAGTAAAGCTGAAATGTTCAAGCACTCAGTAAAGCTGAAATGTTCAAACACTCAGTAAAGCTGAAATGTTCAAGCACTCAGTAAAGCTGAATTGTTCAAACACTCAGTAAAGCTGAAATGTTCAAACACTCAGTAAAGCTGAATTGTTCAAGCACTCAGTAAAGCTGAAATGTTCAAACACTCAGTAAAGCTCAATTGTTCAAGCACTCAGTAAAGCTGAAATGTTCAAACACTCAGTGAAGCTGGATTGTTCAAACACTCAGTAAAGCTGAAATGTTCAAACACTCAGTAAAGCTGAAATGTTCAAACACTCAGTCAAGCTGAATTGTTCAAGCACTCAGTAAAGCTGAATTGTTCAAACACTCAGTAAAGCTGAAATGTTCAAACACTCAGTAAAGCTGAAATGTTCAAGGACTCAGTAAAGCTGAAATGTTCAAACACTCAGTAAAGCTGAAATGTTCAAGGACTCAGTAAAGCTGAATTGTTCAAGGACTCAGTAAAGCTGAATTGTTCAAACACTCAGTAAAGCTGAAATGTTCAAACACTCAGTAAAACTGAAATGTTCAACCACTCAGTAAAACTGAAATGTTCAAGCACTCAGTAAAGCTGAAATGTTCAAGCACTCAGTAAAGCTGAAATGTTCAAGCACTCAGTAAAGCTGAATTGTTCAAGCACTCAGTAAAGCTGAAATGTTCAAACACTCAGTAAAGCTGAATTGTTCAAACACTCAGTAAAGCTGAATTGTTCAAACACTCAGTAAAGCTGAAATGTTCAAACACTCAGTAAAGCTGAAATGTTCAAGCACTCAGTAAAGCTGAAATGTTCAAGGACTCAGTAAAACTGAATTGTTCAAGGACTCAGTAAAGCTGAATTGTTCAAACACTCAGTAAAGCTGAAATGTTCAAACACTCAGTAAAGCTGAAATGTTCAAGCACTCAGTAAAGCTGAATTGTTCAAGCACTCAGTAAAGCTGAAATGTTCAAACACTCAGTAAAGCTGAAATGTTCAAACACTCAGTAAAGCTGAAATGACCAGCCACTCAGTAAAGCTGAAATGTTCAAGCACTCAGTAAAGCTGAAATGTTCAAGCACTCAGTAAAGCTGAATTGTTCAAACACTCAGTAAAGCTGAAATGTTCAAGCACTCAGTAAAGCTGAATTGTTCAAACACTCAGTAAAGCTGAAATGTTCAAGCACTCAGTAAAGCTGAAATGTTCAAGCACTCAGTAAAGCTGAATTGTTCAAGCACTCAGTAAAGCTGAAATGTTCAAACACTCAGTAAAGCTGAAATGTTCAAGCACTCAGTAAAGCTGAAATGTTCAAGCACTCAGTAAAGCTGAATTGTTCAAGCACTCAGTAAAGCTGAATTGTTCAAACACTCAGTAAAGCTGAAATGTTCAAGCACTCAGTAAATCTGAAATGTTCAAGCACTCAGTAAAGCTGAATTGTTCAAGCACTCAGTAAAGCTGAAATGTTCAAACACTCAGTAAAGCTGAAATGTTCAAGCACTCTGTAAAGCTGAAATGTTCAAGCACTCAGTAAAGCTGAATTGTTCAAGCACTCAGTAAAGCTGAAATGTTCAAACACTCAGTAAAGCTGAAATGTTCAAACACTCAGTAAAGCTGAATTGTTGAAGCACTCAGTAAAGCTGAAATGTTCAAACACTCAGTAAAGCTGAATTGTTCAAGCACTCAGTAAAGCTGAAATGTTCAAGCACTCAGTAAAGCTGAATTGTTCAAGCACTCAGTAAAGCTGAATTGTTCAAACACTCAGTAAAGCTGAAATGTTCAAGCACTCAGTAAATCTGAAATGTTCAAGCACTCAGTAAAGCTGAATTGTTCAAACACTCAGTAAAGCTGAAATGTTCAAACACTCAGTAAAGCTGAAATGTTCAAGCACTCAGTAAAGCTGAAATGTTCAAACACTCAGTAAAGCTGAAATGTTCAAGCACTCAGTAAAGCTGAATTGTTCAAACACTCAGTAAAGCTGAAATGTTCAAACACTCAGTAAAGCTGAATTGTTCAAGCACTCAGTAAAGCTGAA
The DNA here is from genome assembly GCF_978046115.1 of Saccoglossus kowalevskii. Taxonomy (NCBI): domain Eukaryota; kingdom Metazoa; phylum Hemichordata; class Enteropneusta; family Harrimaniidae; genus Saccoglossus; species Saccoglossus kowalevskii. The sequence continues at coordinate 2,416,326 of NC_140644.1, forward strand.
ATGTTCAAACACTCAGTAAAGCTCAATTGTTCAAGCACTCAGTAAAGCTGAAATGTTCAAACACTCAGTGAAGCTGAATTGTTCAAACACTCAGTAAAGCTGAAATGTTCAAACACTCAGTAAAGCTGAAATGTTCAAACACTCAGTCAAGCTGAATTGTTCAAGCACTCAGTAAAGCTGAATTGTTCAAACACTCAGTAAAGCTGAAATGTTCAAACACTCAGTAAAGCTGAAATGTTCAAGGACTCAGTAAAGCTGAAATGTTCAAACACTCAGTAAAGCTGAAATGTTCAAGGACTCAGTAAAGCTGAATTGTTCAAGGACTCAGTAAAGCTGAATTGTTCAAACACTCAGTAAAGCTGAAATGTTCAAACACTCAGTAAAACTGAAATGTTCAACCACTCAGTAAAACTGAAATGTTCAAGCACTCAGTAAAGCTGAAATGTTCAAGCACTCAGTAAAGCTGAAATGTTCAAGCACTCAGTAAAGCTGAATTGTTCAAGCACTCAGTAAAGCTGAAATGTTCAAACACTCAGTAAAGCTGAATTGTTCAAACACTCAGTAAAGCTGAATTGTTCAAACACTCAGTAAAGCTGAAATGTTCAAACACTCAGTAAAGCTGAAATGTTCAAGCACTCAGTAAAGCTGAAATGTTCAAGGACTCAGTAAAACTGAATTGTTCAAGGACTCAGTAAAGCTGAATTGTTCAAACACTCAGTAAAGCTGAAATGTTCAAACACTCAGTAAAGCTGAAATGTTCAAGCACTCAGTAAAGCTGAATTGTTCAAGCACTCAGTAAAGCTGAAATGTTCAAACACTCAGTAAAGCTGAAATGTTCAAACACTCAGTAAAGCTGAAATGACCAGCCACTCAGTAAAGCTGAAATGTTCAAGCACTCAGTAAAGCTGAAATGTTCAAGCACTCAGTAAAGCTGAATTGTTCAAACACTCAGTAAAGCTGAAATGTTCAAGCACTCAGTAAAGCTGAATTGTTCAAACACTCAGTAAAGCTGAAATGTTCAAGCACTCAGTAAAGCTGAAATGTTCAAGCACTCAGTAAAGCTGAATTGTTCAAGCACTCAGTAAAGCTGAAATGTTCAAACACTCAGTAAAGCTGAAATGTTCAAGCACTCAGTAAAGCTGAAATGTTCAAGCACTCAGTAAAGCTGAATTGTTCAAGCACTCAGTAAAGCTGAATTGTTCAAACACTCAGTAAAGCTGAAATGTTCAAGCACTCAGTAAATCTGAAATGTTCAAGCACTCAGTAAAGCTGAATTGTTCAAGCACTCAGTAAAGCTGAAATGTTCAAACACTCAGTAAAGCTGAAATGTTCAAGCACTCTGTAAAGCTGAAATGTTCAAGCACTCAGTAAAGCTGAATTGTTCAAGCACTCAGTAAAGCTGAAATGTTCAAACACTCAGTAAAGCTGAAATGTTCAAACACTCAGTAAAGCTGAATTGTTGAAGCACTCAGTAAAGCTGAAATGTTCAAACACTCAGTAAAGCTGAATTGTTCAAACACTCAGTAAAGCTGAATTGTTCAAACACTCAGTAAAGCTGAATTGTTCAAGAACTCAGTGAAGCTGAAATGTTCAAGGACTCAGTAAAGCTGAATTGTTCAAGGACTCAGTAAAGCTGAATTGTTCAAACACTCAGTAAAGCTGAAATGTTCAAACACTCAGTAAAGCTGAAATGTTCAACCACTCAGTAAAGCTGAAATGTTCAAGCACTCAGTAAAGCTGAAATGTTCAAGCACTCAGTAAAGCTGAAATGTTCAAGCACTCAGTAAAGCTGAAATGTTCAAACACTCAGTAAAGCTGAATTGTTCTAACACTCAGTAAAGCTGAATTGTTCAAACACTCAGTAAAGCTGAATTGTTCAAGCACTCAGTAAAGCTGAAATGTTCAAACACTCAGTAAAGCTGAATTGTTCAAGCACTCAGTAAAGCTGAAATGTTCAAGCACTCAGTAAAGCTGAAATGTTCAAACACTCAGTAAAGCTGAATTGTTCAAGCACTCAGTAAAGCTGAATTGTTCAAACACTCAGTAAAGCTGAATTGTTCAAACACTCAGTAAAGCTAAATTGTTCAAACACTCAGTACAGCTGAAATGTTCAAACACTCAGTAAAGCTGAAATGTTCAAGGACTCAGTAAAGCTGAATTGTTCAAGGACTCAGTAAAGCTGCATTGTTCAAACACTCAGTAAAGCTGAATTGTTCAAACACTCAGTAAAGCTGAAATGTTCAAGCACTCAGTAAAGCTGAATTGTTCAAACACTCAGTAAAGCTGAATTGTTCAAACACTCAGTTAAGCTGAATTGTTCAAACACTCAGTAAAGCTGAAATGTTCAAACACTCAGTAAAGCTGAAATGTTCAAGGACTCAGTAAAGCTGAATTGTTCAAGGACTCAGTAAAGCTGAATTGTTCAAACACTCAGTAAAGCTGAAATGTTCAAACACTCAGTAAAGCTGAATTGTTCAAACACTCAGTAAAGCTGAAATGTTCAAGCACTCAGTAAAGCTGAAATGTTCAAACACTCAGTAAAGCTGAAATGTTCAAGCACTCAGTAAAGCTGAAATGTTCAAACACTCAGTAAAGCTGAATTGTTCAAACACTCAGTAAAGCTGAATTGTTCAAGCACTCAGTAAAGCTGAATTGTTCAAACACTCAGTAAAGCTGAAATGTTCAAGCACTCAGTAAAGCTGAATTGTTCAAACACTCAGTAAAGCTGAAATGTTCAAGCACTCAGTAAAGCTGAAATGTTCAAGCACTCAGTAAAGCTGAATTGTTCAAGCACTCAGTAAAGCTGAATTGTTCAAGCACTCAGTCAAGCTGAATTGTTCAAACACTCAGTAAAGCTGAAATGTTCAAGCACTCAGTAAAGCTGAAATGTTCAAGCACTCAGTAAAGCTGAATTGTTCAAGCACTCAGTAAATCTGAAATGTTCAAACAATCAGTAAAGCTGAAATGTTCAAGCACTCAGTAAAGCTGAAATGTTCAAGCACTCAGTAAAGCTGAAATGTTCAAGCACTCAGTAAAGCTGAATTGTTCAAGCACTCAGTAAAGCAGAAATGTTCAAACACTCAGTAAAGCTGAAATGTTCAAACACTCAGTAAAGCTGAATTGTTGAAGCACTCAGTAAAGCTGAAATGTTCAAACACTCAGTAAAGCTGAATTGTTCAAACACTCAGTAAAGCTGAATTGTTCAAACACTCAGTAAAGCTGAATTGTTCAAGCACTCAGTAAAGCTGAAATGTTCAAGGACTCAGTAAAGCTGAATTGTTCAAGCACTCAGTAAAGCTGAATTGTTCAAACACTCAGTAAAGCTGAATTGTTCAAACACTCAGTAAAGCTGAATTGTTCAAACACTCAGTAAAGCTGAATTGTTCAAACACTCAGTACAGCTGAAATGTTCAAACACTCAGTAAAGCTGAAATGTTCAAGGACTCAGTAAAGCTGAATTGTTCAAGGACTCAGTAAAGCTGCATTGTTCAAGTACTCAGTAAAGCTGAATTGTTGAAGCACTCAGTAAAGCTGAAATGTTCAAACACTCAGTAAAGCTGAATTGTTCAAACACTCAGTAAAGCTGAATTGTTCAAACACTCAGTAAAGCTGAATTGTTCAAACACTCAGTAAAGCTGAAATGTTCAAACACTCAGTAAAGCTGAAATGTTCAAGGACTCAGTAAAGCTGAATTGTTCAAGGACTCAGTAAAGCTGAATTGTTCAAACACTCAGTAAATCTGAAATGTTCAAACACTCAGTAAAGCTGAATTGTTCAAACACTCAGTAAAGCTGAAATGTTCAAGCACTCAGTAAAGCTGAAATGTTCAAACACTCAGTAAAGTTGAAATGTTCAAGCACTCAGTAAAGCTGAAATGTTCAAACACTCAGTAAAGCTGAATTGTTCAAACACTCAGTAAAGCTGAATTGTTCAAGCACTCAGTAAAGCTGAATTGTTCAAACACTCAGTAAAGCTGAAATGTTCAAGCACTCAGTAAAGCTGAATTGTTCAAACACTCAGTAAAGCTGAAATGTTCAAGCACTCAGTAAAGCTGAAATGTTCAAACACTCAGTAAAGCTGAATTGTTCAAGCACTCAGTAAAGCTGAATTGTTCAAGCACTCAGTCAAGCTGAATTGTTCAAACACTCAGTAAAGCTGAAATGTTCAAGCACTCAGTAAAGCTGAAATGTTCAAGCACTCAGTAAAGCTGAATTGTTCAAGCACTCAGTAAAGCTGAAATGTTCAAACACTCAGTAAAGCTGAAATGTTCAAGCACTCAGTAAAGCTGAAATGTTCAAGCACTCAGTAAAGCTGAAATGTTCAAGCACTCAGTAAAGCTGAATTGTTCAAGCACTCAGTAAAGCAGAAATGTTCAAACACTCAGTAAAGCTGAAATGTTCAAACACTCAGTAAAGCTGAATTGTTGAAGCACTCAGTAAAGCTGAAATGTTCAAACACTCAGTAAAGCTGAATTGTTCAAACACTCAGTAACGCTGAATTGTTCAAACACTCAGTAAAGCTGAATTGTTCAAGCACTCAGTAAAGCTGAAATGTTCAAGGACTCAGTAAAGCTGAATTGTTCAAGGACTCAGTAAAGCTGAATTGTTCAAGCACTCAGTAAAGCTGAAATGTTCAAGCACTCAGTAAAGCTGAATTGTTCAAGCACTCAGTAAAGCTGAAATGTTCAAACACTCAGTAAAGCTGAAATGTTCAAACACTCAGTAAAGCTGAATTGTTGAAGCACTCAGTAAAGCTGAAATGTTCAAACACTCAGTTAAGCTGAATTGTTCAAACACTCAGTAAAGCTGAATTGTTCAAACACTCAGTAAAGCTGAATTGTTCAAGCACTCAGTAAAGCTGAAATGTTCAAGGACTCAGTTAAGCTGAATTGTTCAAGGACTCAGTAAAGCTGAATTGTTCAAACACTCAGTAAAGCTGAAATGTTCAAACACTCAGTAAAGCTGAAATGTTCAACCACTCAGTAAAGCTGAAATGTTCAAGCACTCAGTAAAGCTGAAATGTTCAAGCACTCAGTAAAGCTGAATTGTTCAAGCACTCAGTAAAGCTGAAATGTTCAAACACTCAGTAAAGCTGAATTGTTCAAACACTCAGTAAAGCTGAATTGTTCAAACACTCAGTAAAGCTGAATTGTTCAAACACTCAGTAAAGCTGAATTGTTCAAACACTCAGTAAAGCTGAAATGTTCAAACACTCAGTAAAGCTGAATTGTTCAAGCACTCAGTAAAGCTGAAATGTTCAAACACTCAGTAAAGCTGAAATGTTCAAACACTCAGTAAAGCTGAATTGTTCAAGCACTCAGTAAAGCTGAATTGTTCAAACACTCAGTAAAGCTGAAATGTTCAAACACTCAGTAAAGCTGAATTGTTCAAGCACTCAGTAAAGCTGAATTGTTCAAGCACTCAGTAAAGCTGAAATGTTCAAGCACTCAGTAAAGCTGAATTGTTCAAGCACTCAGTAAAGCTGAATTGTTCAAACACTCAGTAAAGCTGAATTGTTCAAACACTCAGTAAAGCTGAATTGTTCAAACACTCAGTAAAGCTGAATTGTTCAAACACTCAGTAAAGCTGAATTGTTCAAACACTCAGTACAGCTGAAATGTTCAAACACTCAGTAAAGCTGAAATGTTCAAGAACTCAGTAAAGCTGAATTGTTCAAGGACTCAGTAAAGCTGCATTGTTCAAACACTCAGTAAAGCTGAAATGTTTAAGCACTCAGTAAAGCTGAATTGTTCAAGCACTCGGTAAAGCTGAAATGTTCAAACACTCGGTAAAGCTGAAATGTTCAAACACTCAGTAAAGTTGAAATGTTCAAACACTCAGTAAAGCTGAATTGTTCAAGCACTCAGTAAAGCTGAAATGTTCAAACACTCAGTAAAGCTGAAATGTTCAAGCACTCAGTAAAGCTGAATTGTTCAAGGACTCAGTAAAGCTGAATTGTTCAAACACTCAGTAAAGCTGAAATGTTCAAACACTCAGTAAAGCTGAATTGTTCAAGGACTCAGTAAAGCTGAATTGTTCAAGGACTCAGTAAAGCTGAAATGTTCAAACACTCAGTGAAGCTGCATTGTTCAAACACTCAGTAAAGCTGAATTGTTCAAACACTCAGTAAAGCTGAATTGTTCAAGCACTCAGTAAAGCTGAAATGTTCAAGCACTCAGTAAAGCTGAAATGTTCAAACACTCAGTAAAGCTGAATTGTTCAAACACTCAGTAAAGCTGAAATGTTCAAACACTCAGTAAAGCTCAATTGTTCAAGCACTCAGTAAAGCTGAAATGTTCAAACACTCAGTGAAGCTGAATTGTTCAAACACTCAGTAAAGCTGAAATGTTCAAACACTCAGTAAAGCTGAAATGTTCAAACACTCAGTCAAGCTGAATTGTTCAAGCACTCAGTAAAGCTGAATTGTTCAAACACTCAGTAAAGCTGAAATGTTCAAACACTCAGTAAAGCTGAAATGTTCAAGGACTCAGTAAAGCTGAAATGTTCAAACACTCAGTAAAGCTGAAATGTTCAAGGACTCAGTAAAGCTGAATTGTTCAAGGACTCAGTAAAGCTGAATTGTTCAAACACTCAGTAAAGCTGAAATGTTCAAACACTCAGTAAAACTGAAATGTTCAACCACTCAGTAAAACTGAAATGTTCAAGCACTCAGTAAAGCTGAAATGTTCAAGCACTCAGTAAAGCTGAAATGTTCAAGCACTCAGTAAAGCTGAATTGTTCAAGCACTCAGTAAAGCTGAAATGTTCAAACACTCAGTAAAGCTGAATTGTTCAAACACTCAGTAAAGCTGAATTGTTCAAACACTCAGTAAAGCTGAAATGTTCAAACACTCAGTAAAGCTGAAATGTTCAAGCACTCAGTAAAGCTGAAATGTTCAAGGACTCAGTAAAACTGAATTGTTCAAGGACTCAGTAAAGCTGAATTGTTCAAACACTCAGTAAAGCTGAAATGTTCAAACACTCAGTAAAGCTGAAATGTTCAAACACTCAGTAAAGCTGAATTGTTCAAGCACTCAGTAAAGCTGAATTGTTCAAGGACTCAGTAAAGCTGAAATGTTCAAACACTCAGTAAAGCTGAAATGTTCAAGCACTCAGTAAAGCTGAATTGTTCAAGGACTCAGTAAAGCTGAATTGTTCAAACACTCAGTAAAGCTGAATTGTTCAAACACTCAGTAAAGTTGAAATGTTCAAGGACTCAGTAAAGTTGAAATGTTCAAGCACTCAGTAAAGCTGAATTGTTCAAGGACTCAGTTAAGCTGAATTGTTCAAGGACTCAGTAAAGCTGAATTGTTCAAGGACTCAGTAAAGCTGAATTGTTCAAACACTCAGTAAAGTTGAAATGTTCAAGCACTCAGTAAAGCTGAAAAGGTTCAAACACTCAGTAAAGCTGAAATGTTCAAACACTCAGTAAAGCTGAATTGTTCAAGCACTCAGTAAAGCTGAAATGTTCAAGCACTCAGTAAAGCTGAAATGTTCAACCACTCAGTAAAGCTGAATTGTTCAAGTACTCAGTAAAGCTGAAATGTTCAAGCACTCAGTAAAGCTGAAATGTTCAACCACTCAGTAAAGCTGAATTGTTCAAGCACTCAGTAAAGCTGAATTGTTCAAGGACTCAGTAAAGCTGAATTGTTCAAGGACTCAGTAAAGCTGAAATGTTCAAGGACTCAGTAAAACTGAATTGTTCAAGGACTCAGTAAAGCTGAATTGTTCAAACACTCAGTAAAACTGAATTGTTCAAGGACTCAGTAAAGCTGAATTGTTCAAACACTCAGTAAAGCTGAAATGTTCAAACACTCAGTAAAGCTGAATTGTTCAAACACTCAGTAAAGCTGAAATGTTCAAACACTCAGTAAAGCTGAATTGTTCAAGCACTCAGTAAAGCTGAATTGTTCAAGGACTCAGTAAAGCTGAAATGTTCAAACACTCAGTAAAGCTGAAATGTTCAAGCACTCAGTAAAGCTGAATTGTTCAAGGTCTCAGTAAAGCTGAATTGTTCAAACACTCAGTAAAGCTGAATTGTTCAAACACTCAGTAAAGTTGAAATGTTCAAGGACTCAGTAAAGTTGAAATGTTCAAGCACTCAGTAAAGCTGAATTGTTCAAGGACTCAGTTAAGCTGAATTGTTCAAGGACTCAGTAAAGCTGAATTGTTCAAGCACTCAGTAAAGCTGAATTGTTCAAACACTCAGTAAAGTTGAAATGTTCAAGCACTCAGTAAAGCTGAAATGTTCAAGCACTCAGTAAAGCTGAAATGTTCAAACACTCAGTAAAGCTTAATTGTTCAAGGACTCAGTAAAGCTCAAATGTTCAAGCACTCAGTAAAGTTGAAATGTTCAAGCACTCAGTAAAGCTGAAAAGGTTCAAACACTCAGTAAAGCTGAAATGTTCAAACACTCAGTAAAGCTGAATTGTTCAAGCACTCAGAAAAGCTGAAATGTTCAAGCACTCAGTAAAGCTGAAATGTTCAACCACTCAGTAAAGCTGAATTGTTCAAGCACTCAGTAAAGCTGAAATGTTCAAGCACTCAGTAAAGCTGAAATGTTCAACCACTCAGTAAAGCTGAATTGTTCAAGCACTCAGTAAAGCTGAATTGTTCAAGGACTCAGTAAAGCTGAATTGTTCAAGGACTCAGTAAAGCTGAAATGTTCAAGCACTCAGTAAAGCTGAAATGTTCAACCACTTAGTAAAGTTGAAATGTTCAAACACTCAGTAAAGCTGAATTGTTCAAGCACTCAGTAAAGCTGAATTGTTCAAGGACTCAGTAAAGCTGAAATGTTCAAGCACTCAGTAAAGCTGAAATGTTCAACCACTTAGTAAAGTTGAAATGTTCAAACACTCAGTAAAGCTGAAATGTTCAAGGACTCAGTAAAGCTGAATTGTTCAAACACTCAGTAAAGCTGAATTGTTCAAACACTCAGTAAAGCTGAAATGTTCAAACACTCAGTAAAGCTGAAATGTTCAAACACTCAGTAAAGCTGAATTGTTCAAGCACTCAGTAAAGCTGAAATGTTCAACCACTCAGCAAAGTTGAAATGTTCAAACACTTAGTAAAGCTGAAATGTTCAAGGACTCAGTAAAGCTGAAATGTTCAAACACTCAGTAAAGCTGAATTGTTCAAGCACTCAGTAAGGCTGAAATGTTCAACCACTCAGTAAAGTTGAAATGTTCAAACACTCAGTAAAGCTGAAATGTTCAAGGACTCAGTAAAGCTGAATTGTTCAAGCACTCAGTAAAGTTGAAATGTTCAAGGACTCAGTAAAGCTGAAATGTTCAAGCACTCAGTAAAGTTGAAATGTTCAAGCACTCAGTAAAGCTGAATTGTTCAAGGACTCAGTAAAGCTGAATTGTTCAAACACTCAGTAAAGCTGAAATGTTCAAGCACTCAGTAAAGCTGAAATGTTCAAACACTCAGTAAAGCTGAATTGTTCAAGCACTCAGTAAAGCTGAAATGTTCAACCACTCAGCAAAGTTGAAATGTTCAAACACTCAGTAAAGCTGAAATGTTCAAGGACTCAGTAAAGCTGAATTGTTCAAGGACTCAGTAAAGCTGCATTGTTCAAACACTCAGTAAAGCTGAATTGTTCAAACACTCTGTAAAGCTGAAATGTTCAAGCACTCAGTAAAGCTGAAATGTTCAAGCACTCAGTAAAGCTGAATTGTTCAAACACTCAGTAAAGCTGAATTGTTCAAACACTCAGTAAAGCTGAATTGTTCAAACACTCAGTAAAGCTGAAATGTTCAAACACTCAGTAAAGCTGAAATGTTCAAGGACTCAGTAAAGCTGAATTGTTCAAGGACTCAGTAAAGCTGAATTGTTCAAACACTCAGTAAAGCTGAATTGTTCAAACACTCAGTAAAGCTGAAATGTTCAAGCACTCAGTAAAGCTGAAATGTTCAAACACTCAGTAAAGCTGAAATGTTCAAGCACTCAGTAAAGCTGAAATGTTCAAACACTCAGTAAAGCTGAATTGTTCTAACACTCAGTAAAGCTGAATTGTTCAAGCACTCAGTAAAGCTGAAATGTTCAAACACTCAGTAAAGCTGAATTGTTCAAGCACTCAGTAAAGCTGAAATGTTCAAACACTCAGTAAAGCTGAATTGTTCAAGCACTCAGTAAAGCTGAATTGTTCAAACACTCAGTAAAGCTGAAATGTTCAAACACTCAGTAAAGCTGAATTGTTCAACCACTCAGTAAAGCTGAAATGTTCAAGCACTCAGTAAAGCTGAAATGTTCAAGCACTCAGTAAAGCTGAATTGTTCAAGCACTCAGTAAAGCTGAAATGTTCAAACACTCAGTAAAGCTGAATTGTTCAAACACTCAGTAAAGCTGAATTGTTCAAACACTCAGTAAAGCTGAATTGTTCAAACACTCAGTAAAGCTGAAATGTTCAAACACTCAGTAAAGCTGAAATGTTCAAGCACTCAGTAAAGCTGAAATGTTCAAGCACTCAGTAAAGCTGAATTGTTCAAGCACTCAGTAAAGCTGAAATGTTCAAACACTCAGTAAAGCTGAATTGTTCAAACACTCAGTAAAGCTGAATTGTTCAAGCACTCAGTAAAGCTGAAATGTTCAACCACTCAGCAAAGTTGAAATGTTCAAACACTCAGTAAAGCTGAAATGTTCAAGGACTCAGTAAAGCTGAATTGTTCAAGGACTCAGTAAAGCTGCATTGTTCAAACACTCAGTAAAGCTGAATTGTTCAAACACTCTGTAAAGCTGAAATGTTCAAGCACTCAGTAAAGCTGAAATGTTCAAGCACTCAGTAAAGCTGAATTGTTCAAACACTCAGTAAAGCTGAATTGTTCGAACACTCAGTAAAGCTGAATTGTTCAAACACTCAGTAAAGCTGAAATGTTCAAACACTCAGTAAAGCTGAAATGTTCAAGGACTCAGTAAAGCTGAATTGTTCAAGGACTCAGTAAAGCTGAATTGTTCAAACACTCAGTAAAGCTGAAATGTTCAAACACTCAGTAAAGCTGAATTGTTCAAACACTCAGTAAAGCTGAAATGTTCAAGCACTCAGTAAAGCTGAAATGTTCAAACACTCAGTAAAGCTGAAATGTTCAAGCACTCAGTAAAGCTGAAATGTTCAAACATTCAGTAAAGCTGAATTGTTCTAACACTCAGTAAAGCTGAATTGTTCAAGCACTCAGTAAAGCTGAAATGTTCAAACACTCAGTAAAGCTGAATTGTTCAAGCACTCAGTAAAGCTGAAATGTTCAAACACTCAGTAAAGCTGAAATGTTCAAACACTCAGTAAAGCTGAATTGTTCAAGCACTCAGTAAAGCTGAAATGTTCAAGCACTCAGTAAAGCTGAATTGTTCAAACACTCAGTAAAGCTGAAATGTTCAAACACTCAGTAAAGCTGAATTGTTCAACCACTCAGTAAAGATGAAATGTTCAAGCACTCAGTAAAGCTGAAATGTTCAAGCACTCAGTAAAGCTGAATTGTTCAAGCACTCAGTAAAGCTGAAATGTTCAAACACTCAGTAAAGCTGAATTGTTCAAACACTCAGTAAAGCTGAATTGTTCAAACACTCAGTAAAGCTGAATTGTTCAAACACTCAGTAAAGCTGAAATGTTCAAACACTCAGTAAAGCTGAAATGTTCAAGCACTCAGTAAAGCTGAAATGTTCAAGCACTCAGTAAAGCTGAATTGTTCAAGCACTCAGTAAAGCTGAAATGTTCAAACACTCAGTAAAGCTGAATTGTTCAAACACTCAGTAAAGCTGAAATGTTCAAGCACTCAGTAAAGCTGAAATGTTCAAGCACTCAGTAAAGCTGAATTGTTCAAGCACTCAGTAAAGCTGAAATGTTCAAGCACTCAGTAAAGCTGAAATGTTCAAGCACTCAGTAAAGCTGAATTGTTCAAGCACTCAGTAAAGCTGAATTGTTCAAACACTCAGTAAAGCTGAAATGTTCAAGCACTCAGTAAAGCTGAATTGTTCAAGCACTCAGTAAAGCTGAAATGTTCAAACACTCAGTAAAGCTGAAATGTTCAAACACTCAGTAAAGCTGAATTGTTGAAGCACTCAGTAAAGCTGAAATGTTCAAACACTCAGTAAAGCTGAATTGTTCAAACACTCAGTTAAGCTGAATTGTTCAAACACTCAGTAAAGCTGAATTGTTCAAGCACTCAGTAAAGCTGAAATGTTCAAGGACTCAGTAAAGCTGAATTGTTCAAGGACTCAGTAAAGCTGAATTGTTCAAACACTCAGTAAAGCTGAAATGTTCAAACACTCAGTAAAGCTGAAATGTTCAACCACTCAGTAAAGCTGAAATGTTCAAGCACTCAGTAAAGCTGAAATGTTCAAGCACTCAGTAATGCTGAATTGTTCAAGCACTCAGTAAAGCTGAAATGTTCAAACACTCAGTAAAGCTGAATTGTTCTAACACTCAGTAAAGCTGAATTGTTCAAACACTCAGTAAAGCTGAATTGTTCAAACACTCAGTAAAGCTGAAATGTTCAAACACTCAGTAAAGCTGAAATGTTCAAACACTCAGTAAAGCTGAATTGTTCAAGCACTCAGTAAAGCTGAAATGTTCAAACACTCAGTAAAGCTGAAATGTTCAAACACTCAGTAAAGCTGAATTGTTCAAGCACTCAGTAAAGCTGAATTGTTCAAACACTCAGTAAAGCTGAAATGTTCAAACACTCAGTAAAGCTGAATTGTTCAAACACTCAGTAAAGCTGAATTGTTCAAACACTCAGTACAGCTGAAATGTTCAAACACTCAGTAAAGCTGAAATGTTCAAGGACTCAGTAAAGCTGAATTGTTCAAGGACTCAGTAAAGCTGCATTGTTCAAACACTCAGTAAAGCTGAATTGTTCAAACACTCAGTAAAGCTGAAATGTTCAAGCACTCGGTAAAGCTGAAATGTTCAAGCACTCAGTAAAGCTGAATTCTTCAAACACTCAGTAAAGCTGAAATGTTCAAACACTCAGTAAAGCTGAAATGTTCAAGGTCTCAGTAAAGCTGAATTGTTCAAGGACTCAGTAAAGCTGAATTGTTCAAGGACTCAGTAAAGCTGAATTGTTCAAACACTCAGTAAAGCTGAAATGTTCAAACACTCAGTAAAGCTGAATTGTTCAAACACTCAGTAAAGCTGAAATGTTCAAGCACTCAGTAAAGCTGAAATGTTCAAACACTCAGTAAAGCTGAAATGTTCAAGCACTCAGTAAAGCTGAAATGTTCAAGCACTCAGTAAAGCTGAATTGTTCAAGCACTCGGTAAAGCTGAAATGTTCAAACACTCGGTAAAGCTGAAATGTTCAAACACTCAGTAAAGTTGAAATGTTCAAACACTCAGTAAAGCTGAATTGTTCAAGCACTCAGTAAAGCTGAAATGTTCAAACACTCAGTAAAGCTGAAATGTTCAAGCACTCAGTAAAACTGAATTGTTCAAGGACTCAGTAAAGCTGAAATGTTCAAACACTCAGTAAAGCTGAAATGTTCAAGCACTCAGTAAAGCTGAATTGTTCAAGGACTCAGTAAAGCTGAATTGTTCAAGGACTCAGTAAAGCTGAATTGTTCAAGCACTCAGTAAAGCTAAATTGTTCAAGCACTCAGTAAAGCTGAATTGTTCAAGCACTCAGTAAAGCTGAATTGTTCAAACACTCAGTAAAGCTGAAATGTTCAAACACTCAGTGAAGCTGCATTGTTCAAACACTCAGTAAAGCTGAATTGTTCAAACACTCAGTAAAGCTGAAATGTTCAAACACTCAGTAAAGCTGAAATGTTCAAGCACTCAGTAAAGCTGAAATGTTCAAACACTCAGTAAAGCTGAAATGTTCAAGCACTCAGTAAAGCTGAATTGTTCAAGCACTCAGTAAAGCTGAAATGTTCAAACACTCAGTAAAGCTGAATTGTTCAAGCACTCAGTAAAGCTGAAATGTTCAAACACTCAGTAAAGCTGAAATGTTCAAACACTCAGTAAAGCTGAATTGTTCAAGCACTCAGTAAAGCTGAAATGTTCAAACACTCAGTAAAGCTGAATTGTTCAAGCACTCAGTAAAGCTGAAATGTTCAAACACTCAGTAAAGCTGAATTGTTCAAACACTCAGTAAAGCTGAAATGTTCAAACACTCAGTAAAGCTGAATTGTTCAAACACTCAGTAAAGCTGAAATGTTCAAACACTTAGTAAAGCTGAAATGTTCAAACACTCAGTAAAGCTGAATTGTTCAAGCACTCAGTAAAGCTGAAATGTTCAAACACTCAGTAAAGCTGAAATGTTCAAACACTCAGTAAAGCTGAAATGTTCAAGGACTCAGTAAAGCTGAAATGTTCAAACACTCAGTAAAGCTGAAATGTTCAAGGACTCAGTAAAGCTGAATTGTTCAAGGACTCAGTAAAGCTGAATTGTTCAAACGCTCAGTAAAGCTGAAATGTTCAAACACTCAGTAAAACTGAAATGTTCAACCACTCAGTAAAACTGAAATGTTCAAGCACTCAGTAAAGCTGAAATGTTCAAGCACTCAGTAAAGCTGAATTGTTCAAGCACTCAGTAAAGCTGAAATGTTCAAACACTCAGTAAAGCTGAATTGTTCAAACACTCAGTAAAGCTGAATTGTTCAAACACTCAGTAAAGCTGAAATGTTCAAACACTCAGTAAAGCTGAAATGTTCAAGCACTCAGTAAAGCTGAAATGTTCAAGGACTCAGTAAAACTGAATTGTTCAAGCACTCAGTAAAGCTGAATTGTTCAAACACTCAGTAAAGCTGAAATGTTCAAACACTCAGTAAAGCTGAAATGTTCAAACACTCAGTAAAGCTGAATTGTTCAAGCACTCAGTAAAGCTGAATTGTTCAAGGACTCAGTAAAGCTGAAATGTTCAAGCACTCAGTAAAGCTGAATTGTTCAAGGACTCAGTAAAGCTGAATTGTTCAAACACTCAGTAAAGCTGAATTGTTCAAACACTCAGTAAAGTTGAAATGTTCAAGGACTCAGTAAAGTTGAAATGTTCAAGCACTCAGTAAAGCCGAATTGTTCAAGGACTCAGTTAAGCTGAATTGTTCAAGCACTCAGTAAAGCTGAATTGTTCAAGCACTCAGTAAAGCTGAATTGTTCAAGCATTCAGTAAAGCTGAATTGTTCAAACACTCAGTAAAGTTGAAATGTTCAAGCACTCAGTAAAGCTGAAATGTTCAAGCACTCAGTAAAGCTGAAATGTTCAAGCACTCAGTAAAGCTGAATTGTTCAAGGACTCAGTAAAGCTGACATGTTCAAGCACTCAGTAAAGTTGAAATGTTCAAGCACTCAGTAAAGCTGAAAAGGTTCAAACACTCAGTAAAGCTGAAATGTTCAAACACTCAGTAAAGCTGAATTGTTCAAGCACTCAGTAAAGCTGAAATGTTCAAGCACTCAGTAAAGCTGAAATGTTCAACCACTCAGTAAAGCTGAATTGTTCAAGCACTCAGTAAAGCTGAAATGTTCAAGGACTCAGTAAAGCTGAAATGTTCAACCACTCAGTAAAGCTGAATTGTTCAAGCACTCAGTAAAGCTGAATTGTTCAAGGACTCAGTAAAGCTGAATTGTTCAAGGACTCAGTAAAGCTGAAATGTTCAAGCACTCAGTAAAGCTGAAATGTTCAACCACTTAGTAAAGTTGAAATGTTCAAACACTCAGTAAAGCTGAATTGTTCAAGCACTCAGTAAAGCTGAATTGTTCAAGGACTCAGTAAAGCTGAAATGTTCAAGCACTCAGTAAAGCTGAAATGTTCAACCACTTAGTAAAGTTGAAATGTTCAAACACTCAGTAAAGCTGAAATGTTCAAGGACTCAGTAAAGCTGAATTGTTCAAACACTCAGTAAAGCTGAAATGTTCAACCACTTAGTAAAGTTGAAATGTTCAAACACTCAGTAAAGCTGAAATGTTCAAGGACTCAGTAAAGCTGAATTTTTCAAGCACTCAGTAAAGTTGAAATGTTCAAGGACTCAGTAAAGCTGAAATGTTCAAGCACTCAGTAAAGTTGAAATGTTCAAGCACTCAGTAAAGCTGAATTGTTCAAGGACTCAGTAAAGCTGAATTGTTCAAACACTCAGTAAAGCTGAAATGTTCAAGCACTCAGTAAAGCTGAAATGTTCAAACACTCAGTAAAGCTGAATTGTTCAAGCACTCAGTAAAGTTGAAATGTTCAAGGACTCAGTAAAGCTGAAATGTTCAAGCACTCAGTAAAGTTGAAATGTTCAAGCACTCAGTAAAGCTGAATTGTTCAAGGACTCAGTAAAGCTGAATTGTTCAAACACTCAGTAAAGCTGAAATGTTCAAGCACTCAGTAAAGCTGAAATGTTCAAACACTCAGTAAAGCTGAATTGTTCAAGCACTCAGTAAAGCTGAAATGTTCAACCACTCAGCAAAGTTGAAATGTTCAAACACTCAGTAAAGCTGAAATGTTCAAGGACTCAGTAAAGCTGAAATGTTCAAGCACTCAGTAAGGCTGAAATGTTCAAACACTCAGTAAAGCTGAATTGTTCAAGCACTCAGTAAAGCTGAAATGTTCAACCACTCAGTAAAGTTGAAATGTTCAAACACTCAGTAAAGCTGAAATGTTCAAGGACTCAGTAAAGCTGAATTGTTCAAGCACTCAGTAAAGTTGAAATGTTCAAGGACTCAGTAAAGCTGAAATGTTCAAGCACTCAGTAAAGTTGAAATGTTCAAGCACTCAGTAAAGTTGAAATGTTCAAGGACTCAGTAAAGCTGAATTGTTCAAACACTCAGTAAAGCTGAATTGTTCAAGCACTCAGTAAAGCTGAATTGTTCAGGCACTCAGTAAAGCTGAAATGTTCAAGCACTCAGTAAAGCAGAAATGTTCAAGCACTCAGTAAAGCTGAATTGTTCAAACACTCAGTAAAGCTGAAATGTTCAAGCACTCAGTAAAGCTGAAATGTTCAAGCACTCAGTAAAGCTGAATTGTTCAAGCACTCAGTAAAGCTGAAATGTTCAAGCACTCAGTAAAGCTGAATTGTTCAAGCACTCAGTAAAGCTGAATTGTTCAAACACTCAGTAAAGCTGAAATGTTCAAACACTCAGTAAAGCTGAAATGTTCAAGGACTCAGTAAAGCTGAATTGTTCAAGCACTCAGTAAAGCTGGAATGTTCAAGCACTCAGTAAAGCTGAAATGTTCAAGCACTCAGTAAAGCTGAAAAGGTTCAACCACTCAGTAAAGCTGAAATGTTCAAGCACTCGGTAAAGCTGAAAAGGTTCAAGCACTCAGTAAAGCTGAAATGTTCAAGCACTCGGTAAAGCTGAAATGTTCAAGCACTCGGTAAAGCTGAAATGTTCAAGCACTCAGTAAAGCTGAAATGTTCAAGGACTCAGTAAAGCTGAATTGTTCAACCACTCAGTAAAGCTGAATTGTTCAAACACTCAGTAAAGCTGAAATGTTCAACCACTCAGTAAAGCTGAAATGTTCAACCACTCAGTAAAGCTGAAATGTTCAAGCACTCAGTAAAGCTGAAATGTTCAAGCACTCAGTAAAGCTGAATTGTTCAAGGACTCAGTAAAGCTGAATTGTTCAAACACTCAGTAAAGCTGAATTGTTCAAGGACTCAGTAAAGCTGAATTGTTCAAGCACTCAGTAAAGCTGAAATGTTCAAGCACTCAGTAAAGCTACAATTCACATCTAGTTGACACTATTGTCGAAATATTACATGAAAAAAGGAAAGTAACCCTGATGATGAAATTCTCATTATTGATGAAACAAATGTATGGCCATAATTGCCTGCCTAGTTTTAATTGCCAGTTGTTTATGTTTGAATATCTTCTAAACATTTGGTAGAGACCAAATTATGCATAGACACATTATGCACTCGCATTACTAGGGCATATTATTACTTTGCTTTTAAGTAATTAACGTCATGTGAAACAAATCGTGTTTTTTTCCAAAGTAGCGAAAAATCCTACTCGACCTATAAGTACAACATGTTCACCCTCTGAGAATTGTAACTATAAATAACATCAGATGTCTCAGTTATCAATGTATATTGTATTTGTACACGTTGCTTTGTACCATGCCAGGAAGTCAATTCTGCGTGTTTGATATTCGCTGGAGTTTTTGTGTATAAACTTAATCCAATAATAGAAACGTTATGTCAATTCAATCTAATGAGGATATAAGTTCAGATATAGTTGGAATTGTGAAATAATTACTTTCAGCCATGGTAGTGTTGTACTTTAATATCGATTGAAATAATTACATCTCATTACATGTACTTGCTATTAACAAAACCCATTTCAATATTATTTGCGTGTTCTTCTACCAAATCACCCCAGGACACTTTCGTCTTCAGCGAGTTGTCCGCAGAATAGAATAGTTTAAATCCATTACCAGCAAGTAACTGATGGAGTAGTTTGTACTTTTTCATACCATCACTTGCCCCGCGATTGACCGGTATTCCACCGACATGTAGCTCAAACATAATCTGCTTAACTTTATTAAGGACACCAGACTTCAGAATCTCAACAAAAACACTCCATTCACTTCCTTCAATGTCGATCTTTAAAACATCAACAGTGTCCTAAGAAAATTAATAAAAAAAACACACATTGTATTATGGCCACTTTAATATGCTTATTTGGTAGGTTTTATTTTTTATTTCTAAAGTAATGTATTATTAACATCCCTGACCATTTTATTATTCTTCATACCCGGTATATATTATTCTTCATACCTGGTATATGATTTCAGCTATTAAAGTAGAACTACAATATGTTTTCGAATCATCATTGAACATTAACATCGTTGGTTTTAGTTGAACAGGGATCCTCTATCCCTGGGATTGCACCATGGAATCATGAGATTCATCTGATTGTTAGTCCCCGGACGAAGTCTGAAAACGGGGACTATTAATTTGACTTCCATCCGTGTGTTCGTTCGAAGTCATTTCTCAGACACCCTTTGACCGATCTCGTTCAACCTTGGCATACAGACAATGTATGATGACATACACGCCATTTTTTGTTATGATTCTTTCTCTGAGTTGAACAGGGTGATTTCAATCAAACTTTGTATAGTGATAGTGCATATTGGGTTGTAGGTGCACGTCACCTTTTTTTCGTGATTCGGTTCAAGATGGACGACTGGCGGCCATTTTGTTTTGTTTTTTGTGCTGATTCGTCCATAAGATATGTCCTGATTCAGTTCAAAGTTTGTACATAGTTACTATTCTTCAAGATAACACAACACCATGTTTTGTTTTGAGATTTGATCAAATTTGTCGAAATGGTGGCCATTTTGTCCAAAAAAAAAAGTAAAATTACATTCTGTAATATGTCCGAAACTGTTTCTTGGAGCTGAACAGAGCGATATGGCCTGATTCAGTTCAAGGTTGAATAAGGGATTTTCTATTAAAATTTGTATGATGACCTTACATATTAGGTTACGATGGAAGCCATATTTCTTTTGGAGATACTTGAACGATAACACCTGACTGGCTGCTTTTTTTCTTTCATGCTATTTCCTCTATAATATATAGTTCAATTCAGTTCAAAGTTTCCACGTAGGTACTATACTGACAGTAAAACAATCTATAATCTGCGTTAGTGTTAAAAAAAACATTGATCTTTCATTTCTACAGGTCACTTGTACTGAACATTTATATCGACTACTGCTAATACTAAACTGGGACTATGCAATATCAATGCTTGTTTCTACTATTAGCAGCTTTAAAATTAGTTAAAATAATCTTTTTCATACACAATGCTTGTTGTTTATATAACTAATCTGTATGCTTTTGTCCTATCCAGTAAGAATATAAACTGAAAATTAATTCAATAAACAACCCTGGACTTTACAATGAATGTTCGTACACTATGGTGTAAGTAGATAACAAAGATTTTACATATGTATTTATGTTTTTTTTTATCAGAATATTTACGTAGCGCTCCCTGTCGTCCATGGCTTCACTCCTATCGCGAATGCATCGAATGCAGTTACTTACGTGGCCAAGGAACTTCCTGAGTGAATCAAGTGTTCTGCATTTCCATACACCCTTATTTGTTGTCATATTATCAATGTTCTCATCCCATAGACCGATGTTATAAAACCATACATTCTCGGCATGTTTATGGTCTGGTTGCCCAATGCTGTAAACACAAATAGTAAATCTATGAATCGAATTGAAACAACTAATTGAATAATCAGATAGGGTATATAATGTATACAAATGTAGAATTCAAAACGGCTAATATCACCCTGTGGACCAGGTCTATGAATATTGTTACATTGAAAAAATATAGGTGTATAGGTGTTAAAATGCATGCATGGAGCATGCGCCCCTTTGATCGTACAATAAAGTATCGCTCCATAACCGATGACTAGTCAAATACGGAACATAATTTACTGTGAGCCTAAAATAATTATTTGCACATTGAAAACTCGACCACAATGTGTATAATGATGTTTACGACTACTGATTGACAACTTTGTACATGAATACCATCAGCGACTCCTTCGATACCGTCCAATCACCTAGAAATTACCTAATTAAAGCTTGGAAACGTCTCAGTTTGTACTCTGCGCAACAGTCAAAGTCGCCATCTTTGTTTATATGAGACCCATATATCTCGTGCATGCGTAGCGCGACGACTACCACGCTTTAAATAATTTACTGAACGTTATAAACAGTCCCAATCAACACTTGAAACAACACTTTGGTTTCAGAAAACAAAGACGAATAACAGCTGAGCTTCTTTATCATATTTTTCTATCATAAAATGAATGATGCGTGGGTTTTAATATGGGTCACACAATTGTGCGATGTATATACTGCGCTATAACAGTTTGTTTAGGAAGTCTGGGAATTAAATAAAATGTATGCTAATCTGAGATTTGAATAACATTCCCAGAAATGCACTATGGAGCGTTTGTCATATATGAAACGCCAACAATACGACTTCATAGTACAACTAAACTGAAAACAGCTTAAAGTATTAATTATTAATGATGCAAATTTTAAATAATATATTCATATGAACTAGTAAAAAATTAGAGATCATCATATACTAGCTAGTCACACAGTTCAATTGGGTAATGGTGTTTAGTGACATATTGCAGAATTTAAAAAGTAATACACGAATAGAATGTCCATACTTACGAGGGGTCAAATGAATACACCTTACAACCAAACTCTGCCATGTCGTCATCAAAACTCCAGTTATTGGCAATTCTATATAAACAAACAACAGAACATATGTCAGGAGGGAAATTCTCGCCTGTCTCTATGTCACGTCTGCTTGAGGTACCGGACCGGGAAAGTCACTTAAGCCTTACAGTCAAATAGACGCACACAACGAAATACGTTTCAATAGCTAGTCTTTAGCCACATCAAGAATGCCTCGAGGCAAACTGCCTCATCGGGGTTTCTGCCCAGCACTTACCAAGACTCTCTCGCCTCGTGGAGCTCTCTCCCTCTCTGTGACAAGGACTTAGACTGTTTATTAGTATCAAAATTAACCAATTACAGAGAAGTTTAAAGACTCTAAGGTGTGGCCTTCACACATAGCCAATCACACTAAGTGCTGGACACGTCATATCTATTGATTAATCGTTCACTATATTACTAACTGCAAATATCAACTGTCAGAAATAGCAGTCTGGATGGCGACGGTTATATCGTATTTAGTTCCAAATCACTGAGTCAAGTTCCGTCCAGGACCTGGCATGAGCCTAAACGATGACAAATATAACACAGCCATTCACTAGTAACCAGCTAAATAAGTCGGTCAACAAACAGATACGCGAAAATTAATTCATGACACAGACGTAGAATTGATATGCATTGTCGTGCACACAATTGTTATTACCAGTCGATTTTCAAAACAACGGCTACTAATTTTGAGACATTTAAAAGATACCCTTATTGAGAATTTACAATAACATTTAAATGATAATAGCAACTCATTTACCAAGTTTCAAAACTAACCCTATGGTTAAAATTGTACTTGTGGTTTGTAAGAACACATATTGTGATCTATGATACAGTCTTGTTCGACTTACTTTAAAGGTGATGTAGTTTACTGCACAATAATAATAGTAATGTTAGTGAATAATAAAACATTTAACACATTCGTCAGAACAAAAGGCAAAAACAAAGAAAAAAAATATGTGATCAATTTCATCCTAATTGTTATATTTTGAAATACTTCCGGAAACAAACATACATGCAATGTTTCAACCTAAAACCATCTATAAAGACACAATGCTTATTATCGACTGTATGCAGTACATTTATTAGAATAAAAGAAAATGCTCACATACGTAACCATTGTCAGTAAACATGCTGTGCATGTAGCGATAAATTTTAGTATTTTCAATAATAAACAGTTTTATATATTCATATATTTTGCGAATGTAGATACCATGTACCTGTCACAAGTTTAATAACCGGTGAATTACACATGCATGATGTTATCAATGCTCGAGTTAGTAAGCTGGATGACGCAGCGCTAGACAGGCGCTGATTACCTGTGATCTAACATTACATTTATATCCTTTACAGCTATTATTCTATTGGCGAAGCCTTAATGTTGAATTCCATTTAAATTGGTGATTACCGGACACCTATACAGATTTGCGTATATTTTAAACAAGCTTCTTTAAGTTTCTAATTATACACAATCAGTTAACTGTTATTCTGATATTTTATTAATACAATAAATTCAATATGAAAACAAATATTGAACGATAATTTAGTTTGCTACTTTTTCACGGTGAACACTAATGTATGTTAGTAACTTGTGTCGTGCTCACGCTCATTCAGTGATTGATTTATACTATTGGGGTTTGTGGACAGGTGGAATATTCGGTAAAAACGTCCACCGAATGATGCCTTTTAGATTTTCAGGGGAAGGAAAGAAACCGGAAGTTATTCTAAATAAGGTATGATAATATTGTTACTCCGTTACAAAACGTGTGGAAAGTGTAATTGATAGAGCCAGGGTTGGTAGTTGTGTACTGCTTTGTTATTTGCAGCGGCGTCTAATCATTTCATTATATGCGGGTTGTTACGATAACTGATTAAACTCAACTTAATGCATTTACAAGACCAGAAAGGTTTGAATTTCAGTAAAAACACGTCGAAATCACTTCTTCCTGTGGTTTTTACTATTCTTTACAATAACTATATTGTCGTTCTTTTTAAAACGTTATACTCTTACCTTATTAATGTTTATATTTAGGAATAAATACTAACTTTATTATGTGACCTGTTTATTGTATGTTATAATTACTGTACAATAGTGCAATGTGCTTGATCATAAAACGCATCATTTGATATATTTTACTTAACACTTCCCTAAATGATAATGTTTTTTTTCATAATATACACTTTATACAACACTTTTCAAAATGTGTTTCTAGTAAAGTCACTTTTAAAAGTGTTGTTATAATATACTCTTTATACATGTTTCTGATAGAAACACTTTTCAAAATCTGTTTCTAGTAAAGTCACTTTTAAAAGTGTTGTGATAATAAGCTCTTTTTATACATGTCCCTGGTAGAAACACTTTTCAAAATGTGTTTCTAGTAAAATCAAAGTTAGTTGATCAAAAAAAGTGTTGAGAATATAAGCTAATTTTTATACATGTTCCTGGTAGAAACACTTTTCAAAATGTGTTTCTAGTAAAGTCACTTTTAAAAGTAATGTGATAATAAGCTCTTGTTATACATATTTCTGGTAGAAACACTTTTCAAAATGTGTTTCTAGTAAAATCACTTTTAAAAGTGTTGTGATAATAAGCTCTTTTTATACATGTTCCTGGTAGAAACACTTTTCAAAATGTGTTTCTAGTAAAATCACTTTTAAAAGTGTTGTGATATTAAGCTCTTGTTATACATTTTCCTGGTAGAAACACTTTTTAAAATGTGTTTTTAGTAAAATCACTTTTAAAAGTGTTGTGATAATAAGCTCTTTTTATACATGTTCCTGGTAGAAACACTTTTAAAAATGTGTTTCTAGTAAAATCACTTTTAAAAGTGTTGTGTTAATAAGCTCTTTTTTATACATGTTCCTGGTGGAAACACTTTACATAATGTGTTACGTGCAAAAACCACTCAATTGCGATTTTTAGAGAAACACTTATAAAACACTTAAAGTAATTTTCAAGATGGAGACAAAAATGTGTAATATTTTAAAACAGTTGGATTTACAGTGTAGTTTTGAGGAAAAATTAATATGGCCAATCAACCCAATGCTAAGAACTGGAAAGGTATTTGGGTCGTATCCTCGCCGATAGGCAATACAAATTACCCCTAGAAAGTATTTGACGAAATGTTGTAAATGCTGAAATCATTTTATTTTCAATCTCCACAAAACATATTCACATATTGTGAAGAATCCTGATCAAACTGTATATGGCGTTTGTAATGAATGGGACTTTGATCAGTGGGTTCTGGAAGCTAGTCACCGCAAATGAAAAGAGGAAGCTGTTGAAGTTACTGCCAAGAAACTGGTTCAAAGCGTAAACAAGCTGATTTATCTTCAGATGTTTGTCCACCACGTCGTGCTGGTCATTCTGCAGCCGATTATAATTACTTAATTAATATGCACGGATCTGTCACATCAATATACTCGTCCGTTCATTCATAAAGATGGGCAGACACCGGGAAGACATTGGCCTTCTGTTGTGATTTGCAGCCGGGCGATTCAGGCAATTCGTTATACAAACATCGTACTAGTATTACAGACGCTATAATTGCTTGAGGATTTTCTTTTACATTGTTAAAAAGTATAAAGATCATTCTTTCCTCGAAATTTAACAATCCATGTTGGATATGACGAACCTGTTTATAGTCAACATTACAACAGTTAAGGTAGCGAGACTATTATTTGTGTTGAAAATTACGATTTTCACATTTATTTATTAATTGATGAAATGCACTATAAACTTTCATCTGATAAAGTCAACATACCATAGAATGTCATGTAAGTTGGTTAAAATGTTGATTTTCTGAATGGAAGCAAGGCAGCCTCAGTAGTGTTTTCCAAAATCAACAACACAGGTTTAATCTGTGTGCCTATAAGTTTCAAAGATAAACTCAAGACAAAGCAATGTTAGGATGTGTTATCAGTAGCTATCTGACACACACTGAGTGTTTCCAAACATTTGAGTGGTTTGTCTCCGCCCCTGTTTATTTTACAGATTATTCATTTGCATATGAATCTGTCAGACACAAGGTCACTCAGCCACTGAAAAAAAATCATTGATTTTGGTGTTTTCATCTGCCGATTTTATCCAATTATAGCTATCCCATTCCTTTATTTTTTTGGTTTCCAATAGCCTTACACATTTGGATGCCCCTACACATGTTAAAACAGACCTTGATGGAAAAACAAATTGATTGTGCCGATAAACAAGCTTGAAAATCTTTGCTGTTACTTCATGGACGTTTTCTAGGAGTTTATGTTTTTCAAAATACAAGGTCTTTAACAAAAAATAACGTATACTTATTGTCGTCGGATTAACACAAAATGTTCACAGATTTAAGGTGACAATGAGAGGAACTTGAATGTGTCCAGACTATTTCATCGATTATTTACCAACAAGTTGTGGTTTGAGTTGGAGGCAATGCGACTAAAACAGTAATTGAAATTCAGCACACTATTTTTTAAAACGCGTTGCTTGAATAAAACTGACCAGACACATTCAATTTACCAGACTATTGAACAACTAGGAAAAGTGAAAAAAATAATTCTTATCGCCAGCATAAATGCGTAATTATTTTTTTACAGAAAAAGTAATTTTTCACCTTTGATTGAGTAACGTGTTGTAGAATGCAGATACAGGCATGCAAAATACACTTGTGAAAAGCTTGAAGTCTGGCGATTCTAAAAATATATACTTTCCCGGGTCTATTTGTAGTCAATTAGTCACAATTAGAAGATGAAAACAAGTATGCAAATAACAGTCCCGCTACCTTAAGTGAGTGAAAGTATATAGATGACAGGCCATCATAATGATCTCGGTGTGTTGTTTTTGAAAATTTGCCCCATTGATGATTAATAGACCCGGCGTTATGCGTAAAATCGAATACAAACAGGACAAAACATGGCAATGACGACTTAGTCTTTTCCACGAAACGAAATAAAACTATATCAAACTTTTTAACGACATTGAAAATCGCCACGTCATAGAAATAAATTTCTCGAGAAGATTTAGTTTGCAGCTCAATAAATCATACGAGTAACTAACATGACAGCTCAATAAATAAATAAATACGAGTAACTATAACATGGCATGATCGCCATTTCGATTGACAAAACAAAACGAGCCAAACGACCCAAACTACCCCAACACGAGCCAAATAACTTAAAACTAGCCAAATGAGTCACAAACGAACCAAAATTGGACACAAAATCAAAAAGGGTAAGCGGTCAGTCATTTTTGAAAAGATACTTTCAGTTGGAGGCGCTGTTCCCATCTCGCTAATTAGCCGATGTCCCAGAAGAAGTCAACACGAGTAAATAAATCAAAAATCGTAATGAATATATGCACGTATGCAAATAATAAAATTAATCACGATTAATCAAAAGATATGACGTATTCAGTACTTAGTTTGATTGGCTTTATGATTGAAGGTTACGCCCTAGAGTCTTTTTACTGCTTTGTAATTGGTTAGAGTTTTGAAAATGAATAAAGAGAGTTTGAGTTGGTCTTGGCGAATACTCCACGACAGACGCAGTCCGAGAGAGTCCAGGGGCGAGCCTTGAGGCAGTCCAGTCTTGGGCGAGTCTTGGGTCAGCCTTGCGAGAGTCTTGGGGATTTTTTCCCCAGGGCGCTGTGTCTGATAGAGTGCTCGATTGATCGACTAAGACGAGAGCTGAAACGTATTTCGTTGTGTGTGTCTTATTTGACTGTAAAGTTAAAGTGACTTTCCCGATCCCGTACCTCAAGGGGACGAGATAGAGAGACGAGACGAGATTCCCCCCTGGCAAGTGTGGAGAACCCGAGAGAAGAGAATTTCCCCCTGATAGCTAACCTAAGTTTTCCAAAAACAATTAATATTTGGTTTGTGGCGTAATTTCAATGAATTAATTAGCAGTAAGCAATTTAGATTTAGAGTTTAGCTGTAATTTTCAAAGCTTTACCTGTAGTAGTAACATTTGATTTAAAAAAAAAAAGGATTTTGAAATGGGCGGCTAAAAAAACTACTTTTATGTTTAGAAAGAACTCCCTGCGAACGGGGCCAACGCAGCCAAAAACCGTTCTCGCATGAATGATACGTCACAATTCAACAAGCAATGCTCATAATATCGCCCATTATATCATGAAATCTAGGATACCCCGCCACGTGTAAAAGATGTTTTATGTCATTCCCTTTAATTTTGATAAACACTGGTTGTAAACGTTATGTGAATGAGCATAGTGGGCCCTCTTCTGGGCATATCCAATGCCACATAATTAAAGCATTTTACTAAGGCACAAAGTATATGTATGATGTAATCTTTCCTGCATTACATTGTCCCAAATATATTATATAACTGGACACATATGTCGGTTGACGTTGACTGTATCTGTTCAGTATATGTAATGCAATGTGGATACAGTTACGTATATATGTTACCAACACACACGTTTAAGGTGCCTTACATTGACAAAAATGGGTGTTATTGTATTTTTTGTGACGTCACACCTACCACGGTAACTATGTCACTACCCTATTGGAAAAAACGTTAGGTTAAAGTTTGTAGTTGCTGCATTGCATAGCAAAAATCATAATATTTGTACGCACTGAATACGTCATACAATTTACTTTCAGGGAAACGCGATATAGGGTATAAAAAGTATTTTCAAGGAACGTTACCCATTTGCTTTTTCCCCAGATCTTATGAATCAAAACGGAGTACACATCAGATACGAAATTCACGTCATGCCACACGTCAGTCAGTCGCACCCTCAAGTAATGTTATGTTAAATACCAGAATACCTTGTGATCTGAATTGATTGTGTCGATAATAAAGGCTACAATCGTTGTTTTATAGTTATTTTCTTTTCTATCACCTGTTTTGTCGTTAGTGGCTAGTTCGTCGTAGTTGTGCTGCTTGAATGGAATGATCACTGTGACATTTGACCTATTAAATTATTACCAGTTTCAAAAATAACATTACCACTGGAGTTTCGTAGCCTGTGGCAGTGAAACTGCTCTACATGTCATGTGACGTATTATGACAGCCATAACACCTTGGCATCCGACTAACAGTTTGAGCGACATGGAAGTAAATTTCACTCCCAAACAATAGTTAACCAAGAGCGATACTTGGTGAGAGAGTAACACACATTTTAACACATCTTCTCATCTTTTAGCAGACGCCAGGCGAGCTCATAAGCCAACTACTTCAGATAGTTGCACAAACTAATAATATATATATACCGTTTTAATTGAGTACGGAGTCTGTGGGCATAATGGTAAATAGTTTGTGTATGGTATTGAGTTGGCATCAGTTGGCATACTTGGCACCATATCACTCAATGTATCATGTCGCATAGGCGGATGATTGCGGGGCTAATGTAACATATGACCAATCGCGGTCATCTCATAATGATCGAGGATGACGGATCAATAAGATTTAAACACATTTTATCCTTTTAGTGTTCTGGGTTATATCAATGTAAACCCGAGTACGCTCTATTTGTTCATGTGACATATAAAAATAGTGTTAAAATAATTTTGTTGCATGGACGCATTTAACTAACCAGTAGAAAGCGCGACAAGTGGTGGCCACCAGGTATGAGGCAGAAACAATCGACATAACGTTTCACGTGACACCCTTTACCCCTTTGAGCTTTTAGATGTTTAACAATCATGCGCGATGTGCGCAGTGATATTTATTCTATCGGGGATTTTCCATTGACTAGATTTTGTCAAAACATATACAGAGAACATTTTACAAAACAAACGTTTAAAAAATAACTTACTCCTATAAAAGAGCGGAGACAATATTACAGCTGCTCCATCGTGAACAAATCCAGTTCAAAACTTAAGAAAAAAGTAATTGTCTTCCAACATTTCTAATGTTCAACTCTATATTTTTTATAGCGCCATCCACAGTGATTCAGACAATTAAATGGGCGAGTCCGTTTTTCGATCTAAGTACAACAATCCCCTCAAATTTCGTTGCTTATAAAATCACCCCAGCCAAATTTACTGGTCGCTCTTATCACGAGTTACAACGCAATTTTACAACGCGTAAGACTGTCTTTTATAACGCATTTTAATTTGAATATAATTTTACAGTATTTTTATTCTTACTAGACTAGTTTTTTATGCCTTTTGTTTGTTTTTCCATTTCCAGTACAGCTTGGAAATAGTAGGTTCAGACTTTATTTATGTATTTAATTAATTATTGCGATGCCTTATTTAATTAGTTAATGTAATGGTTACTTCTTAATAATTATCTAGTATAGTGTTTATTTTGTTAAAAATTATTTATTACTTAAAATTATTATGAATTAGTTTGTTTATTGTGTTATAATTATTTAGTATTTACTTGCTCATATTATCAAGAGATTTTTATTAATTTATTATAATGTTTGGGGATAGGCCCCCAATTGCCAGTTCCAAGTATCCTTTCAAAAATGTCTGATTGTTTATCCTTTTTATTTTGTTCTTAATTTTGGTTCGTTTGTGACTCATTTGGCTCGTTTTTGGTCCGTTTGGCTTGTTTTTGGCTCGTTTTGGAGTTATCTGGCTCATTTCGGGGTAGTTTTGGTTTTTTGTCTCGTTTTGGGTCGTCCATGTTTTGTCAATCGAAATGGCAGTCATGTCATGTTATAGTTACTCGTATTTATTTATTGAACTGTCATGATGTTAGTTACTGGTATTTATAGAGCTGCAAACTAAATATTCTCGAGAAATTTATTTCTATGTCGTGGCGATTTTCGATTTCGTTAAAAACTTTAGTATAGTTTTATTTCGTTTAGTTTCGTGGAAAAGACTAAGCCCGCAATGACATCAAAACATCGCGTAGGATTCGAAAAACGCAAAAGTAATTTTCACGCTGCAAAAGTAATTTTTACCATGCGTCCCAGAAAATGCAGAATCCGAGAGTAACTACCGCAACCACAGAAATTTTTTTTCAAATAAAAGGTAAAATGTCACATAGTCTTTCGATTTCAGCGAAATCATTGAGGTCATCTTTATGACAACTTGTTATTTTTTTTTAACAATTCGTGGTTTATTATTATTAGACATTTTGTGTAAATATTTATTTTCAATACTGACTTAATGGCCTATAACTTTGACTAAAATTGTGAATGAAGGGTCAATGTAGGACACGAGGTGTACCATTTTCGACTGGGTTTTCCGGCAGATAGCACTAAGGTTGCTTTTTAAGGGGAAGCTTACATAGGCAATATTTAGGTTGAACGGACACTTCTAGCATTTGGTCATTCCCCACAACACATCTCCATTCTCCCATTCTATTATATTCATACAATACTGTATGAAATTAGACACACCTGACGAAAGGGTTACAGGTCGATATTCCGAGGGTTCATCTAGTAGTCCGAGAGTTTTTTTGTCCGAGGGTTCATCTAGTAGTCCGAGAGTTTTATTGTCCGAAGGTTCGATAGTCCGAGGGTTCATCTAGTAGTCCGAGAGTTTTATTGTCCGAGGGTTCATCTAGTAGTCCGAGAGTTTTATTGTCCGAGGGTTCGATATTCCGAGGGTTCATCTAGTAGTCCGAGAGTTTTATTGTCAGAGGGTTCATCTAGTAGTCCGAGAGTTTTATTGTCCGAAGGTTCGATAGTCCGAGGGTTCATCTAGTAGTCCGAGAGTTTTATTGTCCGAGGGTTCATCTAGTAGTCCGAGAGTTTTATTGTCCGAGGGTTCGATATTCCGAGGGTTCATCTAGTAGTCCGAGAGTTTTATTGTCCGAGGGTTCATCTAGTAGTCCGAGAGTTTTATTGTCCGAGGGTTCATCTAGTAGTCCGAGAGTTTTTTTGTCCGAGGGTTCGATATTCCGAGGGTTCATCTAGTAGTCCGAGAGTTTTATTGTCCGAGGGTTCATCTAGTAGTCCGAGAGTTTTATTGTCCGACGGTTCGATAGTCCGAGGGTTCATCTAGTAGTCCGAGAGTTTTATTGTCCGAGGGTTCGATATTCCGAGGGTTCATCTAGTAGTCCGAGAGTTTTATTGTCCGAGGGTTCATCTAGTAGTCCGAGAGTTTTATTGTCCGAGGGTTCATCTAGTAGTCCGAGAGTTTTATTGTCCGAGGGTTCATCTAGTAGTCCGAGAGTTTTATTGTCCGAGGGTTCATCTAGTAGTCCGAGAGTTTTATTGTCCGAGGGTTCATCTAGTAGTCCGAGAGTTGTATTGTCCGAGGGTTCGATAGTCCGATGGTTTAATAATCTATAAAGTATTTATTGTTAATACATTTTCTAAATGACGAACAAACTAATTGACTAAGAAAACTCTCAAACAAATTGTATTTATAAACTGCCATTGAAATTCTGTGAACCCCAGAGTTCTCTACAATATAAAAGGTTTAGTAGGCGCTTCTTCTTGTTAGTGTGTAAAGTGTGGCTGCGTTCCTTTATAGAGTGAATCTGTGCCCTGTGTATCATCGGTTGGCATACACACTAAAATACAAGCTAAATACGACAGTTGAGTAACAAAACATCGTTATAGTCTACACACAGTATCCGACTTTTACGCGCTGTGCAATGTTAATAAAAACATAAACACATCTGTTGATGATTTATTGTAAACGACAATAACGATAGACAAATGCGATGACTTGCCTCGCC
The DNA here is from genome assembly GCF_978046115.1 of Saccoglossus kowalevskii. Lineage (NCBI taxonomy): Eukaryota > Metazoa > Hemichordata > Enteropneusta > Harrimaniidae > Saccoglossus > Saccoglossus kowalevskii. The sequence continues at coordinate 2,448,089 of NC_140644.1, forward strand.
TCGCCTCGCAACGTTATGTAAATTTTTCAAATACCATTATCTTATGTTTTAATTGGGGGGGGGGGGGATCGCCGCACAGAACATGTTGGCTCTGGTCGGATGCCCTTACCGTGACACCAGTCAAATATATCTCGGTCTTCTGCATGGGGTCGACCGCTACGACGCCCGATGCAGAGTCACTGTGTTGGTAGGTGTTACTCGGGTAGCATGCGTCGCCATCTCATAATGACACTACGAGGTGACACGTGATAACGTCTGGTGTGACTCTCACTTCAAACGGCAGTCTCAAGTCTCATTTTTTAGTATTAATACAAGGTCAACATGCATGAACTGATCTAACGTTTATTATGTGTTGTTTATTTTACTTACTTTGTATATTTATTGCTACATATTGGATTGTGTATTTATTGCATGTACACATGTTTGGGATATCCTAAATATTACAATATTGTAAGTTAAGTTTATTATATAACCAATCATTCATAATGTAAGTTTCACAGCGGGTTCTCCACTCGCTGGCTTTCGATTGCGATAGGTGTTGTACCTAGCTTAATCTTGGCCAGCTATGGGGTATCTGGGATGGCACAGTGTGGGTTATTATAATTAAATATTTAAATGGATATTTATGTCAATGATTGTGTTTCCTAGTAAGAAAGTGTGGCTAGTTTGAATTTTATTTATGGCCTCAGCTAGTTTTGGCATCTGTCACCTAATCACGTAGCAGAATCAACATTATAAGTTTATATTGTCGTGCATCAGTTATTAACTACTGATTTACAGCAGCCGTGTAGGCTTGTTTTCGATAGTACGTGTCCAGCATTGTATACAAGTCAATTGCGTTGTCCCTTCTTTTGTTTTGTAACCCAACTTTACATTTTTAGCCGATGTCAATGAAGGATTTATTGAAGCTTGCCATGTTTTGTGATTTGATTCTGAATGGCGTTACTCATACACCTTCCATCAATACAGTGCTAATGTTTGTTCTAGAGCTATGCGAACAACCAGGGTAGCAATAAACAATAAACACATGTTTTTTTTTTTGCTACCCTGTTATATAGTAAAATCAACATAGTGATAATACCTACCCTACTGAGTATACAATGCATGAATTGGAATCAATGTGTACATCCATGCAGATAAACCATCCTCCATCCCGTGGTGCTGCATAGCCCATTCTCTTCATATTTTTACAAGTGTACTCTTGAGTTGTGACATACTTCAATAATGATCCCCACACTTCATTCTTATCCGTGTGATTAATATTCATCTTGCTTGCTTCAACGTTATTTTCTCTCCTCTAAAACAATAATACATTTATACACTGTTCTAAGTATGTCTGCTCTTCAATAGCCACAAATTATTATATTTTTAATATCAGTGATTCAAATTAAAATTATGTTTTATCTTAAAAAACTGAATAACTTACTTCATGGAAATGTTTTTATATAAATCTACGTGCATTTGGAGCAAAGACGGTGTGCCAAAGTTACCTGGCGGTCATTACATACATATTTAACTACGAGAAACAAGTTAATAAATGTAAATGTACTAAATGTATCACACCTAAGATAAATGTACATTCTATACATGTGCATGTATACTGGCCCTACCATGTCGCAGTAAAACAGTTTATTAAAACACAGTCCCTCTAACCCCGGTCTGGATACGACTAGCGTTATTTTGTATCGAACCGCATTGCGGGTAAACAAACCGTTCTCACCCGGGCAGAGGGAGTCATGAAGTCAGACAGATTACGATACCGTTAGAATATTCATTAAACTCGGCAAATTTACCGTCATGCAAGGCGATACCTCATTGTATGACTTCACTTTGACCTCAAATTAAGGCAACTACAACGTAAACAAACATGTAAACAAAATTAGCACTATGAAATGTTGGGTTTTTGATTCCTGATATGCATCTAAACCAGCCTACCAGCTCATAAACATCCAGTTCCTGCTATGTAAAGATTAATATCGGAAATTGCGATCATCTTCTAGTTTTAATAGGGAAAAAACGGCGCGTACCAACATGTCGATTTCGCTAAACAAATCTTGTTAAAATGACGCTGTTCATGTTAACGTGGTCGATCGAAAAACCTGTGATATTTATGATTCTTGGGGGGGGGGGTTCATAACAATTCAAGTCAACTAAACAACAACTAATGACTTTATTCTATGCAAAAGTACAAAACAATGCTTTAATGTTTGTATATAAATGAGTTTTTTTTAGAACAGAATAGCGTACATTGTCATTTCAAAACGTTGCCATTTGCATTTACGATCGAAAGAGCCTCCATAAAAATCGCCCAATTTAACATTAATAAAATTCTGTGTGACAAATAACAAATCAGCCCACCAATTTTTAATGATATGTGTCGATCATAAAATGTCAAAATCGGAGACAAATATTGGTTTCGCGACGTGAAGGGTAAATAAAATAGAGTTCATTTCAATCACCCCAAAAGTCAAACACGAACAATTTCTGTATGACAATTTGTTGCGAAAATGTGTCGCTGCTGGTGAAATAGATAAATTAGACAAATACTCGTCGGCTAATATGACCTTATACAGATATCCTGATTAAAAAAAATATGTGAAAAAGCTCAAATAAACAACTAAGTTGTAAAAAAAACTCATAGCACTGACGATATCAAAAATAGTGACTGACTGTCAGGGGATAGATGGACTGTGATTAAAACTTACTTCAATATTATCCAGATTGTCCTAATTTCATCGAAATCGATATTGTATGTCATTAAATGGGTAAATTTGATCTCAACAGATCTAAACTGACGTACGTCGACTACTGCGAACAATATTTAGGTCACTGATTGTGCGTACAATAACCTAACAAAAATTAGAATTTAAACTGAAATCAAAGCTAAATGCAGTTCAAGATGGTCTTACAGATAGCGCCACCAGACGACCTCTTCCACTGTAACAGTTTATTTTAAAGCACGTCTTTGTGGAAGGTAAATTACAAAGTCTTACCTGTGGTGACGGTAACCTGTAATGATCGTCTTCATATTGCTGCCATGTTTTACCTACAGTAAATGATACATATATTTGTTTTATAAACTTGGCTTAAAAAGTACTTTTCTAGACAAGTGACGGTCTTAGTACATGTATTCTGCAGCGTGCCGTAATTTTGCGGGCTATTTCCATCCTACCATGTAAGGAAATGCGAATTCCAAATATGGAATGATTACGTGCGTAAGCGTCCTCTAATAATAAAAACAAACATGGCTGCCATCAGGGTTTGACCGGACTCCACATAAAGAACTTTGCTGATTCTGTTCTAAACTTGGACGGAAAAGATGTATAATAATAAGGTTATTACGAGAATACCTCAAATTATGCACTCAGACAGTACGCCGCACATCGACCTCTGCTGTTGATACTCTGCTGTAATAACCTCATATTATCTTGCACAATTGGCATAAGTAACATTAACCACAATAAATAAAAAACTGTGCCTAGGCACTGTGCCCTGTATACAAATAGAGTTGCAATCGGAAACGAATAAAATAGAGGGTATTTATGAAGAGAAAATGGGGTAGCAAGTGTTAAAGGAAAATACAGTTTATTATTGTGGTAAAACATTTTTACAGGCCGTACGTCGCACTGTGACGTCATTTGGTTATATTCGCGCCGCGTGGACTTACCGGAAACCTTATAGAAACCTCGGAAAAGCAAAAAGATAGAAGCCCGGGTCGGGTCATTCTTGTTGCCAAGTTGACGATCATTGCTATTTTAAAAGCCACGCAAAAGTGTTCTTCGTATAATTAGGTACTTGTATGCAAGTGAATTCACCACACAAAACATAATAAATTCGGCCGAATTTGGTTAACGGCCAACACAGATAGTTTGACTGTGATTTTTTAGGTCATTTTTTTTAAGAGTCTGAATCAGCTTGTCTCATTATTTCTCATTATTTAGATTCAAGATGGCTGCCTCTATATAATAAATATCGGTAAATTGTCATACGCCAGCTGACAGTGGACTGGTGTTACCAGTAGTAAAATCACAATAGACGCTGGATGATGTTTGTCTCTGAAATTCGCTTTAAATTTATATATATTGTTATGGTATGTTACCTTTGTGCTGAGGGTATACAATGCTTGTAAGAAAATGCTGTAGGAGATGAATACTTTTTTTTATAACTCGCAAAGACATGAGCTAATTGTATTTGAATATATCATGTTATCGAACACCCAAATATTTGTTATATTATTGTAATAACACACTAAAGTATATATCTGGTCAGTTTTTACACATTAGCATTCAAATATAATATAATGTGAAAGCATTATATTTTTAGTGACATTCCGTTCTATAAAACTGATCTTATCCAAGCCCGCCACACAATAGGCCACTGTGATGGGTCACACAGGAGACAAGGGAAATCACATATTTTCCGTCAAGCAAATTTTAAATGATGCACGTGCAAATAATGTGATTGACCACGCAAGTTCACCAAATGACAAAGTATGCTGGTGGTAACGATGAGCACCAAGAACAGCTCCCCCCGGTTCGTTTCCTTATGTACTGTTTCCTATACAGCTTATCAGCAAATTCCGGCTCTAACTACTATTATAAGCTTCAAACCAAACAATTCTCAATAAGAATGTAAGCTAATTAATGTTCTTTGCACTTTCGAGGCAATGCTAAATTCATTGAAATGATTGTTATTACAGAGAACATATACGAATGTCACATCCAACCCTGGAAGTGAGAAACGATACCTGTTCCTGCCAGTACATTAGATGACAAGATAAAATACTGTATAGAAAAAACTTACCTAAGTTAAATGATACTATTATAACAGTTAGACACAGGGTACACAGAATAATTGTCTTTTTCATTGCAACCATTGCGGTACCAACATGAGCTAATACCAATAATGCCGAGTTCTGGATGTTTGGACTATTCAGATGTGCCAGCCGGTTAAGTTGTTACCCACAATTCTCACGTTGCCTGTAGCAAGCTTAGTAAATTGAATGTTTATTTGTTACAGATTAGGCTTGTAGCCATACATATGAATATTAGTAGTTTATGACACACTATAGGGAAACCATGAGGGCGCTGTTCACCATGTGATGGAATGACGTCATACGGAGTGAGATGACTTCACAATGGGGATCCGCGCATAAATGATGACGTCACAATGGGTACCGTGCATAAATTATCATAAATGTCGTACAAAGCCGTGAAGGGGGTCATTTGAATGAGGATGACGTCACAATGGAATACTGCAAATACACTTGCATAAATAAAATATATTTGAATACGAGGTGGTAACGAGGTCATCGTGAATACATTTGCATAAATTGCCATCATTTTTTTAATTATTTTTTTTAATTGGACGAGCATTGACGTCACGAAAGATTTTTCAGAATATATTGTAGAGGGCGCTCACACACACACACGTAAACGTACACACACACACAAACACACACACATACGCTCATAAATACACGTAATTTTAAAAACTAACGGAGTTAAGGGTAAAACTAGATCAGTTACATAGAATATTTTTTTTGAGTAAATAATCAAAAAAGAATGGATTAAAAACTGAGTATTATAAGAATAAGAATGATTTTATTAGGAGTAATATTAATAAGAGTAATAATAATAATATTGATAGTAATAAACATGAAATTTTAAAATGGTTGAAAAACATAGAGTATACATTTTCAAACGCGGTTAAGTATTCACACTGAGTAATATAAGAATACATTTGTTCTAACATGATAAAGTTTCAATTATAATAAAAAAAACGAGAAAAAACGAGTAACATCGAAAAGTCAATACACACTTTTTCTGATCAGAATCGCTCATCTGTGATAAAAAGAAAAAGAGAAATCGATAGTTATATAAAGAGAGTATACATGAGAAATTTCAAAAGTATAAGTCACCTAGTAAAACTGCGTGGGAAAAAATATCCGGTAAAGTTTTCGATATATCTGTTCAATAAATGTCATTCAAATGTCTATCACGCGTTAAAGAGTCAGCTACGGACTTCATAGGTTCCCCTCATATTGACCACACACTGTAGAGAATGGGGCTTGTAGTATTTGATGATTGTAGATCCATGAACAAACGTTTTTATCGAGAAATCTCTTAAATTCCACGTAATAGGGTTGACTACTGTACGCGTCAAAATATTCTTCGCGGTAGGGATCCTTCAGATAAAATGCTACCCAATGTGTCCCGCCCCCGCTACTGTAATCGGTGTTTGATACAAATGCTGTGGGATACTCCAACCCTTTTGCCTTAGGCATAAACGCCGAAGAACACATTTCTAGTGTATGGATTAGTCAACAGAATACGATCCAGTTGATTCGTGTCCATCGCAGCTAGAAATCGGTCAATGCGTTTCTGATTCTGTCAATCTCGATAGCGTTGTCATATTCAGCATAAATCAAAATGGACACAGTTTTAGTCAATGCTTGTCTGAACTGAATCTCAAGACCAATCTTTCTTTCCAGTATCAAATTGAAGTGATAATTGCTGGCCAATTCGTCGGGAGTGAGGTCAAATGCGAAGATTGTGTACCCTTCAGGATATTCATCTCGAGTGATGCCGTTGCCTTGGTCTTGACCAATTTTATTTGTACAGGTAAACAGGGTGTCATAAGCCATGATGCAACTTCTGCCACCATCTGCTGTGAAGTCCATCTTCAATGGCTTTGCGGAAACTTGCTCGCTTCTAACATTGATGTATACACGTATCAGCGTTTGAGTCCCATGTTAGTGTCACCATCAGCGGCCCTCGGGTTTGCGAAATTCATTTTTCCAGTGGTGTCCTTCTCAAATATCGCTGCACCGATCTGCGTTGATTTGGCGTCCCCTCCATAATTCAATAGCGTTTCGATCATGGCTCTGTAAGAATAGGTGGGAGATGCGTCCAAAATCTGCTTTCCATTCAGGTACACGTCAATTACAAAATTACCTCCATTGGCATTCGTGATTTTAGCCTTGATATGCAAAAGCGTGGAAGCAATATCGATGTAGTCACTTCCGGACGAAGGTATTCGACTATATTTGCATTCGCAGAAGTGATCGTGTACAATAGCCATGATGTTCAGTCAAATTCTCCTCTTCTTAGCCTTGGAAGAAATGACACGTCTCGTTGTTGTCTTCTTCCTTTTGATGGTGCGTCCTCGCCCTGTTTGAGAGGGTTTTCCAAATATATTGCTCAATACTGAAGAAGTAATTTGACGACCAGCAGTCCTTGCTCTAGTTGAAGCCGCGTTCTTAAAGTTTTTCCCTTGTACAACGTCACCTAGAATACCCAAACCGACATCAAGCGCTGGTTTTGCCACTGCTTTCAGACCTTGTGGGGTAATAGAGGTGCGGCCGATTTTGACAATCCAAAAAACATACTTCCGATTCCATATCCGCTTTGCAGTCTTGCACCATAAATCTGATTTATGTAGTAATTTTTATAAACCCCCACGTGAGGAGTGTAAGGTCGATGTATGTTCATTTCCTTTTCTTCACACTAGCAAGGATGAGCTTTGTGAAAACTCAGCGTTACGATCAAACATCAGCGTTGAAATGGCACCTTCTCCTCCGCATCAGACCTTATATCAATCTCCACAGTCTCGAATGTTGACGTTCGAATCAAGAGAAAGTACAGTTTGTTGTAAGTGTGATAGAGAGAGGTACAGAGACGTCACCGACCATTTGGTGTTCGACTATATTGCAATACACGTAGAGTGAATACAAACTTCTAATGTCGGCAAAGTAGAGACTAGCGCGTCTTTCATTTGTAATTGTTGTAGCCCGGATTTAATTTCAGTTCTCCGTGATCTCTTAGATTGGGTGAGGCATCGTAAAAGATCCTATTTTCATTATGTACAATGTTGTACCACAAATTTGGGTAGTGGATATCGACCAACGCTACTTCCAAATTGCCATCTAATGAAAGCGTTCTCAGTAGTTTGACAGTGTATTTTGTCAATGTATTGTTCTGGAGCGAGGCATTACTAGGGAGCATCAAAAAGAAATCCAGACCGACATGATGGTCTTTGAAATGAATCGGGTCATCGTGTGTGAACCGTATTTATAAACATTGCAAGTCCCCGATCCAAGAATTAAACGAATCGTCATACTCTCGCCACTTAACAAAATATTCCACGCGGCCTTTACGTTTTCTATTGCACAGCACTTTCTCCACAATGTACGTTGCATCATCGTCCTTTACGATTTTCTGAAGGTCGTCTTTGTAGAAAGTACCTTCTAACATTTCACCGTTGTAATCTGAAATGTTGTAAACAAGTGGATGCGTGTTGAGGCGCCCAACAACCGTGAATACCTTTTCGGTCCAATTGGGCAAGTATCCTTTTTTGAAAACGTGTTTGGTTCTACTGGTTCTGACTCTGTCACCAAGTTTATAACTCGTATTCTTCTTCCCCTTTTTTTCTGTGCTTAGATCACCGGACAATAAGTTTCTGACTTTTTTCTGTTTCGCGTTGGTGACAAGTGAGGGTTTGGTATATATACTTTTGTGATGGGTATTGTTGTAAGAATGTACCATGTCGTCTAACACAGGCAGATAAGTTGATGTGTTGTTCTTTGTTCTTTCTTTCTAAACATTTTTCTCTTGATGGTTCTGTTGTACCTCTCCACAACGCTGGCTTTAGTCTCATTGCCTGTAGTAAAGAACTTAATGTCTTCGCTCTTGAGGTAGTTTTGAAAAAGTCTGTTGGTGAGTTCAGTTCCTCTGTCCATGTGCAAAACGTCGGGCGACGCCCCTTCTCGAGTATTTTTCGACATGCCTCGACCAAACTCGCCCCTCTCGCAGTGTGCATAAGCCAGAATAGATGAGTGATAAAACCACGTCCGATTTGGTAGAGCCCATGTCAATGTAATTGTTCAAGGTTCAAATGGATGAATGGTGGGAATTTCTCCAGAACACTGTAGAGTTTAAGTCGGGCATAGCTTGTCGTCATGGCAGCCAGTACAACGTTCGTATTGGGTGCTTCGGTAATCGCAGTGCTGGATAAGAACCATTTCATCAGAGACAAAAGAAAGATCTGTGACGTCCTTTGTACTATCCATCAACATTTCCAACAGTTTGGCGGCCGTTTCTACATACATGCTCTGTCCAAAGTTTGATGTCTGTCCCAGCTTTCCCAAGAACGAGTTGAGATTGAGCTTGGCGAGAGCTCTGAGGCCTGGATTGGTGGTTTTCTTGCTTCTGTCCAAGACGATACCTTCTCTTTTGCGGTACCTTTGGATATAGATGATTCAGTCTTCCTCGGTAGAACACCACTCTGGATAACAGGAAGACTCTTGTTTAATTTTCAGAAACATGTTGATGTACTCGATGAACAACCCTCCTTCTCCAGTCTCGGGTTTGTAGGTTGCCAACGTTGAACTGACTGGCAGAGAGTTTTTTTCCCATTAACTTAATTAAATTTTGATGTTGTTTGAAACATTCTTCATTCTTGAACAATCTGTAACAATTTCCGCATTTTTTCCCTCATGTAAACTCAAACACCCCGTCGGACACATGTCACACCCAATGCAATAGAAAACCAGTCATTTTTGTGATGACGTTGAAATGTTCGCCCTCCAGAAACAGATATATGTCTTTGGAACCTTCTGCGGCATCACCCACAAAGATGATGGAGTCAAAATAATCGTGCGACAATACGTGTATTCTGAAATCAGGTAACATGCTCGGGAATTTTTAATTCTCTTAGATGCCACATGGACCCTGTTCGACTCTGGCCTACCGTAAAAGTTCTCTAGCTCGGACGGTTTGAATAGAGTAATTCACCGTTTTCCTCTTCATAGAATTCCACATTGATGGTGGATTCTCGTCTTTTGTGGCGTGTGCCATGGCGACCACGATCGCTCTAGCGCAACACATTTGGTCATCGAAAACGATTTCAATGACAGATTTGGAATTTCTCAACCTGTCTGCAATTTTCGTATCAAACTGTCACTTCCACCCACGTGTTTTTCCGGCACCAAGGGGCATATCAACAGAAACCGTCCTGATGGTGATGTTTTCTTCAAGGGAAATATCTTGGTAAGATTGTAGAATCCTCTCCACTTTGGACATCACCTTGTCAACATTCATGTATGTTTATGGACCAGTTTGAGCAGTTGATGAAAGGCAGCGTGTAATACACTATGCACTTCATCAAATGTATTGGCTTTGGATACAAAACTTTTACGACCCAGTCCACTTACCTTAAACTTTTTGACAAAACGTTTTCCTTACTGACAAGATTGACATTAATCTTGCCGGTGATATTCTCGTTACTATCATCCGTGTCAGTATCACTGTAATAAAATTCAAAAATATTAAATAACTAAATAACTAAATAAATAACTAAATAAATAAATAAATAAACAAATAAATAAATAAATAAATAAATAAATAAATAAATAAATAAATAAATAAATAAATAAATAAATAAATAAATAAATAAATAAATACTATCTTTCGTAGGTGATCGCTCATGTGTGTCGTCTTCACTGAAGAAATAAGCGTTATATTATTTGTATTATTCATATTCATATTATTTACTAATCTTCACACGCATATCGAACGAATTATTTGTATAGTATTCGAGTAAACACCTGCTTATAAAACTACATTCATGTTCTAGGTCTGACAAAGTTTGAAGCTGTGTATTGCTCCCTCTGTAGGTCAAAGTTAAAAAACCATGTTTTATCTTGTGTTATTGTAAATGGTTATAAATAAATACAATAAAAAAAAAATCAGTTACCCATCATCTGAATTTTCTTCCATATGTCTGAAAATGAGAAGAGTTTTGAATCAGCTACAGTCATACCTAAATGGTTTCTCCAGCACTCTCATACAGGATGTGGTACCTTCAACATAAGAACAAAGTATGGCTACTGCTACACCACAAGTCGAGCCTGGCGATTCTAAAAAATTCGACTCGCCGTATTAAAGATGCAAAGTCGCGAAATCGCTAGCTACACCTAAATCATCTGACAGTGATACAACACGCCCGTCAGCTATTGAAAGTCCCACCATCGCTCCAAGAGGTGAGAACATGTTCACCTATCTGTTATGTCCTGTCAAAAATTTGTACGTAGCGGTGAATTCGTTTCGCCTGCGTACCTACATGCATCTTCATGAGTACTATAATGGCTACCCCACCAAGCACAGTGTATCCTTAACCATGAAACAGTTCAGAGATTTCAACGAAATTTTACCACAAATCGCTTTGTCAGGTATGTTTGTTTTATTTCAAAATATCCGTTGCTCATATTTCTAACCCCTTTGCCCCTGCTGTTATATAGATTTGTCCAGAGTGAACGCGACTACATGATGAAAGTGTGACCCCTCTCCCCCTGCTGTTATATAAAGATTCGTCCAGAGTGGGGTGGGATTTACAAGACAAAAAACATAATCCCGCTCGCTCTGCTATTATATAGATTCGTCTAGAGTGGCGCGACTATCAAAATCTAAGCAGTTAGTCAATTCGTTAGCGAGTTTGCAAACTGATTGCCCACTTATACTTTTGAGACTGCTGTCTGTTCCAATTATTTCCTACAGATACACTAAAACCATATCATTTAGAATATTCAAATATCTTAAGGCACTGCAGTCCTTTAATATTACTGACTTCATTCAGATTCCTTTAGATTATGATTGCTCTCTGTCACAGGGTTCGTCAGAAAGTCTATCAGAATTAGTCTATTCTGTTTATCTATACATGTCCAGCCTTTAGACAGTGTGTTTAATACAGCCAGGTAGGAAGATTTTTGTGCATATGTACACTTTGCGGTCAGGACGTCACGATGCCACCTAGGCATGCTCCTGGCAGAACATTGTAGTTTATAGACGCGTGTTTATGGAAAACGGCGTATTTGCAAAAACGTGAAAATTACTACCAAACAGTATCGCTGACTTTGCTGAAAAACATAATTGTGAATCATTGCCAAATTGTATAGGAAACTAACTTGACTGAATTACTGCCAGGTGGAGACATGATGTCACTGACCTGACTACTGTAACAAAGGATAGAAATAATCTTTGTCCCCATTCCTGCACTCCTCCTGGAGAAACCCCAGTGGAATTGGGAGAGCACATGTAGAGGCAGTCTTCCCTTGGCGACCGAGATGTGAGCAGGTTGTGGTTATGGTTTCTCCCTGCAAGTTGTGAGGAGATTCTGGCCATGCTGCGTGAGGACTGACCAAAAGAGTTCTACTAGGCCGATAATGGAAGCCACTAATAGTGATGTAAACATGCCAAGCCACTGAATATCGTGCTGACTAAAGACAAGGAAATCATCGATTTGATACCACCACAGGCTGACTACAAAGACCATGGCATTTGTTACCGGTAACTCATACACACATTCACATTAGTGTAGGGAATGCCAGAGGATGTAGTCATGTTTGTTATTATTATTGATTGTATTGTTTGGAGATAATTATTTATTGTACGTGCTAAGTATATTAAATCTATTAATTTTTACTTATATTGTGTTTTCATTACATGCGAGTGACGTTATACCCTGCAATTACTATATTACGATTCCAATCTGGTTATTTATCGAGAGGTCCCATGTGGCCCTGTTTGTGATGGGTAAAAAAAGAACCCACAATCACGGAAGGTGGGTGGTGTTCTTCACGGACAGGATTGTTCGTGCTGATTAACCTCGTGACTCTCTCTTTCTAAATTCAAATATGGTCCTGCTGATCATTTTGTGACAGGCGATCTAAACATTATTGAACATGAAAATCTGTGCAAGGTAGTTTCATATGGACCCAAGTTTAGAGAAGCCCAACACATCAACTGGAGCCATAATTTTAAGATCATCGTGGACTCTGTTGAAGAATATGGCATGAAGTGGACAAAAAGAGAAAAAGTTGAGCTTGACAGTCTTTCTGAATGGGTTAAGTCGATTAGATCTTTGATACTGAAATGCATTCACAAATTAAAATCTTGTGTAAATAGGAAACCTAAGTCAGTATTTAAAGATCCTAATGCGCTAAAATCTTTTTTTCTGCCATGACAAGTATGTTGTTGTTCCTGCAGATAAAGCTTCCAACAACATTGTTATTACCTGTAAGTTGTATTACTACACAAGGTTTATTCAGGAACTAGGGTTAACCCATACATCTGGTAATCCTACTGAGGAAGAAATCCTGGCGAATCACAAGTCTTTCATGGTTTCTCTTAAAATACCAGCCAGAGTTAAGAATGATGACTTGCCCCGCTTGTATTGGATACCAAAACTACACAAAACACCATACAAGGACAGATTCATTGCCGGTTCTTCTAATTGTTCAACTAAAGAATTGTCTAAAACATTAACTACAATACTGTCTGTCATTAAAGAAGGAATTCTAAAGTACCGTAACACTGTCTTCTTCAGGAGTGGTGTAAATCACATGTGGATATTGCACAATTCTAAAGAACTTTTGGAAAACCTCAGATCTAGATCTTTATTTGAAATAAAGTCCATTAAAACATTCGACTTTTCCACGTTATATACTACAATACCACATGGTAAATTGAAATCACGATTGATAAGATATTGTTCATCAAGCATGTTTTCATAAGAATGGTTCTTGGCGATATAAATATATTGTTCTAAACTAAAATTCCACTTTTTTCGTCAAGAATGAAACTAATGCCACCACTTTTTACAGTGAAGAAGACATTGTCCTCACGCTTGAATTTTTGATAGATAATATATTTGTTAAGTTTGGAGGACATGTATTCAACAAATTATTGGAATTCCAATGGGAACCAACTGTGCTCCCTTGTTGGCCGACTTGTTTTTATTCTCGTATGAGACCGAGTTTCTTCAGATTTAAAGAAGCTAAATCTTTTAATTTTACATTTAGATATATTGATGATGTTCTTTCCATCAATAATTCAAATTTTTGTGATTCCCACAGAACTAGACATTAAAGAAACTACAGAATCAGCTTCCCCGGCCTCATACCTTGACATCATCGCCAGAAATGGGTGGACAAGATGGCCGACTTCCGCCCGGTGCCAGTGCTCCTCTACCCTAGAGAATGCATTGCATAAACATATATTAGAACAAAATTTAATTTTGAGTTTATATTTGTCATTGTTTCACTTTTGTGTGCTTTGTAATAGAAAGGTGACGTTCTAAGCATTAAACATGTTATAGATGCTTCCATTAAAGCTCTACCATTAAATACCCAACTTGTCGTAAAACCTGATGAAAAATTCTACACTTACCCAGTGTATTACCAATAGACGATGTGTATTTGTATGCTAGACTCTATTGTTAAAAATAGGAAAATGCCGTAACATAGGCAACTCTTCAATTTGTTTGCTTTGTTCTGGATACTTTCTGGTTCAATGAACATGGCGACGCAGTTGGCGCAGTTGTAGATGCAGTATTCGCAGCCCTAATTAGTGTTGAAATTCTTGCATTTTTTTACACAGATGTACAATCCAGTTGTAAGCAAATATAACTGTTTTAATCCAAATAACAACAGGAAGTTACATGAATCAAGATTTATTTCAGATTATGTCTGATATTTCATGTGAAACCACGCCATTTTTCGAACATGAACCACTAAAGCCCTGAGAACAGTCCTGTAGGTTGACCTCCTTTTGCTCATCATTCGGCTCCCACAGTCCTGAGAAGTCACATAGACCGAGAATTCGACACCCACCTACACATTTATGGCGGAGAACCATTCTGCAGTTTTCATGATTGTAACCAGTGAAAACATCTATCGACCAATCTAGCGATCACAAATACCTTTTTGTGGTCGGAAAATGAACCTACAGTACTGGAACGTTAGCGAAAGCTAGTTTTACTCAACGAAACAACGTTTTGTTAAAAAATAAGTCAAGAACAAGATGGCGGCGTATATTTTCGGTTGACGTCGGAAAATGTCGATTTGATTGAACCTACTGGGAAATCTTATGCAATTTCGCTTCCAGCTAAGAATAGTTAGACGTATCGACCTGCTTATTTTTTAACTGCAAAGCTGAATGCCTTTTAAGTCGCCCGATACCTTCCTTCACAATAGTGTTGAATTCCCGGTCTATGCGACTTCTCAGGACTGTGGGGCCGAATGATCAGCGGAAGGAGGCCAACCTACAGGACTGTACCCAGGGTTAGAACCACTATCACCATACTGATTTTGGTGCTAAAGGTCAGACCACAAGATCAACATATTGTATGGCAGTTTTTCCTTTTTATAAAGGAATTTACATACCAATCGCCATTGACGACAACAATGATATTCATAAGATTATAAGTATATAACAGATGGCTGTTTTCAATGCCATATTAAGACTGTACCAAAGAGTATCTCGTCCTCTGGCAAACATAATCATTTATTACATGGCTCCATATGATCAGCTAACAAATACAAGTGTGCACAGAACAAAGGAAACGAAAGATTACCTCACTTACTAATGTTTCCAACCCACATCTGTGAACTACTTAACATAACAATAAACTCTTATTAGGCTAAACAATAGACCTTTAAAGTCTATGATATCATCTGTTGTCTCGAATTTCGCATGTAATTGTAGTCACTGCAATGGGATGGACAGGAAATCCCTACTTGGCCAGAGTCTATTGTCAATTTCTGACAATGTTATCTCGAATTTGACAACAATGGTCATCTTTCTATCAGACTGTATGACAAAAGAGATGATTTTATTTTCACTATCATCAATTTTCCAAACATTAACAGCAATATACCTGTTTCACCCCGCTTATGGCGTTTACATATCTCAGTTTATCCGTTATGGCAGAGCATGTAGTATGTATTCTGATTTTTTTACAACAACAACAACAACAACAACAACAACAACATCGTCTTCTCTGTTTTAAACTATTAAGTCAAGGGTTTATAGGAGAAAGACTGATCTTGTCATTCAAAAAGTTCTATGGCAAGTATCATCAGCTGGTGGACAAGTATCAATCATGTTTCTATGAAACAAATGATAATAGAAGCGCTGAATTTTAATTGTCTTGCACGGGGATGACCTAAAATGCATGATTGTGTCTCAGAGAGATATATGGCGGGTGCCACATGTGGAGCAGGATTTGCTCATTCTTTCGAAACACCTGACATCACCTCTTGGCTTGTGCCTTGATGTCCATGTATCTCTCTCACCGATTTGACAGTGTGTTGTTTGTTTTGTTTGTGTGTCCCCTGTGTGTTCTCGGATTTGTAAATATTGCCTTTTGACATTGTTTGGCTCATAGTTGGCTATTGTTGCTTGGATTTTCAATCTGCTAAACGTTTACCAGTGATCAACACTATTATGCGTGAAATTTTATATAGATATTTTCTTGGTATTTTTTCACAGGCAACAGGAAACCATTGGATAAGCTGATTATGAAGAAAATCGTCTCTGAATTCATCTGTACACAGGTGCGTCGTGTCATTCAAGCCAATTGCCTTTATTCGATGTTACTCGCATTTATTATATGAGGGAATCTGATTCTGATTAGAAAATTGTGTATTTACTTTTCGATGTTACTCTTTTTTTTCACGCTTTCTTTATTATAATTGAAACTTTATCGCGTTAGAACAAATGTATACTTTGATTACTTAGTGTGAATACTTAACTGCGTTTGAAAATGTATATTCTATGTATTTCAATTCCATGTTTATTAATACTACTCTTATTATTATTACTCTTATTAATACTCTTATTCTTAGACCGTCGTGAGACAGGTTAGTTTTACCCTACTGATATAATTGTTCTTATTCTTATATTACTCAGTTTTTTTTAATCCATTCTTTTTTGATTACTTTGATTTTGATTACTCAAAAAAATAATGTATATAATATGTAACTGATCTAGTTTTACCCCTCTTTTGTGTAATAAGCTCCGTTAGTTTTCAAAATGACGTGTATTTATTAGCGTATGTGTGTGTGGACGTGTGTGTGAGCGCTCTCTACGATACATTATGAATTTTTTTCGTGACGTCAATGCTCGTCCAATTAAAAAATAATTTAAAAAATTACAAAAAAATGATGGTAATTTATGCAAATTTAATTCGCGATGAACTTGTTACGACCTCGTATTCACATTTATTTTATGTATTCACAGTATCCCATTGTGACGTCATCCTCATTCAAATGACCCCCTTCACGACTCTGTACGATCATTTGTGCTAATTTATGCACGATTCCCCATTGTGACGTCATCATTTATGCAGGGATCCCCATTGTGACGTCATCCCACCCCGTATGACGTCATCCCATCCGATGATGAACATCGCCCTCATGGTCGTACCTATAGTGTGTCTTAAACTACTAATATTGCTTTTATGTTTATTATTATTAGGCTTTCAAGGTTCAATAATATTATCATTAGCATTGTTACAGATTAGGTCATGCAGTCAATACTGTATTGAAGACATTTGAAAAGAAATATGACTAACCACACTCCCTCAACAATACTGAGGTCTAACATAACAGATGATATCTGCAAAATCTCAAGCACAGTTGCAGATAGGAACATGCAACCAGTAACATGATGATGAAATCGAACAAGAGATATGGCCAATAATCGGATGGTCATATATGGTCACAATACCTCATCAATATGCAAAACTAATATCTCAGCAACTTATAGGAATATGCTACCAGTGCAAAAATGATGGTATCATGTGACCTCATTAATATGCAGTAGTATCTCATTCACTCTTGCAATGATGCCATAGAAACAATATAGTCATGTAATCTCATTAATATGCATAATTGAAATTTGCTAATCACTGCTGCAGACAACAACGTGTGACATTACGGTTAGAGATGTGACTATTAAATTAGAATATATAGTCATGTGACCATACAATTGTGCACAATAGTAATATATCCAGCACTATATACAAAAGGTGTAATGTGATAGCTCATTGAATAATTACAAGTCAAATCATTCATTATCCATTACAAGTCAGTGCAAATGGCGCAAGCAACCCACTTCATTATTACAATGTATAATTATTCCGCTGTTTTAGGTCAAATTTTAGTCAACGCTGTTGAACCGATCAGCTTGGAATTTGCAATGACGATGAAGGGCTGTGAGATCTGGTGCATATCCTATGTTCTTCACAATCCAAAATAGCTGGTGGGCGGTCTAATTAAATAAATGTACATAATAATTTGGACATAATTTGCATATAATATTCTAGCATTACACTGTTAATCACTATTCTTTTTTTTTCATTCACTTGAAACACGTTTATAAATTAGTCTTTTGAAATACAAAAATTGAATATTGGAATCATTATTACTATTTTACGCAATGCGCTGTTTGAAGCCGGTGATTTACATGGTACGTTCTCAAAATATTCCGCGTTTCTGAAATGCTATTCGTTCGATTTACAAAGAGCAAGTTCAAAAAATAGTAATTTGTAATAACACTGTAATTTGTTTGTGTTGCTAGAGATTCTGCTTGCGTATTTATATCTAGTCGCTTTGGGACATGCTCACTACAGGCTATTTTGAGCTGCCTTTGGAAGGGAGGACAGTTAGTAAGGTCGAATAGTTAGCAAGTTCAAATTTTGTGTTGGACTTCTACAACGTCACTTTAATATCATGTCTGTCTACAATCTTCACGACATGTGTATAGGCTGCACTAGGGCTTGCACGGCTAATATTCATGTGGCTTGTGTATTAATTTGTAGCCAGCAAGAGCCCTACAAACGACAGTCCTAGGATGACCATGGCATCGTCAGCATCAAACTGTAGATAGGAACTTGGAACTTGGTAAATCAACCTTGTCAGAACAAGACTTTCACCGCCTCATGCAATTCCACAGTCAATTGCTGCCAATTTCCCGATGGTCACCTTGACCATGATGTATGCACCGCAACCTTTACCTCTCGAGCTTGATAACTGACCCGGTGACATCAATACTTGATCTACCGGCAAGGTGGGACATTACAGACATTTTACAATGACAACCAGGCGTGAGGAGCTTTAGAGACGTACATGCACCCAGCCCTGGCTCTGCCAAGGAAGTTCGCCACCAAACCGCAATGATTGTCAGAATAGTAAATACCGCTAATGTGATTTTTGAACATTCGACTTTCATCATTGCTCCAATGAAATCTGAAGTATATCAGAACAGATTAACTTTAGTAAACATGGCAAAGTCTTGAAGAGGTCGCGATCGTCCTACAAAGGTAGGCTAATGGACAAGGCAAGGGATATAGTCATTGTTAAAGCGCTGCACGTGTTCGAATTTCATGTAAATAAACAATGTATTTTACACGCGTTGTATACGTCGCTATGAGTCCCATATCGAACAGGATGCGGCATAGCGACTACCGCCTTTTAACAGCCTTTCATGCACGACACTAATTGAACTCATTACGTACAACCACGCATTAAAATCACAGCAATTGTCGGCTACTCTGTGCATCTTTTATCCCCTGCTATACGTCATCTCTGCCCTCAGATGGACCTGCCCTAACACGGTTCGATAGCGTTCACGCATTATTTATTTGAGTCTTTATTCCATTCCTATATGACATATAATAAGAGTTTTTTTTATTTATTCGAGTTGGTTTTATATAACAGTGTTACTCGTCGCTGTTTGCTTTAGCTGTGAAAGTAATGAAAACAAGCCATCACAGTCCCCGTTAGTTATCAAATTTAAGATATAAAATGTTGCCTATAGTATTATAGTTCAAACATAAACATGTCAGAGTTATGGATCCAAAAGCTTGATTATGGTGATTTTTAACACTGAAATGATTGACATTCAGTCATCTTGTATCTTATCGAGTACTTGTCCATATTGAGAGATATTGCTGTGGAACAGCATTAATTAAAACAAAATGGCCACTGGTCGTAAATTGTGAATACATCTGTATATCTATACCATGATGTAGAACGAATATATAAAATGTTAACATAATCAGTCAAATCATGTCAGATATGGCTCTAGAACCATATTCATTAAAACAAAATGGCCACCAGTCAGCCATTGTGAATCAGATTTGAAACATAAAACCACGTGCATCAGGGACCCATAATGTCTTATGTATGTACCAAGTTTGAATAAAAAACATCAATAAACGACCAAGATCCGGTTCCGGAATGCCCGATATGCTTTATTTTTTTATGTTTTTTAGTACAAAAATGGACACCATTTGACTATTTTGAATCAGATAGTCGAACAAATATATCTATATATCTATGGCGTAATCTATAATGAATATATAAATTTGAACATAATCAGTCAAAGCATGGCAGAGATATGGCAATAAAACTACATTCATTAAAACAAAATGGCCCTAAGTCGGCCATTTTAAATCCGATCTGAAAAACAAAATGACGTACATCAAGGTACCATAAATTCTAACGTATGCACCAGGTTTGAACAAAATCCATCCATTAATGCTTGATTTTGATGATTTTTCAGCACACAAATTGCCGTCATTCAACCATCTTGAATCAGATCGTGAAACAAATTGATGTGCATATGTATATTATCATAATGTATTATGTATGTATGAGGTATGAACGTTGTCTGCCTGCTTCCGAACGGGGACTATTAAAGAATGGTTCATTAGAAACTTTTTAAGGGACGATGGCAGACAAGCTGCAAAATATTTGTTTTTCCCTTCACTTTTGTGTTATTTTTTCGTTTCCACGATAAATTTAAAATTTGTTGAAGCTACGTGGATTTTTTTTCTCTAAGATTTATACGTCAAGACGTGTTAGTGATCCCTGCAAATTATTTTTTTCTGATTCTGTTATTGTCTCTTTTTTAGTTTATATTCGACACCCCTCAGTTATATTAATATATTAAAATGTATTATTTGTGTCTATCCAAGTGAAACGTTTATTTAATAATGTTCGGCACTCTTTGACCAGGGTCTCTGTTTTTGTTGACGTAGAGACGTGCATGCATCATTTCCTCTTAAACGGGTATGTGCTTTTACAAAGAAAGAGTACTTTCCTAGTAAACGCTGAACATAACAGTCCACTGTCGAATGTTAGCAGACAGTTAGAACAATACAGACGAGTCATACAGTAGTATTCCTAATATAAACTACTATAGTCTGTCGTTACTCATTCCACGTTACAACCCCATAGACTCACACTCTTGTGGCGTGGCGTGGGACTGTACTCCACATGATCTCTAGTTCACATGTTTAAGACTTCATTGCCAGCAGCAGGAAGCGATATAGCATGATTATATGTGTTGGAGATTTATCATTTGCATCACCAAGGCAAAGATAATACCGAACATAATGAATTACTCAGCAGAAAAGCATATATAGGATTTCAATTCTGAAGATCTTTATTGATGTGATACGTACAATTACAATTCATATTTTTAATCCTTGGCAATTTAAATAATATACGTCTACATGTCACGTATTGGGTCCGGTCGCATTTTCCGAAATCTTGTTATTTTCAAATTATATACCATTGCTGAAATAGAAAAATAGTTTGAATAACAAATATATATAACTTGTAACAACACACAGTGACACGACAACATGAAATTATATTCGGTACCCAATAATTGCAGGGGCGTCGATCCATTCTGAAAAGTGAGGGGGACACTTTTGTATCCGCGTAAGCGGCCAATGTCCGCGCTTGCGCGAACAGGAAGGTGTCTGAGAAAGAAGGGGGGACTGCCCTATGTTCCGACATCTCTATGTTCCGACACCACTATGTTCCGGGCCGACACCCCTATGTTCCGACACACAGTGTACTTGTGTCAAACTTAATCTGACTAGCCGTGCGTGACCTTTTACTACCTTGATATAACCAGGATGTCATGTGGGTTAATACTGGAAATCCAACTGTAGTGTAGTCCGGCCATGTAGTCCGTGAAGGCGGGATCTTGCATAATGTTATCGCATAACTATCAGAGAATTATCAAACAATGTTGCCCATTGTATCATTCAAATATTTCGACCAGGCCCGTAGTTTTGGGGGAGGGGGTCCGGGGGTTTGGTCGAACCCCCTAAATTTTTGAATAGATTTATGATCGTACATATGAAAATTGGTGCTTACAAGTCTTAGTGGGGGATTTGGATTATAACACGATCCAACGTTAAGCCTATATTTATTTATTTATTAACACACAACATCCCCCGGAGGGGATGAAAAGGGTTACAAATCAGATATTAGTAAAAGAAAAATAACCACATAAAAAGTAAGGGAACAAAAAGGCATAAAAAAAAAAAGATAATAATTTGAATACAAGGAATGTATTACTGGCTTAGTTTATGTAGGTGCTGCTGTCTTGTATTAAAACAGTTTTTTTAAATATTGCGCTAAAGGAATGGACATTTTCTCGTCACTTAGTAATGATATGAATTTATTTTCATTACTAAATTTGTCAAAATTTGGTATACGTTTATTAGCTACAATGTAAAGTTTTAATCTTATTTCATTGTAATGAGGACAATTTATGACAAAATGTTGTTCATCTTCAACATGGTCATTGTCGCACATATTGCAGACTCTGTCTTTATAATCCAATCCTGTATGCCGGCCTGTTTCAATTTTCAGACAGTGGTTGCCAAGTTTAAATTTTGTTAAGGATTTGCGAAGTTCACTGTTTTTCATAATTGTTAAGTAGTTTTCTTGTTCTATTTTGTTTTTTAAAAGTTTGTAGGTTCTTAGTTTATTTTTAGAATTTGATTTTTTCCTATTGTCATTATTTATTTCATTTTTCCACTCAGTTGTAAACTCTTCTTTTAATTTCTCATCAATTGTTTTTAATTTTGATAATGAGATAATATTTGTTTCATTTAAAAGATAAGAATGGTTAATATTTTTTAATATCAGATCAAGTTTTTTAAACCATTTACTTTTAATAATTTTATTGACATAGTATGCTTCTTGAAGTAGAGTATTTGTGGAATTTGCAATACGATTGGCATATTTTATCATTTGTTTCTTAATAAAAGAGTCAAGAGGTAATTTTCCCAAACGTTCCATTGTTTTTAGTGCCAAACCCCTTTGTTAAGTACAACAACAAATATTTCGTTGGTGTTTGTGAGCTCTTGTGTGATTGGTCAATGCATGGACAGCTCTTCCACTTCCGTGTTTTACTCCCTATCAATTTGGGCCCTGTTTAACCATAGACAGTATCGTACATATAGTAACACCAATGTTAAACGCCGTATGCCCAACGTAAGCAGGGCTGGAATATTATGATGAGCAAGTAAACAATAACGTCATATTTACTTCCATGCGATGTCACTACTTTCGTATCAAACTACAAGTATCTTTCCGCAATGCGCATCTTCCGAACACACAATAGTTATCAGATGTTCTCGTGAACGTGGTTCACTAGTAAAAAATATGACTTTTAATATATATGTTCCTGTTTAATTGAATAAAATTAAAAGTTAGTTTCAGACGGCAGTAATGTTTCCGTACATGTTATATTCATCAAAACGAGTGGTCTGGGGTATACTAGTACTCTGACCCATGCCGAGGACTTCCTGTTTGTAATGCTATATGATAAATCAGATTAACTATCACGTGAAACCAAAGACAATTGTCTTTGGTGAAACCAAATGAAAATCATTCTAAAATAACGTACTTATACCCAATTGATTCTGGGAAAAAATGACATTTGCACTAATAATCGACGAGCAGGTCCGGGTAGTAACGTTCGGTTGACGAAATAGACGATACAACAGTACTGATTGGACCTACATGAATGCTACTCTATTTCACATAACCAAATGTTGTTGTTTTTTGCTGTTGTACATTATCTTCGGTAATAACTCCGAAAGTGAAGTCTTATATCTTCAGGAGAACGTATCCGTTAAAACTTGCAAAACGAGTCTGTTTCAATCCATCATCGCTTAAGCAGCATACAATTTATTTATTTTTTGACTCATTTAAAAAATACGAACGGTGTCAATATTTAAAACTGCATTTTGTCTGTCTCTAGCGTGCCTCAGAATGATATAGATCTTGGCCGATCGTATTTTTACAAAGGACCTGAATGTACAGCACTAATTTCACCCAACCTCCTGCTCGCTTCTGCTTTTCGATTACCATTTTTAATCGCTTTTGCAACCGCCTGTTGAATAATTTTCGCTTATTTTTTTGAGCGCGCGAACCCAGAAATATCGCCCGTCTGCATGCTCGCATTTTAAATACATGGCCGTGGCATCAATATTTTCCTGGTGTATCTGCTCTCTGCCCTAAGGAGTTAGCATTGCCTGTATCACGTAATTGTCTCGATAATCATGTTGTTGAAACGATATAGCAGCCCTGGATTCAAACGGAACACATTCCCGCTGTACGTTCGCGAACGAAACAAAGTATGATGGTTTGGAAGTGTCGTTCGAAATTAAATAATGGTTAATACTCATTGAATCCTCAAACTTTAGCACTAAAACAACCATTTCGACAACTCATGTGCCAGTGTTCAGTGTTTGAACAAGCGGTCAGTGTTTTTAATAAGCGAGTGAGAAAAAAAAGGGATAAAAACATGGTCGTGTTTCCGGTCGGAAATTAAGTGATATGTTATAAAATATTATAAAAGCGAAATATTGGGCGAAATGAGTATTGATGCCCATTTATAGCTTTACATGCGTCACCAAATAGGGACATGGTTAGAGTTGGTAGTACCATGGAAGGTACTAATCCATGGTAGTATCAGTACTAGTATACGCGGGGAGGGAGTCCAGAGAGGGAACAGCCAGCATCCCTTTTACGGGAAAACGTGACATCTCGACGGATTTGTTTCGTACTCACATGTAATATTAGGTTTTGCGGGCTTCTGAATTCAAAAATGATGACTAAATCAGCTAAAAAGCAAGCGTTTAGTAACATACATATGCAGAAGTTGGTTTGCCAGTACTTAATCCATTTTTAACACCTAGGCTACTCTATTGACATTGGTTGTTTATTTCATGGATTTGGCACTTGAGGTAGCTGATAAGCCGTGTCGAAAACGTGCACAAAACGACCATTCTGTGCACGTTTTCGACACGGATTAAAAACCAGTTGTAAGCACAAATTTTCATATGTAGATTAGAACATAGTAAAACAAACAGTATTAATTAAAATAATTATCATCACTTGACTCAGTGGGGTAACTGTCAGGCTCAGCCAAAATTGCATAGTAATGAGCATTTTGGTGGCAATGAGCTTTAAATCTCAATCGTGAACAGCAGCAAATCAAAATAAAGTTGTTATTCCGTGATTCCGCGATGGTGTAATAAAGATCGCGTTCAAGCAATATTAAAACAACATTGAAACAATAATGTAATGGTTCATTAGTTTTCATGGCATATATACTGTTTTGTTCCAAGTGTATCAGCCAAATGTAGTCAACTCATTGTATTAGTACGTGTAGCCTGTGTTATTGGACAACAGTGTACAGCTAAGATTTATCATCACGAGTTGTATAGGTCGAAGAGCTTATTGCAGCCAACAATTTACCCCACAGTGTTGCTTCAATACTGAAACTATGCGATGAATCTTATTTTTCAAACATGTTTTTTTACACGTTTTTTTATGTCTTAAAACATTTTCTTTATTTTTAGTGGGTTCATAAAAGGGAGATGTAGTCATTGATGTCTGTCGAAACCGCTGCTAAACTGTCACTATATGCATATTATTTTACTTCCCTCTAAAAACAGATTTACAGTGAACCAAAAAATTTACATACTGTAAGAAACTTCATGGTATGCCATTGGTTGGTGCATTTAATTTGTTTGATGCAATAATTGTGTCGGTCAGTTCTTATGGTAGCGATATGGGGGTAGGAAAATTCGGAAATCGAGAGGGTACAGACAACATTTTGCAGATATCTACTTAGCGTTAATAGTTGTACAAACAATGTAGCGATGTTGAACGAATGTGGAAGGCTGCCATTATGCTGTGGTTATTTCAAGCGTTGTATCTCTTCGTTAATATTACTTGAAGTATAAAATAGCTGGAACCCCAAAACATGTTATATCATGCTTAAACGATTAGACAAGACCGGCAGACTTACTTGGGAAATCCACATAAAAATCTTCTGTTCAAATCTGGTTTCGGCATTGTCTGGTTTGAAAAACAAGTTGGAGATACTGTAAATTTCTTAGAGATATTTACTCAAAGAATAAAAAAATGTTGTCAGCAAGAATGGCATGCCTCAATTTCACAAACATCAAGGCTGTATACTTTCGGAAAAATCAAAGTAGTATTATAACATTTATTGCCAAGCAATTATATACTGAAATATATACTGACGAATGTTCACTGTTTTGGCTATAAACATAATGTTGAATTAGGCAGACACACAAAAATACAGTTAGATCACTAAATTTTTAGTTTTTGCAGTGATACATTTGAATTTAGCATGGTGGAAAATGACATTCACTTTGTTTTTATATGTCCATTTTATAATGATCTAAGGGCTGATCTTTTGTCAATAACCCTATGCAATTATGCAAACACTGACAGTCTGGGCTTACTTCGTCGCTACACAAACTGTCACACTATATATCAACAAGTCATTGAAAATGACACAGTTCCCGTTAAATTTTTGAAAGTTCTCTTTGAGCTCGTCATATTAAAGCGGAGGGGTTGTCGCGAGCGTGTCCCTGAAACTTGAGTTCCAAGTGGCGTATACAACAGATTGTTTATTTACATCAAAACACGTGTTCCGTGTAGTAGTAATATGGCCAAAAATAAAAACAGCCGTTATTCTGCCATCTTTGATCTGATTATGAAACACACTGATATGTATGATGTATGTGCCAAATACGAATGAAAATGGTACATAAATTGTGAAAATAAAGTAGTAAGGCCAAAAAGTGAGATGGCTGTCAATCGGCCATCCTTGACTAGATTTTGAAACAAATTGTCATGGAAATGCATCCTAACATGTATTAAGTACATGTATGTGCCAAATTTGAATGAAAACTGACAGAGCACGTCCAAGATACTGCATAAAAAAAAACATGCCTACCAGTCGACCATCTTTGATCCAATTGCGAAATAAATCGTCATGGACATGTATCCTAACATGTATAATCTATGTACCAAGTTTGAATGACAACTGACAAAGCATGTCCAAAATACAACATTTTCAAAAAAACAAGATGGCTTCCAGTCGGCCATTTTGAATCGAATCGCTAAACCACTGCATGTGCATATGTCCCACATAAAGTACTAGGCACATGCAAAGAATGAACGGAATCGGTCAAAGGGATTCTGAGATATGGCTCTGGACGGACGTACGGACGCACAGACGCACGGACGGAGACGGAATTATAAGTCCCCGTTTTCTTTTTAAAGTTTTCAAGGAACGAGATGAATATGAATCCAGCTTAACTTAGTACCATGTGTTTACATGGATGTTGTATTGTTTTTAAACGTGCTATGCACTTTTCTACCCATTACATTTTGTACGATGAGCTGAGGCCCTGTACAGAAATAAAATTACATAATACAAAATTGACCAATACTAAAATGAATAATTGTAGACAGATTTCGACATGAAATCGTGTCACTTTTATGTGCTCTAACATTTGCGTAGAACGAAAAAACTCGTGAGTAGCATTCTACCTTAAAATGCTTAGACAATAATGCTAAGATACGTACAGTCTTGTCTTTCTTGTGTACAACATTTTGCCGTTGTGAATCTAGGGTGTGGGTGTGTTTGTCTGTGGGTGGGGAATGGCTCCTTTCTCTAAAATGGTAAAATAGTTCAAAGATGTTATGTGAAATAAATTACCAACGTAACACAAAGTAAACCAATTGAATTTAAAACCGAGAATATAACAATTCAAGTTCAATGACACTTTTTGAATATTCTAAAATTCACATAAAATATATTATTGTTGTTTTCGAACCCCCTATTCAAAGGTGCTGGCTACGGGCCTGACGACAATTATTTGATAATATCCGTGTCTGTTGGATGTGGTTCCAACCTTAAATCCTCCGATTGCCTAACTATCGAAGTTTTAGATCCATAATTATCGGGGAATTATTTTACCTTTTTTATGAAAGTTGTACTTCGATATTCATCAGTCGCGGAATTGCAAGGTTGCCGTTTACATCCGGTAGCACCTTTCCAAGTTTATCTACATATTAATTAAAATCATTTATTTATTATGCGAGAGATGAATAGGCACTGCATTTAGCATTCCGTAGTGTTTGCATAAGTTTTTGAGATTGCCAAAAAATACAAAGGTTTCCTTCCATTCTTATATTGTGTGTTTTCGGCCAACATTCCTTGTTTACCTCCACACGTTATACGTTTTCCTATCAATCTAAGACATTGATAGGTCTCAGAGAATTCCATGTTTAAATAAATTAAACCACCACCCAGCTGTAGACCCTGTCTAATATCAATCTAAAACATCAAGAATTATCAGATATTTATCCGATAATTCAAATGTACAATAGGCCGGCTTCCTCTAATGCGAAGATATTGCACAAGTTTCGACTACTTGCAAATTTGATGCATAATTCATCGTTCAAGGTTAAGGTCCATATTAGACAGATTTCCTTAAGGAAGTCAGAAAGCACTATTCTATTCTATTCTTCGTTGTTCCATTGCATTGTTCTGATATTACTCTTTATTCTGAAAATATTCCCATATGTTACACTCATAAATTACAGTTGGTATGATAAACAATTTAAATACTTATCCTTATATCTGCCAAAACATGTACATGTATTTATACTTTACATTATTTCTTTGTCAATATCCTTCGTGTTCTGCAGTTGTATTTGAAACTGCCTATTCGCTCCATTGTGCAGTCGTCGATTTTGTATTTTAGGTTTGTGTAAATTACCCAAACTTCTTTGCTACATATGTTTAATTTACTTATGTAAATCTTAGGTCAGGCAACGTCTCGCCATATATTTGAATTCCATTTTTATCTATATGTAATTTCTTGGCAGTGTAATAGCGTTCTCTTGAATAAATAAATAAATAAACAAGTAAATAAAATATTGAGAAAGCATAAAAAGACTTATTTTCAAATACATGAATATGTCATATCTAATTAATTTTATCATAGACAGAATTTGCCCAGAAAATGCCATTTGATGATTTTGAATAACGTATAATAAAGTTAATGATTTCATAATGTCAATAAGTAATGG
The DNA here is from genome assembly GCF_978046115.1 of Saccoglossus kowalevskii. NCBI lineage: Eukaryota > Metazoa > Hemichordata > Enteropneusta > Harrimaniidae > Saccoglossus > Saccoglossus kowalevskii. The sequence continues at coordinate 2,477,169 of NC_140644.1, forward strand.
ATTATACGATGTAATATCCAACGTAATACTTGTATGCTACACCGATATAGCTTTAATTCGATATATAACATGATGGTGTTTGTCTGAGGTATTCCTATTGAATATGTGACAGGCTATTACGTAATTATATCTTTGTATAAGGTTGATCCCATAAAATTCACTTTTTATTTGACGCTGTGTATAATTTTTTAAAGCTAACATATTTACCCTGATTTTCGGGGGCAAAACGGCTCGGATTCTACAGCCAAAATTGTCCAAATTAATTCCCATGTTTCTGTCTATTTTATGGCATGTAAATTTGACAGCTGTGACTTAATTTTAATTGTACAGTCAGTATTCTGTAACTAGACTGATCGCGCTGAACAGATAAAAACATGTTGCTTTGTTCTACCATGGGGAGGGGTATTTATCCAATTTTGGCTTCCGACCACTAGCGTACATATTTCCATTGAAAATAAGCCACATTCTGGCCGGCTCAGAATTTATTGGATGATCATCGTCGAACATAAAAGTACTAAACAATGTAATTTGGGTCTCCCCGAGTACAAGTTGTCAGGGGTCCACATGAAGACTGTCAGGTACATAGTTTATTGTTGATCTGAACGTTTGGCAATAATTAAAAAAAATATATATTTTGCGTCTGAAGCTTGATAGGATACATCGCGTCTGAGAATATTGCCGACGATGATCACAAAAACATATGGCCAGAAGAGTGGCAAGTTTTATAATCCGGCATAGTTATTTTTTAATGTAAAGAAATGTAACATTGTTTTACAAAAGGTGGGCGTAGAGTAATATTTGAAGAAGATTAATGATACTTTTTCTTATAGTAAAGAGATAAAAACGCAGTGAAATGTTAAAAACGTTTCTAAAATTTTGTAGGTGTCAGAACCTATTAGCATCTCAACATAGGGTTGTCGGATATAAGGTTGTCGGAATATAGGAATGTCAGAACATAGGGGTGTCTATAGGGATGTCGGAACATAGGGGTGTCGGAATATAGGTGTGTAACCCCGAGGAGGGATGTGTCCCCCTCAGAAGGTAGAAATTTTTGAAAAATGCAACCAAAATGAAGTCATTTGGTGCATACTTGGGGATTTTCATTCTTGATCATTAAGAATACAGTACATGTACACAGAACCAAAGGCCTTACACAAACACAGGCTTTGATATAAGCCTATTATTGATATTTGGGTAAGTCAGGAAAGTGGAGGGGACAGTTGATATTGTGTCCCCCACCCTTCAGAAAGTGAATAATTGAAGTTACAATCCTCAACAATAAGTGTCGTACCTTGATATATCAAAAATAGTATAGAAATATTAAACGCATTAACTGATGCACGTGCACGAATGAATATTTGATACGTACTTAAAATCCCTAGCCAACAATTAAACTATGATATTACTGATAATTACAGTGAAAGTGAATCAGTAGATCAAACAATACAAGTTAAAACAGTGTTTTCTAGCAACATGGAATTATTATGAGCATAAATATTTCACTTCACCAGCAGAAAATGCAATAATAATCAAAACAGCACAATTTAACCCAAAATTATGAACATTCTGAAAACTACAAAATAACTACGTATTACTATCTCGGAGATAATATCTCCCTTGCCAAGACCAATTAGAAATCATAGTATCTCCCTTGTTGATGGAACCAGTCAGGGATAATATTATCTCCCTTGTTGTTGAGGCCACTCAGGGATAATATTATCTCACTTGTTGCTGGGACCACCCAGGGATAATAATATCTCCCTTGTTGCTGGGACCACCCAGGGATAATATTATCTCCCTTGTTGCTGGGACCACCCAGGGATAATATTATCTCCCTTGTTGCTGGGGCAGACTGTTGGGACAAGCCAGGGATAGTATTATCTCCTTTGTTGCTGGGACCACTGAGGGATAATATTATCTCTTTTCTTGCAGGGATCACAGAGGGATAATATTATCTCGCTTGTTGTGGGGATAAGCCAGGGATAATATTATTTTCCTTGTTGCTGGAACCACTCAGGGATAATATTATCTCTCTTGTTGTTGTGACCACTCAGGGACAATATTATCTCTCTTGTTGTCGGTACTACTCAAGGATAATACAGATTCACGCCGTTGTAGGGCCAGTGAGAATATCGGTGTTCGCAATGGTTCTACGTCGGTGTATTTCGTTTGCGATCACACGACATTAAAAATGCCGGCGTAATTTTATATTAGGCCTGTGTAGCACCCTCCCCCCTGTAGTTAGATTCGTGTTTCGTGTATTCGTACCCTACCACTACGGTTATTATTGTCACTCGTCGTCATGTTGTTGCTATGGTCTTAGACACGAATTCCCGATAGAGGGTGCTTGTGTCACTGTTTATGCCACTGTGCGTGTTCACACGAACGTTTGTTTAGAATTTAGGTTCGAGCGCGGACTCTGGTCAAATAATTTACGCCAGTGTAAAATCTGCCATTTTTATACCGGCGTAAACTGGTCACACGATAAGAATAACGGCGTCGTTAAATTTGCGGCTGTGCTACAACGGCGTAAATGTTACGTGTGAACCAGGTGATAATAAATAAATTAGCCTCGTCATAAGGATAAGCAATACTCGGGACAATTAAGATCAAATTATCTATTCCATAGTGAGGCAATACTTTGAACCAGTGTGATTGCCATAGTTGTAAATATAGTGAAACATGTCGAAATCGAGAACCGAAAGGGCAGGGTTATTATTTGGTGTGCACAGTTGTTCAGTGGGATCGTTTATAGGTATATTATAAGGTAATGGAAAACCATGTTCAGTATGCTAGTAGACACACATACACGGTACTCGATTGCATACAATATTTTGTACATTTAAGTTTTATTATACAGCAACCTAACCATAATATGGCGGTTTTCGAGGCAACCGCTAATGCAACGGAGCCAAAATAGTTAATTTGTTCCACATGTTGAAAGACATGTTTGTGTATTTAACAACTTCAATGACATCCTAAATTCGCAGTTGAAAGTCATTGTAACCATAGGTTGATGTTGTAACACGGCATATTCGTGGTCACCATTTTGCTATGGCCACCATAGCACTACCTGCCTATGCCGACACCTTCATCAGTTTGATTGTGTCTTCCCGTTTGTGCTGAGTGATTTTCTTAGATTGGTCCGTCAAAATAAAACACATAGTTGTTTAATTTTAGCAGTGTTAAAAATCAAATTATGATACAAGAAAATATATAATACAACTGCACTATGGACGTGTACAAAACTGGGGGTTATTTGCATGGAGCTTTAAAAAGAGCACCAAGTTGTACGTAGTGGGGCATAACCGGACTGTATAGACAAACACCATACATATGACCCATTATTTTCAATGACCAAGATGAAGATGAGTAGATTCCCATTTCGTGTTTACTCAAAAGCAGCAGAAAATGATTTTATTTGCTCGAGAAGGAAATCTGGGTACCGCCATTACCCATAAGTCTCTGCGTATTCAGTCATTGTCGATATACGCAGAACATATATATCATCACATTCAAATTTCTTGATAATGATTGTTTTCAGATGGTCATTTGCTCATGCCAACCAGTGCTATATCCAGTATGAAGGTGACGGCAAAGTATACCCTTGGCGGTGATAATGCACGTGGAATCCTTTCGGTGTACAACAATGGTGTATTAATTTTACCAGCTCATCACTATGTTAGCAGATTGCTCCAACAAGCTGGTGATATTGAATTGAATCCAGAACCCGATACCAGGCAATCAACAGTGACCAAGTCTGGGACTCTTCAACCGGCATCCGCACCCAGTAAACAACCTGAGGATGGAGCCATGATGTCAATTTTGCAGGACATTCAAAGTAATATGAAAGACATGAAAATGGATATGAAACTAGTAGATAAGAAGATCGATAGGATGGAATCCAAGCTGAATAGAGTAGAAGAGACAATAGATGAGGTGAGGCAAACTACTGAGGGAAACAAAGAACGTTTGAATAAGTTAGAACACCTGGAAGACGTTATCGGTGGACTGAAAAATGATATAAGCGAAACATTCTATCAAAGAAAAAAGAACTGCATGGTACCAACATTTGTATTGATGAACATTTCTCACAAGAAACCAGGTATATCAGAAATAAACTATTTGCAAAGAGAAAAGAACTAATTGCAAACAATATACATTATGTACGTGCCTTTGTTAACTACAAAAAGCTTGTCAGCTATGAAGGTGGGAAAAGGTGTGTATATACTTATAGCAATGCCAGTGACTCAGTGTTGTTAGACAGGGTACTAGTATTTCAAGATAGGGGTCTGGCACGGGTAAAATGAATGAAGGTATGGGTAAAGGAATTAGTTACATGTCTTGGAATGTACATGGTTTATTGAGCAATTTACATGACGCAAGTTTTATCCAGTATTGTACGCAATTCAATATATTTTGTTTGGTTGAAACTTGGCTTACACATGGGAATGTCGATGTTCACGAGTATTTCCCTGATTTTAAATTGATCTCATGCATCAGGGAGAGCAATCGGCTCTCAAGGGGCAGGCCTAGTGGGGGTGTTACTGTTGGTATTTCTAAAGATATGATCACTGGTATCAAGGTGTTAAATACAGGGATGAAAGATGCTATATTTCTAATATTATTGAAGTCACACTATTTCGGATGGGGCAATGACATATTGTTTGGGGCTGTATATATACTACCAGAAGGTTCTAGGGTGTACGAAAATGAGACTAATGGAATCAGTATCCTTGAACAAGAGTTAACAAGGTTGAAAACCATTTATAATTGTACAGATATTTTGCTCGTGGGTGTTTTTAATGCGATGATAGCAGACGAACTCGATTTTATTGCAAATGATGATACAAATTGCATTCAATTTCTCCCACATCTCTACGAGAACGACTCATTTTGTATGCCACGTAAAGCTAGGGATAAATTAACAAATAACTTTGGAAAGAGTTTCGGTATGTTGTACTTTTGGCATACATGTTCTTAATGGTAGAGTGGGTGAAGACATACTAGGTAATATTACATGTATAGCAAACTGTGGCAAAAGTACTGTGGATTATGTGATTGCTTCGTCTGGGTTATTTGATGTAGTTTCCAATTTTCGGGTGTCAAATAGAACCGAGTCAGATCATTTTCCCCTTGAATGTACTTTGCAATGTAATTGTAATGATAGTGGTCAGGTAATACATACTCCCCAAGCTAATGAATGGAAAAAGTATCGTTGTAAGGAGGATATAAAACAGAATTTTGTAGATAAGTTGAATTCAGACGAAGTGGTGGGGCTACTAGATAAAGCACATGATTATGGAGGCGAAAATAACGACAGGGTAATTGATTGTATTAAGGGTGCATTACAACTAGCTGGGGAAGGAATGGAATGTCGCGGTACTTCTAAAAATATGAACAACCAACCACCATGGTTCAATAAATCCTGCCAAGATACCAAACGGGAAATGTTCAGATGTCTTACGTTGTTCAGGAAAATGCACACTGACGAAGCACTGTTGCAATACAAACTTGCTCGAAATACTTTCAAAAACATTTGTAATTTTAATAAGAAAACTCACACTTGCTGTTAAGTCGAGAACAAAAATGTTGGGATAATGTGGTTGGTCGGGATGGTATGTGGTCCGTGATTGGTCGGTATTGTAGGGGTACCTCTAGTAGTCCACAAATTTCGTCTAATTGTTGGTTGGAACATTTTGCACAGATAAATAAGCCACAGGTTGTAAACAACGGGGACATCACTTTTGATTCAATGTTTGAGCAGCATTATGCTGAAAATGGTAATTGTGGAGATTTGAATGATTGGATCACTAATGATGAAATTATCAAAGCAGTGAAATCACTGAAAAATGGGAAAGCTACTGGTCCAGACGGAATTCCTGCCGAATTTTTTAAATGTTCTGTAAATCATTTATTACCACTCATGAGTGAATTATTTAACAATGTTTTTGAAACGGGGAAATTTCCTGAAGGGTGGTCGCGTGGAGTAATTATTCCACTTTTGAAAAAAGGTTCAAAATCTGATCCCAATAACTATAGGGGAATCACATTATTGGATGTCTTCGGGAAACTATTCTGTAGCATACTAAACAACAGACTTTATGAATGGGCAGAGGATACTGGGGCCATCTCCGGAGTGCAGGCAGGATTTCGTAAAGGTTTTTGTACTGTTGACAACATATTGGTCTTGTATGCAATCGTTCAAAATTATCTTTAAAAAAAGAGAGGAAAATTTTACTGTATATTCTTTGATTTTGCCAGAGCTTTTGACTCTGTTGACCATAGCCGACTTTTTATTAAATTACATAATATTGGTATATCAGGTAAAATGTTAACCATTGTCAAGTCAATGTACAGTGATGTCAAATCGTGCATCAGACTTGATGGTGGGATTTCTGATTACTTTCCTTGTATAATTGGTGTTAGACAGGGCAGTGTATTGAGTTCTGTTCTTTTTTCTTTGTTTATAGATGAATTATATAATATGATTGGGAATGTGGGATACAGGGGGCTTCAGCTAACGCAAGAAATGTTTGATTTATTTGCTTTATTGTATGCCGATGATGTAGTCATATTTGCTGATTCAATTGTGGGATTGCAGCGGCTGATTAATATTTTAGAACGCTTTTGTATTAAATGGAAAATAACTGTAAGTAAAAAGAAAACTAAAATTGTAGTGTTTCGGAAAGGTGGCCATAACTCAACTAAAGAAAGATGGTTTATGAATGATGAATCAATTGAAACTGTAAATTCCTACAAATATCTTGGGTTATTGCTGTCATGTAGAAACAGCTGGTCTAAAGCTGTTGCAAATTTGGCCGCACAAGCACGCAAAACAATGTTTTCTTTATTTAGTTTTGAGTATAAAGTTGGTATACTTAATTATGATGTTTATTTCAGACTATTCGATGCTTTAATTTTACCAATTCTTTTGTACGGGGCAGAAATTCGGGGGTTTAAGCAATAAATTCAGGCTGAAAGAGTTGAAATTTTGTAAACATTTTCTTGGGGTTGGTGACAAAACATGTACTGAAGCCGTACTTGGGGAATGTGGGCGGTTACCCATTTTTGTAAACTCCTTGTTAAAATGTATAAAATACTGGTTACGAGTCACAGAACTTCCTGAAGGGAGGGTTGTAAAGCATGCTTACAGACTAATATATAAAATAGATGAAAATAGAAGGACATCATGGGCCACTGAAATTAAAAATATACTTCATATGTACGGCTTTGGTATGGTTTGGATATCCCAGGGCGTGGGGCATGTAAACCTGTTCTTGGTACAGTTCAAGCAGCGGGTAATTGATATTCATAGTCAGGATTGGTACAGTGAAATATGTTGCACTGCCAAACTAAGGTCATATTGTAATTTTAAAACCATGCTTGAACCAGAAAGATATCTTTTTGTAGTCACAGAGGCTAAACACAGACATGCTCTAGCACGTATTCGCTGTTCTAGTCATAGATTGCGCATTGAAGAGGGGCGCTATACTGGGTTGGAAATTGATGAAAGAATATGTGAGTTTTGTTTATCTAATGTAGAGGACGAATACCATTTTGTTCTTATTTGCCCATTATTTCACTCTATGCGAAAACAGTTAATTCCTGAGTATTGTTGGCATCATCCCAATCCAGAAAAATATTACAGTCTAATGCGCTCAAAATCAGCAAAGGTACTACGTAATCTTGGTAAATTTCTACATAAAGCATTCAATCTTAGAAGGGAGTTTTCGTTACTATCGGTATAATAATTTTGTTATATATATATGTTTTTTTGTTATGTATAGTCATATGGGCCTGTGGCCTAAAAGACAATAAACAATAAATAAATAAATAAATGTTTTCAGATTCATATTTCAAATATTACAAAGTAATATTTATCGTCGCTACAGTTTTGCAACAAACGTTTAATTTAAAAAATATATAAACGTCAAATTCAATTCATCCGCCAAGGCATTGTGATTGGTCAAGTTATTTTTAACCGTATTTTTTAAATTTATAACAAGTTTATAAAGTGTTAAATAAAATAAAACGTTCACTTCTAACTGATAGTAATGCAATGTATCGTTTTGTTTTGTAGGTTCAACACATTAATGTTTACAAAGCAAGAACTTTTTATAGATAATACTAATAGTACAATAACTTGATAACGCACCCGCCATGGACTGCGCGTCCAAATCGTCCATTGTTCTAAGGTGTTAATCCCCCGATCGCCGGTAACAGTTAAATAATAACACATGCTTATGAGGGTAATATCACGATTTGTTGCCTGCCCAAGAGATGATGGTCATGACCAACAGCTCGAGGGCAGACAACAAATCGTGATATTGCCCGAATAACCATGTGTTATTTATTTTATCACATCGAACAGACATCCACCATGACAATCACAGCTACCATACATCACTCACACCCAATCTCCCACAAAATAACAACACTTATATTGAAGTATGCAATATTTTATTTTATCTATTATAACAAGTTTCACATTACTCAATAACATACATACATTGTTTGCTGAAAAAACAACGAAATACACTCAGTAAATGTTATTTTCAGCCGTGGATAGTCTTTTTATTTGAACCGTGTTTCAGCAGTGTGAATCACTCAAATTATCAAGAATAACATTTTTGAAATGAATTGAGAAATTCTTAAAGTTATTTGATCACTATACAGATAAAAATGTCAGAGCGCCGTGGAAGTGACTGAAATTACTTTCTCACTAACGTACCACTCCTATTCTATTTCGGATGGCTAAAGTTCCTTCAAAACCACAAAAGCAACCCCGAAAGCAACAGCGGCCAGAGCGGCGAACGGCAATTTGTTATGCGCAGTATCGTTGCGCAGTAGTTTCAGTGACGTCATGCATGTGATATATCCATGTAAAATCCACTTGGCGGGCAATATACCATGTAATATCCATTTTTATTCCATGTCATGTGACCGAGTCTCAACCAATCATAGCATGCGTAACAGCAGTGAGATGTGATAATGCGCGTTATGCTCGTGGAGTGCAACCGATGACGTCATAGCATATTGAGGTCTTACACCTGGTTCACACGTAGCATTTATGCCGTTGTAGCACCGCCGTAAATTTAACGACGGTGTTATTTTTACCGCGTGACCAGTTTACGCCAGTGTTAAAATGATGGATTTTACACCGGCGTAAACTGTTTGACCAGAGTCCGCGCCCGGACCTAAATTCTAAACAAACGTTCGTGTGAACACGCACAGTGGCATAAACAGTGACACAAGCACCCTCTATCGGGAATTTGTGTCTAAATCCATAGCAACAACATGACGACGAGTGATACACGTTCTGGTCAGTGGAACGAGTTGTCTCGGAAATAATTGCCAGTGGATATAATGAAGACAATGATAACCATAGTGGTAGGGTACGAATATGTTCAAACACGAATCTAACTACAGAGGGGGTGCTACACAGGTCTAATATAAAATAACGCCGGCGTTTTTAATGTCGTGTGATCGCAAACGAAATACACCGTTGTATGGCCAATGCGAACACCGGTGTTCTCACTTGCCCTACAACGGCGTATTTCTAATCTGTGTGAACCAGGTATTAAATTGTCTTCCGTTCTGCGCCTGTGAATCTTTGCCATTTTATACAGCTTATTTCAAAATTATTCTGAGTTGCGTGTGTTGTGTTTGTTTGTGTTGAGGGACTGTGGCTATGTACAACATATACTTATCTGATGAAATGTGATTATACTTTTAGATTCAGCACCATGTGCTACTGTTGGGATACTCAACAGTCCCTCAAATGTATGTAAGATAGAAAGGAGAACCCCGTGCTATGACGTCTATTGAATCTATTAGTTATGATGTTTTTTTATTTTTTTTTTTCGTTTACAATCGACGACAGCACCGGATTGTTAATGGACCGATTTCAATCGGACCCCTAGATTCCTGATACCAAATAAAATGGGGATTCTGGAAATGTTGACTCAGGGAGGTGTATTGGCATGAGTGCCAGACGTTTTGACCATAGTTTTAGTCGTACGCCTTAGACTTTGACGTTTTCATCGTTGCTTTTTTTAAGGTGAATGTTTCGGTCGCGGGTGTTGATACAAGTGTAATTAAAAATTAAGATCATTAGGTTGAATGTTAATATTACAAATTGCGAGGATTTTGTTTATGACGTGTATGCTTATTTTATTCACCCTGCAAAATACAATTTCAACATCGGTAAATATGAAAATATTATATATGTTATAGTTTGATAGAAGACGTCAAATATTAAAATAGATCATACATTCTATATCAACAGTCCCTCTATCCATGGAGGTAAAAAAAGGAACCTCCATGCACAGTTACCTGTAACGAAATTAGATAGATCATTGACGTACCAATTAGATGAGCACATACGAACGCAAGTTTGACAAAAATATGAAATACATTATTTAAAAACCATTTCAATAAAACTCGCACCCGCGGCCAAAACGTTATTCTTTTAAAAATAAACAGTGACCGAAATAACAATTATGTAATTTCTTACAATGTATGAAAATCTCGCAATTTCTAACGATAATGTACTAACAATAATGTACCAGTCATAATGCACTAAAATACCCTAACAATGTATTAATGCACAGTACTCCTTACAAGTAAGGCAAAATAATGCACCGTAGACACTTGACAGTACTTTAAAATAGTGTAACAATAATGCACTTCGGTCATTCACACTAATCTGTAACAATAATGTGACAATGCAGTGACACTAACGCACTATATCTGTTTTAACAGTAATTCAACAATAATGCACAGACTAATGTACACTAATCTTTAACACTCATCGGCGTGATATAAGTATGTATCAAGATCTCCTTGTAATATAGTTCTACAACACTGTCGATGAGCATATATACTTTATATATATATATATTTTTTTATATATATATACTTTTTATATGAACATTTCACATACAAGTACAGGTAGACAGACATAAAAGTACAGGTAGACCTGGGACGCAACTCAGTTTTCCACACGTGATTTAATTAAGTTGGCACAAATAGTTCAACTATGAATTGTACAAAAATATAAAAGTACAATTCTAAATAAATACTACAAGATACAAATTAATTCATAATTTACTATCAGAGGCGGCGGCACGAAATTTTGCATGGGGGGGGGGGGGGTCCGCTCCGGGGTCACCATCCTTTGCGCCAGGTAGGCGCGAGTAGCCGCGCATTTTCGGGGGCGACACACACCCCCGTGCCACCGTTACTGACTATGATAAGGTCAACTGGAGGATTCACACAAAAGTAATGCACTTCCACCAAACAAGGAGATTAATGAAAAGTGCGCCACCGACAACTGAAGTTTGGCACCATTTGTTTTCATAACAATTCTGTAACTGTTGAAATGCATAGAATACACTACACAAACATAACTAGACTACAACAATACAAATAAAATGCTGTGTCTGGAGGTTAAATATTACGTTTGGCATTGCGACATAGACAAAGACAAGTTGTGCTGCTTTCTAACCTGAATTGTTGATGCAGTAGATATGGATAAACTAAGGCGTTGAGGTTGTTGTAAAGCGAACTAGTAAGCTCATTTAAAATGTTAGCAACAACAACAGCAGCAGTAGTAACAACAAAAACAAACTTATGTAATTCGTAGAAAAAACTTTTAATTCCATGTAAACTGGGTCATTGTATTCTGGGGGAAATTTATTCAGATGATGTTATTGCGTGACTCACAGTGGCGGGACTATTTCTGTTCTGACGGGCACAGAGCGCGGCCTCTGCTGTCAAAAGAACAAGTAAGCTAATTTGAATGTTAGGAACAGCAGCAACAACAAAAACAAACTATGTAATTCGTAGAAAAAACTTCTAATTCCATGTAATCTGGGTCATTGTGTTCTCAGACTGGTGAAATTTTTTTTCGGGTGATATCATTGCGTGACTCACAGTGGCGAGACTATTTCTGTTATGACGGGCACGGAACACGTCCTCCACAGAAACTAAATATTCGTCTCCGAAGTAAGGTATTCTTGTTTATTGTATCCCTTACAATTAATTAACAATCGATTATTAGTGTGTATCTCAAGCGTTCGAGCAAGGATTGTGTGAAGGCGGATTTGTTTATGCGACACAAGATGGCGGCCGATAGTTTAGTATTGGCGGCCGGTGTCCTCTCACGATACATTTAAATTTATTGAACAATTTGCGCTGCTCTTAATTTGGCTTTGTCCGTGATCACATAGTTCATAGAGTTCATGGTCTGAGATGTTTAGGTATTTATTTATTGCAGTTGTGTTGTTTAGAATTGAATTATGTCGAAATATGTCCCCTGGGCGTTCATGAACAAATACAAAATTTCATCCCACTCTTTCTTTAAGTTGTGTTAATTTATTAGGCAATTTACGCAACATGGCCGGAAACAATATTTTATGTATATTATTATTAAATGTATAAAGCGTCATGGATATTGCCATATAAGTTGAAGAAAACTAATGCTAAAAAGTGCTAATGATTGAGATCGATCTCTTTGAATCGGTCCTAACCATATTACGTATATCAGGTTGATGTCTATGAATGCTCAACAGCCGTAGGTTCAAAATCTGATCCCAATAACTATAGGGGAATCACATTATTGGATGTCTTCGGGAAACTATTCTGTAGCATACTAAACAACAGACTTTATGAATGGGCAGAGGATACTGGGGCCATCTCCGGAGTGCAGGCAGGATTTCGTAAAGGTTTTTGTACTGTTGACAACATATTGGTCTTGTATGCAATCGTTCAAAATTATCTTTAAAAAAAGAGAGGAAAATTTTACTGTATATTCTTTGATTTTGCCAGAGCTTTTGACTCTGTTGACCATAGCCGACTTTTTATTAAATTACATAATATTGGTATATCAGGTAAAATGTTAACCATTGTCAAGTCAATGTACAGTGATGTCAAATCGTGCATCAGACTTGATGGTGGGATTTCTGATTACTTTCCTTGTATAATTGGTGTTAGACAGGGCAGTGTATTGAGTTCTGTTCTTTTTTCTTTGTTTATAGATGAATTATATAATATGATTGGGAATGTGGGATACAGGGGGCTTCAGCTAACGCAAGAAATGTTTGATTTATTTGCTTTATTGTATGCCGATGATGTAGTCATATTTGCTGATTCAATTGTGGGATTGCAGCGGCTGATTAATATTTTAGAACGCTTTTGTATTAAATGGAAAATAACTGTAAGTAAAAAGAAAACTAAAATTGTAGTGTTTCGGAAAGGTGGCCATAACTCAACTAAAGAAAGATGGTTTATGAATGATGAATCAATTGAAACTGTAAATTCCTACAAATATCTTGGGTTATTGCTGTCATGTAGAAACAGCTGGTCTAAAGCTGTTGCAAATTTGGCCGCACAAGCACGCAAAACAATGTTTTCTTTATTTAGTTTTGAGTATAAAGTTGGTATACTTAATTATGATGTTTATTTCAGACTATTCGATGCTTTAATTTTACCAATTCTTTTGTACGGGGCAGAAATTCGGGGGTTTAAGCAATAAATTCAGGCTGAAAGAGTTGAAATTTTGTAAACATTTTCTTGGGGTTGGTGACAAAACATGTACTGAAGCCGTACTTGGGGAATGTGGGCGGTTACCCATTTTTGTAAACTCCTTGTTAAAATGTATAAAATACTGGTTACGAGTCACAGAACTTCCTGAAGGGAGGGTTGTAAAGCATGCTTACAGACTAATATATAAAATAGATGAAAATAGAAGGACATCATGGGCCACTGAAATTAAAAATATACTTCATATGTACGGCTTTGGTATGGTTTGGATATCCCAGGGCGTGGGGCATGTAAACCTGTTCTTGGTACAGTTCAAGCAGCGGGTAATTGATATTCATAGTCAGGATTGGTACAGTGAAATATGTTGCACTGCCAAACTAAGGTCATATTGTAATTTTAAAACCATGCTTGAACCAGAAAGATATCTTTTTGTAGTCACAGAGGCTAAACACAGACATGCTCTAGCACGTATTCGCTGTTCTAGTCATAGATTGCGCATTGAAGAGGGGCGCTATACTGGGTTGGAAATTGATGAAAGAATATGTGAGTTTTGTTTATCTAATGTAGAGGACGAATACCATTTTGTTCTTATTTGCCCATTATTTCACTCTATGCGAAAACAGTTAATTCCTGAGTATTGTTGGCATCATCCCAATCCAGAAAAATATTACAGTCTAATGCGCTCAAAATCAGCAAAGGTACTACGTAATCTTGGTAAATTTCTACATAAAGCATTCAATCTTAGAAGGGAGTTTTCGTTACTATCGGTATAATAATTTTGTTATATATATATGTTTTTTTGTTATGTATAGTCATATGGGCCTGTGGCCTAAAAGACAATAAACAATAAATAAATAAATAAATGTTTTCAGATTCATATTTCAAATATTACAAAGTAATATTTATCGTCGCTACAGTTTTGCAACAAACGTTTAATTTAAAAAATATATAAACGTCAAATTCAATTCATCCGCCAAGGCATTGTGATTGGTCAAGTTATTTTTAACCGTATTTTTTAAATTTATAACAAGTTTATAAAGTGTTAAATAAAATAAAACGTTCACTTCTAACTGATAGTAATGCAATGTATCGTTTTGTTTTGTAGGTTCAACACATTAATGTTTACAAAGCAAGAACTTTTTATAGATAATACTAATAGTACAATAACTTGATAACGCACCCGCCATGGACTGCGCGTCCAAATCGTCCATTGTTCTAAGGTGTTAATCCCCCGATCGCCGGTAACAGTTAAATAATAACACATGCTTATGAGGGTAATATCACGATTTGTTGCCTGCCCAAGAGATGATGGTCATGACCAACAGCTCGAGGGCAGACAACAAATCGTGATATTGCCCGAATAACCATGTGTTATTTATTTTATCACATCGAACAGACATCCACCATGACAATCACAGCTACCATACATCACTCACACCCAATCTCCCACAAAATAACAACACTTATATTGAAGTATGCAATATTTTATTTTATCTATTATAACAAGTTTCACATTACTCAATAACATACATACATTGTTTGCTGAAAAAACAACGAAATACACTCAGTAAATGTTATTTTCAGCCATGGATAATATTTTTATTTGAACCGTGTTTCAGCAGTGTGAATCACTCAAATTATCAAGAATAACATTTTTGAAATGAATTGAGAAATTCTTAAAGTTATTTGATCACTATACAGATAAAAATGTCAGAGCGCCGTGGAAGTGACTGAAATTACTTTCTCACTAACGTACCACTCCTATTCTATTTCGGATGGCTAAAGTTCCTTCAAAACCACAAAAGCAACCCCGAAAGCAACAGCGGCCAGAGCGGCGAACGGCAATTTGTTATGCGCAGTATCGTTGCGCAGTAGTTTCAGTGACGTCATGCATGTGATATATCCATGTAAAATCCACTTGGCGGGCAATATACCATGTAATATCCATTTTTATTCCATGTCATGTGACCGAGTCTCAACCAATCATAGCATGCGTAACAGCAGTGAGATGTGATAATGCGCGTTATGCTCGTGGAGTGCAACCGATGACGTCATAGCATATTGAGGTCTTACACCTGGTTCACACGTAGCATTTATGCCGTTGTAGCACCGCCGTAAATTTAACGACGGTGTTATTTTTACCGCGTGACCAGTTTACGCCAGTGTTAAAATGATGGATTTTACACCGGCGTAAACTGTTTGACCAGAGTCCGCGCCCGGACCTAAATTCTAAACAAACGTTCGTGTGAACACGCACAGTGGCATAAACAGTGACACAAGCACCCTCTATCGGGAATTTGTGTCTAAATCCATAGCAACAACATGACGACGAGTGATACACGTTCTGGTCAGTGGAACGAGTTGTCTCGGAAATAATTGCCAGTGGATATAATGAAGACAATGATAACCATAGTGGTAGGGTACGAATATGTTCAAACACGAATCTAACTACAGAGGGGGTGCTACACAGGTCTAATATAAAATAACGCCGGCGTTTTTAATGTCGTGTGATCGCAAACGAAATACACCGTTGTATGGCCAATGCGAACACCGGTGTTCTCACTTGCCCTACAACGGCGTATTTCTAATCTGTGTGAACCAGGTATTAAATTGTCTTCCGTTCTGCGCCTGTGAATCTTTGCCATTTTATACAGCTTATTTCAAAATTATTCTGAGTTGCGTGTGTTGTGTTTGTTTGTGTTGAGGGACTGTGGCTATGTACAACATATACTTATCTGATGAAATGTGATTATACTTTTAGATTCAGCACCATGTGCTACTGTTGGGATACTCAACAGTCCCTCAAATGTATGTAAGATAGAAAGGAGAACCCCGTGCTATGACGTCTATTGAATCTATTAGTTATGATGTTTTTTTATTTTTTTTTTTCGTTTACAATCGACGACAGCACCGGATTGTTAATGGACCGATTTCAATCGGACCCCTAGATTCCTGATACCAAATAAAATGGGGATTCTGGAAATGTTGACTCAGGGAGGTGTATTGGCATGAGTGCCAGACGTTTTGACCATAGTTTTAGTCGTACGCCTTAGACTTTGACGTTTTCATCGTTGCTTTTTTTAAGGTGAATGTTTCGGTCGCGGGTGTTGATACAAGTGTAATTAAAAATTAAGATCATTAGGTTGAATGTTAATATTACAAATTGCGAGGATTTTGTTTATGACGTGTATGCTTATTTTATTCACCCTGCAAAATACAATTTCAACATCGGTAAATATGAAAATATTATATATGTTATAGTTTGATAGAAGACGTCAAATATTAAAATAGATCATACATTCTATATCAACAGTCCCTCTATCCATGGAGGTAAAAAAAGGAACCTCCATGCACAGTTACCTGTAACGAAATTAGATAGATCATTGACGTACCAATTAGATGAGCACATACGAACGCAAGTTTGACAAAAATATGAAATACATTATTTAAAAACCATTTCAATAAAACTCGCACCCGCGGCCAAAACGTTATTCTTTTAAAAATAAACAGTGACCGAAATAACAATTATGTAATTTCTTACAATGTATGAAAATCTCGCAATTTCTAACGATAATGTACTAACAATAATGTACCAGTCATAATGCACTAAAATACCCTAACAATGTATTAATGCACAGTACTCCTTACAAGTAAGGCAAAATAATGCACCGTAGACACTTGACAGTACTTTAAAATAGTGTAACAATAATGCACTTCGGTCATTCACACTAATCTGTAACAATAATGTGACAATGCAGTGACACTAACGCACTATATCTGTTTTAACAGTAATTCAACAATAATGCACAGACTAATGTACACTAATCTTTAACACTCATCGGCGTGATATAAGTATGTATCAAGATCTCCTTGTAATATAGTTCTACAACACTGTCGATGAGCATATATACTTTATATATATATATATTTTTTTATATATATATACTTTTTATATGAACATTTCACATACAAGTACAGGTAGACAGACATAAAAGTACAGGTAGACCTGGGACGCAACTCAGTTTTCCACACGTGATTTAATTAAGTTGGCACAAATAGTTCAACTATGAATTGTACAAAAATATAAAAGTACAATTCTAAATAAATACTACAAGATACAAATTAATTCATAATTTACTATCAGAGGCGGCGGCACGAAATTTTGCATGGGGGGGGGGGTCCGCTCCGGGGTCACCATCCTTTGCGCCAGGTAGGCGCGAGTAGCCGCGCATTTTCGGGGGCGACACACACCCCCGTGCCACCGTTACTGACTATGATAAGGTCAACTGGAGGATTCACACAAAAGTAATGCACTTCCACCAAACAAGGAGATTAATGAAAAGTGCGCCACCGACAACTGAAGTTTGGCACCATTTGTTTTCATAACAATTCTGTAACTGTTGAAATGCATAGAATACACTACACAAACATAACTAGACTACAACAATACAAATAAAATGCTGTGTCTGGAGGTTAAATATTACGTTTGGCATTGCGACATAGACAAAGACAAGTTGTGCTGCTTTCTAACCTGAATTGTTGATGCAGTAGATATGGATAAACTAAGGCGTTGAGGTTGTTGTAAAGCGAACTAGTAAGCTCATTTAAAATGTTAGCAACAACAACAGCAGCAGTAGTAACAACAAAAACAAACTTATGTAATTCGTAGAAAAAACTTTTAATTCCATGTAAACTGGGTCATTGTATTCTGGGGGAAATTTATTCAGATGATGTTATTGCGTGACTCACAGTGGCGGGACTATTTCTGTTCTGACGGGCACAGAGCGCGGCCTCTGCTGTCAAAAGAACAAGTAAGCTAATTTGAATGTTAGGAACAGCAGCAACAACAAAAACAAACTATGTAATTCGTAGAAAAAACTTCTAATTCCATGTAATCTGGGTCATTGTGTTCTCAGACTGGTGAAATTTTTTTTCGGGTGATATCATTGCGTGACTCACAGTGGCGAGACTATTTCTGTTATGACGGGCACGGAACACGTCCTCCACAGAAACTAAATATTCGTCTCCGAAGTAAGGTATTCTTGTTTATTGTATCCCTTACAATTAATTAACAATCGATTATTAGTGTGTATCTCAAGCGTTCGAGCAAGGATTGTGTGAAGGCGGATTTGTTTATGCGACACAAGATGGCGGCCGATAGTTTAGTATTGGCGGCCGGTGTCCTCTCACGATACATTTAAATTTATTGAACAATTTGCGCTGCTCTTAATTTGGCTTTGTCCGTGATCACATAGTTCATAGAGTTCATGGTCTGAGATGTTTAGGTATTTATTTATTGCAGTTGTGTTGTTTAGAATTGAATTATGTCGAAATATGTCCCCTGGGCGTTCATGAACAAATACAAAATTTCATCCCACTCTTTCTTTAAGTTGTGTTAATTTATTAGGCAATTTACGCAACATGGCCGGAAACAATATTTTATGTATATTATTATTAAATGTATAAAGCGTCATGGATATTGCCATATAAGTTGAAGAAAACTAATGCTAAAAAGTGCTAATGATTGAGATCGATCTCTTTGAATCGGTCCTAACCATATTACGTATATCAGGTTGATGTCTATGAATGCTCAACAGCCGTAGGTTCAAAATCTGATCCCAATAACTATAGGGGAATCACATTATTGGATGTCTTCGGGAAACTATTCTGTAGCATACTAAACAACAGACTTTATGAATGGGCAGAGGATACTGGGGCCATCTCCGGAGTGCAGGCAGGATTTCGTAAAGGTTTTTGTACTGTTGACAACATATTGGTCTTGTATGCAATCGTTCAAAATTATCTTTAAAAAAAGAGAGGAAAATTTTACTGTATATTCTTTGATTTTGCCAGAGCTTTTGACTCTGTTGACCATAGCCGACTTTTTATTAAATTACATAATATTGGTATATCAGGTAAAATGTTAACCATTGTCAAGTCAATGTACAGTGATGTCAAATCGTGCATCAGACTTGATGGTGGGATTTCTGATTACTTTCCTTGTATAATTGGTGTTAGACAGGGCAGTGTATTGAGTTCTGTTCTTTTTTCTTTGTTTATAGATGAATTATATAATATGATTGGGAATGTGGGATACAGGGGGCTTCAGCTAACGCAAGAAATGTTTGATTTATTTGCTTTATTGTATGCCGATGATGTAGTCATATTTGCTGATTCAATTGTGGGATTGCAGCGGCTGATTAATATTTTAGAACGCTTTTGTATTAAATGGAAAATAACTGTAAGTAAAAAGAAAACTAAAATTGTAGTGTTTCGGAAAGGTGGCCATAACTCAACTAAAGAAAGATGGTTTATGAATGATGAATCAATTGAAACTGTAAATTCCTACAAATATCTTGGGTTATTGCTGTCATGTAGAAACAGCTGGTCTAAAGCTGTTGCAAATTTGGCCGCACAAGCACGCAAAACAATGTTTTCTTTATTTAGTTTTGAGTATAAAGTTGGTATACTTAATTATGATGTTTATTTCAGACTATTCGATGCTTTAATTTTACCAATTCTTTTGTACGGGGCAGAAATTCGGGGGTTTAAGCAATAAATTCAGGCTGAAAGAGTTGAAATTTTGTAAACATTTTCTTGGGGTTGGTGACAAAACATGTACTGAAGCCGTACTTGGGGAATGTGGGCGGTTACCCATTTTTGTAAACTCCTTGTTAAAATGTATAAAATACTGGTTACGAGTCACAGAACTTCCTGAAGGGAGGGTTGTAAAGCATGCTTACAGACTAATATATAAAATAGATGAAAATAGAAGGACATCATGGGCCACTGAAATTAAAAATATACTTCATATGTACGGCTTTGGTATGGTTTGGATATCCCAGGGCGTGGGGCATGTAAACCTGTTCTTGGTACAGTTCAAGCAGCGGGTAATTGATATTCATAGTCAGGATTGGTACAGTGAAATATGTTGCACTGCCAAACTAAGGTCATATTGTAATTTTAAAACCATGCTTGAACCAGAAAGATATCTTTTTGTAGTCACAGAGGCTAAACACAGACATGCTCTAGCACGTATTCGCTGTTCTAGTCATAGATTGCGCATTGAAGAGGGGCGCTATACTGGGTTGGAAATTGATGAAAGAATATGTGAGTTTTGTTTATCTAATGTAGAGGACGAATACCATTTTGTTCTTATTTGCCCATTATTTCACTCTATGCGAAAACAGTTAATTCCTGAGTATTGTTGGCATCATCCCAATCCAGAAAAATATTACAGTCTAATGCGCTCAAAATCAGCAAAGGTACTACGTAATCTTGGTAAATTTCTACATAAAGCATTCAATCTTAGAAGGGAGTTTTCGTTACTATCGGTATAATAATTTTGTTATATATATATGTTTTTTTGTTATGTATAGTCATATGGGCCTGTGGCCTAAAAGACAATAAACAATAAATAAATAAATAAATGTTTTCAGATTCATATTTCAAATATTACAAAGTAATATTTATCGTCGCTACAGTTTTGCAACAAACGTTTAATTTAAAAAATATATAAACGTCAAATTCAATTCATCCGCCAAGGCATTGTGATTGGTCAAGTTATTTTTAACCGTATTTTTTAAATTTATAACAAGTTTATAAAGTGTTAAATAAAATAAAACGTTCACTTCTAACTGATAGTAATGCAATGTATCGTTTTGTTTTGTAGGTTCAACACATTAATGTTTACAAAGCAAGAACTTTTTATAGATAATACTAATAGTACAATAACTTGATAACGCACCCGCCATGGACTGCGCGTCCAAATCGTCCATTGTTCTAAGGTGTTAATCCCCCGATCGCCGGTAACAGTTAAATAATAACACATGCTTATGAGGGTAATATCACGATTTGTTGCCTGCCCAAGAGATGATGGTCATGACCAACAGCTCGAGGGCAGACAACAAATCGTGATATTGCCCGAATAACCATGTGTTATTTATTTTATCACATCGAACAGACATCCACCATGACAATCACAGCTACCATACATCACTCACACCCAATCTCCCACAAAATAACAACACTTATATTGAAGTATGCAATATTTTATTTTATCTATTATAACAAGTTTCACATTACTCAATAACATACATACATTGTTTGCTGAAAAAACAACGAAATACACTCAGTAAATGTAATTTTCAGCCATGGATAGTCTTTTTATTTGAACCGTGTTTCAGCAGTGTGAATCACTCAAATTATCAAGAATAACATTTTTGAAATGAATTGAGAAATTCTTAAAGTTATTTGATCACTATACAGATAAAAATGTCAGAGCGCCGTGGAAGTGACTGAAATTACTTTCTCACTAACGTACCACTCCTATTCTATTTCGGATGGCTAAAGTTCCTTCAAAACCACAAAAGCAACCCCGAAAGCAACAGCGGCCAGAGCGGCGAACGGCAATTTGTTATGCGCAGTATCGTTGCGCAGTAGTTTCAGTGACGTCATGCATGTGATATATCCATGTAAAATCCACTTGGCGGGCAATATACCATGTAATATCCATTTTTATTCCATGTCATGTGACCGAGTCTCAACCAATCATAGCATGCGTAACAGCAGTGAGATGTGATAATGCGCGTTATGCTCGTGGAGTGCAACCGATGACGTCATAGCATATTGAGGTCTTACACCTGGTTCACACGTAGCATTTATGCCGTTGTAGCACCGCCGTAAATTTAACGACGGTGTTATTTTTACCGCGTGACCAGTTTACGCCAGTGTTAAAATGATGGATTTTACACCGGCGTAAACTGTTTGACCAGAGTCCGCGCCCGGACCTAAATTCTAAACAAACGTTCGTGTGAACACGCACAGTGGCATAAACAGTGACACAAGCACCCTCTATCGGGAATTTGTGTCTAAATCCATAGCAACAACATGACGACGAGTGATACACGTTCTGGTCAGTGGAACGAGTTGTCTCGGAAATAATTGCCAGTGGATATAATGAAGACAATGATAACCATAGTGGTAGGGTACGAATATGTTCAAACACGAATCTAACTACAGAGGGGGTGCTACACAGGTCTAATATAAAATAACGCCGGCGTTTTTAATGTCGTGTGATCGCAAACGAAATACACCGTTGTATGGCCAATGCGAACACCGGTGTTCTCACTTGCCCTACAACGGCGTATTTCTAATCTGTGTGAACCAGGTATTAAATTGTCTTCCGTTCTGCGCCTGTGAATCTTTGCCATTTTATACAGCTTATTTCAAAATTATTCTGAGTTGCGTGTGTTGTGTTTGTTTGTGTTGAGGGACTGTGGCTATGTACAACATATACTTATCTGATGAAATGTGATTATACTTTTAGATTCAGCACCATGTGCTACTGTTGGGATACTCAACAGTCCCTCAAATGTATGTAAGATAGAAAGGAGAACCCCGTGCTATGACGTCTATTGAATCTATTAGTTATGATGTTTTTTTATTTTTTTTTTTCGTTTACAATCGACGACAGCACCGGATTGTTAATGGACCGATTTCAATCGGACCCCTAGATTCCTGATACCAAATAAAATGGGGATTCTGGAAATGTTGACTCAGGGAGGTGTATTGGCATGAGTGCCAGACGTTTTGACCATAGTTTTAGTCGTACGCCTTAGACTTTGACGTTTTCATCGTTGCTTTTTTTAAGGTGAATGTTTCGGTCGCGGGTGTTGATACAAGTGTAATTAAAAATTAAGATCATTAGGTTGAATGTTAATATTACAAATTGCGAGGATTTTGTTTATGACGTGTATGCTTATTTTATTCACCCTGCAAAATACAATTTCAACATCGGTAAATATGAAAATATTATATATGTTATAGTTTGATAGAAGACGTCAAATATTAAAATAGATCATACATTCTATATCAACAGTCCCTCTATCCATGGAGGTAAAAAAAGGAACCTCCATGCACAGTTACCTGTAACGAAATTAGATAGATCATTGACGTACCAATTAGATGAGCACATACGAACGCAAGTTTGACAAAAATATGAAATACATTATTTAAAAACCATTTCAATAAAACTCGCACCCGCGGCCAAAACGTTATTCTTTTAAAAATAAACAGTGACCGAAATAACAATTATGTAATTTCTTACAATGTATGAAAATCTCGCAATTTCTAACGATAATGTACTAACAATAATGTACCAGTCATAATGCACTAAAATACCCTAACAATGTATTAATGCACAGTACTCCTTACAAGTAAGGCAAAATAATGCACCGTAGACACTTGACAGTACTTTAAAATAGTGTAACAATAATGCACTTCGGTCATTCACACTAATCTGTAACAATAATGTGACAATGCAGTGACACTAACGCACTATATCTGTTTTAACAGTAATTCAACAATAATGCACAGACTAATGTACACTAATCTTTAACACTCATCGGCGTGATATAAGTATGTATCAAGATCTCCTTGTAATATAGTTCTACAACACTGTCGATGAGCATATATACTTTATATATATATATATTTTTTTATATATATATACTTTTTATATGAACATTTCACATACAAGTACAGGTAGACAGACATAAAAGTACAGGTAGACCTGGGACGCAACTCAGTTTTCCACACGTGATTTAATTAAGTTGGCACAAATAGTTCAACTATGAATTGTACAAAAATATAAAAGTACAATTCTAAATAAATACTACAAGATACAAATTAATTCATAATTTACTATCAGAGGCGGCGGCACGAAATTTTGCATGGGGGGGGGGGGGTCCGCTCCGGGGTCACCATCCTTTGCGCCAGGTAGGCGCGAGTAGCCGCGCATTTTCGGGGGCGACACACACCCCCGTGCCACCGTTACTGACTATGATAAGGTCAACTGGAGGATTCACACAAAAGTAATGCACTTCCACCAAACAAGGAGATTAATGAAAAGTGCGCCACCGACAACTGAAGTTTGGCACCATTTGTTTTCATAACAATTCTGTAACTGTTGAAATGCATAGAATACACTACACAAACATAACTAGACTACAACAATACAAATAAAATGCTGTGTCTGGAGGTTAAATATTACGTTTGGCATTGCGACATAGACAAAGACAAGTTGTGCTGCTTTCTAACCTGAATTGTTGATGCAGTAGATATGGATAAACTAAGGCGTTGAGGTTGTTGTAAAGCGAACTAGTAAGCTCATTTAAAATGTTAGCAACAACAACAGCAGCAGTAGTAACAACAAAAACAAACTTATGTAATTCGTAGAAAAAACTTTTAATTCCATGTAAACTGGGTCATTGTATTCTGGGGGAAATTTATTCAGATGATGTTATTGCGTGACTCACAGTGGCGGGACTATTTCTGTTCTGACGGGCACAGAGCGCGGCCTCTGCTGTCAAAAGAACAAGTAAGCTAATTTGAATGTTAGGAACAGCAGCAACAACAAAAACAAACTATGTAATTCGTAGAAAAAACTTCTAATTCCATGTAATCTGGGTCATTGTGTTCTCAGACTGGTGAAATTTTTTTTCGGGTGATATCATTGCGTGACTCACAGTGGCGAGACTATTTCTGTTATGACGGGCACGGAACACGTCCTCCACAGAAACTAAATATTCGTCTCCGAAGTAAGGTATTCTTGTTTATTGTATCCCTTACAATTAATTAACAATCGATTATTAGTGTGTATCTCAAGCGTTCGAGCAAGGATTGTGTGAAGGCGGATTTGTTTATGCGACACAAGATGGCGGCCGATAGTTTAGTATTGGCGGCCGGTGTCCTCTCACGATACATTTAAATTTATTGAACAATTTGCGCTGCTCTTAATTTGGCTTTGTCCGTGATCACATAGTTCATAGAGTTCATGGTCTGAGATGTTTAGGTATTTATTTATTGCAGTTGTGTTGTTTAGAATTGAATTATGTCGAAATATGTCCCCTGGGCGTTCATGAACAAATACAAAATTTCATCCCACTCTTTCTTTAAGTTGTGTTAATTTATTAGGCAATTTACGCAACATGGCCGGAAACAATATTTTATGTATATTATTATTAAATGTATAAAGCGTCATGGATATTGCCATATAAGTTGAAGAAAACTAATGCTAAAAAGTGCTAATGATTGAGATCGATCTCTTTGAATCGGTCCTAACCATATTACGTATATCAGGTTGATGTCTATGAATGCTCAACAGCCGTAGCACTTACCAAATTAGGTTTAACCATGGTTATTCCCACAGATTTAAACCATTGTTGAATCATGGTTAAACTATGTTACACGACTTCTGTCAGATGCATACATGTATATTTAGAGCAAACTTTCAAGCATAGATCCAAGCTTTGATTCATTCTGACTGTCACGGTTATTGCTATTGAGAGGGGTACATACATAACTCACACTGGACAGGGGGTACTTTCACTGCTAGAATGGGGTAGACAAGACAACAGTACTGGAAATGAAATACACATACACCGAAATATCAAGTTAAAGCTCCTGGCTTTAATACCTCTCAAAATAATTACACAAAACAGAGCACAGAAAAATCAATGAATTAATTCACTAAAATAGGGGATTGCTTAGGGAAGTGTGCATTGGTGGTAGCAAACAGTTCCAGGATGTAGAAATGGATGACAGTCAACGGCTTTTGCAACACAACGACGAAGAAATACAGGAGTCTTGCTAGTAGAAAAACGCTGTTATTTCGGGAAACAGGAGATCACAGAGCAGTTCATACAAGTCTCACCCGATGATGATTTAGTCTGTATCACTTGTCTCACAATATCGCAGCAGCAACACACAGGGTTGTTAGTTGAAAAGATCGACCCCAACTGTCCTCAGCCTAGCTTATTTATAGAGGTCTTTCACGTGACGTCATTAACCCGGAAGTCAGCCATTTTGGAGGTCCTACAATTGTGTCGTCTGCGTCGTCTGTGTCGTCTGCGATCATAACAATAGTACGCGTAAATAGATTGATTGTTTGCTAGTGTATCTGTTCATTTCCTTCAGTCATTTCCATTTACTTCTTTCATTGCAAACATGTCTGGCTCTAAATTGAAACCTAAAAATGCTCTCTGTCTGTATCGTGAAACACTTTCTGGTGCAGAACAGCTACGTTATGAAGCAAAACTGTCTACTATTGGGGGCTGTGACCCTTACGTGGTTGATGCTACTAAATGGTCTGCAGACGTCGCCTTGTTACCGTCCGTGACATATCCAGATATTGTGAATTACCTGGTTTTCAATCCTAGCCCTTACACACTGGATGACTTAAAGTGTTACAAAGGTCTTGAAGCCTACAACCAATTTGTTTCCGGTTGGGTGAGAGAAATGAAAACATTTGTGTGCAATGAAAACATTGTAGTATCTGCTAAGGTGAGCACTAATATATGGCATTGTCAGTATTTTTAATAGTCCACTGTTTTCTCAGTCGTGGATGTCCTTTTGTTAAGAGATATATGTCTGTTGAAAATCTCGGTCTCAGTCTGGTGTGTTTACTATTAACTATAACGATACATTACAATTGTTGTACATCTTGTGCTTTGGGGCTTCAATTACCTCATATTTATTTTTTTACACAGGTCATGCATTCTCAGAGAATGAGTGAGAAGCCCCTACAGCCCTGGATGATAGCGAAACAAAATGGTAGTGTTCTGTGTGCTCATTGTAACTGCATGGCTGGTCTTGGGGATACCTGCACCCATGTGGCTGCAGTTCTGTTTGCAGTGGAGGCTACTGTTAGGATTCGAGACTCCAAAACAGTGACTGATGAAAAGGCATATTGGCTTCTACCATCATCTTTGAAATCTGTGACATACAAGAACATGAATGATATAGACTTTACATCAGCCAAAACAAAAAAGAAACAGTTGGACGCAAACTCCCCTGGCTCCAAAAACACCACTGGCTACACTTAACAACATACCACAACCAACAGCTCAAGAACTACAGTCACTTTTCAATGAGTTTCATCTAACTGGGTCAAAGCCTTCACTGCTCTCGTTGGTTCAGCCATTTGCTGCTGGGTTTGTGCCACATTCCAATGATTCCATCACTGCAGATGAAAGTTACCCAGTTTTAACAACATTATATGATGTCAACTATAGCAACTTAAATTATAAAGAGTTACTGGAGAAGTGTTCAACAGTTCAAATAACAGTGACGGAACAACAAATAAAAAATGTTGAGTCACATACTAGAGAACAGGCTAAATTAAATAGATGGTTCCAGTTTAGAGCAGGCAGAGTAACTTCATCAACGTCCAAAATAGTATGCAGAACCAACCAAGACAGCCCTTCGATAAGCCTAATATCATCCATCTGCTATCCCATGCTTTCCAAGTTTTCAACTGAGACCACTAGATGGGGATGTGAGCATGAAGACACTGCCTGCGTGAATTTTTCGAAGTGATGTCTCAACACCATGAAAATGGGCATATAGAAAGAAGGGGACTTGTAATTTACCAAGACCAGCCATTTATTGCAGCTTCCCCAGATGGTGTTTTCATTTGTGACTGCTGCAGTACATCTTGTATAGAAATCAAATGCCCCTTCAATCTACGAAATGAAAATCTTGATGGCTGTGATTACCTGAAGAAGGAGAATGGCGTAGCAACACTTGTGAAAGATCACAGTTACTATTACCAAGTCCAGACTCAGTTGGGTGTATGTAATTTACAGCAGGGGTATTTTGTAGTTTGGACTAAGAATGACATGCACATTGAAAGTATAATGTTTGACGAAGAGCTTTGGGTAACAATCTGTGAACGTTCAAAACATATATTTTACACCGCAATAATGCCAGAACTTCTGGGAAAATTTTACACCAGCAATCACAAAGAAGTCAGCAATGATGATGCAGCCTCTACGTCCAATAGCAATGATGATAATCTGTATTGTTATTGTAACCAAGAAGAACAAGGCAACATGGTTGCCTGTGACAACACAGAATGTGCTCTTGTCTGGTTTCATTTCAAATGTGTTGGAATTAGAAATATACCAAAGGGAAAATGGTTTTGTCCTGACTGTAGGAAACTACCAGAATACAGGAGGAAGAAAAGATTGTGTGATGCAGCCATATTGACATTATGAAACAGTACATCTCTCAATGTTATGTAGTCAATATTTATTTGCATTTTTTCACCCAGTATCATTCTTTTATATATCCAATATTTATTTACATTTCATTACAAAATATGATGCAGTCAATATTTAATTGCATTTTTTTCACCCAGTATCATACTTTTATATATCCAATATTTATTTACATTTCATTACTAAATATGATGCAGTCAATATTTATTTACATTTTAGTGAGTGTGCCTCCAATGTTAAGCAATATTTTGTTTACATTTTTATTATTTCCAGTACAAGGCAGCCAATGTTTATTTTTATCCATTTTTTTTAATGTGTACAGTAGTTTAAATTCTGACATTTAGAAAAGAAATTATGACACTGATAATGCTACATGATATCAAGACAAAATATTTTATTTCATATTTACAAAAGCATGCTATTAAGTGGGTGTACATAAAAAGTGTAAGTACCTGTGAAATATGCATGAATAGTGTTCAATTAAAATCTACAACAGACTCGGAGAGGTTTGCTAATGAACAACATACGTGTGCTATTTTGTCTACCATTGTTGTACCCTGGTCATCTTTAGAAATAAATAAATTGATTGGAAGAGTACTACCCAGTATTGTATATTTCTGTCGCACCATTCCAATGACCCTTTCCTCATGAATTCTTACATTAGCTATTTTTCTGGTTGTTTCAACATCAACTGCAGACAATTGGCTTTTTCCCCGGGTAAATGCAGGAATCTTGAGTTCTGCACAAACAGAACCAACACTCTCCTGGATATTAAAACCACGATCAGCCAGTATCAAATCTCCTGGTAATAAATTGTCAAGAATGCCACTATTTTCTGTAATGTGTTTGTCACCTCACTCTACCACCCCAAGCTCTAGACAAAAATGACACAGTACCCTGTGGTGTAATGCCCAGCAAAAAATTGGCTGTATTGTGGTGTTTATAGGAAGACCATGTTTCAGCACGTGCTTTCAGATTTGATGGTCTTTCTACAAACACCTCAAAACAGTCAATAATTACTGCACATCTAGAACCACAATGCTGTTTAAACTGCATTGGCATAGTCATCTTCAAAGTCTCCCTATCTGGCCAAAAAACGAATGGTTTTGTGCGAATGTACATAACATTAATAACTGAAGTTATAATCCTTGACACTGAAGCAGGTGAAATGGAAAACTCATAGGCTAAAAATTGTACTGACAAATTCAATCGAAGTCTCATTAATGTTAACATAAACATTCTAAATTTGTCTAAAGACGTACGAGGAGGTAAGTGTTGTTCTATGAAATTGTACAATGAAATTAAAATGGCAAATGAAGAGATGCCAGTAAAAAAATTTACTTTTTCATTGTCTCCCTCTAAGTCTACCTGTGACATTTTATTTGTATATTTAGAAAGTTGTTCTTTCAATGATTGGTTTTCTGTTCTTAGAGCTTGGAGTTCATTCTCCATTGATTTTAACATAGAGGTAGTTAGGTCTGTTTGAGTGCCAAACTCAGTTGTACTTGTAGCGTTTTCCTTGTTTTCCAACGCCAACCCCTCTTCCACAATGACGATCTTTTCCTCTGCTTTTCTTTTCTGTCTATTGTGGAGCCTATTGTACCTGTTTACTGCCATTGTTTGCTTCAGAACATTCTCCCCGTGCCCGACATTGACTGTTGGCACCCAGTTTGGGTTACCTTTGTCATAGAGCCGGGCCTTTTCACCTGCGGGAGACACAATAAAATACACTTGATTATCATATTATCGATTTTCTCTACCACCAATTCCACTGGGTTTTATCAAATTTCAATGCCTGGTGATAAATAAAATTGAAATTGTAAACAGCGAGAAACCTACCACCAATGAAATGTGCCGAGCATATTCTGATGTTACCCATGTTTCGGTTTTCAAATTTCTGTCCGAGGCTAGCCAGCCATTCTCGTCGCCTTTCACTACTCAGATTTTCGCAATCTTCGCCTTGATTTACCACTACTGCTGGTAATCGATAAAATTGCAAATGTTTGTCCCGATCTTTTCGATTTGTACATTCAAAAACTACACATTTCAAAACCATTTTTGAGAAGACGATCGACCTTGTGTTACGCAATAACAACAATACGAATGAAGGCCTCCAAGATGGCGGCGCGTCTCATTGTCAAGGGAACAATGACGTCAGTGAAAGACCTCTATAGACATACATGTTCAGGGTTACCACCTGGCTTCCACATGAGACAATCAGAATGTGGTCTTGTTAGCAGCTGTCTCATGTAGGCAAGTCAGTAGATCGTAAACATCCGTTGTTTCCAGTGTAAAGTTTCCAGTGGTAAATAATAGTCAAGTAGGTAAGGCCAATACACAATTATCATTCAACTTAGTAAACATATAATATCGGTGACTGTTACACACCACATTGGCAATAACAGCACTACTTGATAAATCTTAGTACTATGCAAGTAACCCTACTTCAATTTCATCACACAACTGAATGCTCTAGACTTTTGACCCGAGATGAAAATACATGGGTACCAATATATATTTTCATAATCCAAGATATAATGTTCACTTTGAAATGTTTCTATATTCAGTGTTTCTAAATGTTTCTATCCTCCAGTGATATAGTTAAAGTCAGTTCTCCACTAAATATATATGCATCCACATGGATGAGTCTTTTACATTGTCAGACATTACAGCGATATCATTAATAGCAATACAATTGAAAAGGAGATTTTTTGGTTGTCAAATGTTTACTGGTAAACTAACTGAATATAGTTGCCAAAGTATGAATGAATCAGATTAATATTTTATTAGACCAATCTATTGACTTTATTGTTGTTTATTGTAATGTTGTTATTGTTGAAAATGAGATTGCCCCAATGCCAAGATATGCTGTTTGATAGGATTACGAAAAAGAAACTTTGAGTCTACGTTTTTTGTTTTGGTGAGCAATGGCCATTTGGTTAATGTGACATAACCATGATCATTTCTATTTGTAGATGTTTTGTGAACGTAAAGGGCATTCATTACTGTTGCTCACAGGGGTTCAGTTTTGCACTACTATACATTAATTAAAGTCGTGTAGATTTGCGAGCGAG
Source organism: Saccoglossus kowalevskii (assembly GCF_978046115.1). Taxonomy (NCBI): domain Eukaryota; kingdom Metazoa; phylum Hemichordata; class Enteropneusta; family Harrimaniidae; genus Saccoglossus; species Saccoglossus kowalevskii. The sequence continues at coordinate 2,508,853 of NC_140644.1, forward strand.
AATACTTTTATCATTAAGCTAGGAATTGATCCCATCAAATTCTATAGAAAGTCGTTGAAGCTGAACTCGTGATCATTAACCAGCGTAAGTGTAGCGTAGTAGCCATTCGCTACATTTGGCCTTCATGCATAATATAGTAAAATAAATGTATAGTGGCCTAAATTCAGAGTTTTATTTAGCATTTATTAATGTTGTTTGTGTATCATTCGTTTTCACTTCATTTAAGACGACTTCCATTATATTGCAATATCATGAAATCCGCAGTTAGGCATTTGTCTATCTAGAGCCATCTATAGACAGGCTATGACTATGTCATTATTGGAGTTGAGAAACCTGTAACAAACATATAAGTAACAAGCATATAGGTAGCAAACATTTAAATAACAAACATATAGAACGTTGCTTCAAGGCCAGTACATTTGATCTACCACCAATAGATGGTTGGTCTATAAATTACGGTAAGGACGACTTATGTGTGGCGGTGATGCAATTCATTCAAGTCATCAGAAGTACTTTATTTAGTAGTGATGCAATTGTTCATTCCATGTTACTTAGTGAGGCATGTTTCTGTCTAATTTTACAGTTTGCGATGATATATTTTTTTCACATTTGCCTATATTTTAACTGACCATTGTTTGTGTATTTAGACATTATTGGGCTAGTCTGGCAATTTGGCAATCATGTGGTGGTGTATATATGTTTACAAACACATTGTACTTTGTTCAAATTACAGTCAATCGTTCTATCAGAATCACTACATTGTTTATTTATGTGGTTCACTGTGCCTCGAGTGAGATTTTATGGTACATCATATACAGCATTATATGTATTCAACCTTCTCAACACGTAGGAACTGCGCTCACACTTACAGCTTGTCACTTGAATGGTCGCAGCTATTTGTAGTAAAATAAATATGTTGGGAAAATACGATTCATCGCATACTTCCAGCGCTGAAGCAACACACTGGGGTAAATTGTTGACACTGAATTTGTGCTGCGAGTGCCTCTTCCAAATATACAACTCGTAATCGAACAATTCTGCTGTAGGCAAATCTTCGGCATATGTTTAAATGATCGTTTCAAACCGTAGCTGTATACTATTATCCAATAACACAGACTGCACTAATCCGATAAATTGCCTAGTTTTGGCTGCTAAACCTGGAAAGAAATAGTGCACATGCCATCATTACCTTGTAAAATGCAAAACAAATGAACCAAACTAGGAAAGTAGTATCAGATTTAAACAGACGCAGTGATTGGACATATTCTTGTCTGCTAAATCAAAAATATAAGATCAAATTTTATTGTGTTCTAGCTGTTTTAACTGTTCATTCAATTCACTTAACTGCATAGGTGGTCAAGACAAGAAAAGAGCTAAATGCAGCCTGTAATATTCTTCATGTGAACTTGCCGCTGTATTTGAGCGTTGTGTCCGAAGCCTTGCCACACGTGGTCTTGTAGTGTGACACCAATTTTGTCGGCAATGCAGACACCCCAAGTTAGTTTTGCGCTTGATAATATATAATATACTTTTGGTGTGGATCTGGTGAAGATAGGTGGTGATATCTACCTTATCCTGCAAGTGAGAGAAAATATTATCTAATCTACTTGCCAATTCATAAGCTTTAAATATATCTTTAATGATACTTTGTAGCATTTTTGCTGATGCTCGGTGGGACAATATGCAATATATGACAAAGGACACAATGAATTCTAAACTGGCCATGGCAGCTAAAGGCCCTAACGCATCTACTTTGCTCTTTGCCGACTATTTTCCGTTTGTCGGATCATACCCATCACCCCATGCAGTCCCCATGACCAATGACTTTTAAGGCTTATACAATAAGCGAATAAGAACTATTGAGCTATGTTTTGCCGTGATGATATTTTGTTTGTCGGCCTGCAAATTACCACTCCAATAACTAGTCAAATTAGGGTTGTAAATATGGTCGGATATCATGAGATGTTTTCAACTGAATAATGTTGTAAACGAGGCAAGTGAATGGTTCGATTTTGTGCGCAATATTTTTCTGTTACCACCATTTACGCTAAGAGAACAGTTGTCAATAACATCTACCCTGACTCTCTGAAAACATGCATTAAATTGGATAACAATACGGCTTCATTAATGTACCCATACGCACACACGGCCAATCAGCAGCAGCGATCTGAAACAAACCGTCGGTACACCCACTGGCGTAGCATAATGCGAGCTTGTAGCCGGGCGCCGAGATGGTGTCCTCGAGTGAGGTTTACTTGGGCTGTCGTTAACCACAATGCTACTCCATAATACACACCAGTCACTCGTTCACTTGCAATGTAAATGATATTATATACATTAAATATTTGATACAGCAAATCTAGTTTCTTTTTCATTTTATTTTGCCATGTGATATCGTGAAAACATATTCCAAGAGTGACGTTTTAAATTATGTAGAATCAGTGGCCAGTGACTCCGAAACTGTTTCGCACAAAATTAACTTTCACTCATTATGGGATGGGGGTCGTTCATTGTTGTTCAAGTATAGTCTATTATAGTATAGTATCACGAAATCACGCAGTGAATGCATAAATTATGGCCAACTGAACACAACACAGGCACACACACACACTAGTTCAAAATCATGGTAAAATAGTTCAATCATTGCTACTGTCACACATTATATCAACGTACAACAGAAATACGACAAAAATACGACAGTTTTCATTTCTGAAATATCACCCTTTTCCATTATGAAATATAATTTACAGACCCCTTCGGTGCCTCGCGCATCTGTTGGAAAGTTTCTACTATTTCAAGATCTGTGAAAATCAGCACGCCGCCGATAAAATGTCTAGGTACAATGTGAAACAGTATAACGGGAAACGGATCCTCGTAAACTCGCCTGCGACGTCTGGGTCGCGTTCACTGTGAAAAATATATTTCGTGACTGGCAGAGAGAGAGGAGGGCACATCCTGTTGTTTTCTTTCGAAACAAAAGCTGCAAGTGTATACCGAACATCTGACCAGACATGCCCGACCACGTACCTGGCTGCCGTATAGTGACAGTTCTAGCGTGAAAATGCACACGTGCACTATTAGTTACTGTAGCTGAGTTGAGATTGGTTCGTCAAAATTGTCAAACTAAAAAAATCAATAGGCCATTATAGGAGTTTAAATTTACACTTTGTGGTGTGAATGGTCATTAAATAAATACAAGTGAATACAATTATATTAAATCACCTCGTAGAAAAATAAATAACCTATGAAGTGTGTTTAAATGATTTGTTGATTAGTAACACTAGTAGATTATACTGCATGTGTTGACGATAATGCTAATAATTCAGACTCATATTAACATTGTATATCATGTAGTACATTACAAACTCAGAGATGGGACATAGTAGGAAAACACTGTGCATTTTTTCTGTGTAATACGCAAGCTTTTTCTTTCATTTTGTACTAACTTCCTCAAAATTTACCAGCTTTCCGAGTGTGTGACCGTAGCGTGAAAATCGCACCGATAACATATCTTGACGTATTATACAATTTAATGTTGACTTACCTCTGGAGACTTATCCTGCCATATTCTGCCACAATATCACGAGCCACCTATATACGCACAGTGTCATGTAGCTATACTGAGATTATCAACGTGTATGTTGAACGTAGATATGTGTCCCTGTTCTGTGAAAATATTCCAACTGTGTTTTTAAACCAGATGGGAAATCGTTAAATAAATATAATCTGATAGACAAAATCGTGGAAATGTTTGCTCAATTAAGAGTTCTAGGAATAAAGGACGTAATTTTCCAGGAACCAAATGTAATCAGATGCGAAATTAAATTATGTTTACTCTGACAGGCAAATTCTTGGAAACGTATACTTCTAGGAAAAAGTTACGCGGTTTTCCCTCGCATGGCCTATATCAATACAAATTCCCGGGAGCTGAACCTAACAAAGCAAACATTTACTAAAATATGCAATTTCATAAAAAATACATTTACGAATGGAGTTCGTGTTTCAACACAATTAGACAAGCTGGACTAAGTAACAACTGATGTAATCCTGTTGTTCTTTATTCTCATTATTCTCATTGTAGATGTTCGTTTGACTAATATTGATTAAACATCAGTTAAACGGGGGTTACAAAACTTGATGTAGCTGTGACGTGTTATTTCGATTAGATGGTAGTCACGTACATTATACATTTAAATTTCACCCAGACCACCATTTTCACTATCCACTCTCCCAGAATGTACTATAACGCAATACAAGTCCTTTACAATACATAACGATTATTAAAGTTAATCAATATATAATATAACACTACAATAAAGACTTTTTGTTTTCGAGATTGTAAAATTCTTACGTATTTTGGAAGAAAATACACTGAAAAAAACCCTGATTTTGACAAGATAATTTTGACAAGATAATTTTGAAATGTGTTAAGAATAATTCATAATAATCCCTGTGTACCTATAAATAATCAATACAGGAATATTACAGAAAAGATAATTTACTATGTTCTCTATATATTTTTGCCTTTTATTTGTGAATGTAATTACAAACTATGTAGTGTGTTCGAGAACTCGTGTATGAACAATAACTTTAATAAATATGAATCTACTTACTAAAATACTGTATTTGTCTGCATAAAAACCAAAGTACTTCACAATGTCGAAAACAGAATGGCAATATATATTGCATAAATATATTAAATACAATTTCAAATATAATTAATCTAAAAGCAGAAATTAACATCACAATAATGAACCCTGATAAGAGACAGTTCCCTGACGTCATGTATTTGTTTCTTGACTTACTACCATTTAATGTGACTTGATCATTACGAACTATCTCAGCCCTGTTTAACCTATTCTGCAATCTGTTCATTTGGAACTGATTGTCTCTTCTCCTGACCGCAATACAGCACTCAAAATAAAGTAAAAAATGTTGAAAAATGCGTGAGCAGTACCACAAGTGAGATATCTCTTAATTATTTTCAAAAACAAATATTACGTTAGAGTTTTAATGTTTTAAAACATATTGGATTAATATGGTCATTATAATTCATAGGGTGATTATACATATTTATTTAATAAGCATAACCATGATACATTTCATAAATGTTCTGCCTCCAATCAATATACATTATATTTGTTGTCTTAAAATTCAGCATATTAGGTTTAATTAAGTGAAACATTTAGGTAGAAATTTAAATGCAGAGGAACCAGTGCTTACATTGGTATGTCCCATTGTATGAGACGCTTCAAAAGTGATCAAAGGTTTCATAGAAATCGCATTTAATTCTACGAAATAACAGCCATTACTTGTTTAGAAATCTGAAAACTATACGAAATACAGAGCAACCTTTCACCCATTATATATTCAGCATTGTCCCAACCGACCGGAAGTGAAACTAAGCTAAGCTTAATTGTACGAATGGAGACGATGTGGCGTGGGGTTGATATATTTTCTACAAACGTATCCAAACTGTTATTTATAAAAAAAATATATTACGTGCACATGCACAGTGTCTTGTAATGAACAATATCAAGAATAATTGTGACATTATAGTTGAGTGCGGTTTATACACTAAAATGACGTAAATGGCGTTTCGGTGCTTGAACATTTATAACAAATATAAACATAATGTAGAAAATAGTAGTTGAAAATGATTAACCATGAATACTGGTTAACCACGATGTTGGGATTTTAAGAATTTTAATTAGTATTCATTAGTATTCATTTTTATTTGGATATGATCAACTCGTATAAACGCATGTATGAATTATATCTCGCACATGTGTTCAAATTGAGATGCACTTATTATGATTTAACAGTGTGATTGTTTTGTTATGTCTGCATGTATATCAAATTAAATTTTGGTTTAGTTAGATTCACAGTGACATCTATTGTGATATTTACTGAGCACTGATACATGCTGCTGGGTACATCGGTTGGAATGGTGTAGTGCGTGTTGTCGCGTATAAACCATGCTATGTTACGAGTTTATACAGGCTTTATTATATTGTTATTAATTTCTTTATTTAAGGGTTGTCCTATTTACTGCTAAGGCAGTGCATAGTAACTAGAGTTACATCACCGATTCCAATAATAGTGTATGGATACAAAAGTTGCGAACAAACGAAATAGGTCCGGGCGATAATCGATGGCTGTAGTCAGCAGGAGAAGGGCTCGAACAATTGACGTTTTTGAGTGCAATAGCTACTGTTTCTGACAAGTTGTGGTTGACTTAATCACCTGACATATAGCCTGGACTACGATAATCCTCATATTGTTCGTTTGTCATTGGTCTATCATCAGTTTCGTGTACTTTGAATAGATGATCACTGTGAACGGAATTAATATGCGGAAGGCAGTTCATGTGTGATATGTGCGGTAAATACTGCCACCATCTCCAATTGCGATTGGGAGCTGTTTAACATTTAAGGTTGTAAACACTCTAGGCCACACTGAAATTTCTTGTTGTTTGCCACAAGTGTGTGAAGTAATTTCCAATATTGATGCATGGGGAGTTCTGAATGACCTTTCCATGAACATCACATAAGTAAACCATTTGATGAGTGTCGAACACATTGTAATTTAATTTGTTCTATTTCAGATACTGGAATGCGCCAATCATGTCTGAGATTGCACGAATTGAGAGTACCAAAACTTGTAATGCAATATGTGATAATGAAACTGACCTAGTCCCTGGTCCGCGTGACAGTTCACATATTTTAAAGACTAGCGATATTCCTCTAAGGTGAGAATATTCTCTAAGTTCCTATAATAACCAATGTATTGTTCTTCCACGTTGCATTTAGGACTGTTAATAATCGTTATCTATCTTCCAAATATAGTGTCGCCCAGCTTTCTACACCTGGCAGAACAAGTATAAGTCTGGATGTGTCAACACACGATTCATCACTACCATACCCTACTCAGGTATATTTATGTATCTAACTTAGACGAGTGTATCATTAGAATTTATAAAGACGCCATACACATGAGGAAAATAAGTAACCATAGATACATTTATTTAAATAGTTAACACTCTGTATCCCATTCGGTTTTGGGCACACAGGTTACAGATGAAGGTGAAGATTATTATCCATACAAACACAATGGGGAAAGCGACCTTCTTGAATTGAAGGAGCGAATTGTAGATCTGAAACTGTTGGCGAGTAGTCTGGATGAAGTGGCATCCCCGAGAGGAGATATTTTACCAGATTCTAGTCGACGAGTACAGATTTTGCAGAAGCAGGTCGAGAGATTAACGAGCGAGCTACAAGATGCGAATAGTAACATAGATGCGTTGAAGCAAGAAATGCAGCAGATGAAACAAGTGCACGAATTTACACGGAGTTGTTGGGAGAAGGAAATGCAGTTGCAACTTAGAAGAAATGAAAAAGAACTTCTGGAAAAAATGGATCGAAAGATACAAAGTCACAATGTCAGAGTAACTTCTCCTTTAAAAGTCACCATTAACGTTTCTACAGATCAAACGGTTGGACGCTCTAGAGATGAACAAGGCCCAGAGGTTTCCATTGCACACAACGAAACTGTTCCAAACCTACATGGCGTGCCAAAGGAAACAAATAGACTCGTCCACAGTGACTCGGCGGTTTTCTCCGACATGACGTCACTAAGTTCACCGTCTCTGATCTCGTCTCCAGGTAACTATAAATTAGTCAGTTATTTTTTTTTCATATACCACAAAGTTCTAGCGATACATATTAAATCACAAACACAGTTCATTCAATTCGCAGTACCACCATGTACAATTATATATTTAATAAGACATATCTATATACTTAGATTTCATCAAAGAACGTTTTTGGGCTTTTGTGTATACTATGTTGTTATTATTTACCTATTTCCCAGGCATTTCAAAGAACAGTGCCTCAGATGATGAAGACAAGACGCTCCTACATATGGCATAATGTAGTGTTTTTAGTACGTACGTACGTAACTATTTCGCTCTCTCCAATCGTTGAAATAAGTCTCTACAGCCACTGCATGAAGCTACACGAATATCGAACGGTCGATATAGAAGTTTTCAACAAAACAGTTATTTTTGACTTTGTTGAAATATATATGGCACATATATGTGGACGTGTCAAATCTTGTTCCACCAATATCCCGTGAACATGCGGTTGGATGGGGTGCACTTAGTGCTTAACTGCAGATCTGAATAGATTTTAGTACAAATCTGTGCATATTAATTAGCAAATTTGCATAATAATCAACTATTTCTCAGCATACTGTGTATGTAACTGAGTATTTATTTGTGAATATTGTTGTGATTTATGTTTAACTTGTTTTGACCGAATCACAATGTATCATTAGTTATAAATCAGTCTATAGACAAGTATGATCACTGCTGACGCAGAAATGATTGTATGTTAATTGCTCAGTAAAAATATTCAATTCACTTCACATAGGAGCACTTTCTAGCATCTCTGTTTTTGTTTGATTGTATTTTTTTAATGTCAAAGTTGCATTCCCAGGGAGTTTTCTGAATCAAATATGGTACGCAAGCTGAAGAAAAAAAAACGCGTAAAAGGAGTGTTGTTTAGTTATTTGACGCGTATATGCGTTTACCGTGTTAGGGTAATAAAGTGTTAAAAAAGGAATCTCATGAATTCATGTTACCTCAACTTAAAAACAATATATTTTTAGTATGTATATAGGGTATCTATTTTAAGTATCTGCACTTAAAAAGGGGTATAATATCATATATTTTTTGAAAAGCTATATTTCAGCATGTGTACCAGGTCTCACTTATATACCCCCCCCCCGACCAATATATACACCATATACTTAAATTAAGCTAGAAATGTACCCAATAAACACTGATTTAGAAAACTTTGTTTTTTTCTTAAAGTCTGTTACATTGAAGGTATGTTTTTCTAATGGAGTAGACACTTGTCATCAGTGTAAGCGCCCTCACATTACCGGCCAGATTTTGCAACATGTTTTGTTGACTTAAATGGACTAAAACTTGGTACATGCTTCCTGCTTTTGTAGTTGAAATAAATCTGTAAGCATAAACAGTATTGGAATAACCTTAAACGAGAGTAATTTCTAGTGTTTCTAGTACGTTGCACCTTTTTAGTGATATTTCATGTATTTATAAAGTGGGAATGCAACTTCAACATTTTATATTAATGTATTGAATTTATATCAGAATGTTTTATGACAACAATATAACCAGGAAATTTATTACATTATTATTATTACCAATTACTAGAAATATACTCACTTATATCCTGAAAGTAAAGTTAACATTGGTATGTCTTTGAATGACATATTTTAGAAAAGTAACTCTTAAAATAATTTTACATTGGTTCAATGTACACACAAATATAATTATAGCCAGTTACTGTTGGTTGTTAGTACTAGTAACAAACCTTTAATTGTATGTGTACATGAATAGTTAGTAAGGCCACTGTGTGGTTTATAACGAATGATAATAATAACCTTAATTAGTGACTGGTATATAACTAATGATGATAATATTAAAAGTAAGTTAATTACTTGATTGTACACTTGCAACAAATATGATTGACATAATGACTTGGTTCATCTTGTTAACGCTGAGTTACCCATACTCACTGGCTTTATAACATATATTCGCAATGTGTCATGGCTACGTACGTGTTTCTTTTGTTACAGTAGTTGTAATTTCTTTATATCGTGTGAGTCTACCACAGTACACATAGTGTATTTTCATTATCTCCCCTATAAATGGCATTATTACCAAACGCTTCAGCGTGGTATTAAGATTTTGTTTTCAGGCTTGGGTGGTGCCAAGGTGGAAAATGGTTGCACATATGGAGGGTAATTCCTGGAATTGCAATAGAGAGGGTTCAGACCGAAATACATATATATAGTGTTTCCATGTTTCGTCTGATGTTTCTGTGGTATTCTGCTGCTGTAAATAATGCAAGATTTGTTCCGAAATTCAGTGTGTTGTGTGCACTCCAGGGTTATTCGTTTTTTTGCTCAAAACACCCCTATTATTTAATGGCAGAGTCGAATAGTTTCACTCCCACTGGGAAATCTGCATTGTTACTTGAATGAGAGCTAACTAAACACATTTTCCAGACCGGCGAAAGTGTATGCAACAGCCAATTTTAACAGCCTGTCACGTGATTTTAGTCTGAATGTCAACATCAAAAGAGGCTAATCCATTTACGCAGGTATAACTGGGAATAGAATATGTGAGGGATTGTATCAACAGAGATGTGTATAATGAAAAGTAACATCTATCCTTCTTTTGCATCGCTGAGCATTTCTGTTTTAGTATACTGGTTTGAAAATGTTGAATTTGCATGATTTGCAATGTGTTTTTTTTACTGAAACTCCCCTATTGATCGAATCCCGGGTTTGAAAGAGAACGGCACACCACGTGATTCGTTTGAATACAATGGTGAAGGCACGCAAGCATGACTTACGTTGTCAGCAGTAGTCGCTGAGCTTCACGCTACAACTTCACTTGTGATGTTGCTTGTTAGCCGTGGATTGAATTAATCTTGATTACCGGTTAAAATGTTGCTTATTTGGCGTTGGTGATCTTTATTTGGAACTGGGTAACGTCGCCAGCAGAAACCTCCTGGGATTTTGATGTTGATTGTTGCGCCTCCATGGCAATCGCTAATTTTACTGCGGGTGGATCTTCCAAGAGCCATTCGGGGTTTATAAAACTCATTCAACATACATAAAGTTCTCTCAATCGTAGTAGTCCATGTGATGTACACCTAATATGCCAAACAAGTTGCTGAACGATTTTGCCAATGAAAACAACCCGGTTGGCGATCCACTCCACTAAAAAAAAAACTAGCAATATGTTTTCGGCTGTTGCCATGGTAGGACATGAACGTGAAGCTAACGTCGGTTTATAACTAAAACTGGGCACCGTATACAAAGTTCGCAAAAAAACATTCAGTCCTTAGAAGTCATTTTATTTTATTGCTAGGACGTATGCTGTTGTTAGGGATTGGTCAGTTACTTCGGCCTGGGGGTGGATCAGTAGGGGGGTTACCCTGTTTTTGATTTTGCGAATGGGGGGGGGGTCACTCTGTTTTCCACAATTCACACACGCGCTTATGCATATATTTTTTTAAATTTTATTTCAGAACAATAGATTAAAAAGTTAATCGTACAAATGTGTTCTTAATAATAACTATTACCCATATTGCCTATAAATTTGTTGATGCAAAAAATGTTATAGGCTAAATATTTTGGGGTTGAAGTTGACAAATAACTAACAGATTATGCAATGCGGCAGAGCCCCATGCAATTATACAGTTAAGTTTTGAACACATCCCAAGTCCATGTGATATCAGATTATTTTATTTAAAGTCTGAAGTCACCATTGTATAAGATATTTACTGGATTTATCCAATTGTAGCTGGAGACGGAAAAACACAGCAATTAGTACAAAGAGCAGTGACAGTTTTTGTTCAGCAAATCAAAAAAGTTAAATGGATTCATGTATATAAATAAATATTTTTTTGTTTTTTTAACTTTTAAATATGCATATTTTGCTCTGTAAAATACCAAAATCCAACACAAATTTATACAAAAATCAAAGTGTCCTTTGTTTTCATAAGCACAGACTGTGCTTCAGGTGTAAAACTTTCCTGGTCTATAAGATATGAAAGATATATTAAATCCAAATTAGTTTTCGAACCGCCCAGATTCAAATCTTCTTTTCCTATCTTATAAGGGCGGTTATCAAGTGAGTACTCCACAGCTTTGTTTTTATTTACTATCTTTAGCAGCATAGATTTCCCTACTTCCTGCAGCTTTTTCTGTAGTCGTTTTTTGGCTTTATGCTTCCCCTCCCCTCCTAAGGTGACTGGTCTATTAAATGCAAACACTAAAAATTACGACAAACCACGATATTTTCAATGCACATCATACATTTTGTAATCATGTCAGAGCCAAAACTGTTAATGTTTCTTTGTTTTTCGGGGGGGTCACCATATTTTAAAATATAATGTTAGGGGGTCGCCCACTTTTTTGTTGTTGATAGGGGTGGGTCAACTGAGATTTACAGCTGATAAAATGGAATCTGCCGACCCCCCCCCCAGGCCAGAGTAACTGAACAATCCCTTAAATTTATTATTTCCAACCGATAGTATTTTCTAGATTGCAGGCAGCATTTACAGTTCATTCAAAGTTCAAAGTTGCGTCGGGATTACGTTGATACATTGTAACAATGTCGGCGCCGGTGATCTCTTACCGGTGTGCAACGTAGCCAAAATAAAAGGCATGAATACAAGACTATTGGGAGGTAATAAATTTGGGGTCGAAAGTATTCAAAAAACAGTTTTTGGCTGTTGCCATGGTAGCTGTGGACCAGGATTGTTTTGCCAATTAGTGACGGTACGACCTGCCTGTCAATTATAAACAAAATTAGCCAAGCCAAAAAAAATCTCAGTAAATTGTTGCCCACACTCAAGCGGATTAGAATGAGCTACGTCCATGCTTTTTAATCATAGATATGTAGGGTGCGATACATTTGGCGTGAAGGTATTAAAACATTCAGTTGTTGGCTGTTTCCATGGAAACGGTGGTCAGAATTTGTTTTTAGATTTTACCAATAGTAACTTTGTGGCCACACTCAAGCTGAGCAAAATGAGCTATGTCTGAGGTGTTGCATCCAAAATTTGTAGGAGATACATTTCCTGATAACTAGGGTGAAGGTGTGACCTACCTGCTAAGTTTGAGCGAAATCGGCCAAGCCAAACAAATCACAGAAGAATTAATACGTGAAAACACTAGAAATCACACACACACAGATACACAAAATTAAAGTGATTTTAAGGGCAATCCAAGTGGAGCGAATCGCCAATACCATGTTCATTAGCATATTGACCGTGAAAATACCAAAAACATCATTGCATGGGTGATATGCAAATTAGTTTTAGTCAAAATAAGTTACTGCTTAGAAGTACCATTACTGTTGTTCAAATTTCATTTCACTCGGCAAATATATTCATGTACCCAAACGTAAAGTATCGTACTTCTAAATGTTGTATATTTCTGCTATGTTTCGAAAAACGCTACTCTTGAACGGACTACTTTATTCGCTCTCAGACCTCATTTGCATATGGGGTGTGGAAGTACTGATTTTGATTTCAGGGACGAATCAAAATAAACTGCAGTATATATGTAATAATGTGGAATACTTCCTTTCACTGTGAACATTTTTCCGCTAAAATAAATTCCAGTGAAAATGCCATTTCCCTCATACTCTATTGAGACTTGACACAGCACAGTGAAAATTTGATTCACACCGTATGCTTGAAAACTTTTCATCGAAAATAAATTAAGTGAAATTCTGTGTGATTTCATGAGAGTTGAAAATGAAAAAAGTATATGATACCCAACCCTACCACTCCATACACAATGTAACCACACCTCAAAAACATCCTTTCACCAGTGTATTCTATTTGAATTCAGGAGAAATTTAAATAAACAAATTATATGACAACGAACTTAATTATAAGTTCAACCTCTAGTTCAGCACTGATTAAATAAACTACCTCGTCTTTATGCCAACTTGAAGTTATTCAATGCCTACACCAGTGACTTCAAAATCTATGTTTCAATTCCAGGAATTTTACTTGCTATTAATTGTATGGGAGTGCCAGTCTTTCATGAATTTCTATTGTCATGTCAATTTCTTGTGATTACTCGGAAAATGAAGCTGTAACCACATACCACAGTGCTGCAACTAAATCCTGGTATAAGCACCGGTTAGGCAGTCTTGAACTATGCATGTGAAGCCAGCTGAGAGGTATATCCAATCCTATAGATTTCTCATTGTTTGGTAACTATTTGCTGCAAATGCAACAAAAATCAATATAAAAATATTACCCACACAGTATTCTACAGGTTACTTGTACTAAATATAGAATTTGGAAAAACCTGTGAGATCAAAAGTGCTATTATTGGATGCAAAATCCCCACTACTATTAATAGATACTATGTACGTCAGGCTGAATAATGTCTTTGTCAAGTAAATCGTGTTCTGTAAAGACAAGATGTTATCGGAAAACGAGGAATATTGGGTCACCTTCCCATTACATATATTTCTTAGTATGTCTCAAAATAGTGTATTCTCAGTTACCATGGCAACCTTCGGCACTGAATATGTCGCACTTTACATATACTAGTATGTTTGTTGATGTAACAACGGACGTCGCAGTGTGATATATTGTAACAAGACACATGTGCTATTGTAAGTTTATTTTAATATATATAATAATGTTCGACATAATTTGGATTTTTGCGACTTGACACAATGTATATTAATCATATTAATGAAATTCCAAATATTACAAATCTAAAGAATACAACGATTTGACGCTGTCACGTTCGATGTTACACTAAGTGTATGTGTAACTGCTGGTATGAATACCCCCCCCCCCAAAAAAAAATCGTGCTCGGAGTTGTTGTTGTTTTACATTGGACCTAGAACCATGAATGAGTCAGATTAAAACTTTAGTTTCGAATCGGTCATATGATGCAATGACTCATCTCCTAAAACGACAGCGCCACCACACATCGATCGACGCGACGAGGGGTCATTCATAACGACTCGGTGACTTGGGTGGTGAGGACGTGTGGATGATTCAGGGATAAAATACACTGGTATAAAGTATAGATTATATATACATTATAGTCAGCTACTATGTACATTATCTGTATATATTTGTATAGCAGGATGGCGAACAGATATAAGGGGAACAAATCAACACCATATTAAAATAAAACAAAGTCACACGGGACTAAATTGTTAGGACCCAGTGTTGATGTTCACACCTCGACATGATGAGCATGTAGCGTTAGTATACTATGGCTCCCAGTTGACCTATCCTAAATTGGAATTCGGGAAGGGACAAGGAATAATAGTCAGACTCACAGTTACAGTATATTAATTGTTATGTCGGTGAAACATTACTTCAAGTGTGCTTCTTTCACCCAGGGGTAAATGTGTCAGCTAGTATGGTAGCGATTGTGTGGTTTTCTTACACGCCAAGCTATAACACTTTGGGCTAGTTGTAGAGACTCCCCTGAACAGTGTAACAAGATAACCCCTACACGTGCAACGTATATAAATTTGGTTGATCAGGATTACTTCAAAGTTGAGTTTGCGCTGTTTTCTCGACTTTAGCTGTTTTCACCGGCTCGACCGGCATTCCACGGCAGCTCGCGCAAAGTCCATATAAATACATGGTACAGTGGTGCGCGTCTAAGCAACATGAAACATTCTGTGACGAAGTTGCTTCCCCATAATTGGAAGAGATATGGAAATGATACGGACTGCAATTTCGGGATGGTTTTTAATACATTTCTCACGAGAAAATGTCTTTTAATGCAAGGTCCAGTTACCATAGAAACGGATTTCTAACACTGACAAGTTTAATAAAAACAAATATTGAGTTTCAAATATAAACCAAACCATTATATTTTAGGAGTGATCTGGATCCAGTTGCTTCACTATTGCCAGGTAGTGCTTCTTTTAATGAACAAACTTATTCCAAACTAAATTTAGTCTTTCTTTTTAGAAGTTTATAATGTGTATGGTGAATGTTTACAATAGAGTAGAGATATTATTGAGGATATGTAATGTGCGTATAGGAGGGGGTTGCACTGTCGAAGTGCCTTCCAGTTTACACATTTACTCAGTTTCGTCCACTGAAACATTATTTGAGACCACTACACGCCAAGATGAGGAAATAAAGCCGTCAAGAAAAGCCTAAACAATCACTATAATCATATTTGTTGGCCGTTGCCTGTAATATCACTGCCTAAATTACGATCGCTTAGAGTTCTCGTATGAACGTACATGACACGAATGACAAGAGGAATCCCATCATGCTCAGTATTAAAACATATTAGAACAACCAACCAATCACATTTGCAACGCCCACCACACTCCAATCATAGTGAACATTCCACTACGCTCAATCGGCGTGATGGGACAGATAGGGCAATCATATTTGTTACCACCACCACCACACACTGTGAGCGTGATATGATAAATATGCCAATCATAGTGAACATTCCACTATGCCCAGTCGGCGTGATTGGACAGGTAGGCTTATCACATTTGTTACCACCACACTCTGTGAACGTGATATGATAAATACGCCAATCATAGGGAACGTTCCAGTATGCTCAGTGGGCGTGATAGGACAAACAAGGTAAAAAGTTAAGTACTTCCCAGTTTACGTAGATACTGTCTGAGATTGTAAAACACAAACTAATTCTTCATTTAGTGTCAGTAGGTCTATTAAGAAAACATACTGTTTTGGTTATATCACGGGGGCTATGGAAATCACGTTAAACTGCACATTTACGTGAAAGTAGCCACCTATTGATTTGTACTTGTTTTATGTTGAACATATGCGATATCACGCTCCCCACATACTATGAGATGGCCAACAAACATCGATTAAGAACGAGTGTGTCAGTTCCAGTAGAAATGATAAGCGGTTATTACACGACAATCCCGTGATATGGGACCGTTTTACCCGTACATGTATATCTGCTGGTAGGAATACCCCCCCCCCCTTAGTAAGTACATGGTCGGAATTTTCGTTTCGTTTCGAATCGGTCATAAGATTCAATGAGTCATCTCCTAAAATGACAGCGCCACCACACATCGCACGATGAGGAGCCATTCATAACGACTCAGTGACTTAGGCAGTAAAGACGTGTCTATGGTCCAGGGATAAAATACACTGGTATAAGGTATAGATTATATACATTATAGTCAGCTACTATGTATATTATCTGTATATATTTGTATAGCAGGATGTCGCACAGCTTCAACTGAAACGAATCAACGCCAGATTAAAACAAAGTCGCACTGAACTGAATTGTTTGGCATTGCTCGTACTTGTAGCGTTCACCACATCGCGGTGACGAGTAGGTAGCATTAGTATCATATAGTTCCCGTTTGACCTATCCTAAATGGGAATTCGGGAACGGACGTGGTATAATAGTCGGACTCACAGTTACAGTATAATAATCAGAGTTTTCTCGACTTTAGCTGTGTTCTACAACAGCTTCCGTATAGCCCATGAAAATACACAGTGACGTAGCTGCGATCCCGGGAATTGGTACAGATATGGGTGAGGTAACCATGGAAACAGCACTTTTGGGATGGATTTTGTGTGTATTTGCATACATTTTTCAGGAGAGGTTGTCATTTAATGCAAGGTCCAATGCATTAAATGAGGGCTACCGGTTACCATAGAAACAGTTTTTTCACACACAAAAATTAGGTTGTCCTTCAAATATAAACCAAACCATTACATTTTAGGAGAGATATGGATCCAGTTGCTTCACTATTGCCAGGTAGTGCTTCTTTTAGTGAACAAACTTATTCCAAACTAAATTTAGTCTTTCTTTTTTAGAAGCTTATAATGTGAGTATAGTGAATGTATCAGTGGCGGATCTAGGGGTGGGTTCTTGGGGTCCGGACCCCCCCCCCACGTTGAAAAATGTATTCAATTTGTTTTTGTATAATATAAATTAATCATTAACTTAGTCTGGCGATTTTAAAGTTTGGACCCCCACACCCATAAAAAAAATCCTTTATCCGCCCCTGTGTATACCATTTGAGTTCGAGTTTGTGAGGGGTTGCACTGTCGAAGTGCCTTCCAGTTTGCACATTTACTCAGTTTCGTGCACTGAAACATTAATTGGAACCACTTCACGCCAAGATGAGGAAATAAAGCCGTCAAGAAAAGCCTAAACAATCACTATAATCATATTTGTTTGCCGTTGCCTGTAACATCACTGCCTAAATTACGCTCGCTTAAAGTGCTCGTGGAAACGTACATAACACGAATGACAAGTGGAATCCCATCATGCTCAGTATTAAAACGTTATAGAACAACCAACCAATCACATTTGCTACCACCACCACACTCTGTGAAACGTGATATGATAAATACACCAATCACAGGGAACGTTCCAGTATTCTCAGTTGGCGTGATAGGACAAACAAGGTCAAAAGTACTTCCCATTTTACGTAAGATACTGTACTGCGACTTCTATAACAACTACTATTTCTCTATTTGGTGTCAGTGTGTCTATTAAAAATAACATACTGTTTTGATTATATCACGGGGGCTCGGAAAATCACGTTAAAATGCATATTTATGTAAACGTAACTACCTATTGACTTGTACTTGTTTTATATTGTACATATGCATTATCGTGCCGTCCATGTACTATGAGATGGCAAACGAACAGCGGGGCATCTAGTTACAGTGGAAATCATCCATATTTGTCCTGCGGCCCATAAAGATCGTTAAACTATATACATCTATGACAAAGCCAAGACAAACCCGTGATATATGCCGTTTCATCTGTCTATTTGTTATTCAGGATATTCGTGCAAACAACAAAAAAGTATCAGACCAAATTGGGAGTGGTGCGGTGTTATGTTAAATTGACGTACCACAGTACATTAAAATGTACACAATATTCTTATATGAATATGAACCCATTGCTAAGTTCAAACCCGTTCGTAAATTCCTAGCTGCGCAAGAGAAATCACAGCATGATTATAAATCCGTTTGTTTATTTCAAAAGCAGCAATAATGTAGCAGAACTGAAATAAAATCACGCCACTGCATAGACATGAGAATTTTTGCAGGCTTTTCAGACAAATGGGCTATATTTCATTAAATTGTGAGTACAAGGTTGGAAAAAATGATCGCAAGATTATCGTAAAATGTGCATTCAGGCAATACAGTATCGCGATGACTTTAAAGTATAGGTGTGTTGATAATTCCATAATCAGCATTTTATCGAAAAGAGGGGTGCCATACATCTTAATTTAAAAATCAGTCGATGGGTTGTTTTAGATTTTGCAGAACACTCGTATGTCCTACCAATGCTAGAGAATACCGCGCAGCCAATGAACAGTATTCCCTGCAATAAAGCATGCTTAATAATATATTACATACCTTTATACAGACTTTTATTAATGATTTATAGGATTTGGCACATGATAAATACAAAAACATGGACAATAACGTCATTTATATAATAACTGTACCGCCCCCAATCGACGTACGCCGCATTACTAATTGGAATTTCCCCGTTGCTATAAATAGATCATTGTGAATTCGCGACAGGCATTGTTATTAGACTACTTACCGGGTTTTTCCCACTATTGCTGAAATAGAAAAAAACACTCAATTTACTGAAAACAGGTCTTGTGGTGCTATTATATTACTAACTAGACATTTCTGGGGCCGAATGTACGTTTGCGAAGCAGGGAGAACACTAAACAAAAGCCTAAACAAAGGACGATTGTCATGTGCATAATTAATGTGTCAGTTACTTGAGAACGTTGTATGTTAATTATATTGCTAATTGTCAAGAATAAATTTTAATTTAAAACTGCCGTAGAAATGTTTTAATTTAGTCTTCAAAGTTTACAAAATGATGATTTTGTAATACAAAAACATAGCAGACTGAACTATGCCCTACGACATTATTAGCTAGCGGATACGTGATACTTACTCCCACCTATCTGACGTGTGACTCATTTTACTTCTGTTATTCTTGGTTTTTTGTCCTTATATAGACTTGTAATAAGCTACAGCTCATTTCGTATGCGTATATACCAAAAGAAGTGAGTGGCATACTTTTTTATTTTTTCCCAGAATTCCATGACATATAAAAAAATGAAAAATGTAATTTGCAGACATTTCTGTTAACTTAACCAGTTGCAGTGGCGGCGGCACGGGGGGGGGGGAATGGAGGAGCAATCGCCCGAATCAAACTCAAAAAAATTTGGGGAGGTGGGGGACATGCCTCGGACGACCCGAGTAAGGTCCCGCATCGGGCGTCAGGGATGGTGAGCAGATCTTACACCCCCAGGGCATAATTTCGTGCCGCCGCCTCTGAGGTGTCGAGGTTTGGTGTGCGGGAGGTGAATTAGAGTTTGAAAGAGTTTCGTTGTCACCTCTAACCCCTACTCTATCGGAGATTTGTGCAACTTTGGAAACACAATACTATGAAAAAAATATTTTCTGATTCTTATAACAGTGGAAAAATCGAACGTTTGCGAGTTGAAAAATTCATCAGCGGAAATTCTAAAAATCGAGAAAATCGTTGTTCTAGTGTAATGGCATCGCTGACTGGCTTCGGGCAGGGGGGTGATTTCGGTTTTAACCCCCCCCCCCCCGAATATGTGTATTTAGTTTAGCGTATAATAAGACGTCCATAAGCAAAGTTAATATCGAACAATTGCCAGGCCAATTAATCAATTGGACGCCCTCAAAAAAAAAATCGCAGTAGAACAGAACAATAAAACTGAATATGAAATATGGTTTAATCTATGAACTAGAACAACTCTGTACTATCACCTTCCTTGTTCGCGTCCTGATCTTGTAATAATAAATTTACCAGGGACAAGTACAGAGTTACTTCTTAATCGTATTTGGTAACAAAACAAACGAGACTTTATTTATAATACCATCGTACGTAATATATGGCACACATTTCTCCCTTCCGTGATGTGTGTAATAATCCAAAACATAGATATCATTACTGTAAAATATGCATATTACAAATATCCACTAGTTTATAACGTCATATCTTCAGTGGAACACACTATTCTTAGTGAATATAGTTTTCGAAATTGAAATAACCGCTTTTCAACTGGCCTATTAATTAAATATATATTTCTTAAGTTATCGTGTAAGATTGCGGTTTATAAAATACTGCATATAGTATAATAATTTAATATGTAATACCGCCTAACTACAGGGCCTGAGGAAATGAAAATTTAGGGACCAATACAGCAGCTACAAGTCATAAAGGACGTTTTACTATGCTCAGCAAACCAATAACAGGGGCTAACCACCACTAGATGAGCGTGATAGGACGCAAACACCAATCACAGGGGCTAACCACCACTGGATGACCGTGATAGGACGTAAACACCAATCACAGGGGCTAACCACCACTGGATGAGCGTGATAGGACGCAAACACCAATCACAGGGGCTAACCACCACTAGATGAGCGTGATAGGACGCAAACACCAATCACAGGGGCTAACCACCACTGGATGACCGTGATAGGACGTAAACACCAATCACAGGGGCTAACCACCACTGGATGAGCGTGATAGGACGCAAACACCAATCACAGGGGCTAACCACCACTGAATGAGCGTGATAGGACGCAAACACCAATCACAGGGGCTAACCACCACTGGATGAGCGTGATAGGACGCAAACACCAATCACAGGGACTAACCACCACTGGATGAGCGTGATAGGACGCAAACACCAATCACAGGGGCTAACCACCACTGGATGAGCGTGATAGGACGCAAACACCAATCACAGGGGCTAACCACCACTGGATGAGCGTGATAGGACGCAAACACCATCACAGGGGCTAACCACCACTGGATGAGCGTGATAGGACGCAAACACCAATCACAGGGGCTAACCACCACTGGATGAGCGTGATAGGACGCAAACACCAATCACAGGGGCTAACCACCACTGGATGAGCGTGATAGGACGCAAACACCAATCACAGGGGCTAACCACCACTGGATGAGCGTGATAGGACGCAAACACCAATCACAGGGGCCAACCACCACTGGATGACCGTGGTGGGACGTAAACATCAAGCACAAGGGCTAACCACCACTGGATGAGCGTGATAGGACGCAAACACCAATCACAGGGGCTAACCACCACTGAATGAGCGTGATAGGACGCAAACACCAATCACAGGGGCTAACCACCACTGGATGAGCGTGATAGGACGCAAACACCAATCACAGGGGCTAACCACCACTGGATGACCGTGATAGGACGTAAACACCAATCACAGGGGCTAACCACCACTGGATGAGCGTGATAGGACGCAAACACCAATCACAGGGGCTAACCACCACTAGATGAGCGTGATAGGACGCAAACACCAATCACAGGGGCTAACCACCACTGGATGACCGTGATAGGACGTAAACACCAATCACAGGGGCTAACCACCACTGGATGAGCGTGATAGGACGCAAACACCAATCACAGGGGCTAACCACCACTGAATGAGCGTGATAGGACGCAAACACCAATCACAGGGGCTAACCACCACTGGATGAGCGTGATAGGACGCAAACACCAATCACAGGGACTAACCACCACTGGATGAGCGTGATAGGACGCAAACACCAATCACAGGGGCTAACCACCACTGGATGAGCGTGATAGGACGCAAACACCAATCACAGGGGCTAACCACCACTGGATGAGCGTGATAGGACGCAAACACCATCACAGGGGCTAACCACCACTGGATGAGCGTGATAGGACGCAAACACCAATCACAGGGGCTAACCACCACTGGATGAGCGTGATAGGACGCAAACACCAATCACAGGGACTAACCACCACTGGATGAGCGTGATAGGACGCAAACACCAATCACAGGGGCTAACCACCACTGGATGAGCGTGATAGGACGCAAACACCAATCACAGGGGCTAACCACCACTGGATGAGCATGATAGGACGCAAACACCAATCACAGGGGCCAACCACCACTGGATGACCGTGGTGGGACGTAAACATCAAGCACAAGGGCTAACCACCACTGGATGAGCGTGATAGGACGCAAACACCAATCACAGGGGCTAACCACCACTGAATGAGCGTGATAGGACGCAAACACCAATCACAGGGGCTAACCACCACTGGATGAGCGTGATAGGACGCAAACACCAATCACAGGGACTAACCACCACTGGATGAGCGTGATAGGACGCAAACACCAATCACAGGGGCTAACCACCACTGGATGAGCGTGATAGGACGCAAACACCAATCACAGGGGCTAACCACCACTGGATGAGCGTGATAGGACGCAAACACCATCACAGGGGCTAACCACCACTGGATGAGCGTGATAGGACGCAAACACCAATCACAGGGGCTAACCACCACTGGATGAGCGTGATAGGACGCAAACACCAATCACAGGGGCTAACCACCACTGGATGAGCGTGATAGGACGCAAACACCAATCACAGGGGCTAACCACCACTGGATGAGCGTGATAGGACGCAAACACCAATCACAGGGGCCAACCACCACTGGATGACCGTGGTGGGACGTAAACATCAAGCACAAGGGCTAACCACCACTGGATGAGCGTGATAGGACGCAAACACCAATCACAGGGGCTAACCACCACTGGATGAGCGTGATAGGACGCAAACACCAATCACAGGGGCTAACCACCACTGGATGAGCGTGATAGGACGCAAACACCAATCACAGGGGCTAACCATCACTGGGTGAGCGTGATAGGACGCAAACACCAATCACAGGGGCTAACCACCACTGGATGAGCGTGATAGGACGCAAACACCAATCACAGGGGCTAACCACCACTGGATGAGCGTGATAGGACGCAAACACCAATCACAAAGGCTAACCACCACTGGATCAGCGTGATAGGACGCAAACACCAATCACAGGGGCTAACCACCACTGGATGAGCGTGAGAGGACGCAAACACCAATCACAGGGGCTAACCACCACTGGATGAGCGTGATGGGACGCAAACACCAATCACAGGGGCTAATCACCTCTGGATGAGCGTAATGGGACGCAAACACAAATCACGAGGGCCAACCATCACTGGATGAACAATCACATTGGATATTAACTATCACTCGCGAGCGTGATATGATAAATACACCAATCACAGAGTGAATTCCACTACGCGCATTGAGCGTGATAGGTCAAACAAACCAATCACATCGGCTATCAACCATCACTCGCGAGCGTGTTATAATAAATACACCAATCACAGTGTACGTGTGTACGTGGTGGGACAAACAAACAAACCAATCACATCACTCGTGAGCGTTATATGATAAATACACCAATCACAAAGTGCATTCCACTATGCTCGGTGTACGTGATGGGACAAACCCGTCTATTGCAGTACCCGAGAAACATCAGCAAGTAGGATATACAAGATAAAAAATACTTCTCATCGTCACACGTACTAGTACTGTAGATTGTATGTTAACTAAACACCTATTTATGACACTCTCAATAATACAGTAATAGTTGTCTCCTTTCACAAAACTCAAATCAGTAGGTAAGTAGTAAATGCTTCATCTAAGATAATAACTTTCTCGTAACACATTTTCTGATTGAGAGGTAGGAAGAATTGTAAACGTGTACTAGTTTAATTGTTATTAAGTCTTATTAGGACCCCCGGTAGCTACTAAGCATGCAGTTATGGGAATGTTTATGTTTTCAGAAAGCTGGGATATAGGAGAATACGGTCGTTAACATTTCGTGGTAATATTTGCTTAGGGAATTAAATTACAAATGTTCTCGTGAGCTTTTTAGGATCTTTTTATTGGATTGACCGATACGTTGAAACATAATTACCTTCCAACGATTTCTACAATTTTTTTTCAAATATGACAATATAACTTTAGACAGTAGACTGCTTGTGTTTAAAAATGTCCTTTTTTATTTAAACCCGGCAAATGAATATATGTGTATATATACATGACTATATATATATATATATATACATGGCTGTTATATCGTACAGAATCTCTGCTCTAAGCGATGTGCACTTTTTCTGTATTTTGTGTCATCCTGAAGGAGGAGCGGTCTTTGACATTGCACGCATGCTCATAGTTACTCGTCGGACACTACACTATTTCCTCATTAAGGGTGTTTTGTAATTGGAATTGGAATAACACACTATTTTGCTCATATCACGAAAACTCACAAAATGTAACCTTACTTTTATTATCCCTTGTTTCGCGAACCCACCGAATGAACAGGATCCGAAAATGAAATAAAAATAAAATTTTATTTCAGCGTAATTTCTCGCGCCCGCCGACTTGTAAGCGCATAAAAATTCTAACAAAATATTATTTTTATCCTCATTTTGTTACCGCTCGCCGCATAACAAATCCAAGTTGCGTTTTCGTGGGAGTATCATGATCAAAGTACCAATGTCTCGCGCAGATGAGAAACAAGGTTATACATGGAATAACATTTTCGTTCATTTCTTCTCTCCGATCAATAATCTCACAATTTTTTTGAGAATCATACAAATCTAATGGAAAAAAAGAATTAATTTTATTTTCGCCCTCCTCAAAAAATTGCCTTTTAAAAACTCAAGAAACAAGGAATAAAAAAGTCTGGCCTAATAAGAGTCAAGCTATGACGTTACTGGCTATAATTCACCATTGTGAATTAGCTGTTCTGAAAGTGTTGGCGTAAAACATGTGTGGCCATGGCTTGTGAGTGGCCAGTTTCCACATATAGTGTATGTTGATTTGCCTAGTACTTCAAATTAAATTAAAGCAGTCAGTGTATAAGTATACATAAAACAACTATCCCGTGCATCGCCAATTTGGCGAGAGTTTATACTGGGGCAGTAAACCATCGCACGCCTTAGAGATTTTACTTGTAATATAGAGTTTGTAAACTTTTGCAAGAGGGAAAGAGAACGAGATAACGGTGCAACGAGGGGTTTCCTCGGCCGACTTAAAAATTAGAACGAGCATGGCAACCAACAACTAGCGAAATGTTATTCCTAATAGCAAAGTTGTGTATTTTCTAGATGCCGACACATTTGACACCATGATAACCAATGATTGTCGAATAATGTTGTACCCTTGCACAGCATCGGGCCGGCATCGCAAACCTGTCGAAGCTCGAGCGAACAAGAGCGACCGGAAGACCCAGTGGTATTATTAAAATACTACAATATATATATAACTGGTATAATTTAATGATTTTATTTATTCTTAATTTGCAACTAATTCCCGATGTAATGTGTTCACTCATCGTATATAGCAGTGACTAGATAGTTAAAAAATGTCCGCCATTCTACAAATTAACCGACTTTATATACATGTTCTGTTTTATGTGGGTACTACCCCCCTCAAAAACATACACGTAGCATGTTATCTGTTTGTATCATTCCATTAGATGCAGGTTCGCTGCGTATATCATTCCTAACCCCTCTCAACATACACGCATGCAGTGGCGGCGGCACGGAGGGGGGGGGGGGTTCAGAGGGGCAATCGTCCCCTCGAAAAAATGGTCCCCTCAAAATGCAGGGAATAGCGTTTCAGACAGTCTAGATTTCAAAATTTGTAAGAAGGGGGCATGCCACCTAGTAAGGTCGCGTCTTCGGCGCAAGGTTTATGAGCAGATCTCGCCGCCTCGTGCACAATTTAGTGCCGCCGCCTCTGGCATGTTTGTTCCCTGGGCCACGAGTTGTTTTCTGCTCCAATCATACACCGTTGGAAACAACAGCCGGTAACAAAACTGTATTCACTCCAGTCACATGTATTTGCTGTTACATACTTGTTGAATTATATACAGACATTTTCTGAAACGTGGAGTTTTCCGCGTATCAACAACAATCGGCGTACACTTCTGCCAGATAGACTAATGGGGATTCCCCCGTTGCTATATAAATTCCGTACAATGTTATGACAACGACCTTTATTTATTACTACTCACTTGGATTTTCCCTTTGTTGCTAAAAATAGAAAACAGCACGTATGTTACACATGAAACTACCTGAAATCAGGTCTTGTGATAGCAAGATATGACTAGATAGCCATGTCTTATTCTAGAGCAATGTGAAGGCGCAGTCACACCATGACGTTCTGGCTAGCGTTCTCTGGCGTTCGAGGAAACGTTGGTAGTCGCCCAAAGTCGCTGGGACAGCGCCAGAAGAGCGCCATGAACGCTTGTGAACGTCGGTAATCGTTGCTGATCGTCGGGAATCGGCGGAGAACGCTGATCCAAAAAAAAGTTTTGAACATGCACAAAAGTTCTCATTTGAGACCAGCGTTCTTCAACGTTTATTTTTAAACGCTGTTAAACGTTAAATAACGTTCTTCGATCGTTTTGCTAACGTTCGACGCGTTCGACAATCGTTAGTCAGTCGTTGCTCTAGCGTTACTTAGTTGTTACCAATCGCTCGCTTTGCAGTGAACAACTCACTAGCGACCTGTCAACGACCGCTGAACGTACCCTTAGCGCACATAAAGCGTGCGACTAACGTCAGATTAACGACCTAACGTTAGATACACGCTCAACACGCTCACTTAACGTTTAAAAGTCGTTCGTCGCGCGCTAGTGACACGTTAGCACACGTCAATGATTTCCAGGGGTATCTTATATGGTCGCTCATTACGCGCTCCCCGTGCGTTAGGAACACGCTAGTCATACGTTAGGGGCACTCGTTAATCGAACGCTGGATGTGTCTACCTCGTTCCAGAACGCTCGGAAATTGGACGATTGGAACGTTCAGAGAACGCTGACCAAAACGTTATGGTGTGACGGGGCTATGACACAAAACACATTTCTGAAGATCAACAGTAGGTTTGAACAATAAATAATAACAGAGCAGCCTATCGGTTGGCCGAGCTCTGCTGTCTTAGATGCTTAACAAGAATTTGAAAGGAACATCAATATAATATTCTCGAGATAACAAGTAAATTTACTAAGATTAGAAATTGATAGAGAAATTAATCAAATTAAACTAGCAGTAGCCCACCCATATTACCTACAAATAAAATATAAACAATCAAGTTGCCAGTGGTGATACGTCAAAAATACGTTAAAAATATATTTGTTATAAAATATGAGAATAAAGATTATTGTCATACAATTAAGAAATCTGGGTCCAAGAAAAAATAGAAAAAGCATTTTTTTACCAGAATGCTAAAAAATATTCAATGAACTAGAAAACGAAAGTTATTTATTGTCACAAAATGAACAATCTGTCAGAGGTACTAGTTGTAGTTACTTAATATATAAGTAGATGTTGTAAATGAACAGACCTGAGAGCTCCATCCAAAGTGTCTACATATAAAATATCGAAGCAGTTTGGCTAGCCATTTTCAGGAAAAAGTCAAAATTAACGAAGGGACGAAAATATTCACTAAAATTAGATAATTGAAAGTATCGTCACAAAGTAAACAAATCTGAAAGAGAATCATTTGTAAGAAACGGTAAAATGTAAAGTTGACGATGGCAGACGATGAAGACGGAGATCAGTAATATAAATAGCTAATTTAGTTCATTTCCTCAAATACCCTGCCCTGAAATGATGGAGGACAAAAAGGATAAACACACCAGTAACACGGTCATTACGCTCAACGGACACGCTAGGACAAACGCGCATAACAAAACGGCTAGAACACATCGAGAAGTCGTTACGCTCAGTGAAATCTACAAAATACAAGGATATACAAGGTAATATATGATGAATCGACATCATTTATTATTTAATATTGCACAGAAGTGATAATATCAGTTCAAATTGTGGACGCTTAACAATTATCTAATAATGGATGGATGATCCAGCTGATGAACAAGGTAACATCGTGTACAGACCGAGTTTTCTATTCGATCACTCTAGTGATATACATCGTAACAATGATAGTAATTTGGTTTCAAGTTGAATAACATAAACGCGTTAAACCAGAATCCTGATATTAATTCAAATCTAAGGTCAATATTTATTATCAAAACATAATTATATCCTTATACACACAGTGCCAATTTATAAGGTTTTCGCGTAAAATAACCGCCATTCCATAAATTAGCCAAGCTTACTTACAGGTTAGCTGCGTGTATCAGCGCCTCCGACATACACACATGTATTTATTAGACGAAGGAAGGTATTTGTAAGTACGTGTAATGAATAGAAGTACCTCGCAGATGAAATTTATTGCTACCAGTTCAAATATACACCGTTTGGAATACCAGCTTAAATTGTCTTCACTTCAGTAAAATATATTTGCAGTTATATCCTTGGCGACTTGTTTACAGACACTTTTATCAATGATTTGTGGGATTTTACGTATTGTTTATATTATATTTCAATACCATTTTTTCTTATATGTGGAATTCCCCGCGTGTCGATCGCACTTTAACCAGCATGACTAATGGGGATTTTCCCCGTGTCGATCCCACTCTAGATTCTCCTCGTTTCAATAGAACTGTCAATTAATCAATCGACCTTTGTTTTGATACCACCACTCACCGGTTTTTCCCACTGCTTCTAAAAATAGAAAAGGATACAGACCAATATATTTTGAAAACTAGTTCGTATCACAATGTCCACGACACAATGTGATACGATACACAGTACATTTTTCAAAGCACAATGCCCATTATTTTATAGGTTATGTACAGTTAACAGAAGTGATTCACTCTCTGCTTATAAATACATCTATAGGGCTATACAATCTGCATAAATACAAAGAGACATGGCATTGTGTGTGTTTACGGACAGTAAACGTATGAGTGTGAGTTTTTTACCGAAATAAATTTTGTTTTGTTTTTAATAAAACATCATAAACCAAAGGAGGACATAGTATATTTTAGTGGTATTGACAGGAACATTTCTCGGTCAATTGAAACTTTCTCTAGAGCAGTTGTCATATTTATGAAACATACGAATGTACGATGTACTATAAAGTAAGCATCAGGTAGTACCCGATGCCACGAACTGGACAAGCATGAAATGGACATACACCCTTATAAACCCGGCACCTTATAAACCCGGACACCCCTACAAAGAAGCTCCAGGCCTACAGTTTTCAGGGACCCTGAAAAACATATCTGTTTTCCGTAAAGCGTGGAATAACCTAAACAAATCTTCGCACTTTTTAAAATATATACATTTCAATTTCAAGTTGATTAAAACTTTCTATATTCTTACAAAATCAATGTCAATGTAATATTACCCTTTCAGATCACTGTATAAATACACAACGTATCTCAATGGCCGGAATAGAAGTGGGACAAGACACAAAGGACGCAGTCCATTGCCAGACCGTGGCCAGCGTAGACACGGGAACGGATGGACTCCACAACCCAAACAAAGAAATAATTTCAGAAGTTAAATGCAAGCTATGTAGCCGGGTAATAATTAGTACAGAAACACGCTACGTTCATAACAGTCAAGTTATTTGCTCCGTAGGATGTTTTGAAAAGTTACAAATACTTTGGTAAGTCTAAGAAATTATATGATGCTGGTTTGGTGTTGACAATGTTCTTAGCTGATTTATAGGGTGGACAAAATTAGCTGGCTTAGAGGGTGGATATTATGAGCTGATTTGGAGGGTAGATAATGTGAGCTGGATTGGAGGGTGGATACTGTTATTAGCTGGTTTGCAGGGTGAAAAATATTGTGAGCTGGTTTGGAAGGTGAATAATGTTATCATCTGTTTTGGAGAGTCAGTGGATAATTTTTTGTCTGGTTTGGAGAGTTGATAATGTTAATAGCGGCTCTGAGGGTGCGTAATATTATTATTATAATATTATTGTCTGGTTTGGAGGGTGGATAATGAGTTCAAAGTGTGGATAATATTATTAGCTAGTTTGGAAGATGGATGATATTATTAAGCTGGTTTGGAGGGTGGATAATATTGTGAGCTGGATTAAAGGGTGGATAATGTTATTAGCTGGTTTGGAGAGTTGAAAATGTTAATAGCGGCTCTGAGGGTGCGTAATATTATTATTATAATATTATTGTCTGGTTTGGAGGGTGGATAATGAGTTCAAAGTGTGGATAATATTATTAGCTAGTTTGGAAGATGGATGATATTATTAAGCTGGTTTGGAGGGTGGATAATATTGTGAGCTGGATTAAAGGGTGGATAATGTTATTAGCTGGTTTTGAGGGTGGATAATGTCAGCTGATTTAGTGGTTGCTGGATAATGTTGTGAGCTGGTTTGGAGGGTAGATAATGTCGTTAGCTGATTTGGACGGTGTATACTTTCATTCCCTGGTTTGGAGGATAGTTAATGTTGAAAGCTGGTTTGGAAGGTGGATAATATTTATAGCTGATGCAGTTAGCTGGTTTGGCTTGTGGGTAATGTTTTAGTTGGTTTGGAGGGTGAATAATGATGTGAGCTGGTATTGAGGTAGGAATATTTGCTGATTTGCAGGGCAGGTTAGCTTCTTTGGAGAATTGGTAATATCGTTAGCTGGTTTGTCGGGTGAATAATGTCATCAGCTGGTTTTGAGGGTTGGTAAGGGTGTGAGTTGATTTGGAGGGTGGATAATGGTATTAGCTGGTTTGGAGGGTAGATAATAATGTGAGCTGGTTTGGAGGGTGGATAATGTTATAAGCTGGTTTGGAGGGTGGATAATATTGTGAGGTGGGTTAAAGGGTGGATAATGTTACTAGCTAGTTTGAAGGGTGTATAATGTCATTTTGAGGGTATATAATGTTGTGAGCTGGTTTGGTGGGTGGATAATGTTGTTGGCTGGTTTTGAAGATGGATAATGCTGTGACCTAAGTTGGAGGGTAGATAATATTGTGAGCTGGGTTAAAGGGTGGAAACTGTTATTAGCTAGTTTGCAGGGTGGGTAGTGCCGTTCCTGATTTGGAGGGTGGATGATGTTATTAGCTGATTTGGAGGGTGGATAATGTCGTACCTGGTTTGGAGCATAGATTATGTCGTTAGCTGGTTTGGAGGATGGATAATGTTGTTTACTGGTTTTGAAGATGGATAATACTGTGACCTGAGTTGGAGGGTAGATAATATTGTGAGCTGGTTAAAAAGGATGGATAATGTTATTAGCTGGTTTGGATGGTGGATAATATTGTGAGTTGGGTTAAAGGGTGGGAACTGTTATTAGCTAGTTTGCAGGGTAGATAATGCCGTTCCTGATTTGGAGGGTGGATGATGTTATTAGCTGATTTGGAGGGTGGATAATGTTGCTAGCTCGTTTTTAAAAAATTGATAACGCTGTGAGCTGGTTTGGAGGGTGGATAATAGTGTGAGCTGGTTTAAAGGGTGGATAATGTTATTAGCTAGTTTGCAGGGTGGATAATGCCGTTCCTGATTTGGAAGGTGGGTGATGTTATTAGCTGATTTGGAGGGTGGATAATGTTGCTAGTTCGTTTTTAAAAATGGATAATGCTGTGAACTGATTTGGAGGGTGAATAATGTTATGAAATTTCGGAGGGTTGATAATGCCGTACCTGGTTTGGATGATGGTTAATGTCGTTAGCTGGTTCTGAAGATTGATAATTGGAGCTGGTTTGCAGGATGGTTATTGTTATTAGCTGATTTTGAGGGTGAATAATGGTAGCTGGTTTCGATGTTTGATAGTGTTGTTAGCCGGTTTGGTGGATGGATAATGTTGTGAGCTAGTTTGGAAGGTGGATAATGTTGTGAGATTGTTTGGATGGGTAAATAATGACATTCGCTTGTTTGGATAGTGGACAATCTTATTAGCTGGTTTGGAAGGTGGATAATATTTATAGCTAGTAGGTAATGTTTTAGTTAGTTTGGAGGGTGGATAATGATCTGAGCTGGTTTTGAGAAAGGAATATTCGCTGATTTGCAGGGCAGGTTAGCTTTTTTGACCAGTTATTGAGGATTGATACTATCGTTAGCTGGTTTTGAGGGTATAAATGTTGTGAGCTGGATTAAAGGGTGGAAACGGTTATTAGCTAGTTTGCAGGGTGGATAATGCCATTCCTGATTTGGATGATGCCATTCCTGATTTTATTATTTTACTTTGATTTTGATTTTGTGATTTTATTTAATTCCGCCCTACCTACATCTGATCCAACGCCTATGTAACGAGATTTCAACGAGAGCCACTATCGACGATTTCAGTCAACGAATCACAGACCTCCTTTTATAGCGCACATAAAATAAAAAGGCATTAATAACAAAAGTAATAAAAATTTAAATTAAAATAAGTTTATAGCCAAAATAATTAAAGCCCGTACACTACATCAGATTTTAATCATATTGGTTTAAATGGTGGATAATGTTAGTAGCTGGTTTTGAGGGCGGATAATGTCAGCTGATTTAGGGGTTGCTGGATGAATGTGAGCAAAAAAGGGGGCCAACCTTTCACAAATTGCAACCAAAATAATTTTTTCACAGTGCTATTCGGAAAGGTATCTAGATTGACATACTAAAAGTTCTGGACAATCTAGGCTTCAGAAATATGCCTAATTTGCATATATTTAAAATGGCCGTTTTGCACATTTTTACAACATGGAAATATAACTGTTATATCTTAAATTCTAAATGAGGTATTTTAAAAAAAAACATGATGCTATGGTACTGTTTTTATTCGGAGAAGGTATGAGAGTGCAAATTTTGTTGATTGGATAGATGAAAATTAGCATAAATCCAATATGGACGCGATAATATAATTATTTAATGTAACTTCTACTCTAGCTTCTCTTCTACGTGGCATAAGTAATAAGTTTAAGATGCTGGATACAATTTTAAACAGAATCGTACAGTACAGAAAAGATGTAAATAAATGGTTTCCTGGGTAGATGAATGCTTCATCTGCATAAATCCAACATGGCCGTCACACCTAAAAAAAAAACTAGAGGAATAAAACACCCTGGTTGGATCTACAAATCTGCTATACTATATACATAATAGACCGTTTAAACTGTTTAAACTATATTTTGATTTAACAAACTGTATTAAATAGTTATAATTCTGTCCAAAAGTTTTTTGTTTGATTAATGTAATTGCTAATCATCATGGCTATCTTCATCAGATATCTGAACTACATTTGTGCATCCAGATCCTCATCACTGACCACAAACTGCAGAACATTCAAGGTTGTCTATTCTGTAGGTACATCTGAGACTGCAACAGTCTGTGGAGCAGTTGCATCTCATTATCCTCAAGAGAAATTCAGGTGCTGCCTCCTCATTAAATCATTACATTACGTTTGGAACCACCAATTCTTGCGAGTAGAATCCCTGACTTAACGCTGGGTTCCCTATCCTGTGTATACCGCCCTTTGTAAGCAAACTATCTACCTCCTATTGGATTGCTCCCGCTTTGCGGGGCCCCCTGGTAGTGCCCCGAATGGTAGTGCCGAGGTGAGACCCCGCAAGGCCTTTAGAAGTCGGTCGGTTCTGACTCTGTCTCCCGCCGGACATATGATCATCCCCCTTGTCGCAAGCGGAAGCATCAAACCTGCTTCCTCTGTGAAGTGGGCAGGCGACCCCCTTCTCCCTGGGAAGCATGTCACCACTCTTCCCTCCCCTGGAAGAGCTGGGATGCTTGCCTCCTGGCTACTTCTGGCCAGTGGGTGCCGACTTTGGTCGTTACGTTTTCTCAGCTTGGGGTTCTTAATGTTGGCTTTGGCAGAAGCCAAACTGGCTCGCGGGCCTCACCTGTACCAACTGGTCAGTGGCATCCTGAAGCACCGAGACTGCTCCTTCCATCCTCAAAAGAGGGTGGGGGAGGTCTGTCTGCTGGTCTAGGAGGCTGGTGCATTCTGTCATCGTTCATCGCAAAAAAATTGTTCAAGTTGGCTGACCACAACTCGAAGGTTGAAGATCACCACTCAGCTCTCAGTGTGTGGATTGTTTCCGACTAACTGGTCAAAATCTGATCGGGCGCAAGATTTGACTACAGACTCTGCTGGCTCTGGTCCCAAACACTGCTTGATTGGGTAGCACTTGATCCAGTGGAAAAGGTTGAGCATAAAATTGCCCAACCCTAAGGACTTAGGCCTATCCCACGGGGACCAAGGTCCGCCAATCAACACCATCAGTCTGTTCCCAGCACTCAGCGGGATCCAAATCAATACCGAATGCAGGACTTTGGATCCCGGAAGTGACAGTCCTACCAATAGTGACTGTTTCAGGATCAAGGGTGGGGGTTGAAAATCTGGTGACGAGGATCGATGGTCCCCCCTCACCCCACGGCATGGCTCACGGAGTCATTATGAGGAACAGACCCAGAGGGGCCGCCCGAGGTTGCACATTGAAATGATACTATTTTGGGGCCATATTGGATTTATGCAAATGGATTGTTGTTAAATCAAATCTTTCACAATCACATACATTCACACACACCAAACCATATCACAGCAACTTGAATATCTAAAAAATCTAGAATTAAAGATATGTCCTAATAGTTGTATTTCTATGTTGTAAAAATGCACCAAACGACCATTTTAAATTTTGAATTCAAGGTCCGCCAATCAACACCATCAGTCTGTTCCCAGCACTCAGCGGGATCCAAATCAATACCGAATGCAGGACTTTGGATCCCGGAAGTGACAGTCCTACCAAGAGTGACTGTTTCAGGATCAAGGGTGGGGGTTGAAAATCTGGTGACTAGGATCGATGGTCCCCCCTCACCCCACGGCATGGCTCACGGAGTCATTATGAGGAACAGACTCAGAGGGGCCGCCCGAGGTTGCACATTGAAATGATACTATTTTGGGGGCCATATTGGATTTATGCAAATGGATTGTTGTTAAATCAAATCTTTCACAATTACATACATTCACACACACCAAACCATATCACAGCAACTTGAATATCTAAAAAATATAGAATTAAAGATATGTCCTAATAGTTGTATTTTCTATGTTGTAAAAATGCACCAAACGACCATTTTGAATTTTGAATATATGCAAATTAGGTATATTTCAGAAGCCTAGATTTTCCCAGACTTTTAGTATGTCAATCTAGGCACCTCCCCGGAATGTATTGTGAAGAAATTATTTCTGTTGCAATTTGTGATGGGTCAAACCATAAATTGGTGGATAACTATTTGGAGGACAGATAATGTTGTGAGCTGGTTTTTAGCGTGGATAATGATGTCAGTCGGTTTGGAGGATGAATAATGATATTAGCCGGTTTGGAGGGTGGATAATGTCGTTAGCTGGTTTTAAGAGTCGATGATGTTTTAGCTGGTTTAGATAATGTTGTGAGTTGGTTTGGAGGGTGAATAATGTTGTTAGCTTGTTTGCATGAGTAGATAAGGATATTAGCTTGTTTGGAGAATGAATAAATCTTTTAGCTGGTTTGAAGGGTGGATTTTATGAGCTGATTTGGATAATGTGAGCTAGTTTTGAGAATGGATAATATCGTTAGCTGGATTGGCGGTTGAATATTGTCGTTAGCTGATTTTGAGGGTAGATAACGTTGTGAGCTGGTTTAGAAGATGGGTAATATTGGAGAGTGGATAATGTTATTAGCAGGTTTGGAGGGTAGATAATCCTGTGAGCTAGTTTGGATGGTTGATAATATGTCCTGGTTTGAAGGTTGCATAATGTTATTAGCTGGTTTTGAGGTTTGATAATGACACTAGCTGGTTTAGAGAGTGGATAACGTGAGCTGGTTTGGAGTGTAGATAATGTTGTGAGCTGGTTTAGAAGGTGGATAATGTTGTGAGCTGGTTTGGAGGGTTGATCATGTGAGCTTCTTTAGAGAGTAAATAATGCTAGTAGCTGGTTTGGAAGGTGAATAATGTTTATAGCTAGTTTGGAGGATGGATAATGAATGTTTTCAGCTGGTTTGGAAAGTGGATAATGTTTATAGCTGATGCAAAGGATGGATAATTTAGTTAGCTGGTTTGGCTTGTAGGTAATGTTTTTAGGAGTTTGAAGGGTGGATAATGATGTGAGCTGGTTTTGAGTATGGGAAATGTTATGAACTGTTTTGGAGAGTGGGTAATGTTGTGAGCTGATTTAGAGGATGGATAATGTTTTAGCAGGTTTGGAGGATAGATAATGTTGTGAGCTGGTTTTGGGGGTGGATAATGATTATAGCTGGTTTTGAGGATAGATAATGTTGTGAACTGTTTTGGAGAGTGGGTAATGTCGTGAGCTGATTTAAAGGATGGATAATGTTTTAGCAGGTTTGGAGGATAGATACTGTTGTGAGCTGGTTTAATGGAGGGTACATAATGATGCTAGGTGTTTTGAAGGGTAGATAATGTTATTATAGATGGTATGGAGGTGGATAATGATCCCAGTCGGTTTGTAGAGTGGATAATGATGTTACCTGGTTTGGAGGGTGGATAATGATATTACCTGGTTTGGAGGGTGAATAGTGTTGTGAGCTGGTTTGGAAGCTGGTTTGGAGGATGGAAAATTGTGTTTGGCTGGTATGGAGGGTAGATAATGTGAGCTGGTTTAGAAGGTGGATAATAGTATGCGCTGCTTTGGAAAGGGGATAATGTTATTAGCAGGTTTGTAGGGTGGATAATGACATTAGCTGGTTTGGAGAGTGGATAATGTGAGCTGGTTTGGAGTGTAGATAAAGTTTAGAAAGTGTATAGTATTATTAGCTGATTTGCAAGGAGGGTTGATAATGTGAGCTGGTTTGGAAGGGGGATAATGTTGTGAACTGGTTTGGAGTCTGGATAATGTGAGCTAGTTTGGAAGGTTGATAGTATGTGAGCTTGTTTGGAGGGTAGATAATGTTATTAGCTTGTTTGGAGGGTGAATAAAGTTGTTAGCTGGTTTGGACGGTGGATAATGTTGTTAGCTGGTTTGGAAGTAGTACGTACGTATTTGAAATATTTGACACTTGTTTCTGTGTCACTGTTATATCGTGTTACATTCTACAGTGAGGCAAACCGTGCGGGTTCAGAGCAAATCGACGAGGGTGGTGGGACAGCGCATGTACCATGTCAGGTAAGAATATATTTATACCAAACACATTGAAATGAACACGTACACTTGTCACCAGTGAATCATTAAAATAAACGTTCCACAAATAAACTATTGTATTACAATATTACTAGTTAGGTTATTTACCAACTTTCTTCAAATAGTGAAGGTGTGTGTAAAAACGTTTGAATAGTGTCAACCCCTAACGTGAAAAAGAGAGTGAACACATAATTTACAAGATGGTAATCATATTTGCTGCGATGAGCAAGCTCAAAAGGTGTGATGTAATTGTTCATGATGTCGCTGTTTTCATACTTGCAATAATATTTGCACACACAACATTCTCATAGCATAGACCCCTGGGTCTAACTGTTGTGCGCAAGTAGTGATTCATTATTCAATTTCAGAGAGCACGTATAAATATTATATTACCCATAGATAGATACCACTCACATACCACTCTCTTTAATACAGGTTCAAGACAAAGTGGAGGCTGTATACATGTTCCCATCTTGTGATGATGGCCGCAAATTTAATTTAGAAACAAAAGACGAAATACGTAAACTGAATCAAGATGTTAATACGCTACGGGGCAAGATCAGCTTACTAACATCACAAAATGAGGAGATAATTGCAAATCAAGAAAGGCAGACGCACAAAATCACACGAATTATCACTGAGCTACAGCAACGTCTTCAACAACTGTCAATTAAGCCCGACGCCGTATTAGATAACATCCTTTCCAAAATCATTGAGGAAACGAGTGGAAGGAGAAACCAAGCATTGACTGTACCACCACTACATCATGAACAAAAAGACGAAAACGACAAAACAACTCTGAAAGATTCAGCATATTTCTCAGTAAAGGCTGAGTCATTAATAAACCTTGAGTCTCATAGCAATCACGATTAAAACAGACGGTTTGTATGATAAAATTACTTGGAATTGAATCCTAGTTTGTACACAGGATTTATCCTCAATTTATGAGTTAATTATTCATTGAATTTTCCACTGTATTTCTTAAAGCCGTGAACGTTTTGTTGTATGAGAAATGATCACATATTTACACCGAAAGACGACCGCGCTACTTCAAAATCATTGTCATCGGCTCAGTAAACCACCCGGTAACGCATATTATTCATGAGTCTGTCCGTCCTTCCCCGCACTCACCGCCGATATTAAGCAGGTCCATGATCAGAAATATTCAAAATGGCATTGATATTTATTTCGTATATTACAAGTAGGATTGACACCGATTCAACAATTTAAAGCGGGGGAGTCGTCACCTGCGCGTGCATCAGATGGCCATATAGCGTGTCATTGTTTACAAACAAGCGTCTACCTACGAGTCTTTGCGTTTTTAGCGTGTGTTGTTATCGTCGCTTGGGACTCAATTCCCGCGCGTGCGCAGATGACGACCCTCCCGCTTTAACATAAAAACATTTATCACAGTAAATCATTCTAAACTTGTTTGGTGATTCCCTTACATGCAGGTCATTCATATTTATGTTTTTACAGAGAAGGGAGAATGTGTTTCCAAGAAAACAAGTGCAAAATAATCCCCAAAGCGGCAATTCTGGAACATTTTCCATATGATTTTATGCACATCTTATACTAATATTCAAAATTCTCCCATTTTCGTGACAATCATAGGTAACACTTGTAATACTACATATAATTTTAGCATAGGTCACCGAACACAATTTTGCGATATAGTGGATTGTAAACATTAAAACGCATTTTTGATAATTTTTTGGGAACGTTTTGTGAAAAAAATAGTTCGATGACCCTATGATTTTATTTCAGAATTTTAAACATTACAGTCCCCTAACCCCTCTTGTCTGATTTCAAGGATTTTGTGTATTGTTTTAATAGTAGAAAACTACATTAACATTGTTGAACATGTCGTTTTCAATCATTTGACATTTATGCAGTGGAACGCTTATGAATATTTTTTACCGGGATACAGCATATATAATTTAATTCAGTAATTTGACTATAAATGAATGAATTAGTATATTCCTGCATGTAACTTGCATTTAGTGTTGCAGTAATGATATAGTTGTTTTCAGCAAGTCCACACCAATGAAATTACATTATAATGTAAAGAAGTACTGGGACTTGTACATTTCGATGACCTGTAAAGTACGTTATTCTATATTTGTATATTTGAGATTATTGTATGTATTGCTTCCCATCGTTCAACGCATTGAGATCACCAGTAGCTGATAATATAGACAGATGAAGACAAGGCGACTTGTATAACGGATACTTGCTTATTCATTATTATTTGCCTTCTGACGTAACACATGTAAAAGATACAATAAAATTTTTGATATTTGACCTATGAACCAGTTAATATATATGCAAGCAAGTTAGCCCTGAGTACAGTCCTGTAGGTTGGCCTCCTTCCGTTGATCATTCGGCCCCCACAGTCCTGAGAAGTCGCATAGACCGGGGATTCGACACCCGCCTACAAATTTATGGCGGAGAACCGTTCTGCAGTTTTCATGATTGTAACCAGCTAAAACATCTATCGACTAATCTAGCGATTACAAATACCTTTTTTGTGGCCGAAAAATGAACCTACAGCACTGGAACGTTGGCGAAAGCAAGTTTTACGCAACGAAACAACGTTTTGTTTATGAATGCGTCAAGAACAAGATGGCGGCGTATATTTTCGGTTGACGTTGGAAAATGTCGATTCTATCGACCCTAGTGGGAAATCTTATGTAATTTCGCTTCCAGTTAAGGTATTTAGAATAGTTAGACGTATCGACCTGCTTATTTTTTAACTGCAAAGCTGAATGCCTCTTAAATCGCCCGATACACTCTTTCACAATAGTGTCGAATCCCCGGTCTATGCGACTTCTCAGGACTGTGAGGGCCGAATGATCAACGGAAGGAGGCCAACCTACAGGACTGTACTCAGGGCTAGCAAGCAAGTTAGAAGGTCTTTAATTAACACGTTATTTGTGCTGGAAGCATGAATTGGGGAGCACAAAGCCAACAGGCAATGTGTTTTAATTCATTACCAAACATCGTTGTAAATAAGTACACATATTTACAACGGTCATATAACTCAGTCTATGCAAGGGGTTTTTCCAGCTATATAGGTTGACGTGATGCTAATGCACGTAAGATTCTATTTATATCACAAGCGTACATTGTATGGGGTTCTGTTCACACTGTTGCCAATGTACGCGCAGCTACACAGTTCAAAAGGTCAATCAATGTGCCACAGGAGGACAGTTCATTTCAGTTCAATCGTCAGGCTGTTGATTGGTTGAGTTCACCACCGTGTATTGACACCACTATAAATTCAGTAAAATGATTATATCACTAGGCAGCCCTGTTTTAACATGACGTCACACATAATGTTGCTAAATAAATCATTCGAAACTGTCTGATATATATGGTCCGACCTGACAGCATTGACCCAGTTTTTTTTTAAATGTATACACTACCCAGTATTGTGTACGTAATTAGTGGAACTCATGAGTAAGAAAATTTGCTTGACTGTACTGGAACGACGATATAATCAGGTACTTTGATAGTACTTCATAGTACTTTGATATGGTAGGATGAAAATACCCCGTAAAGTACCGCAAAATTATGACACGCTGTATAATAATTATTTATAGGAGGTTATTATGGTGACGAAACTGGAATTCCCCGAGGTTAAATATATATATACTAGCTGGCATGTGAAAGCTATATTCAGAAGAACTAGAGACCGCTCTAGATATGGCTAATTCAATGAGGTGAGTGGTATTTATCAATATAACCGAATATGATCAGAGGCAGTATAGAACACTCCGACAAGCACACTAGCTATGTT
This sequence comes from Saccoglossus kowalevskii, assembly GCF_978046115.1. Lineage (NCBI taxonomy): Eukaryota > Metazoa > Hemichordata > Enteropneusta > Harrimaniidae > Saccoglossus > Saccoglossus kowalevskii. The sequence continues at coordinate 2,550,190 of NC_140644.1, forward strand.
GTATTTACGCAATAACCCCCTGCCGAAGGCAGGTATACCACGAGATATTGCACAATTCACGGCATATATGGAGTGAATTGTGCAATATCAAGTGGTATACCCAACTTCGGCAGGGGGTTATTGCTATTATATTATACCAGTATATTGACAATGTGGGAAAAGGTTCGACGTATGTGTGTGTGCGAGAGAGTAAAACAAGGCGATGTTGACTGTTTCAAACCTAAAGAAGAACTGATTTATTTCTCAGTAATACAGAGATAATTAACACGTGTTGTTTATACAGTTGAAGTAAACAACTACTACTAATACTAATACTAAATACAAGTAACCTGTAGAATACTGTGTGGGTAATATTTTTTATATTGATTTTTGTTGCATTTGCAGCAAATAGTTACCAAACAATGAGAAATCTATAGGATTGAATATACCCCACAGCTGGCTTCACATGCATTGTTCATAGTTCATATGGTTCAAATGTTCGAGTAATCGCAAGAAATTGACATGACAATAGAAATTCATTAAAGACTGCCACTCCCATGCAATTAACAGCGAGTGAAATTCCTGGGATTGAAACATATATTTTGAAGTCACTGATGTAGACAACGAATAACTGCAAGTTGACATAAAGACGAGGTAGTTTATTTAATCAGTGGTCAACTAGAGGCTGAAATTATAATTAATTTGTTTATTTCAATTTCTCCTGACGTCAAATAGAATACACTGGTGAAACACGGTAGTAACTGTGGGTGAAAGGATGTTTTGGGGTGTAGTTTACATTGTATATGGAGTGGTAGGGTCGGGTGTAATGTGTTCATTTCCAACTATTATGAAGTCACGTAGAATTTCACTTAATTTATTTTTTATGACATGTTTTCAAGCATTACATGTGATTCCAATTTTCACTGCGCTGTGTCTCAATAGAGTATGAGGGAAATGGCATATTCACTGGAATTTATTTCAGGGGAAAAATGTTTTCAGTGATAATGAAGTATTATGACAGATACCCTCTCCGTGGCTTTCATTGCGTATGGAAGTTATTTTCACGAGTGATGCGGTGTATCCTGCTGCCGTACTTTCACGAGCGAAGCCACGGGGAGGGTGTGGGGTTCTGTTATTATACACATGTCCCATATTTGATTATTTCATATTAAAAAAAGAACGTGCAACAAACTGGGATAGAAATTTAGATCGGGGAACCCAATTGCCCATTAATATGCTCCAAGACAGTGCTGCGACCTAGCAACGCTTGTCAGTGTAGAACGCGTGTCGCTGTACGTGTGAAAAATAAAATAATCAGACGTCTAATTTAAGTCATTGTCCGAATAAATAACTCGTGGATGTTTAAGCGCGGTGGTCGTAGCGCAGCGCTTGTTCGAATTTCATGTAAATAAACAATGTATTTTACACGCGTTGTATACGTCGCTATGAGTCCCATATCGAACAGGACGCGACACGACGACTGTCGCCCTTTAGTTGGGACCACGACAGAACCAGAACTTAAACTGTGCGACTACGATATACGGTTGATGTTGAAGTTAAAAGTTCCTCCACAGATCTGCGCATTGGCAAACATGCCGTGCAACTGCGGTACTCCACTGACGGGATGACTTTCGTTGAAATCGGTCGTCGCTGACTCGTGAGCTGCACACTACAACCTCGTTTGTGATGTTGCTTGCTTGTCTTGGATAGACTGAGTCTTGGTTACCGGTTAAATTTTGCTAATTTGGCGTTGGTAATCTTTATTTGGAACTGAGTAACGCCGCAACGTCGCCAGCAGAAACCTCATGGTATATCGATGTTGATGGTTGTGGCTCCATATTAATCGGAGATTTTACTGCGGGTCCAGGCAGCGGGTGGATCTTCCGAGAGCCCTTCAAGATTTATAAAACTCAGATTCCAGGTGGTCAACAAACATTAAGTTCTCCCAATCCTAGTATTCTATGTGATGTACATCTAACATGCCAAAAATGCTGGTGAACGATTTGAACCTGACAAAAATACTTGAAATAGATACGAGGAAGGGGAGGGGGGTAAAAGAAAAGTTATATAACTTTTTATTATTCAATAATTTAATAAAATACATAAGTTTGTCCAACTCCCTGTGATACAACACCTCAGACATAGCTCATTGTACTCGGCTTGAGTGTGGGCAAAAAGTTACTATTTGAATTTTTGATATCTTTTTTCATTAATGAGAAAGTTGACCCCGAAGTTAGAGTAACTGTTCAGCAGGAATGGCTTTTTAACTCTTCTGTGATTTTTTTTTGGCTTGGCTGATTTTGTCACGGTTCATACTTGACAGGCAGGTCGTACCATCACTAATTGGAAAAACAATCCTGACCCACCGCTACCATGGCAACAGCCAAAGTCTTGTAATAGCAGTGCCCAAATGATCATGCCTTTTATTTTGGCTACGTTGCGCACTGGTAAAAGAGATCACCGGCGCCGACATTGTTACCACTGTCAACGGAATCCCAACGCAGCTTTGAACTTTGAATAAAATGTAAATGCTGCCTCCAATCTAGAAAATACTATCGCAAAACGGTTGGAAATAATACATTTAACGGCTGAATACGTCCTAACAATAAAATAAAGTGACTTCTAATGACTGCCATGTTATTTTGCGAACCTCGTATAAGGTGCCCGGTTTTAGTTATAAACAGACGTTAGCTTCACGTTCATGTCCCTTCCATGATAACAGCCGAAAACATATTGCTTGTTTTTTACCGGTTTTCATTGGCAAGTGGCAACCGAAGTATTTTTATTTTGTAAACAAATTTTCGTCTGCTATTTTTATTCAGTTCAAATCGTTCAGCAACATTTTTGGCATATTAGGTGTGCATCACATGGAATACTACGATTGAGAGAACTTGATGTATGTTGACTGATTTTTATCATAGTACGAAGTACCAGGAAGTTACTCAGTTCCAAATAAAGATTACCAACGTCAAATGAGCAACATTGGACTGGTAATCAAGATTCATGTAATCCATGGCTAACAAGCAACATCACAAGCGAAGTTGTAGCATGCAGTACTAGTAAGTCATCCCGTCAGTGGAGTACCGCAGTAACACGGCATGTTTGCCATCAGCATTGTATTCAAACGAATCACGTGGTGTGCCGTTCTCGTTCAAACCCGTGATTCGATCAATAGGGGAGTCCCATTAAAAAAACACATTGCAAATCATGCAAGTTCAACATTTTCAAACCAATATACTAAAACAGAAATGCTCAGAGATGCAAATGAAGGATAGATATTACTTTTCACTATGCATATCTCTGTTGATACTATCCCTCACATATTCTACTCCCAATTACTCCTGCGTAAAATGGACTAGCCTCTTTTCATGTTGACATTCAGACTAAAATCACGTGACAGGCTGTTAAAATTGGCTGTTGCATACTCTTTCGCCGGTCTGGAAAATGTGTTTAATTAACTCACATTCAAGCAACAATGCAGATTTCCCAGTGGGAGTGAGACTATTCGACTCTGCCATTAAAAAATAGGGGTGTTTTCAGCAAAAAACGAATAACCCTGGAATACACAAAATATACTGAATTTCGGAACAAATCGTGCATTACTTACAGCAGCAGAATACCACAGAAATATCAGACGAAACATGAAAACACGATATATTGTATTTCAGCCTGAACCCTCTATATTGCAATTCAAGGAATTAATCCCATATGTGCATCCATTTCCCACCTTGGTATCACCCACCCCTGAAAACAAACTCTTAATACCTCACTGAAGCGTTTGGTAATAAAGTCAGACATGAAAGGCGGCATTATAACTATCTACACACAGGATGTTGCGTAATCCATCTACTAATACCAGCCATGAACAATATGCGGTAAGAGTCTGTTTGATGGCGGCAGCGTTTGAGATAATACAACAGCTACACAGATTTTCCGACAGACAATTTGATAAAACTAGTAAACAAAAGAGTTTTACTTACATCTACTATAAGATCATGATTATGGCCCTTGAACATGAATACTAGTATTTAGGCCCAAAAAAAACTTATGTTGCCCTCAAGGCGAAAAATTGAAAAATTTGGTCGGTCGGTCTGATTTTTTGTTTAACTCGAGAAAACTAAGCGTAAATAATCGTAAATAGCCGAGGTATATGGATATTATAGTATTCGGAACATGTCAGAGAAATACAGATCCACCCGAAATTCAAAGTCGCCACTTATCCCCCGGGGACCCTGGGGATCAAACAACGGTCTGGGATCGTTAATTTTTTGATTAAACACTTTTTTACTGCTTAAAATGGTGAGTTTTTAATATTTGGGCCTATTAAAAAAAATTCGGTCGGTTGCCGAGGGCAACAAAATGATTAATAATAATACAGTTCTACAATTGAACAGTAACACCGCTTGTATGGTCAATTAAATGAGCCAAATTCAAGTAGTCCCTCTGGACATACTGACTCAACCAAGTTCACAGACAATGTAGCTGATCAATATTATAAAAATTGACGTTGATTAAAATACGAGGTGATATGTCGTATGTTTGTGGTACAAATATAAGGAAACTGTCATGTTTGCATCATGCTGGCATATTAACACCACGTCTGCTTCCGTTTTCGCAGTGTGGTCACGGTGTTAAAATGAAACCTAGCAAGGGGTGTCTCACGTGTCTTAATATTAAAGAACATCGAAGCTCAACTCCAGAAACTGACTGTGTCTGACTACATGGGGGTGTGAATGACTTCAGTGTTCCGTTATAAGGTCTTATGGTATCCCTACACTGCAGAAGCGAGTAATCCCCGAAATTCCCCTTTGAGCTACATTACAAAACGATCATTCTATAGTTATGTGTGTGTTTCAAATTCCCACCTATTTGTTTGACTATATTTCCTAATATTCGCTTAGATCATGTCTTAAATGAAAACAAAATGGGTTTCCACTGTTTCTCACAAATTATTTATTTCTAGCATTATTTAAAATTACAATATCGTCAGAAAACAAATCGGATTGAACCAATCAACATTTAATGTAATATGCAATCCAATGTGACGATTGTGTGTGTTTCGTAGCGTTACGCCAAAACACTATACAATATTACAAAATCATGTACGTACATACCTCTTACCTATTGCTTTGTGTGTAATTCTATATAGCAGCCGACGCTATTCAAAAGTTGGAATTTCCAACTTCTATTTTTAGATCTCTCGTAGCCCATGACGAACTAAATAATGTATGAAAACGAGGTGAAATCATCAATTACAGACCGTGGCACATTTTCACACAGTGAGGTTAATTTACATCAATGAGCTTACGTGACCTCGCGTAATTATCTGGTCGCAAAAACAGTGAATAATTGTTATTAATGCGCGGTTTAACTTGATTCAATGTGGGTGTATACAATGTTCAGATTTAGAAAATACAAATATGCGAATCGCAAGGCGATTCAATCTCTGTCGTGATTATCTGTGAGACGACTTCGGTTTGGGATTTTAAGAAGGAAATATCACGAGGTCACGCTCTCGTTAATACGTGATGTATAAAATAAAAATAAAAAACATTTTATCCCATATCATATATCATGACGTTTTAGTGTAATAAAACTGTAATAATTGGAGATAATTACCCGACAGTCCCTGTGATAATGCGTATTTAGGGATGAATCATTAGAAACTCGGGGGTGGCAGAATGGAAAAACATCCTGCTGAGATCAATGTGAATAAAACAAATATGCACGCCTAAATCTTAGCAAAAATTGTTTTACAGAGTGAAAAAATGAATAGGTATATTACAATAGCACAACACTATGTGAATGAAACATATATTTTGCCGTCGCCCTCGAGTTTCTGATTGGCCACTCCTTATCATGGTACTCGTGAGGCTAGTTCATTACATGACATTCATTTAGGCATGATAGTCGCTGGTCAAATGAGGCACTCGAAATGAAATTGACGAACCCTACCGTTTGAACTAGAAAAACAAGTTTGTAGGTAAATATTGTTTGCTTAAAATTGTCCAGTTTATCAAAATGCGGCCCATATTTAGGTATTTTTCCCCGAAAAAGTTAACTCATATCTCATATTTGTCGGGAAAGTTATTCCTTGGGGCGAGACAACACTTATAACTTCCCCGTGTGAGTAGCCCAAGGTTTAAACTGATCATAATTTATTTTCGGTTCTCGGATATTACGAGAAGGGTATATTAAATAACGTTGATGTGCAACACTTATTTTATAATGATTAATATTAGACACACTTTCCTTCATTCTTCCAGCTAACTTGAACTCAGATAGACAGTAGATTCCAGGGGAGTACGAGACGTGTGTCCGAGTTCTTGAAAGCTCCGTAAGAAAAGTCCATCAACTAGATGGGATTGGTTCGATAACTCCCCTTAAGTGGTAACAACTGGATGAAGGTGGAATCTGCTGTCCACAAACACGTCGCGGTATGTTCAATAGAATACATTATTTATTTTTTGTAGATAACTTAACACTGCAAAATGATTCTCTGTTAACGTGGAAACTTCCACATTTATATGTAAAATTATATTCGTATTCAGATACCTATAGTTGAATAATCCCTTTGCCGTATTGCAGAACCACGCGTACGGATACGAAGTACAGTGTAGTTAAAATATTGGTTTTCTTTTTCTACCTACAGGTAAAGATACATTTGATTTAACCCGGCCACCATAATTCTGTTCAAATTGAACACAAAATATTTTAACTGATTATTCCCAAATTGAACAATTATATCGAGTGTTACATCGAAAGTATTTTTTTATTACATATTTATATTTTTGCTATTAAAAAAATAAAAAAATAGTAATTATCATACTATGACTGAATTCGGATACCCACTACCTATATTCAGCGTTTCGCCAGGGGGAAAACATATGTGTACAAGTGGTCGTCACGTTTTAAAAGATCCGATTCAAACTGGATGTGGACATAGATACTGCAGACATTGTTTCAACGTTTTAACAACTAGGTGAGTTTATGTTTAACTGAAATATAATATCGACTACCGATATGGCCGATATGATTACTTGTTTCTACCAATTTTTCGACGTATTCTAATTATAATTTAGTAGTTTATACAATGTTACTCTGTGTTTTTTTTAAAGCTTTACACAAACAGGTCCCGTCTACTGTAAAGGTTGTGAAAGCGAGGGATATTCAGACTCAGTCCTGCTACACAATAAAGTAAGTAGTCACTGTTAGGCGCTTCAATGTGGGCCGAGAACATGTTCTTCTTTAATATTATTGCCTGCTGCATGTTGATAAATACATTGGGCTATGATTTATCATGAACTGAAACTTTGTTGTTGTAGCATTCAGCTCAGTATATATTCGTCCGATGAAACAATACAATTTTCTGACACGCATGTCCACTGGTTAATTTAGAACGTAGAATATAGTCAGTGAACATGCGTACCAGTGTTTTGTTTACAATACATCTAATTCGATCATCAACATGCAAAATTGCATTTGTACTATTTAATAAGTTTAATATCTCCAAAATATCACCACACCTCACAATATTTTTTTTATTTCACCACACTGGGTAGTATGTCATCACACCGGATAGTATATCATCACACTAGGCAGTATATTATCACACTGGGTAGTATATCATCACACTGGGTAACATATCATCACAACGGATAGTATATTATCACACTTGATAGTATATCATCACACTGGGTAGTATATCATTACACCGGATAGTATATCATCACACTAGGCAGTATATCATCACACTGGGTAGTATATAATCACACTTGGCAGTATATCATCACACTGGGTAGTATATCATCACACTGGGTAACATATCATCACAACGGATAGTATATTATCACACTTGATAGTATATCATCATACTGGGTAGTATATCATTACACCGGATAGTATATTATCACACTAGGTAGTATATCATCACACTGGGTAGTATATCATCACACTAGGCAGTATATCATCACACTGGGTAGTATATCATCACACTGGGTAGTATATCATCACACTGGGTAGTATATCATCACACTAGGTAGTATATCATCACACTGGGTAGTATATTATCACACTGGGTAGTATATCATTACACTTGGTAGTATACCATCACAGTGGGTAGTATATCTTCACACCGGATAGTCTATCATCACACTGGGTAGTATATTATCACACTGGGTAGTATATCATCACACTAGGCAGTATATTATCACACTGGGTAGTATATTATCGCACTAGGTAGTATATCATCACACTGGATAGTATATCATCACACTAGGCAGTATATCATCACACTGGGTGGTATATAATCACACTGGGTAGTATATAATCACACTGGATAGTATATCATCACACTGGGTAGTATATAATCACACTGGGTAGTATATCACCACACTGAATAGTATATCATCACACTGGGTAGTATATCATCACACTAGGTAGTATATCATCACACTGGGTAGTATATTATCACACTGGGTAGTATATCATTACACTTGGTAGTATACCATCACAGTGGGTAGCATATCTTCACACCGGATAGTCTATCATCACACTGGGTAGTATATTATCACACTGGGTAGTATATCATCACACTGGGTAGTATATCATCACACTGGGTAACATATCATCACAACGGATAGTATATTATCACACTTGATAGTATATCATCACACTGGGTAGTATATCATCACACTGGGTAGTATATAATCACACTTGGCAGTATATCATCACACTGGGTAGTATATCATCACACTGGGTAACATATCATCACAACGGATAGTATATTATCACACTTGATAGTATATCATCACACTGGGTAGTATATCATTACACCGGATAGTATATCACCACACTAGGCAGTATATTATCACACTGGGTAGTATATTATCGCACTAGGTAGTATATCATCACACTGGATAGTATATCATCACACTAGGCAGTATATCATCACACTGGGTGGTATATCATCACACTGGGTGGTATATAATCACACTGGGTAGTATATAATCACACTGGATAGTATATCATCACACTGGGTAGTATATAATCACACTGGGTAGTATATCATTACACTTGGTAGTATACCATCACAGTGGGTAGCATATCTTCACACCGGATAGTCTATCATCACACTGGGTAGTATATTATCACACTGGGTAGTATATCATCACACTGGGTAGTATATCATCACACTGGGTAACATATCATCACAACGGATAGTATATTATCACACTTGATAGTATATCATCACACTGGGTAGTATATCATCACACTGGGTAGTATATAATCACACTTGGCAGTATATCATCACACTGGGTAGTATATCATCACACTGGGTAACATATCATCACAACGGATAGTATATTATCACACTTGATAGTATATCATCACACTGGGTAGTATATCATTACACCGGATAGTATATCACCACACTAGGCAGTATATTATCACACTGGGTAGTATATTATCGCACTAGGTAGTATATCATCACACTGGATAGTATATCATCACACTAGGCAGTATATCATCACACTGGGTGGTATATCATCACACTGGGTGGTATATAATCACACTGGGTAGTATATAATCACACTGGATAGTATATCATCACACTGGGTAGTATATAATCACACTGGGTAGTATACCACCACACTGAATAGTATATCATCACACTGGGTAATATATCATCACACTGGGTAATATATCAACACACTGGGTAGTATATTATCACACTGGGTAGTATATCATCGCACTAGGTAGTATATCATCACAACGGATAGTATATTATCACACTTGAAAGTATATCATCACACTGGGTAGTATATCATCACACTGGGTAATATATCATCACACTAGGTAGTATATTATCACACTGGGTAGTATATTATCACACTGGGTAGTATATCATCACACTGGGTAGTATATTATCACACTGGGTAGTATATCATCACACTGGGTAATATATCAACACACTGGGTAGTATATTATCACACTGGGTAGTATATCATCACACTGGGTAATATATCAACACACTGGGTAGTATATAATCACACTGGGTAGTATACCACCACACTGAATAGTATATCATCACACTGGGTAATATATCATCACACTGGGTAATATATCAACACACTGGGTAGTATATTATCACACTGGGTAGTATATCATCGCACTAGGTAGTATATCATCACAACGGATAGTATATTATCACACTTGAAAGTATATCATCACACTGGGTAGTATATCATTACACCGGATAGTATATCACCACACTAGGCAGTATATTATCACACTGGGTAGTATATTATCGCACTAGGTAGTATATCATCACACTGGATAGTATATCATCACACTAGGCAGTATATCATCACACTGGGTGGTATATCATCACACTGGGTGGTATATAATCACACTGGGTAGTATATAATCACACTGGATAGTATATCATCACACTGGGTAGTATATAATCACACTGGGTAGTATACCACCACACTGAATAGTATATCATCACACTGGGTAATATATCATCACACTGGGTAATATATCAACACACTGGGTAGTATATTATCACACTGGGTAGTATATCATCGCACTAGGTAGTATATCATCACAACGGATAGTATATTATCACACTTGAAAGTATATCATCACACCGGGTAGTTTATCATCACACTGGGTAATATATCATCACACTAGGTAGTATATTATCACACTGGGTAGTATATTATCACACTGGGTAGTATATCATCACACTGGGTAGTATATTATCACACTGGGTAGTATATCATCACACTGGGTAATATATCAACACACTGGGTAGTATATTATCACACTGGGTAGTATATCATCACACTGGGTAATATATCAACACACTGGGTAGTATATTATCACACTGGGTGGTATATCATAACACTGGATAGTATATTATTACACTTGGTAGTATATCATCACAGTGGGTAGTATATCTTCACACCGGATAGTCTAACATCACACTGGGTAGTATATTATCACACTGGGTAGTATATTATCACATTGGGTAGTATATTATCACAATGGGTAGTATATTATCGCACGAGGTAGTATATCATCACACTGGATAGTATATCATCACACTAAGCAGTATATCATCACACTGGATAGTATATCATCACACTAGGCAGTATATCATCACACTGGGTAGTATATCATCACACTGGGTAACATATTATCACACTGGGTAGTATATCATCACACTGGGTAGTATATCATCACACTGGGTAATATATCATCACACTGGGTAGTATATTATCACACTGGGTAGTATATCATCACACTGGGTAGTATATTATCGCACTAGGTAGTATATCATCACACTGGATAATATATCATAACACTGGGTAATATCTCATCACACTGGGTAGTATATCATCACACTGGGTAGTATATTATCGCACTGGGTAGCATATCATCACACTGGGTAGTATATTATCGGACTAGGTAGTATATCATCACACTGGATAATATATCATGACACTGGGTAGTATATCATCACACTGGGTAGTATATCATCACACTGGGTAGTATATCATCACACTGGGTAATATATCATCACACTGGGTAGCATATCATCACACTGGGTAGTATATTATCGGACTAGGTAGTATATCATCACACTGGATAACATATCATGACACCGGGTAGTATATCATCACACTGGGTAGTATATCATCACACTGGGTAGTATATCATCACACTGGGTAGTATATCATCACACTAGGTAGTATATCATCACACTGGGTAGTATATTATCACACTGGGTAGTATATCATTACACTTGGTAGTATACCATCACAGTGGGTAGTATATCTTCACACCGGATAGTCTATCATCACACTGGGTAGTATATTATCACACTGGGTAGTATATCATCACACTGGGTAGTATATCATCACACTGGGTAACATATCATCACAACGGATAGTATATTATCACACTTGATAGTATATCATCACACTGGGTAGTATATCATCACACTGGGTAGTATATAATCACACTTGGCAGTATATCATCACACTGGGTAGTATATCATCACACTGGGTAACATATCATCACAACGGATAGTATATTATCACACTTGATAGTATATCATCACACTGGGTAGTATATCATTACACCGGATAGTATATCATCACACTAGGCAGTATATTATCACACTGGGTAGTATATTATCGCACTAGGTAGTATATCATCACACTGGATAGTATATCATCACACTAGGCAGTATATCATCACACTGGGTGGTATATCATCACACTGGGTGGTATATAATCACACTGGGTAGTATATAATCACACTGGATAGTATATCATCACACTGGGTAGTATATAATCACACTGGGTAGTATATCACCACACTGAATAGTATATCATCACACTGGGTAATATATCATCACACTGGGTAATATATCAACACACTGGGTAGTATATTATCACACTGGGTAGTATATCATCACACTAGGTAGTATATCATCACAATGGATAGTATATTATCACACTTGAAAGTATATCATCACACCGGGTAGTTTATCATCACACTGGGTAATATATCATCACACTAGGTAGTATATTATCACACTGGGTAGTATATTATCACACTGGGTAGTATATCATCACACTGGGTAGTATATTATCACACTGGGTAGTATATCATCACACTGGGTAATATATCAACACACTGGGTAGTATATTATCACACTGGGTGGTATATTATAACACTGGATAGTATATTATTACACTTGGTAGTATATCATCACAGTGGGTAGTATATCTTCACACCGGATAGTCTAACATCACACTGGGTAGTATATTATCACACTGCAGCTGGGTAGTATATTATCACATTGGGTAGTATATTATCACACTGGGTAGTATATTATCGCACGAGGTAGTATATCATCACACTGGATAGTATATCATCACACTAGGCAGTATATCATCACACTGGATAGTATATCATCACACTAGGCAGTATATCATCACACTGGGTAGTATATCATCACACTGGGTAACATATCATCACACTGGGTAGTATATCATCACACTGGGTAGTATATCATCACACTGGGTAATATATCATCACACTGGGTAGTATATCATCACACTGGGTAGTATATCATCACACTGGGTAGTATATTATCGCACTAGGTAGTATATCATCACACTGGATAATATATCATGACACTGGGTAATATCTCATCACACTGGGTAGTATATCATCACACTGGGTAGTATATTATCGCACTAGGTAGTATATCATCACACTGGGTAATATATCATCACACTGGGTAATATATCATCACACTGGGTAGTATATCATCACACTGGGTAGCATATCATCACACTGGGTAGTATATCATCACACTGGGTAGCATATCATCACACTGGGTAGTATATCATCACACCGGGTAATATATCATTACACTGGGTAGCATATCATCACACTGGGTAGTGTATTATCACACCGGGTAATATATCATCACACTGGGTAGCATATCATCACACTGGGTAGTATATTATCACACCGGGTAATATATCATCACACTGGGTAGCATATCATCACACTGGGTAGTATATCATCACACTGGGTAGTATATCATTGTACTGTATAGTATAGTGTGTATATACTATGACGGAAAATATTAATTACCATTACAGATTGGATAATCCAGTATACGTGTACTCTTTGGATGCCAGTAAAGCTTTCAATAGCTTAAATCATAGGACATGATTTCAAACACCATCTTTGTTAATAATGACGATTTTCAGGGCAGCATGCCGACTACGCAGTTGTTGTAATGTGTCCATGGATTAATGTAATATAACTTTCATATGCAGCGGCAATGGCTGCAGCATTGCTGACACCGTTACTAATCACCACATGTGCGCAGCTATTATTTGTAAATTAATGTATTAGCTAATCACTATGTAACAGCATTTACGTTTCAATCTACGAAGTCAAATATTATTAAATATATTGAGTTTTATCTCATAGACCGATATATCTTGATGAGCACAAATTAAATATTGTGTATAATTATACGATAAAATTCGGTGATAACATTTGACGTAAAACTTGTTTGTTTTTATGCTAAATTCACTAATTATAACATTTGGGAATTATGATAATTTTAAAAGTTAAAGTCGTTTAATTTCGCCCTTTTGTATTTGAATGAATTGTTCACTTTCATGGTGAGAATATAGTCAGAAATGAATCAAATCAATTGTGGGACTATCACGTGACTGCAGTTCTTGGTGTAGGTATATGTCTAAAAATGGCCCTGCTTTTGACGCGTTTAGGCGTATGTATACAATATACGCACGTCTTCAAAATAGTGCGAATAAACTATTACACGAGTCTGAAGCGAGTTTTACTCTCAATTGAGCTATTTCTAGATATTTAATTTACTTCTCACTGATGTCTGGTTGTACTTACTTCTGTTTTATATAAGATTATTATACTGGAATAAAAAAAATCATTATTATTATCAAAATATTGAATATGTTTCATGAATTGCGTGATTTACAGAGAAGTGCGATTCATATTCGATGCTCTGTACGTTTCAAATTATGGTTCCTAATTTACAACAAATTTCACTTTTCTCTAACGGAATTTGTAAACCAATTACAACGCGTCTTACTAATTCAATGCTGCATTCGTATTTGGGGGTGTCGTTATATTGCAGTTATATTGTGATTACGATGAACATAATATATTTATATGGTTAGAATAATATTTTACTCTTCAAATTAAAACTGTTTGCAACTTTTTATTTCAAATACAGCTTTTGTGTATAGAGATGTTACATATGGCATAACATGCTGTCAATGTCCTGAAACTACAATACAGATAATGTCAAATTCCGTGAGAGATCTACGGTCTAAGATAGCATTACACATCTCCACACTAGTCAGTGAATGACATTAGGTCTTCTGTGAACCTCAACGTATATTACAAAAAAATAAAGCGTTCACGACACGTGACCAATTTTCTCATTATTCCAGATATATCCAGATAGAGCTATACTACGTGAATTACATCAGATGACAGTCAGTTGTATCGTGCAGGAGGAGTGCGACTGGCTTGGCTTACTTAAAGAATATGACGTGAGTAGAGCGCCCTCAAGAGGTGACATTTGTTACTTTTGATTTAACCAGATATTGTCTAATAACCAAATATACTATGTAGCTTTTGTTGTAGCTATGGTGCACCACAGGTTATACTATGTAATATGCATTATAGATTTTGAATTATTAGTCCCCGTTCGGATATCGAACTTGAAAATGCACTGTACATCTTGTGTCGTCGTCTACCAGAAAAACGGTCTGCGTCAACTTAAAAATGCAATGTGCGTCGTCGTCTACTAGAAAAAATGCGTCTGCGTCAACTTGAGTATGAATGCTATATGCGTCGTCGTCTACTAGAAAAAAGTGTGTCTGCGTCAACTTGGAATGAAAAATGCAAAGTCTACTAGGGGGACTCGTTTTGCGTCGACAACTTGAAAAGTGCAAGTTGCGTCGTCTACTAGGGGGACTTGTTTGCTTCGTCAACTTGGAAAATGAAATGTCGTCATCTATAAATTAAGGAACCGCGTCAGCGACAAATACGCTGTAGTGTGTTAGTGACTTCCACACATCATCACCCGTTAAATCGCGACTACTACAACTCGCTTTGCGACAACTACTAATTAATTAGCAACGACGGTGAATAAGTTTTGCGCTGATTGCTACTACTCCAATTTGTAAACGTAGACATCGGAAATCGCATATTTGTTGAAGAAGCAGCATAATTTTGAAGCTATATGTTTTACCATGCAATTTATATTGACGCAGCAGGGTCCCGTACGGCTTTCCATAGGTTATACTATGTAATATGCATTATAGATTTTGAATTATTAGTCCCCGTTCGGACGAAGTCCGAAAACGAGGACTTATAATTCGGTCTCCGTGCGTCCGTGCGTCTGTGCGTCCGTCTGGAGTCATATCTCAGAATCCATTGGACCGATTCCGTTCATTCTTTGCATGTGCCTCGTACTTTATGTGGGACATATGCACATGCAGTGGTTTAGCGATTTGATTTAACATGGCCGACTGGCAGCCATCTTGTTTTTTGAAAATGTTGTATTTTGGACATGCTTTGTCAGTTTTCATTCAAACTTGGTACATAGATTATACATGTTAGGATACATGTCCATGACGATTTATTTCGCAATTGGATCAAAGATGGTCGACTGGCAGGCATCTTGTTTTTTGTTTTTTATGCGGTATCTTGGACGTGCTCTGTCAGTTTTCATTCAAATTTGCCACATACATGTACTTTATATATGTTAGTTTGCATGTCCATGACAATTTGTTTCAAAATCTTGTCAAAGCTGGCCGATTGACAGCCATCTGACTTTTTGGCCTTACTACTATATTTCCACAATTTATATACCATTTTTGGCACATACATCATACATATCAGTGTGTTTCATACTCAGATCAAAGATGGCCGAATAACGGCTGTTTTTATTTTGGCCATATTTCTACTACACATAACACATGTGTTTTGATGTAAGTAAACAATCTGTTGTATACGCCACTTGGAACTCAAGTTTCAAGGACACGCTCGCGACAACCCCTCCGCTTTAATATGACGAGCACAAAGAGAACTTTCAAACATTTAACGAGGACTGTGTCATTTTCAATGACTTGTAGCAGTTGTTTTACACTAAAATTGCACCAAAAATATTGTCTCGCATTTAACCTAGTAAGGATATCATTTTTGTGTCATGATTGTAGCTTATGATTTTTTGCATTCAATCATATGAACCGATGTAAAATTGTCTTTTATTACGTGGCTTTCTTAGAAAGTGTATTGTATTTAACCTCGCAAAGCCATTTTGCACGCATTGTAGCGAGTGAGTTTCATTTTTCGGCAATTTCGCAAAAAAACTAAAGCAATCGTTTGTTCACGACAACCACGTTAATGGAAACTCATGTAGTCTGGGAACCGAAGCGAGTCAACCAATGTCGACGTATTGGATATAAAGCTGAAATGCAACTCATTTACATCGGCCTAATACTTAAATGTCTATAATGTAAGAATAAGCAACGATGACTATTCCTTTATGTCAATGCTAAACAACACAATAAACACAGCTTATTTGAAAATAACTCATTTAGAGCAATTATATGTGATTTTCAGGATTCTAATTCATACTTTTTTTCCCACAGGATCACGTTACTTTATGTCCGCATGTTACAATTACATGTGTTAATAAAATAGGATGTGGTGCTTCGATGAAAAGAAGCAACCTTTCAGAACACCTTGACAAGCACTGTCCAATGAGGATTACTAAATGTAAATATTGCACTGAACAAATACCGTACAGAGAAATAAAGGTAACGGGTTTCTGAAGATAATAGTATTATTTTAATATTTGGCTGATATATGTGTTTTATAAATCATGGCAAACCTTTAACTATCAATCAGTAAATGATATTAATTAATTCGACGAGCTTGATCATAAAGATATAAATGAAAACAATTCTTTGTTTCTTTAGTCATTTGGATCAGAGCGTAAGTGATTTCTCCGTAATAGCATCATTGCTAAATTGATTGCAAGTCAATAGTTGATTAACGCCATGTGTTATATTACAGGAACATAATCGAGTCTGCGATAACTACCCAGTGAAATGTGAATACTGTAACCAAGACACCCTATCACGTAAAGAGGTATGCTGAGCGAATCGAATCTCACAAATGTAATTAACATGGGGTACCATTTGTAAAATAATAATGATAATGCTTTATCCTTATATGCTTTTACGCTACAAACGAACTTAGTATTTACATATAACCGTGACGAAAACCCACAATTTATAATACAATGTGCTTTTTTAATCCGTGAACTGCCATCATATTGTGTTGACTGCAATTTTAAAATCTTACGGTCAAAACCATGTTAGTATTTATATATTAGAAAAACCCAAGCTATATAAAACTATGTGCGCTGTGTATCGCGTGAACTGTCATCGTAATAATAATAGTCGATTCATTTTTTTAATTTCAGTTGAAACGCCACCAGGATCCTGAGAATGGGGATTGCTCCATGAAATTAGTCCACTGTTCGTTTAAAACGATTGGGTGTGATGTTTTGGTAGGTGCTGTTTATATATAGGGCTAGAAGCATAAAAAGCACGTTCAATAACATTATTAACTACAATCTACGTTTGCAACAGCCATTTTAAAGATGCATTATGGTCGAGAACGTGCACTAATTATTTTTTTATAACGATTTGTGACACGGCATTTTGGATATATGAATATATTGGATTAGTATGTATTATGAACTAAAAAGGCTACTTTATCACTCAGCTAATTATTCGTTCGTTGAAGTTTTCTAATGCGCATGTTTTTGTACGTACAACAACAATCCCTGCGCATGCGTATTAGTGGTTTGCATTTCTCATCAAACGAATGCCATAGAATGTGTGGCAAAATTACCATACTAGTTACGATAACTCATTCTTCGGTTCTCGACATGCCATATCAAACAACAATATGTAAAAATATGTGTTTTCATCCACATTGCATCTTTAATAGAATGTGTCTTATAAACACTCTATGTAATATATCATATTCATCTTAGTAACTATAAGTGCATGTGAACACTTTTTCAGTCTACCTATTTGGACCAGTGCGTATAACGTAAGGGGCATGTCTGTTTAATTGCCGTGGTTGTGAGTTGGAACCAAGCTTTCCGCGAATTTATATGTTCGTAATGTGCCTGCAATTAATAATACTGGTGAACGGTGTCTGTTATGTATTTCCTATTGCACCTAACAGATGTAACCCGAATATATGTGTCCTACATGACAACCTCAACTCTATCGTACCTGTTATCTTCAGCTCTATCATACCTGTCAACCTCAGCTCCATCGTACCTGTCAACCTCAGCTCCATCGTACCTGTCAACCTCAAATCCATATGCATCTATTTCACTCATCGAACTAGCGTCCATTGCAAGAATAGCTCATCACACTTGCCTGTGGCGATGAAAGAGCAAGGCATTCTAGTAGACGTCGATTCATTCCCACTATCTCCAGATAATTGACCTACACATTTGGATTTTTCAGCTTCCAAGGGGCAGCGTTCATGATCATGACAGTGAATATATACATATGCATCAAGGTATGCTGCTAAAAACTTGCCTTGATCTGAATAACCAATTTGAGGACATGGCATTGGACAGAAATTCCCTACAGACCACTTGTCAGCAGCAGGCGCGTACTGACAAGAAGATTGAACAATTGTTTCAGAGTATCAAAACAATGGAAGAAAGTCTCTGTCGCTTTAGTACTGACAGATCATCTGGAGCGGCTTTCTCAATACAGCAAGTTGACGCAGCAATGACGAGATATTCAAAGACAGCAGAGGAACTCAAAAACAAAAATACCGTTTTAGAAAATAAGCTTTCGACTTATGAGGGAATAGTAGCAGTATTGAATAGTCAAATTGAAAGAGACGCACAGGCTGTACATACTATTGAAGGACAACAAAAACGTGACCGAGATCTTATCGAATCACTGGAAAGAAAGATTAAATCCCAAGATAGGATAATAGCCCTGAAGGACGTGGCCTTAGCGGAGCAGAATTTGATGATTCAGACTTTGGAACTAGCATCGTATGATGGTATCATGGTGTGGAAAATAGCAGACTTCAATCGACGTTGCCAGGAAGCTGTATCGGGGAAGACCACATCCGTTTACTCACAATGCTTCTTTACTGGTCGTCATGGTTACAAGATGTGCGCACGGGTATATCTTAACGGCGATGGAATGGGCAAGGGGAATCATGTCTCACTGTTCTTCGTCATCATGCGGGGTCCAAACGACGCCATCTTACGTTGGCCCTTTCGACAGAAGGTAACTTTTATGTGGTTGGATCAAAATAATCGAGACCATGTCGTCGACGCTTTCCGACCTGATCCAACGTCAAACTCGTTCCAACGACCTAAGAATGATATGAATATTGCTAGTGGGTGCCCTCTGTTTATGCCATTATCCCAGCTTCACAGTCCACGTCACGCTTACGTAAAAGATGACGTGGCATTTCTCAAAGTGATTGTTGACACTACAGATTTGGGATGAACGTATATACAGGAACCTGATGGTTAGCGGGTCCACCCATTGTATGGGAGATTGCGGGTTCGGCTCCCATATTTGCACATATATGGAGAATGGCGTTCTTTCTTAGGGAAACGCAAAGCTGTAGGTCCCGTGTACTGTTCCTATCTCCAGGGCAAGTAAAAAATCCAAGAGTAGAGGTTTCCGCGGGACGCATTAATAAGCTGGAGCCGTCCTACACGTGACAGTTTCCGCTGCACATTGAATTTTTGTTTTGAGCGTCAATCAGACGAGAGTGAAGAATGATGTAACCTTGAACATTTACATCAATGGGCAATAAATAAGTAAGCAGCTAAATCCAACGAAAGCTACTATAATTTATTGGTAGTTATTTCTTGTTTGTACATATTGTATCGCTATTTAGTTTATTTAACAGCCCATAAAAATAGTTATCCTCAAAAATAAATAAATAAAGACAATTATGTATCTCAAGAGTGTGACGTAATGCAGAGAAGCGATACAAAATGCAAAGTATCTAAGTTACGGTCTTACCGGTTCTCACAATTTATTCTGACCTAGGTGATATCCCGCATTGCTGAATCCGTTACTAATCACCACATGTATACAGTTGATAATAGCTACTGTTCGTAAATTAATGTATTAGTAATCACTATGTAACAGCATTTACGTTTCATTCTACGAAGTCAAATAGTATTAAATATATTGAGTTTTATCTCATAGGATATGACCGATATATCTTGATGAGCATAAATTAAATATTGTGTATAATCATACGATAATTTGGTGGAAACATTTTACGTAAAACTTGTTTGCTTTTCTGCTAAATTCACTAATTATAACATTAGAGATTATGATAATTATAAAAGTTAAATTAGTTTCATTTCGCCCATTTGCATTTGTAATGTGCCTGCAATTAATAATACTGGTGAACGGTGTCTTTAATAAATAAAGACAATTACTTTCAATGATTTTCTTTATCACATGCATAACGTGCGTATCTCAACAGTGTGACGTAATGCAGAGAAGCGATACAAAATGCAAATCACATATTGTGACGTCACTTGTCATCCAAGCTTGTTTCATTGTACGCGCTGCCTGGAAGTTGTGCATAGCTTTTGGATTTATATACAGCCCAGTGACTACTGGTTGCGTTAAAAATGGTCCATTTTGTCAAACCCGTGTGCGTATTTACGACATTATTATTCAGTACTTCCCATTACACCAATATGGCTTGGACTGAAACAAATTTCTGGCGGTGATCACTCGTCCACGTAAAACAATATTGTGGGGTTAAATATATGTGTACCTACGTGATATCAGTAATTGACGAATATGTCCCAGAATGCACGGCGAACCACATACTGACTGAGTATATGCCGTATTCTCATGATACACGTCGTCTGCGCTTAACGTATAGCTCGGCGTATTTGGTATATGGGGCAAAGTATCGACAAATTGTTGCGCTGGCACTATTTTTTCTTAGCAATATTAGACTTATCAAACAAGTGTAGTGATTTCAATTTAGTTTTTGGAAGGAACAAATTAAAATTACTACACAAACTTGAATGGAACTGATATTGTAGGGTCCTGAGTTTGATATTCTTATTCACAGTCAGCTGTCGTACAAACTATAATCAAATAATTAATTTAATTATCTTCTTATAAGCGATATATTTACTAGTCTTGAATCCAATCCAAATTCCCAATTACGCAAGTTAGGAAACGTGTTTTTCAAATTCCTACGAATCAGAGGAAAATACTAAACTTTCAGCCAGCAACAGCTTCGGCCATACTGATATTTGACCAAATATTTCAACAAATAGGACATACTGCAATATTATTTTCACTGAAAACTTCATTTCAAATAAAGCTTATAACATATCTATTTAAGGATTTTTTTATATTCTGTCATGAATTCTTATTATTTATTCTTACATTAATTTGCATAAGTGGTTTTACGTGGTGCGCCCTCTGTGGCAGGATAAAAACACACAAGCGGGGCTAAGATAGCGGAGTAGCTAGCGAGGACTGATGGTGAGTGATCTGTTGTACTGGTTTTGTTATAGCGTTCTGTGACATATGGGGGCTCGTCCGGGAGTGTGTTTTCTTGTGTTATAGGGATCCTGTGGTATTTTATTTCTGTTTCTTGAATTTCAAGTGCTGAAGTTAGGCCAGAAAATTTTGAGAAAATTCGCGAACATGTGCTTGCCCCCCCCCCCCCCCGAGGTAGCGATAGCAGAAAAAAAATGTCCTGTTCTTCAGGCGATAATTTGATCATTGTAGATCACTTGCTGTGACAGTGCTGGTTGGTATCTCTTGAACACCGTACATCTTGCGGGGGTAGTGAACTCATGCGTGAAGGTGCTTATCACTGTGTGTGAAACTATCGAGATATCAGCTGATGTGTCCGCCTTTTCGAGACTAATTTCTAATTGCTACGGGCATTAGTAGATTTAATGTAATATAATAGTTTTGGCGAGTTTATTAATGGTAATTTAATGATTGTCATAAAGGAGTAAATTTGGTAACAATAATCATAATTGTATATCACTAGGACGCATTGTACGGCATAGGATTAGTCATATTATAACTGTGGACAGCTGTTTATTATATTTGGTGGTATATAGCCTAAGGTGTGGCTCGGTCGGTGAGTTTTTGGTGTGTACAATTCCATTTAAAAAAAAAAAACTGAACGTAAGTGTCCGGCCACTAATAGTATTATTGATATAGGTGTTTTATTTGAGATTGTGTATCTGTTATTATTATTTTGATTATCTTGGTGTAACTTCCATATGGATAAATTAATAGAGTCGGGTTCTAAGCTTGGGTTGGAAGGTACAGATTTGTTAGATTTTGTAACTCAACAGCAGAATATAGAGCGTGAAGAAAGACAGAGAGAACGTGAGTTCAAAAAGGTAGAGACTGAGAGAGGGCTTGAAGAGAAAAAGAAGGCTATGCAGCTTGAAGCTGATAGAAAAAGACAGCAGGCTGAGTTTGAAGAAAATGAAGCTCAGCGAAAACATGAGTTAGAAATGAAACAACTTGACTTAAAAGGTGCTCTAAGTAGAAACCCTGATAGTAGGTACACTGATTTAGCAAAATCACCTAAGCTTCCTGCTTTTGTTGATGGGAAGGATGAGTTGGATAGCTATTTGTTACGTTTTGAGCGTTTTGCCGCAAGCAATGAGTGGGATAAATCCAAATGGGCTACGTCATTAAGTGCGTTGTTAACTGGTAAAGCTTTAGATGTATATTCTAGGCTTTCAGATATGGCAGCATCCGATTATGGGTTGGTTAAAGAAGCTTTGCTAAAAAGATATGAATTGACGGAGGAGGGCTATAGATTGAGGTTTATGAATTTCAAGCCCGAGCATGGTGAGAGTTGTGATCAGTGTATAGTCAGGCTAAAAAATTACTTTCTTAAGTGGATTGAGTTGTCTGGTACGGATAGGTCATTTAAGGTAGCAGAATAGTTTTTTGGGCACTTTTCACATTTTTTTTTGAAAATCACACGAATAGCTCCCTAAGGCATGCTACATACATTGGTGTTTTTATTTTATTGAAAAAAAAATATCTTGTACAAGTAAACTGATTTTTTTCTTGTGTGCAAACAAATGGCCAAGTTTTTGTTTATCCAGTGTACACCCAACTAGTGCATCTCATTAATATGCATGGTTTACAAACATAACTGAACTGAGGGTAAATAGTTTTAAGTTGAGCCACTTTCTTTATTTGCTATTTACAAACAGTTTACACACAGCTGATAAGATGTGTGCATTGCTGCCTTTCTAGACAGGAAGTACAGCAAAGACAAAACAATCGCTTTTGAACAACAAATTTTGAATAAACAAAAAAGTACATGAATGTACCACTTCAATGTAATTATATGTTAACAGAATAAAAACTTACAATAAATTTCTGTAATATTTTTTCTTGGCTTTGTCATTGAAAGGTGTCTGACCACGGGGTTACTTTCCTAGTCCAGAAGTAATGCAGTTACATTGGAGGAGGGGGCTCCCTTTTACAAAATATGGTTGCAAACAATAAAATACGGTCATTAGTGGTGGCTATGCATTGCATGAAAATTCTGGTAACAGGCCACAAACTACATGTAAAGGTTGATCAATGATAAGAATATGCTTGGACCTGGTTTATATAATCCATTTTTCAGAGGAGTTTTCACCAAGTAGGCATACTTGCATGCTTAGGTTTTTCTAAATTCGTAAATTATGTTACATGTAATAAATCTGTCTGATAAATACTTGGTTGTTTTATCTAATGTGCTCATGCGAACAAAATGCACGGCAACGAAATAGTAGCGTGCCCCCCCCCCCCCCCGAGCCGACGTCTTGACATCGGATAGTGGCCCAGTGTTTCACGCAAGGCAAAGGTTGACTTTTTCGTACGACTTCGGTAAAAAATAAAAGTATCATCTAAAATCTAGGTAGTTTTTATAGATGATAACAGTGAGTCCGGTTACAATTAAATTTTGAAGAGATTCATCTACAAGTACTATAAGACCGGAGGTTACTGCGACGGTAAAACTCTGTTTTGCGGGATTTGATTTTTAATAGCACAGGAAATGCTACATGCCGGCATACATCACTGGGTCACATTTTACAATTATTCTATTCACACCAATTAAAAAACAGGGCAGCTTCCTTCATTAATGTGTAAAATATGCAAAGAAGGAGAGGGTTGTCAGTAATTCTTTAGTTTAGTTGTCATTCACTAATTATGGACGAGATAGTAAGCACGCGAAAATTTCCAAGAAAAAGAAAGCGAGGAAGAAAGAAGAAAAACGTCAAAAGAATGATCACTCCTGTCAAAAAATATGTTGAAAGAGACGATGCTGGGTTCGTACAGAACGGATTTCCCCGTCGAAACCAGTGTCAGCCATGAAGTGGGCGAAGAAAGTTTTACCGTGACACTGGGAGTCCGATGAATCAGACTTCGATATAGTGGGTGATACTCCTGTTCAAAACGTTCGAGAGATGTCTGTATCTCGCAGGAAAATATTGTTACCTTCCGACGTAGAAGAAGAAAGTGAGAGTGAATGTCACGGCCGATCGTTTGAAGACGGCGAGATTCGACTCGTTGACATGTCACTGTTGAATGGCGCCCTAGAAAAAGAGATTTGTCAATTTTGCAAAGAGGCAATATCTCAATAGTGGAGCGCAGGCGTCACGGTCTAGGCAGTTGTATTCGATCGAAACTGAGCCAGCCTAGCTTCCCGTCATCTCGAAAGAAGGGAGCAGTTTTCTAAATAAATAAAAAGGCTGCCATTGGAATGCGAGCGATTGGAAAGGGACGGTGCGCTCTGGTGAAACTGTCAAGCTATTAGGGGTTACCTCAACCAGTAACGGGTCCGCCCTTTCGCCAGTATGTTCGAGCTGCCTCCAGGAGACTCCGAAACTCGTGGCATGCTTGAACTAATAAGTTTACAAACACAACGGCCCAAAAATAAATACACTGTATTTGCAAACACTTCAACTGCCAAGTGTAGTCTCTGTATTGTTTGTTACTCGCAAACAGAACCGCCCACTTTGCATAATCCAAGCTCTAATGAATGACGTCACCGTTCGTTATCAGCACAGACCGTCACAAAACTCCACAGCGTGAAAGAAAACGGCCAAAAAACAAAGTTTTTCACAGATATAAATGTCGGTTCATGATTTTTCTCGAAAACAACTTTCAAAGCATTTTATTTACAATTAGCCCATGTAAATTTTGCTGCTGAAACGGGAGTTAACGTTGATTGAAGTTTGAAATCATAAAAGTGCCGATTTCTCGGTGTTCGGATTTTGGCAATTACCGTTGACCTAATTTTAAACGGCGTTTCAGTGAATAGCGCTACGATGTCGCCGTTTAGCTTTTCTTACTCTTTGATATGTTGGCTTCATATCCGTATTTGCATATTTGCAAAATTCTATTGCGTTTTTTCACAAACCTCGCGCAAACCAACGGTATACTCTAACTTTAACACCAAAAAACGTGCTGGAAATTTGTGATTTTCGGAAAGAAAAAAAAAACTTAATGCAAAAAATAGAAATACGGATTTAAACTTCATATCCTTTACTTCAAAACAGTGTAAAGTTTTTGATCGCATGAATGACTGTAGAGATGACAATTAAAATTTTATTCACGTTAGTTAAATTATCAGCCCCGCTGATTTTCAGAATCACGTGACGCTAAAACAAACACAATGTTCACAAAATATTAATAATAGGAAAATACAAGTCAAGAGCTTTCCAAACATATATAGATTGTATGGTTTCTTGTAAAATTTATTCCGATTATAGGTGTTTACATTTTTCATGCAAAAAAACTATCCTGCTACCTTAATGGTGTATGTGACTTGATAATTAAGCAACGGTTTATTGATTCTTGTCCCAGGGATGTTTCCATACGCATGCGCGAGAAGCAGCCTAGAACTCTTGATGAGTTGGCTAAGTATGCTGACCGTTACTTAATTGCTCATGACAGGATGTTGACCTCCCCTTGCGACTTCCCATGTATAAAATCTCAGATGCCGGGTGGTCTGGAAATCAATTCTGATGTTCAGTGTTATAAATGCAAAGAGTATGTCTCGAAAGTGCAAAGTGACACCCTGTATTTCACTGGTGAGGTGGAGGCACAGTGTTTGCCTGATGCTATTTATGATCTAGTCATTGGTAATGTTAAAGGAGCCAGGGCACCAGATGATCCTGACCCACAATGGCAAGAAATGTGTGCAGTGGTTGCTCGTGCTATGGCTAAGAAAGGTAACAAAATAGTCCCTCTGTGTGTACCTGACGGGGGTAAGTCATTAGATATAAATAAGGCTCAGCTAGTAAAATTGCAGCATGACGATCCATCTCTCAGTAAATATTGGTTCTTGAAGGAACCTAAGTTTAAAGGTAACCAGGAAGTTATGTTTCTGGAGAAAGGCGGTATACTATACAGACAGTTTACTCATCCTCATGTGAATCAGGGTAGGTCTGTTAAGCAGATGGTTGTACCTATGCCATTGCGTAACCAGGTCATGATGGTGGCGCATGATTCGATAACGGGAGGGCATATGGGCGTGAAGAAAACTAGTGATAGAGTCCTGAGCAATTTCTACTGGCCAGGAATACATGGTGACATAACAAGATTCTGTAGATCTTGTGATATTTGCCAGAGAACGATACCTAAAGGTAAAATTGCAAAAGTCCCCCTTCAGAAGATGCCACTGATAGATGTGCCGTTCAAAAGGGTTGCTATTGATTTAGTTGGTCCTATTCACCCTCCTAGTGAAAAAGGTCATAAGTACATCTTGACATTAGTAGACTATGCTACCAGGTATCCAGAGGCAATACCCCTGAAACATATCAGTACAGAGGATGTAGCTGAAGCACTGGTTGATATGTACAGTCGCCTAGGTATACCAGAGGAGATTTTACATGACATGGGAACTCAGTTCGTGTCAGAGTGTATGTGTGAAGTTTCTCGTCTGTTGAGTATTAGACAACTGTCAACCACCCCTTATCATCCAATGTGTAATGGGCTGGTTGAAAAGTTTAATGGTACATTAAAAACAATGTTGAAGCGTTTGTGCAGTGAGCAGCCAAAGCAGTGGCACCGCTACATCAATGCATTGATATTCGCCTATAGAGAAGTGCCCCAAGAATCAACAGGTTTTGCTCCCTTTGAGCTGAGGTATGGGAGGACTATCAGAGGTCCTATGCATATTTTGAAGCAACTCTGGACAACAGAGACTGAGGAACCAGAAATTAGAAACAGTTATCAGTATGTGTTTGAGTTAAGAGAGCGCTTGGACGAGACACTGAAAATTGCACAGGTAGAGATGCAGAAATCCCAGCAACGGTACAAGCACTACTATGATAGGAAGGTGAAAGTCAGAAGGTTTCGACCTGGACAAATGGTTCTTATTCTACTACCAACTGATAGTAACAAGTTATTAATGCAGTGGAAGGGGCCATATGAAATTGATAGTGTGATTGGTGTAAATGACTATAGAGTAAAGGTAGGTGGAAAGTACAAAACATATCATGCTAACTTGCTGAAGAAGTATATTCAACGAAGTGAGCAGAGTAGTGAAGCTGATGACAATCTGCCTGTCTTGGGAATTGCTAGTGCAGCTGTCATAGAGTATGAAAAGTCTTTAGATGAAGACGCTGTACAGGATGATGACTTGTTGGTGCTGAATTCTTGCATGTCAAAGGAGTCAGTAGCTGACGTGAAATATGGCAGGAACCTGACTCATGATCAGAAGCAATCAGTTCGCTGTCTAGTGCACAAGTATAAGCACATATTTACAGACCTACCTGGCACTACCAACCATATCCAGCATCGTATTCAACTGAGAACTGATGAACCTATAAGATCGAGGCCTTACCCAGTGCCATATAGTGTACGAGAGTCTTTGAAAGAGGACATTCAAAGTATGTTGAAGATGGGAGTTATAAGAGAAACCGAATCCCCATACGCATCACCTGTCGTGATAGTACGCAAAAAAGATGGATCGAATCGTATATGTATTGACTACCGAAAGCTAAACAAGGTAACAGTTTTTGATCCAGAGCCAATGATGAATGCAGATGATATGTTCCAAGATCTCAGTAAAGACAAGTACTTTACTAAGGTGGATCTTAGTAAGGGATTTTGGCAGGTTCCTGTAGCGGGGGAGGACATACACAAAACAGCTTTTGTTACCCCAGATGGTACCTACGAGTTTTTGAAAATGCCATTCGGAATGATGAATTCTGGTGCAACCCTGGTCCGTGGTGTCAGAAAGATGTTGAGTGGGATGTGTAAGGTGGTTAGTTATGTTGACGATATTTTGGTTCACACCATCACTTGGTGTGAGCATTTAACTGCACTCAAAGAGTTGTTCACCAGGATGGCTGATGCTCAACTTACTGCTAGACCATCCAAGTGCATAATAGCTTCTGGTGTTATTGATTTCGTCGGTCATCGAGTTGGTCAGGGTTTTCTGAGTCCACACGAGAATAATGTAAAAAAGGTTAGAAATGTTCCTCGGCCCACGACTAAGAAGGAAGTCAGGTCGTTTCTTGGTCTAACTGGATTTTACAGGGAGTATATACCTAACTATGCAGCTATTGCAGTACCATTAACTGATTTAACAAAGAATGGCCAACCCATCAAAGTTGTGTGGGGAGAAGCACAAGAGAAGGCTTACCGAACTCTTATTCATGTAATAACCAGTAAACCTATATTGAGGTTGCATGATTCACACAAGCCTTACGTGTTACGTACAGATGCTTCTGATGTTGGGATTGCAGCAGTCCTGTTACAAGGTTATGATGGAAAGTTATTCCCTGTGAGTTATGCTAGCAAGAAGTTGTCACAAAGAGAAAAGGCATATTCGACTATCGAAAAGGAATGCTTGGCAATCGTGTGGTCTGTAAAGAAGTATATGGTGTATTTGTATGGAACCCAGTTCATTCTCCAGACAGACCATCAGCCGTTATTGTATGTTGACAAGGCTAAATTCATCAATGACAAAGTAATGCGATGGGCAATGTTTCTGCAGAACTACCGATTTACCGTTGAATGTATTAACGGCTCAGATAACCATGGAGCTGGAGTTTAAGGACTATGTAATAGAATTCATGTGCTGTGCAGAAACTTTATAAGTTTCCTCTTGAAAGGGGAGTGATGTCATGAATTCTTATTATTTATTCTTACATTAATTTCCATAAGTGGTTTACGAGGTGCGCCCTCTGTGGCAGGATAAAAACACACAGGCGGGGCTAAGATGGCGGAGTAGCTAGCGAGGACTGATGGTGAGTGATCTGTTGTACTGGTTTTGTTATAGCGTTCTGTGACATATTCATATTCTGTTTCCCGCAAAAATCCTGAAAGCCAAAACTATTTGAATAATTTAGGTGACATTGCAAATATGTAAATTTTGACTAAAAATCGGCCTCGAAAATGAAGCATATCAGTATTTATTTTTATGTGTGCATGGTACATACATGTCTGATTAGTTTCCTGCAAGGATGCTGAAAATAGAAACCAAACGAAATATTTGGGTTCAAAAACCATAAGAAAAAAACAAAAAAATCATTTTTATGATTTACACATTGTTAGGAACATTTTACAGCAAACGATATTATAGTAAAAAATTGTCATTATTTGAAATGGATATGTTGTGCCTTTCCTGTTCCGGTTCCACCGTTATGGTTTCGACATTCCGCTAATAACATACTTTCTGTTTCTAATAAGATATGACGTGAATTAATGTAGAAGATTCATAATCACATGACAGAGGTCACTTTGGTACCGCTGCGGGTGCGTTGTATCCCATAGAGAACCCCGTCATTTGCCGTTATCTGATTCAATATTTCAATATCTCGTACACTAAGTCAAGTGGAAAATCAATCTGTTACAAGATAAACGTCCCGGGGTTGTTTTGTGTACTAGAAGGACATGTTTATTGGCAGCATTTCTTGTATTAATTTCCATTGCACAACAAAAGAAGGAAATACTGTTACTGAAGCACAGAATCTGCATGAATTTTTCTCCCCGGCCATTCACGCAAACTGCAAACGAAGTCTTTTACCTTATCCATAGTTGTTTACACTTTGCAACCGCCTTGTGACGTATTTTGACCCCCGGATTCTGACCTTGCGTTCTGGATACATGTACGGCCCTTTCATACCAGTTCAATTTCCTTTCATTATTACATCATAATGTCATGATATTTAATATTTAAAAGCAACCTTTATTTCACAGTCACTTTAGTTTTCACTCTCTAAAATTATTTTGCTGATCAAAAGACTTTTCAGTCCTATCATGCAATCTCCCATAGTACTTCCGCAGACACAGCGGCGATCGCCAACATAACTACAAATAACCTCGCTCGCAAGAGCTGAGGAATAAAGAAGTCAAAACAGTCATGGCGAGACCGAGATACAACCCGACTAGTACACGCCCAGCTATGTGAGCTACTATATGGTTACAATCAATGTTCAATATCGAAACAATTAAAATGGCGATTAAAATATAATTAACATTGAGCCAGTCTTAGTAGTGTTGTCACAATGTACGTTCCTTCCTCTGGTTGCATTATGACGTCCCTATGTGTTTATGCGTGCGCTGTGAACAATGGGTATGTACGTCACAGAGACCCGTTCAAACGTGTCTGTGTCTTGTTGCCTGTTTACTGTTGTTTATCTGTGGTGGGTGCAATGGGTTTAGGTGGGACGGAGGTTGTCCCTATATTTGAGTTGGCCATTCAAACCTATATGAATTTATATAAATAAATAAATAGTTTTATTAATGTTGTCCACCCTCATCGTGACTTGCAGGTAATGTTCTAGAACATAGAAATTACGTGGAAATTTACCCCCACTCAGAGTCGTGGAATATTCCAGAATGAACTATATTTAGAAATGACGCAATGACTCCAACCATATATAAGTATATGCAAGTCAGACATGATCAACAGGTAAGACTGAAGTCTGGACTTATAAAAGCCAAGATAAAAAGAATTAATTACTCCAACGCCTGAAAGCTGATAGAATATAGTGTACGGACTTTTTTCGTTGATATTCATTTGTGCGACTACCGCAATATCATTCATTATAAAGGTAATAATTCTTATATTCACAGTATCACAAACTAACAACCACAAAGGTAAAAAGCGTACGTATTAATCTTTATGGAGTGGCTACGGCCAGGGGCGTGTGGCGGGAGTGCCGAGCATGCGATGGCGCATAAGCCGTATGGCCGAGGGCAGCAAAAGTTTTATCTTATACCTTATAGGTGTAATTACAATTTTACCACGGCATGACCTCAATTGCAATTTAGAATGACGCATTTTGTTTTGGAGGGGTGGCCGGGTGTGATAGGGGAAATAATTTACATTTGAATATAGATGAAAGCACTATTCATAGCAAACACTACACAAAGGTTTTCGGGCGCATAGCATCGAATATTTTGCAAACACTTATCAGATTAAAATTATTAAAACTTTTTTTACAATTCGAGTATGACATTATTTCCAGTTAAAATTTGTAGTTTATGTTGATATCGGCTTTTCTGTGTCTTTGACAACTCATCCAGGTTTACAGTGTTTAAAAGTTGCGAGGAAGTTATTATGCTTTTCTGTGGCTTTCCTGTATTGGTTCATTGTCAATTCATTCTTTTACCGACTGTTCTTAAGACCCAAGCAGAGTATTACCTATTTCCAAAATATAGGAATAAGGGAACGTTTGTATACATAAAAAACATATGCGAATCATAAATGGGCATTACACATGTCATGTTGATTTGAATGTAACACGGCGTTTTATACAAGCTTTCATCAATTCCCTTAAAAAACTCCCATAAAATTCAGTGTAGTTAATTATGTTACAAATAGATCCCTGGAACCGTAAATAAATTTATGGGTACACCAACGAGGGAAGGAAGGGTGAGCCTTGATACATTTAGTATGGTGATGCGTAGGATATTCTTTATATAAATAGCAAATCTATGAGGAAGCAATTTTCCGTTCTGAAAATAGATGATTGTAAGGATTGCATTTCCGGCAGATAGTTACGACTGTATCCTTGTTCACTTTATTTAGCGTTGACTTTAACGACGTACCGTTGCCTCAGGACATGGTCGGTTTTTCAAAAGATATATTCATCCAGTCACTGGTAGAAGATAAATACTTGTGTCAACTATGTGAGAAAGTACTGTGTGATCCAATCCAGACATATTGTGGACATAGATACTGTGAAACATGTTTTGAAGACCTGTTAAGGTAAGGAGACTGGTGTCGTGGTACAGAGTAATAAGTTGAGGAAGTAACTATAATTATAATACAACACGTTGAGGTCCACTAAAGCCACCCTGACACTTGCACGATTCTGTAGCACGCATTGACACGACTCGAGTCGTACCAGTGCGCAAACTGGTCGTAAACTGGCGTGAAGTGTGCGTAAACCCGTCGTGCCTTCGTGCCATGTCGGGACGAGAATTTTAAAATGTTAAAAATTTTGGTCACGAGGATACGTGCCAGTGCGCGCCATGCCACGACTGTCACGAACTGCCACGAATAGTTCACCAACAGCTCACGTCCGAATTGCGCAAACACGTTGTGCCAATGCGAGAAGTGCGTAAACTATGCGCAAACTATGCGTGAACTCGTCGTGCCAGTTCGTGTCAATGTGGACACTGATGGGCACGCATTCGTGAACTATTCGTGAACTCGTCACAAACTCGGCGTGAACTAGTCGTGCCTGTTCGTGTCATTGTTTTGTTTGTTGAAAACCGAGCGCGCTTGGCCGGCGTGATACGAAGAATTATTGCCCTGATGTGATGGCGCATTTTCCATAACGTTACGAGGCCGCGCAATACAAGGTATATGATGATGTGTATTTCCTCATCGTTCCCCAAGTAGGAGAAACAAGGAAATACACTGACTTATTAGATTCGTGATATTTCCCCTTTCTGTTTCAGAAACAATGATAATGTACTTTGCAGTTCGTGTAAAGCTGAAGGCATTATGGATACCATATTGAGTGTGCAGCAGGTAGGTATAATTTTTATCCAAAATGTTGACTTTCAACTTCCCTCAATGATACAGTGATTAAATCGCCGAATACATCCACGGTATGCCATATGGATATTGTATACGTAACAATTTGCTGTTGTAATCATGTTATGTTAGACTATACACAAAAATAATCCAATGTTATCATGATAACAGAACCGATGTGTATTCGTTTCAACAGATGTACCACGATAAAGCCATACAACGAGAGTTGAACATACAGCATGTACGGTGCTTAAACAAAGGCTGTGATTGGACGGGGAGCTTTGAAGATTACCGAGTGGTAAGTCGACGTTTAACAGAAAGGCGCTTAGATCGTGATATTGCAATTCGTTTTTTTTTTGTGTGAAACTTATAAATTTATCATCATTTACAGAATCATATTCTGACTTGTGAATATGAAATGATACAATGTGTCAATAGAAATGGATGTAATGTATCAATTCAACGTGGAAATCTATCATCTCATCTGGAGAAGGATTGTCCAATGAGAATAGTGAAGTGTGAATACTGCACAGTAGAAGTTCCATTTACCAATATAGAGGTGAGTATTGAAATAACTAAGCTGGTATTACCGTGGTTATTATTCGGGTGATAAAAGCAATTCACCAGACCATCCATAGATATCTGAATATATTTCACTACGTCTCACATACAGATAGGTAAAACCAGCCAAATCATCTGCACCAGATGACATTGTTGGTGAATATTTTAAATCAACACGTGTTCAAATAATTCCCTATTTAAATAGTCGTCTTGTTTATTGGGCAGAAGTACTGAACAAAATTGACGAAGTGCAAGCTGGTTTTAGAAAGGGCTACTCCACTTTTGATAATATTTTCATACTACAGTCATTGATTCAGAAATATCTTACTATGAAAAAGGGTAAATTTCACTGTGCTTTTATTGATTTCTCCAAAGCCTTTGATACTGTAGAACGCCAAAGGCTTTGGTATATCTTGTTAAAAGGGGGTGTCCACTGGCGAAATGTTTAAAATGCTAAATAGTATATATAGTGATGTTAAATCATGTGTGAAATCATAAGCTGGCAACACAGATTATTTTACCTGTCCCAAAGGCTGAGCCCTTTTCTATTTTCTTTCTTCATAACTAAACTACCACGTAAATTACATGAAAGGGGTATTCAACTTGCACTGACTGATCTGTTATGTTTATTATTTGCCGATGATGTTGTTCTTTTTTCAAATAGTGTTATAGGTTTACAAAGATCGTTAAATGGTTTAAGTTCTTATTGTAAACAATGGAAAATATCTGTTAATATGCAATAAACAAAAATTATTGTCTTTAAGTGTGGTGGGCGTGTTGCCAACAATGAGAAGTTTGGGGTTGTTTCTTGTTATTAATATTTGGGC
This sequence comes from Saccoglossus kowalevskii, assembly GCF_978046115.1. NCBI lineage: Eukaryota > Metazoa > Hemichordata > Enteropneusta > Harrimaniidae > Saccoglossus > Saccoglossus kowalevskii. The sequence goes on from NC_140644.1 coordinate 2,585,262, forward strand.
TTAAGTTATAAGTGGTCGTACGCCACTAAAGTTTCTTGCTCAGCAAGGTAGAAAGTCTCGATTGAGTGTTTCAACTAAAATTGGCAATATTGGTCAACTTCCCATTGACGAATTTTCCAAAATGTTTGATTCAATGGTATCCCGATTTTAACGTACGCCTCTGAAATATGGGGATAACAACGTTATGAATATTTAGAACGTGCTCAAACATTTGCATATAAATGTATCTGGGCGTAACCAAATATGAACCAAATGTCACTGTCTTGGGGGAATGTGCACGTGGGCGTTACCCAATTTATTTGTTAACCGCAAAGAATTGTATTAAATATTGAGCCAAAGTGATTTATATGCCATCATAAGTCATCGTTTCCCAAATAAATGCTACAAAATGCTTTATAATATTGAACTTTCGGCTATACGTTTAAAACATACCTGGGTTAACGAGGTAAAATAATTGTTATACTTATGTCAATTACATGGTGCTTGGGACGTTTTAAGTAATGTTTTCTGAATGGTATTACTAAATCTCATCACTTGGTCACGTATCGTAGTTTCAAAACCAGACTAGAACCCAAAAGATATGTCACTTGTCAATATCCATTCTCACGGACTAATGTTGTCACGTTTACGCTGTTCCTGTCACCATTTACGTATTGACACTGACAGAAAAATAATATTGAAAGACATTAATGGCTTTGCATCTTGTGTGATTCAAATTGAAGACGAATACCACTTTGTTCTTGTCTGACCTTCAGATTTAAGTATTTACCACATTATTACTTTCTTTCTCCATCAGTACAAACATTTGTCCAATTAATAACCTCTGTAAATGCCACTCTACTCAAAAGTTTGTCAGCTTTTTTATTTAATTCTTTAAGACTAAGATGCGATGTAAATAGTGTAAATAGTAATTGACCAACTTTAGATTTGTATTTTTTTATTATTTATGTATTTTAGACCACTGGGCTTATATTACAAATAAAGACCGCATATACAAAAACGATAGGTATCTATGTTATATTTTTTAATGTACTCACTTTTCGGTCTTACAGACTCATCTACTCGAATGTCCCAAAATTCCGGAGAAATGCAAATTATGTGGAGAGTTTGTACCACGAGAAATGGTGAGTAATACATAACAATTATTACAAATAAACACAGATTCGGCATTCACGGATATGATTCCTTGTGAATGTTTAGCGGCGTGTGATATCAAAGTTGCAACTATTATAAATAATATATGTTTATACAGAAATTAATGTGAAGGTTTTCTTAAATTATTCTAGATTGAGCAACATACAGATACGAAAACAGGTGACTGTGTTAGAAAGATGATAGCATGCCAATTTCAGAACGTTGGATGTCATGATATGGTGAGTATAGTGACGGGAATGTCTGGGAATATATTTATATGTCTAAGATAGTAGTATTTGTATGACTGTTTGAATAATATATAAACAATATGGGAATTATTAAGAGCCCCAAGTCATTTAACGTAAAAATTGGTTTTCATTGAAGGTGGAGAAATCCAAGATGGCGGAGCATAATACCAGATCTATGGGTGAGCATTTATTGATGATGTTACAGTTCATAATATCTCTTATGGCAATGGTACGGAGTACACGAAATAAAATTGATGAAGTTGAAAACGTGAGAACAAGAATTAACGAACATGAAAATCAAATAAAACAACTGGAAAAGAATGAGGAAACACTGCACCATAAGATGACTGAAATGGTTTCAGCCGCACAAAATGAAAACCGTAATGGAATAATAACTGGAGAAAACAAACATCTTGCAGATAAACACGAACAGTCAACACGAGCATTGAACAACTCTATGACGGTTGTCAACAAAAAACTAGCTACCTGTGAGGGCGTGGTTGCTGTGCTCAACAATCAAGTGGAAAAAACAGACGAAACTGTTACTTTGTTGTCAAGACAACAGAAGAAGTATACTGAGATGATAGAGGCATTAGAAAGAAAAGTGAAAGCACAAGATAGAATTATCGCTTTAAAAGATGTTGCTATTGCTGAACAAGATTTAAGGATACAAAGTCTGGAAATGGCGTCCTATGATGGTGTGTTGGTTTGGAAGATAACAGATTTCGCCCGTAAACGACAAGACGCCATCAGTGGACGAACCACCTCTATCTACTCACCTTGTTTTTATAGTAGTCGCCATGGATACAAGATGTGTGCTCGGATATATATCAATGGTGATGGAATGGGGAAGGGTAACCACGTATCTTTGTTCTTCGTGATCATGAAGGGAGAGTCTGACGCCCTCTTGCGATGGCCATTCCGTCAGAAGGTCACTATGATGTGGTTAGATCAGATTAACAAAGATCACGTGATCGATGCATTTCGACCTGACCCTACTTCAAGTTCATTTCAACGTCCTAAACACGACATGAACATTGCCAGTGGATGTCCTCTATTTATGCCTCTATCACAGTTGGAAAGTCTACGTCATCATTACGTCAAAGATGACACAGCATTTATCAAAATATTTGTTGATACCAGTGATTTATCTTAGCATAGGTTTTTTATGTATGTTAATATTATATTATATTATATTATATTATATTATATTATATTATATTATATTATATTATATTATATTATATTATATTATATTATATTATATTATATTATATTATATTATATTATATTATATTATATTATATTATATTATATTATTCACTGTTAATTGCAGGCAATTACAGTCGAATTTTAACTTATGGTGCATACTATGGAAGTTAGATATTAGCATAAACAAACTGAATTGTCGAATTATTTATATTATTATATGAATTATTTATGGAAATAGAATGAGTAAGTGTCATTAAATATCTCTTCTAAACTTAATTTTAATATACACAGTAATTATGTAGTACTGTAAAACATGTTGAAAAGGCGGCATGCAATTTTAGCGAATTGTGGTAAAATGACGTAATAGCGAAATGTTGATTTAGCGAATTTCTTTTGTCATTGTTGATTTCTTTGTTTGGCGGCCATTTTGAATTGATAATAAATTCATTAGCGACATCTTGAATTAGCGAATCAGTTCTCTCGCTAAATTCGCGAAAAAAAACATGTATTACAGTATTCAAATTACTGGGTTCTGTCACATATTTTCAAGAAATATTCAAACAATAATACACTCAGGTGATTAGATATGTCACATTACTCAGTGAAATACTTTTTCCACGTATGGTAATAGCATACAATTAATTCTCTGTAAATTTAAAAAGACTGCAGATGAAATTTACATATGTTACATGACCTATACTTCAGCGAATACGTCATTCTGAATCTACATTGTCATATTCAAATTTAAGTAACCGCAGGCAGGTCATCAATTTACAAAACGTTATTATTGTTTAAAAAACATTGACAGTATGTCAAAACAAACCAATAGTATATACTATGTATAATGACATATCTGTACAGCTATTAGAAGTCAGTGACAATAATGAAAATAAAGTATTTGTATTGTAACTTCTTTTTACGTTCACTGCTTGATGTGTATTGTTTTTATATATTAGTGCCCGATGCTGTCGAAGTAATATTGATTTGTACAAATCAAAAGAGTAAGTGTGTGAATATAAGCAGAGCCTGTATGACAGTCTGCCTTGCATATTTACCACATTGGCGTAAGGTAACATGTTATGCTGTTATAAACTTGTCCTGATCAAAGACAACTAGAGACTGTACGATTTGGGTCAAATGTCGTAAGTAAAGGGGACAACAAAAACATTTTTCACAACTGTTGTAAAATTGAAGAAACTGACACCACTACTAATGTGAATACAAAAAATATGACAAAAAACAAATTCTACCAGGCTGACAGATTTTCATTGTATTGTGAGTGGGAATCGAGAAGTAACGCCCTCTACCATCATTAAACTACCGTATTGTTCTGATTGGTATTAACCTCTTTGGCACTTGTCTAGTATACAAACAAAGGAATTGTTTTTGTTTTGTTTTGTTTTTTTGAGTTCAAATCGAAATAAATATTTGCCTAAGATTAGTTTATTGAACGCACCTTCTACAAGTTAATCGTTAAAATAACAACGATCACTGCTGAGATCGTTGTGTAGACCCGTCACCTCAGCATGACCAGCAACTAGTGTATGTATATAAATACGTTTAGCGATATGTTATTTACTTAGTAAGGTGTGTTCATAGATACCAAATGACGTCACATTCTACTTGCTTCCCTGTCTCCATATATGTAACGGCTTTCGGAATATCAGCGCAGTCAGCGGCAACGCGGAAATTCAATCACACGCTAAAGAGCATACCGTCTTGTTCCTAATTAATGGAATATCATAAGTGTGTCATAGGAATGTAACTATACTTAGTAATTTCTAGTATCACATAGTGCAGTGAAGGGCATTTCTTGAATTTTTGAGTTAATGATGACAACAGCAAAAATGCTTGACCCCCCCCCCCCACATATTGCAACAATGAGTCAGCTGTTCGCCTACAATGCAATGTGCTGAGGTTGCTATTAATGTCGTATTTTTGTTGATGAAATATACAGCCTTATACTTAGTTACAAATTAAACAAGAGAACGGGTGATGGTTGTGAACCATAACTGCTTCAGCACAAATACTGTTGTGTAATACTAGGGAATGTATTGAGAGTATTAATGTAATACTAGAAAAATGTATTGTAGTGTTACCTCTGTGTAATTTACAATATATCTGCATTAACCTTCACTATTAAGGACAATATGGGAGTAGAAGCAAGGCTACGCAAATGTTGCAAAATAGTAGTTAGTTAGAATTACCAGACATTGTGGGATATCGAAATTTGGATGATAAACAGCAAGTGATATTTCTTGAGATATAGTTGGAATTGAAGCAAAGAAGTGGCATATTAACCTATGACACATACTCTCTCATATCCGTACATATCATCCTGTCTTATTGTATGTGGGGAAAGCTGTCATGCACACAATCATAATAACTGGGAATGGTTTCACAACGGAAAAAAGTGTTATTGATGTAAATAATCATGAACAATAAAAACTGAAATTTACAAAAACTATGAACAATACATAATGAAAATCTGTGATTTGCTGTACATTTTCCATAAAATTATTAACCGAACCATAACATTTATAAAAAGCACAGTTCTGAGATTCACTTCGAGTATATCTGAAATATAATCTTTTAATTGCATACGAGTCGTCAAAACGAACAGTTTGGTGACATAAGTCAAATTTTGTAAAGTTTCAATACGCATACAACCACACATATACTAGCATATTTTGACAATAAACCCCTCTTTCACATTGTGCAAATACAAACAAGACATTAAACCTTCCTGACAGTAACATGTAACTGTTGTATAAACCCGAATGAAAAGTCCGGCGCCACGGCGAATATTTCTATCGAGTCACCCATTTAAAAACCTTTTCAACTAGCCAAGACCAATCACTAATGTGCGGGGTCATTAATTAAATAATATTAATGTTATTGAGACTTACACATTCCCCGAAGGGCAAAATTGGTTTTTAATTTTCTGTATATTCTCAATTTTCTTTTTTTTTTTTTATTGATTGTCGTTATGCAATTCACTTTTCCAAGTTGATATAAATGATGTTTGTATATTTTTTATTAATTTGTTCTAATTGCCTTGCTGTTAGAATTTCATTGTTAGACTGGTTGATGTTATTCAAAAGGGAGTATATATTAGTGTACCATTTACTATTAATTTCTTTGTTTTCTTGGAAAGTTTGTTTTAATAATGGATTTGACAAGTTCTTTACACTTTTTTAATATTTTATAATTTGTTTTCCAATAAAAGTCTCCAATAGGTAACGTCCAAGTTCACCGTATGAGCCCATTGTTGTGGTGTTTTTGAATGTCCTCAAGAGAAAACGAATTTGTAATCTTCAATTTGTGATTTTAGTGCAATTTCATCTCCCCATGCATTACTGCCATGTGTATATTGATAGATTAAAAGTATGTCCATTGTTTCACAACAAGGACTGTCCCAGGGGATTTTAGTTTTCTAAATTTCTCAAGATAAAAGTCCTATGGTTGTTTTGTTTACTAGAAGAAAATGTCTTTTGGCAGCATTTCTTGTATTAATACTGTTACTGTTACTGAAGCACAGAATTGGCATGAATTTTTCCTCGGCCATTCACGCAAACTGCAAATCAAGACTTTTACCGCATACATAGTTGTTGACAGCCGATTGATGATGATGGATGTATTGTGACATATTTTGACCCCCGGATTCTGACCTTGCATTCTTGCAACATTTACTGCACTTTCATACCCGTTCATGCAGTTTCCTTTCATTATTTCATCCAGATTCCATGATATTTAATATTTAAAACCAACCTTTACTTCACAATCACTCTAGTTTTCACTTTTCTAAAATTATTTTACTGATTAAAAGACTTTTCACTCCTATCATGCAATCTCCCATAGTACGTCCGCATACACAGCGGCGATCACCAACATAACTACAAATAAACTCGCTTTCATGAGCTGAGGTCTCAGTCCGTTGATATAGTTACATTCTCACTGAGTGAGACTGAAGCAGTGGAACACACATAGAATATCGAGGTTAGTTTGGTTTATTTCTAGTATCAATACGACTTTGTGCCAACTGTACCTTAAGAAAATGAAATGAAAACAGAGCCCCCCGCCCTGACAAGATGTTGCTTGGTCAAACTTATTTCTATTTACCGTATGTATATTTACCGTGTGTATTATTATTCAACAATCGCTTTGTTCCTATTTGTGAATGTTTTCAAGGCGTGTTCTTGACAAGCTGATGTTAATGATATCCGCGAAGTATTAGTGCGACTACTATATCAATATAAACCATAATCAATGTGGTAATGGCAGACTTCCTTTAATATGGGGGATTCAAAAACTGATACTACTTTTTTACGAAAAGACACTAGTTTTAATATTCTTTCGTGAAAACCGTTAGCAAATAAATAATTTGAGAAACTCGAATAAGTCATTTATTTTTGCATCAGAATGTGATATTATCTAATAATGACTAGGAAGAATTACATATGCAATGAGAAATATCACATTCAGGTTACGGCATTGCCCCCGCAAGTGTATATAAGGCAACAAATTAAAATCGATACCCGGTGTATCTAATGAAACAATGTTTTATACCTTGACTGTAATAGTGCAGGCATCAATTCAGTCAGTTTGGCTGTTGCATTGTGACGCCTAAGTTTGCCAAACAGCACGTGAATATATGATAACAAATGTCCCTTACCGATCAACAATAGTTCACAATCTGTTGTGACAATGTTATCCGCGAGTTATTTTTTTACTAACAGCGACATATACACGTATATCCGATATCAACGGCAGCGAACAATTGGGCGTGCATTGACAATTCTTCTATTTTTAACATTAAAGTTTCTCAGAATCGCCGTCAGATTTATACTAATTTGATACTATTTTTACTATGATATATTGTTTTAACTTTTTAATTTTCTATTGACATGTATTTAATTATCAATGCATCATGGGAAATAGCCTGGTTAACCGCATTCTTCTTTAGATGAAGTTATTAAATGCCACATTCGCCCCTGGCTACCAGAACCGTGTCCATAACTTACCTCGAGTTACCGCCCTCGCCGACGACTTAGATGAACGCAAACCATATCTGATATTTAAGCCGATCGCTAAGAGCAATTTATGTCATAATGACATTCTTGCATCATCCAAACACTGAAGTCATATGATGTCATATAACAGCGATATCTATCTATGTCAATATTGATTTTATACAACAGGATGAACGGATACAACTACTTCCAATTAGTTCGATATTGCCGTTCAAACTTATGAGGAGGTGACATAGGACAATATTTAGTTATAATATGATTTCCGATTTTTGTTGACCACTAATTGACAGCTTTTCAATTGCATGTCTGTGCTATGTACAACAACGTAATTGTGGGTTTAGTGGTTCGTTCGTTATTAGTAACTCCCTGACCTTTGAGAACAGTGGGAATGCAAAATCCTGTTTAAATGTGTTTTGTTGTTTGATTATTGTTATGATGTATTCACTCTATTTGTGCTTTGTATTATATACACTCATGATCGAAGTGAATATAATTGTTGTCCCATACTCAAAAAGTAGGCGTTTCTAAATTCACATATTGTAATTTTAATGAAACCACTGCCACAAAATGATTTGCGGTCAATTGTGCAATTTCCACAGCAAACTCAGTATTGCCATGAGTGTGATAATAGTTTCTATCCATTGCATCATTTGTATCAGTGTTGGGAAACACTGTGTTCTATAAAAGTAAGCGATACTAGTATTACTACACAGTGTTTAGAAAAGTCGCAAAATATATCAATTGATCATAATTGTATTGCTCTCTATGCTGTAAGGTAACGTAATCAGTCTTCTTGTCAAATGTTTGAACTAACTTTGATTTATTGACTTAAACAGTTTGTAACTTTGAGTGTATTTTCACCCCTATACTACGTTCAGATGATTGCACTTGACACGTACTAGTCGGCTCGTTCCAACTGAACACTCTGGCATGATTCGAAAATGGCTCCACTTCTTGGATACTGTCGCGCGGAGATCGAAAATTCACATTTATTGTGCAATTATTGATCGATGTTTATACAAATGTTTTCATGTTCTAGTTCGTGTTTATAGTTACTTATACATGTTTCTCTGATTGCGATCCGGCCTTTAGTCGCTGAGTTATAAGCATTACAAGTTTAGAAACAAACACAATCTTACCAGATTGACCATTTTAAAAGTCGGACCCATTGCGAACGTAGGAGAAGTAATCTCAACGATCACGCGCTATACACTGGCACGCAAAAACACGCGTCCGACCGAAAGCACGTTTCACTTGTGAGTCTTGTTAGTTTTGTCTTGTACACAACGTTCATCCAGTTTCTCAATAAACGGAGTAGTCCTTCATTTTGACTGACTTCGCATACTGAGATTGTCTTGCTGTGTGTTAATAAGGGAAAGGACCTGTGCTGGACTTTATCCGTCCACAACAGATACGGACGATCTTCGGCATGTCCGTCTCGGCAATTGGCTCGAATATTGGAAGAAATAATTCACAAACAATTTCGGCAGATAGCATATAAAATTAGAAATCTTTGTTTGATCGATTACTATCGTGGAACATAGTGCTGTGCTTGCTTGTGAAAGTAATGCATTCCGGGTATCCCACTGTGGCTGCAGTAACACACGTAATCTTAGTACATATTTCAGTATTTTTCTACAGTATCCGCGAATATATATGGTCTACATCATTTCTACAAATCTCGAAATATGACTAGCAAGGGTAATTATAGACCCGTTTCCATAACTACAGTTTTATCCAAGGTCTTCGAACACATACAGATGTCAAAATTGATGTTTCTGACAATCAATTCGGTTTTGAAAAGAATCACGCGACTGACTTGGGTATTTTTGCGTTGAAAGAAATTTCCGTGGAAGTCGTGTATTTGTTTGCATTCTCGATGCATCTAAGGCCTTTGACAGGGTCAACCATTGGAGCCTGTTTACTAAGCTCACAAAACGCAAAGTGCCGGGTTGTGTTAGTCGATTTCTTGTCAACTGGTCTGAAAACCAAAAGCACTGCTACTGCCTCTCATTCAATGTATCAAAAGAAGTTAGAAAAGTTAGTGTTTGTCGCCTTCATTGTTCAATGTGTATATGGATGACCTAAATGTGAATTTAAATAAACTTCCTTGTGGCTGTATTGCTGGCAACAAAGTAATTAACAATATTAGTTATTCAAATGATATGTGTATACGAGCGCCCTCAATAAACGAGTTTCACAAACTACTGAACACTTGGAATTACATGCCTCTGATACAACGCGATAAAAACGAAGTGTATACATATTCCCGACCGACATGCTGTCTCCGGTGAGCCTAATGAGTCAGGTCTCTTGTCTCGTAGTTCAACTATCTGAGTCACATGGTTACGTGTAATATGAAGGACAATGCGGACATTGATCACCAACGTCACTTGTTTTGTTTGAAAGCTAACCTGCTTTTGATCTATGTTTGTTGTTAACAAATATTTTTTTGAATTTAGAGAGCATGCTTGCTTGTACAAAAGTTTATTGACTATTTTACAGAACAGTAACTTGAGATGGAGGTCAGCCTTGTTACACTGTTGCAATCAAATGTAATACTGAGACTTTGTGCGCAATTACGTAATAGCAAACAAACTAATCATTTCAGTATTGTGTATTTTTTATATAAACACATTTGTTTGAAATACGTGTATACAATTTTCTATTCTTTGTTGGAAGGACAGTCGATGAGCGGTATTTGGGGTGGGGTGCACTGATCGAATGTTCTGTAGTTAATGACTTGTTGTTTGGTTCATGGCATTGAACTAAGTAACATCGGATCGTCTATAGAAGTTTATTTCAAGCCATGTGTGACAATTATACTTTAACTTATTACATTGCAATGTTTTGGTAAGCTTTATTTGATGTTGTTACTGCCATTTTAATTTCATTTTTGTTTATTTCCGCCGGGTTTCTATCCTATATTTAGAAATGTTCAAATGTCGGAGCATGCAAAGTTAATATCAATCTAACACATATGTGGGTAGGTCATGCAAAATATAATTCAATCATTACAAAACTTTGTTCTTATGGAGCATACATTTAGATAAGCTGTTTGCTTCAAAAAAATCATAATCCAATGTCTTTATCAACATATCATACGTATACACAAGTAATAATTTGCAACTGGTGTTTTATGTATACCTACACACAAGTTTGTGGCAAATAAAACATTAAGTTCCTCGTTAAATATTAGAATCAGTAGTGGAATTACCACGTGACAACCGTCAGGATGCAGAATTCCATGCCAAATTATTTTATTTCACAATTAATATAGCAATTACAATGCAAACATTCCATTTTTTTTCTTGGAGACACCATAACAATAAAGCTGTAAAGAATACCTCCAGTACATGATTTCTCTTTTACCAGATTTCAATTTATCGACAGATTTTACGAAATATCTTGCTCTAAGTGAAAATGACCATAAGCGTCTTTGTTTTTGGTATACTGAAGGTATGATTCTATGGCTGAAAATATTGTTTTGCATCTAATAAATTCAATTCCCTGACATAACGCGTTATAATGTTATTGTAAAACAAATCACCGTCATATCGATTTACAATTTCCTCGTACTATGTATTACCTTAGTTATAAGGAAATATCTTTAGTTTAATGTTGTAGTATTGGAAGGGACTTCCCATGACCATGTTGAGGAAATGTTGAGTCACATTATGTTAAAACACTATTTTGTGAACATATATCATTGTGGAAAGTTCTCTTACACGTCACGTAAACAGACGATGTCTTTAAATATCCAAATAATTCTACAATCACATTTATCTCGGTAATCTCGGAGAACAGGTATGTTTTGATTTAATATGCAGAGGAATCATACATTGTTGTAATTCGCAATGAAATATTACTATTGATGATTTAATTCAGATTCCGTTCAAAATATTATCTTTACCACGAACACATAGTGTTGTGAATATGGGCGATTATGACGTCACATGCCCACTCAACACAAAAGGTGTTCGATTGGGCAGTCGCTGTCTCAATTTAAATACAGCGGACTCTTACTTCGCCATGAGTGTGTGGCATACATTGATAGTTTGATGCCAAATTAAACAAAACAAACATGCTATATGGCAAAAAATGACATTTTCGGTGTTTAATACGAAATGAAAGAACCTACTTGTGATTGATATCCGTCCTTACAGCCTGGTCTAATATAATTTATGTGACCTTTGTGTAAACACAGCCAAAGCGGGGCAATGTAAACGGGCGATACCATTTGATGTATGTATGCTATGGAAGGGAATATAAAAGCACTGGTAGTCACATGATTGCAATTACTGTCTCAAATACATATGTACACAAGTGACGAACAAGACTTGTGCAATGAAAGACGTAACGACTAAACACCAGTGAAAGTTTCTTGTCCCCCCCCCCCACCTTCTTCCCACCACCACCGCACCACGACACTAGAATGTTCCAGAATGCGTCACACATACGTCACGTTCTATTTATAGGTATGACTTCATACACTATTCATGACTATTTATAGTTGTACACCTATATAGAGCAGTACATTACTCATGCAAGTCATTTTCCAGTGACTCATAGAAGAACAACGAACAGGTCAGCCAATAAGAAACCAGACATCCACCAATACACTCCGCCTACTACCACTAGGAGTTGTTCAGTCATCCAGCCACACACTACGGTACACGATTTATTGAAGAAGAAACAATAAACGGTAAATATGAATGAGCACGCATGGGGTTCCACCTACCTTCATATCCGAGGTTAAAGTGCATTAACCTGTATAATGAATGTATCGCGTGGTACAATAACATTCGTGATTGTGCTATGACAGTTTACTTTAAATACAGTTTTATTCACAATGCTCAGGCATCGTGATACATGTAACATTTTGTTGAATTTATTTAATTACTTTCTCTTCAAATAATTAGTCACACTTTTATGAATTCGATTTATATACTTTCCAATTATAATACTTAGACGTCCGTTTCATTTAAATGTTGAGATATAAACATATCCCTTACTGATTCTCGCGTATTCGCATAACTGCGCGTAATTTGAATAGTGGCAAACTCATTACACCATGTATTCTCATAAAATCTAATTCGGTGTATAACATTTATAGTAATCGCAAATGAGGGCGACATCATTTGGGGGTACTGTATTCAAAGAGATATTTCAATTAAGAAATTTATATACTTAATGACCGTGATTCAACCACGTGAGAATGATCACCTCCCTCGCATACACTTTCAAAGTCACGTGGTGTATTGGGTGACACGGCATGGTTCGGTATGTTGAATGAATGAACTTTATTGTTCCCGTGTAAAAAAGCGTAGGTTACATAGGGTGTTTGCAACAATAAAGAATTTTTGTTAACAAGACAATATTTTGAAAATAACTAGTATGAATGTACTTAAAATTCACAAATAAATAAATATGTATAAAAAAATAAATACACACATAAATTATTAAAGAAATCTAATCTCTAATTTTGGTCGCAGCTAAAATAAAGTTAGATATCTCTTGTTGAACTAATTTATCTTGATGAGAAAGTAAATATGTGAAACGAGAAATGTTATTGTCAGCCGGAACTGTAATTTTATGTAACAGTTGAGATCTCTGCTGTTCATAGTTTTGACAATCTAAAAGGAAATGGATCTCATCTTCAATGCAATTATTACAAAATTGACAAAGTTTGCTATTTATTGGTACTTTAGGGATAGAATGTCTGTCTTTTTCAATAGCTAAACAATGATCGCTAACCCTGAATTTAGTGAACATTTTTCTATTTTCACCATTCAAATTAAGTAAATAAGGCTCCAAATTGTACTTTGTTTTAAATTTTGAATATGTTCTGAGAATGTTTAGAATTTTCATTTTATATAGCAGTTCTCCACTTGTTCACATACCTGCTTTGTAAATTTGATCATAAAATTTTACAAATTGTTGCTGTTTGTGTTTTGAGGATTTTTCCTCTCAGAAGAAAATCTAATGATGCTTCCTGTAATATGGTTTTAAGATTAATGAACAAACTATTTTATATAGATGCCTTTTTCTGTTCATAGAATGTCTGTTTAGTTAGATTATCATCTGGTAATTCTACGATATGCAGCCAATATTTAATTATTTGCTTTTTGATGTCAATTAAAAGAGGATATTGCCCCAATTCTGCTCTTGCTGCTAGATTACATGAGGTCCTGTTAATCTGCAAGATTTGCTTACAAAACTTCAAATGAATTTTTTCTATCGTGTTTTTTCCCATTTGTTGTTGTTGATGAAACTTTGTCCCCATACCTCTGATCCATATAGAAGGATGGGTTTTATAAAAACGTTAAATAAATGTAAAGAAAGTTTAATATTTTTATTATCCCATAGTATTTTGTTCATAGCAAAAAGTGTTTTTCCAGCTTTCTCTGCTATATTGGCTGTTGCCTCATTGAAATTACCATTTGAACTGAAAATAATCCCTAAATAAATATACTGCTTAATACATTTAATGCATTGGTTGCCAATAGTAATATTAACACACATAAATTAATTCTAATAAGAATAAAACGTGGTTCATCTTCCTTTGCGACACGTGGTACAATACGATCACAGCAATCCTATGTGCTATATATACAACATTCAATCTTATACCTACCACCTGTGAAATGTTACACATATCACTTTTTTCAGAAAAGTTTTTTTTCAAAATATATGATCGATGACCTTGTTCATTTTATTTAGCGTTGACTTTAACGACGTACCGTTGCTTCAGGACATGGTCGGTTTTTCAAAAGATATATTCATCCAGTCACTGGTAGAAGATAAATTCTTATGTCAACTCTGTGAGAAAGTACTGTGTGATCCGATCCAGACTTATTGTGGACATAGATACTGTAAAACATGTTTTGAAGACTTGTTAAGGTAAGATAACTGTTGACCAGAAACTAATTGAACTGATTACAACTTTGATTGACTTAAACCACCACCACTTACTTGGAACACATTAGCCAAATCAAAAACTCATTGAATGTTATACATCACTGTCACAGCTTTGACAGAGGTATTGATCTAATATTTCAGCAGTAGCTTCTCTGAGAGTATTTGACACTAATGTATTTTCAGTTTTGTCACACTTAATACGTTCTGTACGCCCTGGGCATTGTATGTTCGCATTCACAACTCTCACTCCGTTTCACTTCCGTATGCTATATGCGGTAATGTGGTATCTGTGAAATATTGTTGTCATTATTCATGAACAATACACACACTAATATAAACATTAATTTGCATATTTTTATAGATACAACGAGAGTGTATACTGTAATGCATGTAAAGCTGAAGGAATAGACGACACTGTGTTGACTTCACAACAGGTAAATTACATTTTACAATAAATAAAAACTTGCTTCAAATTGTGGCATTGGCACGTAAGGGCTAAATATTATTAACAGTTGTTCTCCTTTAGTAAATGATACGACAAAGGTACAAAAATCTCCGATATCCATTCTCATTCATTGATAAACACTCCGACACGTGTACTTATCTGAGTGGCCCCTGTAACACCGCATATCATATACCTTGTAATGCCCAACTTCGAAGTGCTTTCATCGTTCAAAACAAAACGCGTCATTCTAAATTACGACGTGTGTTTGGGGTCACGCAGTGTAAAGTTGTAATTACACCTATATGGTAAATGATGAAATCTTTATGGACTGAATACGGTTTTGCTGCCCTCGGTCGTACGGCTTACGCGCATGACTTCGGGCCGCGAAAGCCGTATCCAGTCCATAAAGAAAAATATCATCGACATTACAACTGTAATGAAGGCTCGGGGCTCCCCATTCGACGTCTTCAATGTTTGAAAGTAATGTTGCTTGATATTGAGTATTTTTATTGACATAATCAACATTCCATATACTTACTTATTAATTACTAGATCTACCCCGATAGAGCGATAGTGAGAGAGCTCAATTCACAGGACGTACAATGCGTCAATGTCGGCTGTAATTGGACCGGGAATTTCAGAGATTATCATTTGGTAAGTGTGCATGTGCTGATTCTAACGCAAAATAATTATACATTAATAATAAATCTAGTGAAAAGTGACCCTTGGTCAATTCGAAATTAAATATTTCAATACGTAATTCCTATTTGCATACATTGTGAGTGTCATGTTATTCTTTAATTAAAAAAAACATTTCCACTATCCACACCATTTATGACCGGGTAATTGAGGGTAATTGCAATTTAGAGATTTCAACTCAGTTTTTCTAAAAAAAAAAAAACTTTCGTATAGTAATTCCTATGTCTATTTTAATTTACAAAGAAAATATAGTAATATATTCACCAGGGATTTGTATTGACAGGAGTGAAGAAGACCAGGGCTATCAAAGCGTTTGGATCTGTTCAGCTTAGAAAAATTAAGCATGTATACATGTACTCAGTGTAACTATCTTCAATGAAATGCAGTCACGTGACTGAAAAAACAACGATATTGCTTCTACGATATCTATATATAATATATTATAATCTATTATTACAGAATCATATTCCGACTTGTGAATATGAAATGATACAATGTGTCAATAGAAATGGATGTAATGTATCTATTCAACGTGGACATCTATCATCTCATCTGGAGAAGGATTGTCCAATGAGAATAGTGAAGTGTGAATACTGCACAGTAGAAGTTTCATTTACCAATATAGAGGTGAGTATTGTAATAACTGAGTTGATATTACCGTGGTTATTATTCGGGTAATACATTGCGAAAGCAATTCACCAGACCATCCATAGATATCTGGATATATTTCACTGCGTCTTACTCACAGATGATATTTTTAATGTACTCACTTTTCTGTCTTACAGATTCATCTACTCGAATGTCCCAAGACTCCGGAGAAATGTAAATTCTGCGGAGAGTTTTTACCACGAGAAATGGTGAGTAATACATGATAATTATTACAAATAAACACAGATTCAGCAATTCACGGAGATGATTGATTCCACGTGAATGTTTAGAGGCATGTGATATCAAAGTTGCAACTATTATAAATAATATAAGTTTATACAAAAAATAATCTTAAGGTTTTCTTAAATTATTCTAGATGGAGCAACATACAGATACGAAAACAGGTGACTGTGTTAGAAAGTTGATAGCATGCCAATTTCAGGACGTTGGATGTCATGATATGGTGAGTATAGTGACGGGAATGTCTGGGAATATATTTGTATGTCTTAGATGATTGTATGTGTATGTTAGTATGAATAATATATAAACAATATGGGAATTATCAAGAGCCCCAAGTCATTTAACGTAAAAATTGGTTTTCATTGAAGGTTGAGAAATCCAAGACGGCGGAGCATAATACCAGGTCTATGGGTGAGCATTTATTGATGATATTACAGTTCATAATATCTCTTATGGCAATGGTACGGAGTATGCGAGATAAAATTGATGAAGTTGAAAACGTGAGAACAAGAATTAACGAACATGAAAATCAAATAAAACAACTAGAAAAGAATGAGAAAACACTGCACCATAAGATGACTGAAATGGTTTCAGCCGCACAAAATGAAAAACGTAATGGGATAATTACTGGAGAAAACAAAGATCTTGTAGAAAAATACGAACAGTCAACACGAGCATTGGATAACTCTATGACGGTTGCCAACAAAAAGCTCGCTACCTGTGAGGGCGTGGTCGCAGTGCTCAACAATCAGGTGGAAAAAACAGACGAAACTGTAACTTTGTTGTCATTACAACAGAAGAAGTATACTGAGATGATAGAGGCATTAGAAAGAAAAGTGAAAGCACAAGATAGAATTATCGCTTTAAAAGATGTTGCTATTGCTGAACAAGATTTGAGAATACAAAGTCTGGAAATGGCGTCCTATGATGGTGTGTTGGTTTGGAAGATAACAGACTTCGCCCGTAAACGACAAGACGCCATCAGTGGAAGAACCACCTCTATCTACTCACCTTGTTTTTATAGTAGTCGCCATGGATACAAGATGTGTGCTCGGATATATATCAATGGTGATGGAATGGGGAAGGGTAACCACGTATCTTTGTTCTTTGTGATCATGAAGGGAGAGTCTGACGCCCTCTTGCGATGGCCATTCCGTCAGAAGGTCACGATGATGTGGTTAGATCAGAACAACAGAAATCACGTGATCGATGCATTTCGACCTGACCCTACTTCAAGTTCATTTCAACGTCCCAAACACGACATGAACATTGCCAGTGGATGTCCTCTATTTATGCCTCTATCAGATTTGGACAGTCCACTTCATCATTACGTCAAAGATGACACAGCATTTATCAAAATATTTGTTGACACTAGTGATTTATCTTAATGTACCTTCATGTTTTTTTTGTTTGTTTTTTTTTTAATTCGCACTAAAGTATCATAACATAATCATTCCATCTGGGGAGAGCGATCAACATGATTAACCTTAATAATGTTCACAGATTTTCAATTTCGGCCCAATTTTTGTTGAATGAAATTTTAATTGGCAGCTTGTTTGGTGTATCGTAAAATCAGTCGATATAAGTTTTCATACCGCATATGAACAGCATTTACCCTACATTACATGGAATTCCTGGCTGATACTATTGCATCGTATGTCGTGTTCATATAACAAATTGTCAAAGGGGAGTGAAAACAAGAGACAAGAGAGAGCATGAATGATGATCGAAATATGTGGTTAAGGAGAGGAGTGGGAAATCATCAAAACATGCCAATGACTAGTAAGTTTAGAACGAAGACGACGTCAACAATTCGTGTTTTCCGCCAGAAATATCAACATACGCGGTGGATACAAGTCTCTCAATTACCCAGGTCACTAAATAATTGAAAATATCACGGGATTATACAAATATGTATATTTAAGTGTTTTTGTATGATATTTACACTTTTTAATTATTTATTCCTTTATTTATTTAATTTTCTATTTATCTGTGTGTGTGTGTTTGTTCATGTATTTATTTATTTATTTATTCATTCATTTACAAACTTTCAATATATGTATGATATGAGTTTGAAACGATTGTATTTGTTGTAATTAGGTTTATAATTGACTTAATTATTATTATTATTATTATTATTATTACTATTATTATTATTATTATTATTATTATTATTATTATTATTATTATTATTATTATTATTATTATTATTATTATTATTATCATCATGTTGATAACATTGATTATATACTGACGACGAAGAAAATAGGAAGCAGTTTGATTAAATAATTTGTGATATTAATATTTTACTATTTTCATTACCGAGATTCCATTTATTAGTTATTGACGAATTGTAAAGCCCGTCATCATTATATTGGTGTTTTGAATACTTCTGTTATTTTATTATTATATTAAATGTCGAATTATTTCATTCAAACTTATTTCAATTACAAAATTGGCAGTAAATCTTTTGGATAGTAAGTAACTTTTGAAGGTCTTTCCTGAATTTAATATACACATTGATTGTGTCGTTTGGCGTGGGTTCAAAATGGTGTGTTCTATTAAACGCATGTATAAGCCATGGTTGTACATATTCGGACTATTACATATGTCATATAACGCAGTCTATTAAACTACTCTTCACAGTTCTGGTATCAGCATCAACATTTACCTCATTGCAAACTTACAATGAATAAATTGATGATTTTTTTTAGTATGTATGAAAATAAACAAATGCCATACTTCAGTGAATACGTGAATCTGTAACAACATTTTAATATTCTTACTTTAAGTAACCACATGAATTGTAATGTTGTATTGTTCAAAAGAACATTGGCAGTATGTCAAAACAAACCAATAGTATATACTATGTATAGTGTCTTGTGTGCTCAATATTGGAAGCAGTGACTAAGAGAGAAATAAAGATATTTGTTTTGTAATTTCTCTTTCTTTTCACTGCTTTATAGGTGTTTTATATGTTAGTATACGGTATGTGATATTTAAAATATTGGAAATGTATACAGTGCAATGGCAAATTATACAGTGTGCTTTGCCACAGGAAATATATGTGTAATCTAGTCTTGGTCGAATACAATATATAATTATGTGGTTGGTTGGTTGGAGGATCGGATGGAAAAGAGAAAAACTAAGAATTTCCACGAAGTATGTGTAATTCAAAAGAATTGGGGACATTTCCATCAGGCATATGTGAATAAATATTTGCAAAAAACAAATTCCCCATTCCCCAGATTACAAAAGGAAAATCTCATAATCAAGGATCAATGTTTTAGTGCGAGTTATTGGATATAAATACCGCCCTCTATTATTAATTAGTAAATTGAATTAACTGACTGCTGTAACTGATATTAACAAACTTGGCACTGGTCCAATATCAAGGCAGAGGAATGTGCTCATTTCGGAATTCAAATTTTACAAGTTGCTAGTTCGAATAGCGATGATTACTGCTACTATTATTTTGATCCGTTCATTCCCTATCTCAATATGACCAGCACATAATATAATGTATTCTTTAAAAATAGCGACATTTAACTTTATTAGTTAGATGTGTGTATAAACACCAAATAACGGTACATTCTACTAATTATCATAACTCCATTTACATCTAACAGCTTACGGAATGTCAGCGCAGCCAGCGGCAACCCGGAAATACACTGAGTGGGTTAAACGTTGAAGGGAAAACCCTTGTTTCATTTTCTTATTAAAACGCACGCCGTTGGGAAATATAACCATGCTATGGTAATTTCCACTGTCCCACGGTGGAGTGGATGTATTTGTAGAATATTTGAGTCAATTTATAACATAAATCAAACCCATATCTCAAGAACGTCTGCACATGTTCTTGTGAGTCAGCTGTTCTGTAGATATGGTTTATGCTGATGTTGCTGGAAACGGAGTATTTTGGTTTATGATGAAACATGTAGCTTTATTTATACCCATACACAATTGCAATCGGCTCTTAAATACACATTTTATATCTAAGCTGTATTCTCACTGAGTGAGTGTTTGGCGAAGCAGTGGAACATGCATAGCAAATCGAGGTTTGTTCAGTTTGATTGTAGTATCATATACTAGTATACGTACTTATTTATGTGGCGTACATTAGGAATTTAAGGCTAGTTAGGGGGTCTGTCATGTGACCAAAAACAGTAGTCGCAAACTCGAAGGGAGTAACACTAAGCTCTCCCTTACACTGTAGGGTTTCAATTCCAAATAGCGTACTACACGCCCGACTACACAAATTGCACATGGGAGAACCCCCCCCCCCCCCCGAGACTCCATGTGAGGCCAATAAGTCAAAATGCAAAATGTTGTTCCGCCGCCCCTGCGTTGTCGAATTTAAATACAATACCACAATGGCATCACGCGGCGATCAGTAAGCATGTTTTGCAATTTCAACAAAAAAAGTAAAAATAAAATTAGTTAGCCTTAACTTCGAGGGAACGTGTAGTAAGGTAAGTTGTATGCGTGCAGTTGGCGAGTATTATACGTTGTCAGACTAAAATACATGCTCTTCAACTACAGTTTGTATAAGTATACAATGTTCCATTATCCGTATATTATACGACTGCATCCCACCGAAAAAAAACGACGGTTTAAAAGCACTATAATTAATTTCTCTATCACAGTGCATAACATAACGCAAACGTTTCCAGCTCAGATTTCATACTGTTCGTGTAACTATAAACACAAATATGTCCATAAAGAAACAATTACTTTGTTCGCATTTTTAAACACAATTTAAGCACTGATTTCATACTAATATTCATTGAACTATGAATGCGACCTAAGTTCAAGCCTTGCTGCCGACCTGAAGCAACATAATTGAGTGCGATTAACACTGGAACACGTGATATGTCTCATGTGACAATGCTGGCAGTAGGTCATAAGTTCGTGACCTTTTCGTCAACCGTCGTGTCAGCTTTTCAGTGTAATAGTTTACGCAGCAATGAGCAATGAATGACGTGTATGTGTAGTGATTGCTGATTCGACAATATGTACTAACAATAATTCAATGATTGCCATGAAAAATAAAACTCGGGGGTTTAAAATCATTGAATCACACAGACAGACTAGCAGGAACATATGGGTTTTTTCGTCGATTAACGAGAGATTATGTTTTTACATATGATAGTATTCAACGTCATTGCCCGTCGTGGTTCAATGAAAAGCAAGGTTCAATACACGCAGGGCTTCACAATAAACATACTTTCAAATCATATTTTTATTGGACTATAGAATCAGAGCGTATTCGTACACACATATTATTCAAATCATTCACCGTTCTTCATTAAATGAGTCGTACGTGTATGCCTGAGAGGGCGTAAAATCCCAGTTGTTTTTATTGGGCACAAAATTGGTAAACATTTGACCCATGTACCAATAGTTAGAGAAATATCTGGAAAATTAATATATTCTTTCTAATATATGTTTAAAGACGTGAAAATATTTTTTCAACCTAGAGGAATCCCATATTTTATTTTTAAAAAATCTAATATTCGTCGGGATGCTACTCAAACAATAAACAAACCATAACACTGCTATGTGTTTGCATAATGTTTGCCCTTGGAACTGAAGAATAGTTAAGATGTGTATTTGATTGTAGATTGTGTCTTGTCATATGTACTTGAACTATGCCTTATTTCCTAAACAGTCTATAAATACTGTGAATCCCTTGATTTGTGTTTACAGATCGGTGGATCCTAATATGTCACTGGCAGTAATGTAAAACACATTTGAAATAGCAACATGCCATTTTAGCGAATTTGACTCAATACACGAATTAACGAAATCTTAATTTAGCTATAATGCCAACAATCTCATTGCGAGAATATACTTTATTCTAAATTAGCGACATCTTGAATTAGCGAAATTACAGGTTAGCTAAATTAGCTAAAATGACATGCTAGCTCAAATACGTGTTTTACAAGTATACACAAGGTTTTCCCCTAATTTGCACTATTATGAAAGAAATTATTCTCACAAAAACTGAAAAACATGATTGATATGTTTTACAGTAGTACTGGTCACGTGCCGGAATTAATAATAATATAATTAATATAATTAATAATGATAACTGCTACATTGAAATCATACCCATTTGTTGTTATTGTATTTATTACGAGTCATTGAGCACATAAACGGCAAAGAAGATTCGTCGTCAACGACGCATATTTCTGTGATGCTGCAACCGGTTTTTTCTTGCAATGCTACATTGACGTGAAAAAATCAGTCGAGATTTATGCAGCATAGTGACATTAACTAGTAATCACCGAACAGGAGAAATTCAATTAAAAACAGTGTCTGAAAAGAAAAATATAATCCTTAAAATGTGTTACACGCAATACGCAGGCACAATTTCTGATTTTTCGAATCTCAACTTGTTCGGAAGCGTACGTTTGTCTCTCCCATGCGCAGTTCTCGCGGGATGTGAAAAATATTCATTAATCATCTTTACAATTTCGATGATAGTCCTTGCGTTTTTACCTTACATATTTTTACGCGTACAATAGGTATAAAATGGCAGAATTTTCAAAGAGAATATTTATAGATGTGCCAATAGAAGATAAGAACATATGTCGGTACTGTGATGAGATTCTACATAATCCTTTACAGACACACTGTGGACACAGATACTGTAGACAGTGCTTTGAAGAATTACTGCGGTATGTATAATTAGCGTATGGTACCATGGTTGACCATTAAGATATCCAGTATACGGTATATCCAGTATACTGTTGTTTTGGGAATGCATTTTCTATTCTCTACAGCGACGTTAATTGACGAGGTGTGTGTGTTTTCTGATGCAACTGAAATTAATTTCATCCGTGATTTAGCATATATCAACAACACAACAAAAGTATGACAACGTTATGAACCCAGAATTAGATCGCGTCCAAAATTCCATAGTTCCTCGCTAGAGGGCGCAATCATTCTGAAAAAATCAACTGAATAAATGCAATCGCAGTTGTACATGTCTTGTTTACCCATTATTATTATTATTATTATTATTATTATTATTATTATGCATTCAATATTCTCTTTATCAACTTCCCAATTTCTATTGAAATATTTACCATATAAATGTAATTTGCAGAAATGAAGGAGATGTACTTTGTAGTTCTTGTCGGGAAGAAGGAATAATGGATTCTTTGTTAAATATTGAACAGGTAAGCCGCACAATGTATCCTTCTTGTGAATGCGTACGTGTACTTGTACTTGTCAAGCTGGTCCAATGTGCCAAATAGTCAACATGTTGTTACACATTTCAAACATTACCGTGACATCTCTTCACGTTACCTCGATCACAGTACCATACATGGTTCTTCTTATTTAACAGGCATATCCGGATAGAGCCATAGCAAGGGAACTGAATAAACACAACGTACAGTGCATAAACATAGGATGTGATTGGACGGGCAGTTTCAAGGATTACAAATTGGTAAGCAAAACACCTAATATAAAGTCAAAACTTTGTTGTTCCTATCTTCGGAATCTACTACGTATTTGATTCAATTTATTTTATCGTATTTTAATTGAAAATGAAATGAATATATAATGATATACACCGTATTTGTTACAAGTGATAGGTTTCAGTTTTCTCAGCCACAACAGACGATGTTTCTCTGGAACACTGATAGATCAAAGTAAATAAAACGGTTATACAGAATACTATATAACATACTTGCTATACTATTATAGGATCACAATCCGACTTGTGAATATGAAATGATAAAATGTGTCAATAGAAATGGATGTAATGTATCAATTCAACGTGGAAATCTATCATCTCATCTGGAGAAGGATTGTCCAATGAGAATAGTAAAGTGTGAACATTGTCAACATGAGACAGCATTTATAGATATGGAGGTAAAGTTTAACGAAATTTGTTTTGCGTGAGCATCACGGCCACACCTGACATTGTACGGCGATGGACGTTGATTTATTTACATATATCGATGAGATGTGTATCTGTAGTTAGACTACATTCATCTACGATTTTAACAATCATATATATTCTTCATAGATTCATCTTCGTGAATGCGCTGATGTCACCAAGGAAACCAACTCATGCAAGGAGAAAACTGTGAGAAAAACGGTAATTCAATGCAGCATTAGATTGTACCTTTCCCGTTTCATACACAGAGGGCGTAATGCAAAGTGATTCCTTCTTTTTACCTCGTCCGCCCGTAATTTTCCCGCTAAAATTTGTTGAGATGCAATTAAATGTTGCGCTATTTTTTTATATTCTGTAAGGGAACGTGAGATTAGCACAGTTCATTTGATATTAACTGAGAAGCATAAATACTATAGTTTATAGTTTTTTTGTTCATGTAAAAGACCATTCGAAATTAAAAAACGAGAATAGATTTACCTCTGTGAATCTGTACCTACATAACATGCTTCAAACACAGTGCATGTGCATTCTTTTGATGACCCAATTCAAGATGGTCGAATTGTGGCCATTTTATTGTGTTTAGATATTATAGCCTCCTAGCCTGACGAGGTCGCATGAGTTGCGCCCTTCCGCGGTTCCCAAACCCAACACAGTGAGCGCTGATGCCGTTCGGCCGGCGAGGACACTACTCGCGCCTACACACATGTCAGGCTAATGGCCTCCGTCCTTAAAGTGTTATTAATTTGATAACATATTCAGGTGTCATTTCTCCCTCAATCCGAGCTTCACAGGCATTCTTTCAAGATGTGTTAGACACCATACAGATATTTAGTTTATAAAGGGTTTATTCAAATCATGATTTATCTTACATTAGGGTATTATGTTAGATCTTTGGCCGGCAATTTCTACTGTACCTTAGAATTAGTGAATCCCTCTCAAATATCACCGATCTCACCTCCGGGATTTATACGCAATATATTTTTTTTATTTTTGATGAATGTTATTTTATTGAATTAGTTATTATTATTATGTCAATTTCATCATAAATCACAGTGGAGTTCACATATTATGGGCAAGGCGATCAATAGTTCCACTATGTTTTGTTTTAGATGACCGACCATACTGAACCAGAATCCTCAATCTGCTCAAAAGACCTGGTATTCTGTGATTTCAAGGAAATCGGGTGTGAAGATATGGTGAGTATGCTTACATCGGAAGAGAATGGGACATTGACTGACTTTCAAAAGAAACAATTACTAGTATTCATCGGCGTGAGAGAAACGTTTTGTAGTATGATTTCTGTTTGCCTCTTGCAGATTGAGAAACACAAAATGGCGGAACATAGCACTGTTTCGTTGGTGGGGCACTTACATATGATGTTACGGTTCATTCTCCCTTTCATATCAATGTTACAAAGTACACAGGACAGCGTAAATACGATAGTTAACATTAACTCAACACTTGAAAACCAGGAAAAGAAGATTCTGTGTCTGCAGTCTGATGAGAAGAGAATAGCAGACCGATTGTCTAGATTATCGACTAGAAACGAGAGAGAGAATAGCGAAGATGACGCTTTGGTTCGGACGGTAGAGAAACATGATAAATCGATAGTAGGACTGAATAATTGCATTGCGGTTACCAATAAAAAGATTAATACATGTGAAGGCATGATTGTGGTATTGAACAACGAAGTGGGAACGATGACTGACAATGTCACTTTGTTGTCAAGACAACAGAAGAAGTATACTGAGATGATAGAGGCGTTAGAGAAAAAAGTGAAAGCACAAGATAGAATTATCGCTTTAAAAGATGTTGCTATTGCTGAACAAGATTTAAGAATACAAAGTCTAGAAATGGCGTCCTATGATGGTGTGTTGGTTTGGAAGATAACAGACTTCGCTCCTAAAAGACAAGACGCCATCAGTGGAAGAACCACCTCTATCTACTCACCTTGTTTTTATAGTAGTCGCCATGGATACAAGATGTGTGCTCGGATATATATCAATGGTGATGGAATGGGGAAGGGTAACCACGTATCTTTGTTCTTCGTGATCATGAAGGGAGAGTCTGACGCCCTCTTGCGATGGCCATTCCGTCAGAAGGTCACTATGATGTGGTTAGATCAGATTAACAAAGATCACGTGATCGATGCATTTCGACCTGACCCTACTTCAAGTTCATTTCAACGTCCTAAACACGACATGAACATTGCCAGTGGATGTCCTCTATTCATGCCGCTATCACAGTTGGAAAGTCTACGTCATCATTACGTCAGAGATGACACTGCATTTATCAAAATATTTGTTGACACTAGTGATTTATCTTAATCCGCGATGTTTCTATTACACATATGAATCGTCAATTCTCCTCATCAAGTACGACAATTCTAAACACACCAATGGCGGAGCCGCAGAACCCGTAGTTACCCATACACAAATAGCCCACAATGCACTCATCAACGATGTCAGTGTTACATTCGTACACTGGTTTAACAGGGTGTAACTAATTTGAAAGTGTCATTAAGCATGTATGGTATATCCATACCGTGTCCTTCTAAATAGTTTCTCATAAACAAATGTACCATCTTCTCATTATTCTGTGTAATTAATATTAATAGAAGATTAGACAAATAATTAGATTCAGTGATGAGATGTAACCTTTGATAACTAGTCTTTGTTTTACAGAAATTGAAACCTTATAGCAACTTGAAAGTAACATTTTCAAGCACATTATATTGTAAAAGAAATAGCATTCGCATAAATGTTAATCTTGTTGTGATTTGTGTTGCTCACTAGGATATGTTCACTCCACACATTCACTAGGATATAGTATCACATCATGATTTTTAACATTTGCTCTATTTGATTGATTGTTATGAATAATGTAATAGCTATTATAACGCATTGGTGACATGCAGGTCAGCTGCGCCATATTTGTTATCACTCGACATATCTACTCAATTGAATATACGTATGATGATAATAAATATGTGTTAGTAGTACAAGAATCCGTTTATGCGAATGCGTTTATTGCGCAATGACATACCGTTGCGTATACGTACTGAGTATGACGTAGATAGGAGCACTCGTTAACAGATGTATTGTATGCTACGAAGAAAACAAACAGTGTTGTACTGAAAATGTTGAATTGTTCTCGTTACGAATATCGAGTTACGAAAACATCGGGTTACAACAATGACAACGCCCATATTACATATTACAGTTACGGCCAACATAGAATTATTGTTTTGTTTAACGTTATATATTTTCCGTAACTCGAAGTTCGGTCAACTGTTATTGAAGTTCGAGCCCCATAAATTTGGACGTTCAACAAAAACAAAAAATATTACCTGTAACTTGAAGTTCTGTTAACTGGAAATTGAACCTCGAGTTACAATTTGGAAGTGGTTTTGCAAAAGACGATGTAATTTCTAAAATATGGGCATCTCGTTGTACTGTGCAGATGATTTAACAAACAAGAGTAATTGCACACATTCTTTCTATTTTTCACATAGTATTCTCACATTCCCTTGTGTATGAGCGTGTCGGAGCGGATTGAAAACGTAATTACAGCGATATCAAATAAGACGCTATTATGACATAATTAATTACGCGATTATTATTGACTGTCATGTTTTTATAATAGTGTCATTATGATCCTTATAATGATAGTTATGTAACGTATAGTTAAAATGACATAAAAAACGGTCTGAAGAACATGAATTGGAAAATAACATAAATTTCTACATTTCTTTTATTATGTTATTAAATATCCATTTTGTACTATAAATCAATGTCACATCAATGTGTTTTATATAACACCTTTATAAAATTTTAATCTGAAAAATTAAAATATTATTATTAAATATAAAATTGTTATAAAAGCTATTTCAAAATATGCGATTTTATAATGCTCTCGAACAAAAGGGTTGTTATAGTCAAATATTAATTTTCTCCAAACTTTTCATAAAGTCTTATTATTTTCAACATAAAAGTGTGTATTAAAATATTATTTCATTTTATAGTTTCAATATTCTGAAATGTCATAATAACGCAATTAAATGGTGGTTAATCTCTGTTTTACTGGATTGTTCATAAACTCAAATTTTAAAAACGCTGAGTTAAGTCAATCACTGTAATATATATTTTAAAATGTTATTGTCTACGACTTTTGGATGTGACGGCGATATTGTATTGTGAAATGAGGGCTGCCATATTACAAAATACCAATTTGTTATTTTTATAATAGTGTGAGGGAAATATCAAAAAGTCACGACGTATAAAGGATACAAGTGATATTGATAGCGACGCTCACAGTAGTCATGAACGAGAAGTTCTCTGTGTTATTGATAGGAAAAACAGTGAAGTCGACCATACAGTCTGGGTAACAGTGAAGGAAGTGTTGCCTGTCACTTTTGTAGCGTTTATTATCATCAGTCTAAAACATCTACTTCACTGTCGGGCAACCCCGCTTTTCACCAATTTTTAATTATTGGCTGATCCAATAACCATATGTACTTCAACCTACAGCATGAACTGATGTCCATTCGAGGTCCCTGGGCTATGACATAACAAATTACAACGTATCTAGACTCTAGAAGAAAGGATAGGAAACTGGGGCATATCCTTTGATGCAATCTGGGTTACGTTAATTAATTAAGTTCTAATTGGTTGTAATGATCTTTAAATTCAACTGCAACTTACTCCCTATCATTTGAAAATCTTCCCCAGGTCAACAAAAATGACCAGTATGCAAAATATCTTGTATTTTGAGAATATTTATGAATTGCAATTCTCATACATATTTGTTTAGTAACACAAATCATGAATCAACTAATCACGTGACATACAATGGGAAAAAGTTTTAAGGTTTTTTTTAAAAAGAAACACAAAGTGTGCGTTTCACAAATTATTGTCTCTCAAAAACAAAACTATTATGAATATTTACCGGTAATGAAGCAATGATACAGATAATTGACAATTTAAGATCGTTAAATTAGTTCAAAAACGATATACAAAGATTGTATTGTTCAACATCTGTGGTACTACATATAGTGACTTATTTGTTCGCCTTAGATAATACAATTATATATTAGAGTTAGTTCAAAGCCAAGCTCTGATATCATTTGTGGGTCAGTTTTCAATCCTTGCTCTCATGGGGTCTATGGTCGTATTAAAAAAAATTATTTTCATTTAAGTTGCATTGTGTGACATTCATTGTCTCATAATGAACTTTGTATTTCTATGCAAATGAAGAGTTGTCAGTGGTTAATTTCAATGAATATACATTTTACACGTGATTTGCTGTATTTTGATCTGGTGTATTCGGTTTATGACCTATAGCATATTCCATTATAACCTATATCAACATGTTATTGGCCTTTAGCATTCAGTTTTAATAAATGCTGTTGCTAGAAAAATTTGGATAAAAATGTATGGCCATCGAACTACTTTTTAGACAAAATATGTGTCAAACACCCATGATTTTAGAGCTCTTTATCATTGATTATTTTAGAAAAAAATCTTTCTCAAAAAATTCTTCAGATACATAAGGTCTAAAAATGATAAAAAATCTTTATGCTTATCCAAATACTACGTATTTATTTGTTTTGAACAATACTTTAACCGGAATCACTATTATATTTTGCATGTTTTCAGGCAGTTTTTGTCCCAAAACAACATTTTGCACCGGGTAAAATAAAGCAAAACCCGATAACCCGTGTTTAAATTAACAATTAGGTATCACAAAAAGTGATATTTTTGTTGCTCTTATATAATAGGCTGAATACCCACAAACGACCCTAATTGCAGCCATTGAAAAACATCAGTGACGACGCTTATATATTTGGAGAAATGTAGGTATTCCGAGAAAATCATCCGCCCCCTTGAAGTGTTAAATGAACAGTCCCTAATAAAGCAAAGACATATGATTAAATCAATACTTAAATAGCTTATTCCACAGTGTCTTTCTATTGGTTGATATCTAAGACTTCCGGCTGCTGATGTGCATTCGGATTGGTTACATCAATATGTTAATAAAATCTCCACAGTGCTACATTACGGTAGATGTTCTTTGCGAACAACTTCCAACACACATCTTTTCCATATTCGTGCAGCTTTCGTGCAACAGTCAAGTATTGCGGTGAGAATACATGTGTTACTCTTGTTTACCAAACCGACGGTGACGATGATGAAATACATTTATTGAGCAATTCATCGAGTGAAACTTTATAACAGTCAAAAATTATCATTATTATTTCTTTCTATTTTGTCAACTGGATAAAAATCATGTGATAATTCTGGTTTTAGCTGGTAAAAGACGGTACGAGATTATAATATTTAAAGACTTTTATTAATTTTGCTTTTTTTTTCTAAAAATTATATATTTCAGATCAAAAGGGAAGCCGGCGTTAAAAGATGTTTCTTAAAGTTGTACTCGCTATTTGTGTGGTGTGCAATATTATCGCGATTTCATCGTCTAGACCGGTAAGTAGTCAGTTAATACACTCTCAAGATATTCAAGGTGTGCTGTGGTGTTTCTGAATTTCATGTCATCTGCTACTGAGACTGGTCTATTGTCTACTCGACTGTATAATATTCATCCCATCAAATTAATGTTACAAATGTCTAACCGTAAACTCATACTAGTCGAATAAGGTCTGAAAATCCATTTGTTAAATTAAATATATCGACTGACGATGGTGGCGTTGGTACATTGAATCTCATATGAATTGAATGCATATTCTAAAAAATGAACATGATACTCAATTATTTACATTCACTAATTGTGAATGTTACTGTCCCATGTGTCGATAACGACTCGACTTATGACAAAATCGTAGGTCACGTAAAAATTGGTAACTTAGTGGCCACATTCCTAAGCAACCACTCAACAATATTGGACATACTTGACGAAAGTTTGGGTTGGACGTTGTAGCGATGGTATGGTACTAGTAAATAAAAAAGGTCATTTTGTAATTGATTGTTTAAAAAGATATATTCCCGCGGATGTTTAATTCAGTATTATTAATGCATATGCGCATATGTGTTCCTGACAGAGCATAGACGTTTGCATTTTACGTAGCTTCTTTGATATGCTTCGTAGCATGCCTAGTATTTCGAAGCCCAGTTATTGATGCATACATTATCAATTGGTGTCGATGAATGACATCATTCGCGTTAATACACGTGTAATTGAGTAGCTTAATAACATAGCGCGATGAGTTGTGTTATTCAAATTTGCCTTCCAATCATAATTATGTTGAACCTACTAAATCGGGATTGGTAGCGTGTTAATAATGCGAGTGAATTGAAATCCTGTCAGTGTGCATGCCAGGAGTGATATATTATTATGTCTGCGTGTAATTGGACAGTGCTTTAATGATCTCATCGCTCAAGTAGATACATATGCTGAAATGAATTGACAGATAATCAGCAAATTGTGGTAGCATTTAATTTGTTGTAATCACCATTTGCGAGTAGGCTAATTTACATAGATAAGAGGAGTCCCTTGATTTCTCATAAATACAACTGTGAAATGAACAACTTTACATATAGCATTCATGTAAATGGCCTCGTAAAGACTTTAGATACTTTGATAAGATGCGACGGCACTGAATAATTTGTGGGTTTTTTTCCCCACACATGATGCACTTAATTAACCTTTGCCAAATAGGTTGCAATATGAGTGGTTTGTCTGGTGAATACGGTTGTATGCATGGAAATAGCCCGAACAATTATTCGAATGTACACTTTTTATTAATGTAAAACGCTTCTCAAAATAACAAAAAGTAATGTAATGTATTTTCACATTATGTGGCATTTCATATTATAAGAATGGAGGAAATGAGATAAACCTATGACGTCAGCTTACTCAGATCACTAATGTACAAAATGGGAAGAAACTCTTTTATCTATAATATCTCAACATTTTTTCAGTGATATAAGGTGATATAAGATGATATAGGGTGATATAGAATGACATATGTACCATGGGGTGATAAAGGATGACAGTCTGACGTGGACTTACATAGACTAACTTGGTGACATAGGGTAACATAAGTTGACATGGGCCGACAGGGTGGTATAAATTGATATAGGCTGACATAGGCTGACATGGGCGGACAGGGTGGCATAGATTGATATAGGCTGACATATGGCAACATAAGCTGACAAGGGCCGACAGGGTGGTATAAATTGATATAGGCTGACATGGGTGGACAGTGTATATTGATATAGGGTGACATAGGGCAACATAAGATGACATGGGCCGACAGGGTGGTATAAATTGATATAGGTTGAAATAGGCTGACATGGGTGGACAGTGTATATTGATATAGGGTGACATAGGGCAACATAAGATGACATGGGCCGACAGGGTGGTATAAATTGATATAGGTTGAAATAGGCTGACATGGGCGGACAGGGTGGTATAAATTGATATAAGCTGACATAGGGCAACATAAGATGACATGGGCCGACAGGGTGGTATAAATTGATATAGGTTGACATAGGCTGACATGGGCGGACAGGGTGGCATAGATTGATATAGGCTGACATAGGGCAACATAAGATGACATGGGCGGCCAGTGTAGCATATATTGATATAGGGTGACATAGCTTGACATAAGCTAACATAATCTGACATGGGGTTACATAGGCTGACAAAAGGAAATGATGCCACAATGCATTCCATGCCAAGAATTGATATCAGGAAGTGTTAACATATTTACAATATTTCCTTTAAGGGTTTAATGACGAAATAAATTATGTAAGCCGCTGCTAAATTACCATTTTATGCATATTGTTTGACAGTTACTCTCAAAATCAAGAATGGCAATGAAGGAAAAATTCCACTTATTGTTGACAAATACTAAATTAATCAATTGCAGAAAGATTTATCTTGACCTGTGTATTGCTTCTACTGTACATGTATACGCTAAAGTATGCGCATATTACAAAACGCACGAGTTGCAATCTTACCACAAACATATAAAACTATTTATTACTGGTGAAATACCACGTCGAATTTAGCAATTACGTGGCAGAACTGGGAAATTGCGTTGGCTTACAACAGAGAGGTAAATTACATATACGGAGTATAACAGAAAGCAACGACAGTGATTGCGCAATCAGGAGTTTCAATGAACGGACTTCGTGATAATAAATACTTCCACTTTGTACAATGAAAATAGCTGTCAGTGTCTATGACGTCATATATCTAATTGTGTCGATAAATGAAGTGGTATGTTTCCTGGAACCATGAAAGACAGTGGTCAATTAATTGAAAGCACGCGTTCTACAGTGTAATCGTCCACTTTAATTGAAATGATTCGTTTAATGCACTTCGTACTTTTTCTATAACCAAGAGAGTATACTTGTGTTATAGTATCAATTACCGGTAATATGATTTCTTTTTTTTAGTAATTCCAATTCAATTATAGCAGTTTGAATCTTTTATTTTGAGTTCTTTAGAAAACTCAGCATGTGGCTACGGAAGTAACACTCATCAACAGGCTGCTGTCCCCCCCCCCCCACACGAGTATATAGTTAAGTATCGCCACATTTCCCTAGATATTTACAAGTATTAATAGGTATGATTTTCAACAAAAGAAATGATTGACACAACTATATAAAATTAAAATATCCTTCAATAGCTGTCAATCCGATGGCTGATAGACCAAATACACCATCCCATCAATTTAACATACACAGTGACGCAAATAAACTAGTTTGGAACTTGTTCACGTGTTTATCACATGTCACACCAATTTATATCTGAGAAATCAGTGTGATATTTTCGATAACACGATTCGAATCGGCAATTTGATGAGTACTTGTAAGCAGCTGACGTCATCGACTGATAATCACTAAATACATTGCTCGTTTGGTGACTTGAGATTAGATTGTTTTAATAGCTTTGTTATATTGTAGACCATTTCCCTCTTATACAGTACTATAAACCGACTTCTAAGGCGTGTTTTAATTACTAGTACTTCACGATTGTCAGTGGAAATCGTTTAATGTGTATCAAAATCGTATCAAGTGGCATACTCTGAAATAAATCAATCACAAGCGATAACCTTGTTTCATAAATTTGTTTCATTGAACAGTATTCAATTGATAATGAAGTTACGCACCAGGAAACCTTAGACAAACTACAAACTACGACTCAAACGTTAGTTGTCACTGGCGCAAAAACAGGGTGCAACGTCCGATATCGCTTAATATCTCCTTTATTCTAAACAAGCTAAATACGTCATCAATAATAAAGTTCGCAACTCACTGGCATGAGTGTATACACAGATTCAAACGAGATTAGATCTAAATCTGATAATTTACACTGTGTTATTGTGTACAGCATACGATCGTCGGATTATTTCGATTAATAACACGGTACATTTTCGAGAAAACTATTTCCGGTTAGAGAGCATACTTGGAGAAAATGACCCATTTAACAACGAGACACAGCATATATACATTTGTATATATAAATAGTATTAAATATGTTCTGAGGCGTGACAGAGATGGTGTTCGAAAGACTCGTGCAAAGTATTGCGTCATTGATTCACGATGACGTCAAACTCTGCGTAGATTCATTTAATCTATGGTAAGCCGGATTTTGAAGGCCAGTGTACGGCCTTTGCACTTATGACAATTAACTGATTGATATCTATGTATATAGCCTGTTAATGCCATCCTGCTGTAGAACTGAATAATTAGCGAGGTTAGGAGATGTTCATCACAGACACCAATGACAGGTATACGACTCCCTCTCTTGAAATTAGGTTACACGGGAACTACGATACATTACAACATAGTGTAGAATACAAAAGAATCACAATAAATTGACAGTAAAATGATTCAATAGCGGAATACGTTTGCGACGTAATAAGCATAGATGACGTCATAAATCATTCAGTATACCATAAACCCTGGAGAACAGGTTTCTGAGCAAAACTACTTTAATATTGAACTTTGAATGATCTTTACAATGCAATACCCGCGGGAAATCATCGCATGTCTGCTAAAGCGTACAGAACATCACTGGGTTTCTGAATTAAATTTCTTATCTTCTACCCACAGTATCTCCACGTGAGCTGCTACTCAGACAACGACTGCTACAGCTTCGGCGGTATGTGTGTCGGAATGATTTGTGAGACAAGTTACAAGAGCGTGACGTGTTCCAGTGATGACGACTGTACAGCCGAGGGAGAAGTGTGTCTTAATATGTACTGCCGAGGCGCATATGGCGGATTCAATGTATTCACCTACGGCTAGACGATATTCGACATCACGCGTTATTTCGTTCAATTTACTAAGATTAAAGCAGGGGAGTCGTCACCTGCGCATGCGTCAGGTGGTCATAACGTGTCATTGTTTACAAACAAGCGTCTACCCATGAGCCTTTGCGTTTTATCGTGTATTGTAATCGTCGTTTGGGACATATGTCCTGCGCAGGCGCAGGTGACGACCCTCCCGCTTTAAACAATTTGAAAAGACATGAAGACGGTTTTGGCTTTTACAATTCTTTCAAGGGAACTGTTTTAATGCAGTTTTGTTATGCAGGTGTGACATCAATACCAGTTTAAATACGCGATATGAACTTGTCGTTGTACAAATATAGTCTGTATTTGCTATCA
Organism: Saccoglossus kowalevskii; assembly: GCF_978046115.1. Classification (NCBI taxonomy): domain Eukaryota; kingdom Metazoa; phylum Hemichordata; class Enteropneusta; family Harrimaniidae; genus Saccoglossus; species Saccoglossus kowalevskii. The sequence continues at coordinate 2,621,398 of NC_140644.1, forward strand.
ATATAAAGTGTAAGGCTAGAATTCAAATAGTGTTCCTTTATTTGCATAATGTCCATTCGAATGTTTCAAATTGTGCAACTCTCCTGTGAAAATGTGTGTGGCGATATTGGCACAGCATTTTTTTTATTAACACTATTCACCACATACATTGTTTCAGATATGACAGTGCTGCATTTACAAAAACTGTAGAGCTAATTACTACCTTATACTTAAATATGCCAGTTTGGATATTTAGAGTACTAACAAATTCTCACTCCCGGTCCGGTTAGACTTAAGTACCTCACGAATATTCACTTTTGGGAGATATCATTTATGGTATGTGTTGGTTCTTGGATACTTCATCTTCGTCTTCCTGTACTTCGTTTAGTAATTCGAACTTAACAGTTTGCGTAAAAAGGGAGAGTTTTGCGATTTTAACATCGAAAATGCCTTTGCTTCATTATTTGCTGAGGGACGGCCGCTTAGGTATGTGCTCTGTAACTTGCAGCACCATGAACCTAAAAACGTTAGGTAATCAAACAAAAATGACGTTGTACTAAATTCCAAAAGTACGTTTAAGGTGTTCATTTTTTCGTAGCATAAAAATGATTTGCTTCCTCGCTTATTGTGACACCCTCAAATCACTGATTTCCATTCCCCTCAAAAGTCAACAATGGTATGTGCCTCCATTTTTACGCCACGACTCATAGTCGTATTCTGAGTCTTGCTGATAACATTTTGGTTCAAATTCACGTAGATATCGCCGAGAAAACTCAAATTTTCAACTAAAGCTAATTTTCATAACAATGATTTGACCCTTGGTCGCCATATTGGACACCGCATACAACGAGGAAAATTAGTAGGGAAATTCACTCGCATTTAATTGCGTTCGCGTGATAGGCAAAAATGTATTTGCACTACGCATAAACACGGTTTTTACCCTGGATTACTAAAATCAAAATATAATTGGGGTAGCTATCGCCGCGGTAAGAAGTTTTTGGTTATGGGTGTTGTCCAAATCATTCACGTCCCATCCCGGGCGCCACTAATATATAAGCTACATTACCACTGGGCCGAATCAATGATATACCACCAAAAAATGGATGATTGGGCGAAAATCCTTTCTTTTTTCTTTTATCTTTTTTTTTTTACCTCGACATTTTTCGCTTGGAAAGGCATTTACGCTAAATTTTGGATTTGGTAAATTGTCTCTCACCCTTTTGGTTATTACACAGGGACTGTGGTTATTACACAGGGACTGTGGTTATTACACAGGACAGGGACTGTGGTTATTACACAGGGACTGTGGTTATTACACAGGGACTGTGGTTAATACACAGGGACTGTGGTTATTACACAGGGACTGTGGTTATTACACAGGGACTGTGGTTATTACAGGTATCACTGATTTCTCGCCATCATAGTGATTCACTTTCCAAGTTTGGTTTCGCGGGCGCCTCTAATAAACAACCTATCCTATTGTTGGCCTCAACCTTTTTTCGCTCGAAAGGCAAAGGCGATAAGACTAGATTCTCAAGGACGCGGGTCCGAGTCGTTTGGATGGGACAATTCGTTGCACGCCTAGAAACATGGCAACGTTGTTTTTTGGTGAATAAATGACATGTTCTGTTCCAATAAAGGATTTTGATATGCATAAAAATTCCTTACTGAAACATTTCCTGTACTCTCTAAAATTTGATAATCCCACTAGCCCGAGATGGATGGATGTTCAACACGTTATTGAATGTTCGCGTCACCGTACGTAAAAACACATTCTCGAACTTGACACTTTTAAAGTTCAGACCATTAAGCAAATAGATGGAAATACCAGTTACATAAATCATGAAGATTGATGATTCGATTGCTGGCCGGGAAAGCTGTATTTAGTGTTCATTTCTATGCAATATAAAATCATATCGATGCTGTGGGCGGCGAAGGGTGACAGATTGTTTTGGTTCTACGGCTCTCAAGGCACGGGCAACTGACATTTCCTGCCCTTTTTACTATTCTGGCGTGTTCTGGGAAGTATATAACAGTCAGACACTGACGAGTAAGAAAGTACTAGTAAACAGTCCGGGACATAGTCAATATAGGAGTCTGAATCAGTTAGGCCCTGAAGATAGCGTCATCAGGCAGTATTCCATTAATGAACGAAATTCACATAACAATCTCATGCTTACAAATAATCCCATAATTGACAAGTTGTTACTACCTTATACTAAAATATGTTTAGATATTTAGAGTACTAACACATTTCCACTTCCGGTACAATTAAACCATGGAAGTTTATACCTCCATGGCTAGACTTAAAATACACCACGAATATTCACTTTTGAGATATAATTTTTGGTATGTGTTGGTTTTTGGATATTTTAGCTTTGTCGTCCTGTACTTCATTTAGTAATTCGAATTTCGCGATTTCGACATCGAAAATGCCTTGGCTTAATTGTTTGCTGAGGAATGGCCGCTTAGGTACGTGCTCTGTAACTTGCAGCACATGAACCTAAAAACGTTAGGAAATCAAATTCACAAGAAGTTGACTATCCCTGATACTGGTATTGCTAAATCGACAGCTGTGAACTTTATCAGGATTCCCATATGAAGTTACACATCATTCTAGCAAGGAAAAATATTGATTACTTGTTTGCAGGTTATATAATAAAATAATTAATATTTTATTTTTGTTAGTGTATCTTTAATTTTATTTATTAAAATATGTACACATTATATCTAATTGGAGTGGAAATTGCCAAGCCAGTTTTTAAAATTATAAACAAATATTTTCGTAAATAACACTGACCGTGAAATACGCCCTTGAGAAGTGTTACTGACGGAATATTTCATATTGCAATTTCTTTCAATTTTAATTAGTTGTATTGCAATGTATTAGTAACAATGTAAATATATATATATACATTTCTTTATTTCATTGTTGAGACTGAGTTCTACATTCGTTACGTACTATAATTTATCTATACTGGAAAACGGTCATGGGGATTATTAATTTTAATAAACAATATTCAACTATCCTTTACAATAAGATCATAATGATAATGTTTCTTGGTCTTTGAAACTATGGGCATTATCAGAGCATGGGAAAATTAATAGCTTCCAAGGATGGTATTCCTAGAATAGCGCAAGTTGTTAAAGAAACATAAAACTTTAATTCTCAACAAGGATGAAAGGACCAGTCACTGTGACAAAGCCCTACTCCCAGCGAGACTCACCCAATACAAAAGCCACTTACCGCGAAAGCCACTTACCGCGAAGCTACTAATTATTATAAAAATAATCAAAGAAATCTTAGAAAGAACTCCCGTGTGCTAAGAGTATTGAAGACACATTAAAAATAAATTTAAAATTACTTGTACTTGAGATATTGATGGAATAGCTGAAAACTAATTATGTAAATCAGGTAACTGATATGAACAGATTTGAGTGTAAAGGCCTGCAAAATAACTATGAATTATTATTAGAGAATTAATATGAAAAAAATTCAACCCAAAATTATCTGGCCTGTCTATTGTTCTAGAGCATTTATGTACCAAATTTTGTTCAAATGTGGTGATCAGTAATTGAGATATCAGTGTCAATTAATCATTTTAATTAGATGATTAATAAGCATAAATATTTACCAAAAACTAATTGGGTCTCTGCATAGTCCTAGGTTCATTAAAATCCAATTAGTGGTTCTTTATATATCAGTGGAACATTTATGGAAAAAAATAACTAATTGTGCGAATTAGGTAATTAATATCCACATTTATTTACCCTAAAACTAATCAGGTCTCTACATAGTCCTACAGGATCTATGTAGCAAGTCTCATTGAAATATGATGATCAGTACTTGAGTTATCAGGCGAAAAGCTGAAAATTTACTAATTATACTAATAAGGTGATTAATATGCACAAATATTTACCCCAAAACTAATCAGGTCTCTGCACAGTCCTTAAGTAACTATGCACCAAATTTAATTGAAATGTGATGATTACTACTTGAAATATCAAAAGCTGAAAATTAATTAATTATGCAAATTAGGTAATTAACATGTACTGATATTACCCTAAAAACTATCAGGTCTGTGCAGTGTCATATGACATCTATGTACCAAGTTTCATTGAAATGTGATGATTACTACTTAAAATATCAAAAGCTGAAAATTAATAATTATGCAAATTAGGTAATTAATATGTACTGATATTACCCTAAAAACTATCAGGTCTGTGCAGTGTCCTATGACATCTATGTACCTAGACTGGCGCAGTCGGGCGATTAATTTGTTTTTGTAGTTTAAATAAAATAAAAAAAATTCGCGAAATGGAGGTCCGTGGGGCCGATGGTAGAGAATGACGTTGTATACGTCGCTATGAGTCGCATATCGAACAGGACGCGGCACGACTACCGCCCTTTAATTAAGTATGTCGAGATCCACAAATCCCAAGACCCCTTGACACTATGTTTTAATTTCCTGGTCCGAATCCGGGGAATGCGATAACCACAAACTCGGTTGCGAAAGTTTTTCAGCCGACACGGTGTGGCGCCGTCTTCGGTGTGAATATCTTTCGTCGCAATAAGCTCACTGTCTGACTCGGCTTTGTAATACGACCTTCGCTTTCGTGCCAGGTACTCAATCCTCTTTTTGCTTATTCGTATTTCTCTTCATACTCGTCTTCGCTAGTTAATGCGTAGCCTGACATGTAGGCGTGAATGGCGCCCTCGCCGGTCGAATGGCATCAGACCCCGCTAACGCCTGCGAATTTGCAAAGTTCATGCCTTCTTGCAATGAATATTCATTTTGGTGGTCACGGTAACACCGTGCGGAGGGCGCCCGGGGGGTGTCACTCAATATTAAAACCTTACACCATGTGCGTTCTTGCTAAAAAAATAAGAGGCCCCTAGGGCTGGCAGCACATTGGCAAACCATACCCCCTATTGCGGACGCAATGTAAATTTAGTACCACCTGGAGCAGACATATTGAAGAAAAAAAACACCCCCTATTGCAGACATATATTGAGAACATCCTACTCCTATTGTGAGCATTCTCTGTCGTTTTTTTTTTTTCGCTCAAGTGGGGTTTGATCAACTCAAACAAGCTATGGCTTGGAGCGGTGTATGGGAGTGGTTGTTGCAAGAGGGGGGCTACAGCGAGCGCAGCAACCCTGTGAGTTTATTCCTGGGGGCCTATTGCAAACATTATAATTTTAAAGGGGGACTATTTGCCCCCCACTCGGGCCCACTTTAGAAGGTGAAAAACACCCCCTTTCCCCGCTAAATTTGAAACGCACATAGGGGAGTAATGGCATATAGAGTGACCACCCCCCCCCCCCGGGGGAGGGCGCAACTCACGAGACCATATCAGGCTACAACATACTGTCTTTTCTGTGCAGATGCTCACTCAAGCAAGGAGACAAAGCTTTGCATTGTTGTCGCATACGACTTGTTTACCACTTCCGTGTCACTGAGAATGTTCTAGAACCGTACTGTGTCTGGGTGGAACATTCTAGATTTTGTTTAGAAACTGGTTGAATAGGTAATAGAACACTGTAGGAGGCAATAGAAGGTAATGGAACATTCTAGAAATTGGTAGTAAGTTCCAGACTCATTATGTATGCTGATGTAATGGTCTATTTATAGACAGTGTGGGTATATATAGGGGAGTTGTTCAGCACTGAGTTCAGATCGGAGATCTCGTTGAATTGTATTGGAGTTTAAGTATCTAGTCATTGGAGTAGTGGAGTTTTACTACGTTATTGTACTTGATGTTTGCAGAGTATAATAATACCAGTACCAGTTGAAACCTCATCTGTTGGCTCCGTGTGCGTATTTTATCATCGCCGCCAGGGAAGTCTTCTGTTACTGTTGCCATTTTGGTATTTGAACCATCACACCTGTACTATACCAATTACGGTAATATTACGTTGCGTGTGACATCTAAACAAAATCTAGAATATTCCACCCAGACACAGTACGTTTCTAGAACATTCTCAGTGACACGGAAGTGGTACATAAGTCGTATGCGACAATTGTTTTCAACAAGATTATAAACATTGGGAGAAAATTTGCCAGTACCTTATCACACATTATGTCAACAAACAAATAAACCATGAATGGTTACTCTTTGATGGCTTAACTATCTGACGTTCCTGCAATTTGATTGGTACCGACAACAAATCGTATGGGAAGTAAAAAAACTACATCGTTCTGTCAGGCATGTGTTGAGTTTGGAGCACCGAGGAGGACGCAACCTAGTCAGGCTAGTCAATGTGTTGCGAGGTGTGAGCTACTGCTCGCACTCACGTATATTGTTTCTGCTGGTTCTCATGCAAATTAGAGTCAATGATGCGTTTTCTACTAATTCACTGTTCATCTCAGTTTCCTGTGACAATTGTCAGACTTGCCATAAAACGTGATTTAGATATCTTTTGGGTTGACTTTTGACAAAATTATGTAACCAATCCCACCATGAATACAGTAAGTATTACAAAAAAGTAAAATTAAGTATTTTACTCCTGAAAAACCTCTACTATATTCTTGCAAATTAGGTTATTAATACATGTATACACAAAATTCAACCAAAAATTAATCAATTCTGTGCATTATCCCAGAGCATTTACATACCAAATTTCATTGAAATTTGTTCAATATTACATGAGAAACAAGTGTAAATGCTTGGTTAATTAATATGGTAATTGGGTAATTAATATGCACAGAATTTCAGCCACAAACTAATCAGATCTGAACATTATTCTAGAGTATGTACTAAGTTTCATTGAAATCTGTTAGTACATGAGAAACAAATGGAAATGCTTGAAATCAGTTAATATGCAAATTGGGCAATTAACATGCAAGGAATTTCAATTAAAAACAAATCAGGTCTGTGCATTATTCCAGAGCATCCATGTACAAAGTTTCATTGTAATCTGTTCAATAGTACATGAGAAACAGGGGAAAATGATTAAATTTGGTTAAATAATATGCAAATTATGTAAAAAAAAACATAGAACTCCCATTGTCAAAAAGACAGTAATACATTCAAAGAGGAGAATATTGTTGTATCAATAACCTTTTTTTATTGCTTCCGAATCAAGTGTGCTAAATATATTGGTACAACATTGATTACTGAAATGGAAAACGAATCACTGATTATGACTACCCAGGCAGTGCATGACCTCTGCTACGCTACAGTCAATACAATCATCTTATGGTCAGAATCCATACTTTGCGGTATTCTCGTGATAACATATTGTATTATATTATCATATTTATATAACTATGTTTTATACTTGATGCAATCATGCATGGCATGGCAAAAGCATAAAAAGAAATTAACAATTTTACGTAATTGAAATGCACAAATGTAACAAAAGTACTCAACATATGTAAAACAAAAATAGTTTATTGGGTTTATTTATAGTTTTAAAAAATAAGTGATTTATACACTTTTGAAAGGAAAAACTGGTCGGAGTTGGGGTGGCGTAGGAGACTGTATATTTCAATGGTTTTGGGTTAAGTTTCACCATTTTACCTGTGTTATATTCAAAATGATGACCAAACTACACCTCTCATCTACACCCCTCATCTACACCCCTCATCTACACCAATGCCAATTATCAACACAAGTGACATGATTACATCTGTGATACATTGACTGGCACTTAATAATTAGTTCCTCAATCATAAGGGCAGCTATTAAACTAGTGAGATAAGATCTCCACACCTTTTGATAACCTGTATTATTAAATTCAATTAATTGATTGGGTGAGTAAGAGAATTATGCTGTCAGCATACAAACATGATAAAATTAAAACAATTTTTCATGAGACAGAATAAGGAATTAAATTTGGCAATGCCCAAACAGATGGGTTCAGTCAAGCAGTCTCTCTCTCGGCTGAGATAGCTCCGCTGTTAGCAATGCACATTTCAATTAAAGAACAGAAGATATCATTAGAAAATGAACAATATGTATAATATCAAAGCAATCAGACTTGCTGTTTTCAACAAGAATTCGAAAATATCACTTTTTACCAAAAATATTCATCAAAATTAGAGAATATGTATAATATAAAATCAATCAGACTTGCGTTTTTTTACAAGAAGTCAAAAATATCACGTCTTACCAAAATTGACAATTGACAGCAGATATCATCACAAAATTAACAAATCTAATTGAGGTCCAGATTTTCTTGAGTTTAGAAGTATTGAACAGTTTAACACTGGTTAATAAGTGAAGAGGAATTTCAGTGCTAGTGAAATATTGCTGACAAAATAATATTTGTTTTACAAAATCAGAATTTTATAATTTATTTGAATTTCAATAATCAATAAAGCCATAAATGTTACATATAAACCTAAATATTTATAAACATAAACAGCAGGTACGGGTGTGTGCGGAGACGTCACAGATTTAGCAAACTCATAGAGTAGGTAATGGTGAGGTGCAAAAGTGTTGAATAATCACAAATAGTCACTGACTGCAGCTGTCTGATAGATACACAAGCACTTTGCAAAATTGAAGCAGGTGTCTACCTAGCCAATCTAATTGACTTGTTTGGATTTTAATGAGACTTTAAAGAAAAACAGTTGGGTAATAGTAATTCGTAACTATAAACATGTGTATATGTAGTTTAGCATATAGCTTTAAAATAAAATAAACTTTATGGGGGGGGGGGATAATTGGCACATTGTTAGTAACAATAAAAAAGATGATAAAAAACAGATTGTTTAGAGCATTATAAAGTTGTTATATATAACTTGAAGAGCGCTGGTTGTCGCGCAGCGCGTAATCAAATTTCATGTAAGCAATGTATTTTACACACACGTTGTATTCATCGCTAGAGTTCCATATCGAACAGGGGAAGCGGCACAACAATCACCGCTCTTTAATATAGTGATCTTACATAGTAAGAAGAAACGCATGCACGAGACCCATTTGGTGCAATGGGAATGCAAAAAAAGTAGTAAACAAATTTCCTGAGAGTTCCTCTGGGCAAATAATGTCAGTCTAAACCATGCCATGTCTCAAGTTGCAGTTTCTTGGATTGTCGCTTTGTAATTTTATCATTTTAGAATCCCAGGCAATTTTACATGGCAGATCAGAAATCTACAACTATTTCATTTGTCTATACATTCGAATGAAACCCACCTCTCCACCTCAGGTGTCATTTTAGCATGCAGCAAGCACAGTTTTTAAAGTCCTGACACCATTACCTGTACAGCTTAGAGCACTGTTTATACAGGTCTTTAAGTTAAAACATGTGTTCTCTTCAATTTATGGTTAAGATTTTAAATTTGACATCAAATAGAACATAATACCTTGTTAAAACCTTGTATCTAAAGGACTATTATACCTTGTTATAAAAATACACTTGTCTTAAAAAAATATTGTGTTCCTTTCAGATTGATATATATCTATTTAAACATATCCTACAATAGTCAAGGTAACCATACTTTACCTGGCACATATTAGTACTGGCCCCAGTAACCCCCTCCCCACTCCCCCACAAATGTGGAACTCACATGTCAGTACTTACCCTGGTACACCCTGATTGGAAGTCAGTATTTTGTTTGTGAAGACAGTTGGATATGCAAAATTCGGATAGTTTTGGTGTTGCGCAACATTGACAAAAACTTTCAAATGGCGAGATACACCACAATTAATCACATAAAGTGTGTCTGTGAACAACAAGGTATTTATTATGGATCAGAACAATAGAGTTAATTTCAGTTTTCGGTGTAAATTCCACGCAGACAGTGTACAACCGAATTACAGAGTGAAAAAGATTGCTAAAACATTTTCATCAGAAGTGTTTAGCCGCTATACGCAACTGACTACGTTAATGCCTTGACCCATCATCTTGAGTTCACTGACAGAGCATTCACACGTAACCACACCAGCACCAGCTCTACAAATACTAATGGGGGATACAGTCTCCCATCTGCAATTAAAGACATGATGAAAATCAAGATTACATTTTCAGTGATGGTATAAATTAGATGGCTTTTAACTCATGATAATTTGTACAAAGATAGGTGGTCATCACAGAAATGTACCCCTTAGTAATCATTCTTTGTTGACTTACACTTCCTGTATTAAGCATTACAGTCATTGCTTTCCTATGTACAAGTGATAATTTTACATGCAAGGGTATCTCGCAATAAGCATTGTATGCATTGATTATATTAAGTCCAAAACAAGGTTTCACTCCTTCCATTGCGTGTGCGACAGTTTGCAACCTGCATCTTACATTTTGCAATATTTGCATACTGATGAAGTTTGAAACTCACAGTAGAATGAAGAATAATTATCTTTTTTTTGTTTTAGATCAAAACAAACTTTTAATGTGTGTATTTAAATGCATTGTTTAATAAATGTTAAAGGATGGTGGTCGTCATGCCATGCATTCATGAAATATGGGTCTCATATAAACAACGATGGCGACTTTGACTATTGGGCAGATCAACAAGTACAAACTGAGACGTTTCCAAGTTTTAATTAGGTCATTTCTTTTTTGGTGAGTGGAAGGTATCGAAGAATTCACCGACGGTAATTTGTGCAAAAGACGCCCAGTTCAAAACTGGCACTGATGATTTTATTAGAAAAGTGCATTGGATTGTGGGAAAATCAATGTTTATCAACACAAATGTCGCACATGCACGGCGCGGTGACCACCGTCATTTAAACGTCTTCTTGTTGTGGTTTTGAATAATCTTAACAGCTAAACCCTTTTTTTTTTGCGCTTGAACAAATTTACACCTGACAATCTGAAATACTTAGTATTTTTACCTGCTGGACACAGGATCAAAGCATTCCACGGAATTCAAATATGAAGAGCCGTCATGTCCACCAACTGCATATATCTTACCACCGAGGGCAGTCACACCAACACCACCACGTGCACTGGCCATCCTTGGAACAGAACTCCAGGTGTTAGACTGTGGGTCGTAACATTCCACCGTGTCTAGCGGTGAATTATCATCAAATCCACCTGTAGTTAACAAAATATTATGCAAATTAATCATACACATTTGGAGTAAAAAAAACATGGCATAACGGCTAGACTAATCAACCACAATCATGTTGCAAACATTGGTTTGGTTAAGACTGATACAAGGCCAAGAAAATTTACATATTGAATGGTGTATTAACAGAGTTAATTTTATGCATGGAATACCAAAATAAATTATGCAGTATCTTTATATATTTTTTCAGACCATTATTAGGTTTAACAGAATTCAAATTTTGTGCAGAGAATCTCAACCATAATGTCTACCATTGACATCATCTGTGGCTGTTAAATGAAATACATGAAAAGATTCACTCCCAAAACAAGATCTCCATAGTATCCTATTTTTTGTTTGTTTTTTAAACCTCTCTTTTATTTTGTGTTAATTTTCAATTGTGTCTACATCTATCAAATGAAAGGTCAAGGGTCAAACAGAACAATAACACTAGCGTACAATAATACTAATTATTGTACTGTAAATGCAGTTAGACAATTTTAACATAACTTGTGGACTGTGTAGATCTTTTTCTATCACTACAACTGAAGTACCAGTAAACATAGTTATATATGAGTAAAACCATATGGAACTTAAATTATCTTTACATAATATTGTTGTCATATTTGTTATATTAGAGGTGCATCTCCATCATACAGACTAAAAATTACATGTGTTGTAAACTGAAACTAACATTGACACACTTATATGTAAGCGGCTGTGCTACTAATGGAGCAAATACAGTATTCCAAATTTGCTCACCAACAGCATAAATGAGTCCATTCATAGTAGCCATACCAGCACCGGCTCTCCTTGTTGTCATCTTAGCAACCTCTATCCATTTATTGATGTGCGGATCATACTTCTCACATGTATTCAAAGACGTAGCACCATCATTACCACCAACTGAGAATCAAAGACACAAGTAAACTCAGTATTTATTTAAAGAAAAAAACAACAACAAAAAATGTCTGTCTACACAAACATCACCAGAGCAGTGGATAACTTCAGAAAATCACTTTATTTCAGAATTTCAGAATTGTGAAAAAAACAAACATGACAACAGAAAAATTTATTCATTTTATAATACATTGTACTCCCGGACAATATAAAGATATTATTATATTACTGAGTATATAATAATTTTTGAGAAAATTATATTTGTTAGTGGACAGTTGCCATTATGTCAGTAATATAGTATAGGTTTCCATGGCAAAGATATTATGCCATATCTCATAGGATGAAAAAATAATATACTGTGAATAATGGGGTACTTATTGTTTTTTTGTATTATTTCTAAAATTTGTGTTATAAAAAATATCAAAAAATGCAATTTTTCTTCAACATTGTTTTCTAAGGAATTGTTCTAAAATAGCGTGTTTTTTTTTGAAAAATTACAAGTTTCTCAAAATATATCACTGTAGCACAGAAAAGGATGCCATTGGACAATAGATTTTACATAATAATAAACCAATAAACATTGTCATGCGATTCATAACCAACTTTCTCATAAATTATCAGTAGGCTTCTGCTTCTAATAAAATCAAGTAATTGTGATGTACTCACTTGCAAAAATACAATTCAGAAGCGGCACTACACCGACACCTCCACGCGGACAATTCATAGGGGCCACAAAATCCCACTCATCTGAGGTAACATCATAGCGCTCCACGTCACTATAGCAACCACCTTCATCCAAGCCACCGATAGCATAGATTGGGCCATTCAAATGCGTCACTGCACAGCCTCGTCTGCATTTAGAAAACAGTAATCTTTTACATAGGGTAAGATATGAACGCAATTTCTGGGGCAGAAACATTTTCATTGGGCTGCGCAAAATCTGTTCTAGACATACTTGAGAACAAAAAAGATCCAACGCTTTGTTTCATTATATTGCCAACATTTACACATGATAAATGTGTGTACTGTACTATGCTGTAATGTTAAGTGAGTGACACAAGAAAGCCATCAGAGATTTCAGATCACCCAGGCAACCTGGCATGACTTTGTATAGTAATTGTGTTGGGTATTTAAGGTAGCGAGAAGGGAAATTTTCACTTTTTTCTTGATTTTTCAAAAATTGATAAAACGGTTACTTTAGACCTTGATACATCACCCCAGGTTTACAAAAGATCGAAATTGCAAAATAACGTTGCTCAAATTAGTGTTTTAAAACACTAGCAGAAAACTGGCGTTTCGTGGATATTTGCATAATGTTTATCTTTGAAAGGGTTTAAATGATAACATCTTATCTGCATACTCTGTTGTTGACGATTCTGATATAACGGGTGATAAGCTTCCAGTTGCAAACAATGCGTGTTTATCTAATGTCCATTGTCAGCATTATTGTCAGTCGAGACTTCGTCGAAGAAACATGGTCATTTGGTGGCCAGTCGATGAACAATTCAAAACTCAATATTCACACGGAAGTCCTTCAGGGCTGAAAATCATCGACGCTACTCTGGTTTACTTTATTTCACAACTTGCAGAGAAAAATGATTCGCGTGAACTCTAATGTATCTTAGCCTAGTATTTTCTTTTTGAACTAAGGTCAAATTCCATCAGTTTGTCCAAATATATGTTTTTCAGCGAATAATTTTGAAGCCTGTCACAGCACAAAAAACTATGTGAATCGACGCCGGTGATTGGATTGTACGACGACCCTTCAATTAGCGTCAAATATGCTTTGTTACAACATCATTGATTGGCTGAGAGTCACCTGATCGGAGCACGACCTGGGTCACAGAACCATATTTGTCCGTATTATCAACAGGACTTTGCAAAATAACCACACCCACATTTTCAATCTTTTTTAGCGCGGAAGTTGCCAACAATGTTAAAAAAAAATTGTGAATTTCATGGATTCGAATAAAATAAAGCAAGCGATTGATAAGGATGATTATTAATATTTTCCCTGATGCTCTTCGAATTTTAATTTTTTTTATTTCAAGGTAAAAAATGGCTAGTTGAAGTTGCATCGTCTTCAATGCGGTTGTTTCACCGCGAACAACTCTAGCTCTGTTTTGGGCATGGTTTAGTTTTGCGATGTAAAATAAAATATATATTAAAATAATAATACTTGATTAATTATTTGGGGTTTCAGCCCACAAATTAAGGACATGATCCCCATGAATTACGGTCAATGTTTGTCTTCTCTCGGCTGATTGTCACGGTATTGATCGACGCCCTTCCTAAACTCAGTATGAAGAAACCAACAGGGATCGACATTCCAAACAAACAATCGAAATTATCAACGAAAGACGAGATTTTTCTAGATATTTACAAACATACTGTCATGACAAACATATGTAAAATTAACAAATACACAAAGAGGTGTAATATTAGGTTTTATTTTAGGCTTAGAAATACTTTCTTTCACTCAGCTCATGCATGTAACTGCCATTTAGCTTTACGGTCCTTCAGCATCGGGGGAAAACAACAATAATTATACAAAACACATTGCGAAGACTCAACAATCAGGAAAGAAACCCCAGACAACCATGTCGTACTTGTGTTGAAATACATTATGTATTTCACGTCAGAATAGTGTTTAAAATAAAATATTCAGTCCAAGCCAAATCGAGGTCAAAGGGTCAGGTTGCGTGCATATAATTATATATAGTTAAAACAAAAAGTATATGAACTTTTGTCAGCTGTTCAACATCTATAAAAACCAGAAAGACAATTATAAGACAATGTGAACCTCGGAAATTATTCTGTTAGTCCGAATTTTAAATGCGCGTGAGCGAGCAGGTGGGCGGTGATATTTTGGGGTTTGCGCGGTCGAAAATAAAGCGGAAATTGTTTGGTTGAATTCAACAAGCGGTCGCAAAAGCGTGATTGGAAAGCGGAAGCGGGCGAGAGGTTGTGCGAAAGGAGTACTGTAACTTTGCACAACTTTCTTTTAAATCGTTTTATTTTCCAAGTCAATATTCTATTTTACTAATACATTTTTTTTCTAACGCAATGGCGAAGAAAAGAAAAAAAGCGTTGACAGACGAGGCAAAGAAAAATCTGCCACTCAGTGTCGCACTCTGACACAGCAATTTTTTTCAAACATCAGCCATTTTGTTTCACCATGAAAACCGTTTTTAGATGTCTTATCAGAGACACTTGAAGGATTAGCTTGTTTGTAAACTGTCAGCGTGTACAGTGGGACAGTAATGTTTGTCAGAGGATTATCCCTTGTTGTTCGTTTGCATAACAATGGAAAACCCGAACGAACCTGGAGTACGGACTCAAATGCCAGCAGTTTTCTTCATTTTTCACGCTCGAGCTTGAAATTATTCATTATCTGACACTTTTTATGAGTTCTATGATATCAGTGGTTAATATGTTTGGCCATTTTTAGTGTATATTTATAATAATGCAGCAAATCTACAGTGTTTTATTAACCAAAACTGTTTTTCGCGTTTTTCTCGAGTTGAAGTTTTGATCGAGTACGACTCATTGGGACCGCCGCCAAATCAAGTGCGTTCGAACTAGGACATTCAAACTCGCAGTTATCGTTCAAAAGATAATGATGGTGCGAAATATGTCTGGGTTTTCAAAGAAAATGCTTTGTCACAGAATAATAGTCTGTTAAAGGTGCCAAGTATGAAATAATTTGGGGACAAAAAAACAAACCTGCATAGAAATCGGAATAATAGGTCTTTTGATTATCGGAGACGCATTTCAATGGACTTGATTACAGACAATGCATGACGAAAATTTCACCAGGAAATTCCGCAGTGTGCTCTCGCAATCGCGGTGGACTTGGTCATTTTTACAAGGTTCGCCATTTTTGATGTCGCGTGATAATTATGTAAACAATGTCTGTCCAGTTTGTGCGAACTTGCACCTCTATACTTAGTCTTTTGATATATATAACCTAAATTACTGTTCTGAACGAGACAACAGACAGAGAATGTTTTATTTAAAAACGTCACAAAACCTTCTCGCTACCTTAAACAATACATAGTATACATTCAAGCTTTAGGCAGATGAGTCTACTTAGGAAGTACTTAGTACTAATTAATAATACACTACTGCATTAATTCCATGGGATTAAAATATGCAAACGAGACCTGATATGTTAAAGCAACTAATTAACCTAACTGATATAATTATAAATGTGTATTGTATCTAAAGCTAATGAGACCTGTAAACAATATCTCACAGTGTGTTATTGCAAAGTGTCATCAAAATGTGATTTCTGAGATACAGCTGTAAGTACAATTTCCAATTAAGAAAGCAATTAAACTAATTATTATGTCTGAAACTGTATTTGAAACCAACGAGTCTTGTGAACATAGTGTGAAGTGAAATTGACTAACACAGCCTTGAGACAATTATCAGAAAAATTAATTATTAATATATGCAAATGACAAATTTCACAAGTTGTCTCGATCACCTTCATACAGGGATTTTTTTAAACAAGGGAACAGGGGCGCAACGCTCTCATGCCATGGCCATGCGCCCCTTTACCCTGGGGAGCAGATTCTTTGGCAATCATAAAATTCTGATTGACCAGGGATCACATGTGGCCAGTCTTCAACTGTGACCTGTCTGATATTAAATGTTGCCCCAAGGAAGCTATAGAATGCTCCATTTTAACTTAGAATTATCAAAAACTCCACACTCTAGTAGGGAGAACCCTATCTCCCCTACTTGGTGGCACCGCTGAATTGCAGTGCTCCCTCTTGCAGTTTTTTTCTAGAAAAACCCCTGCTTATACATATCAAGTTTGGAGACAATTGATGCAGTAAGCAATCAAGTTATAAGAACACACATTAATATAAACAGACATACATGTACACACAATTTTGAGTTTCCATAAAGTAACACATTTAAGAGTAGTTCATATCATGATTGGGGAGTAAGTAATTAGTTCACTAATACTGTAATAAGACCATTTTTGAAATTCTTCAGTCATATCACAATAGACAACACTAAATAAAGTAATGCATTGAATAGCTCTATCTGCAACAGTGCTCCAGATATGATAATTAATCATTTCAATTATGTATCCGATCATGCAACCAATGTCCTCAAAACAGCACAGACTGAACATCTCTATCTGCAATAACCCTCCAGATAAAATGTTTATGCATTTTTAATTAGGTCACATGACCATATATTAAATAGGTTGATCAGATCCTGCGCCTAATGTCTTAAATAAAGCACTGGTTAAATGCCAATATCTGCAATAATGTTTCAGATATGATATTTAGCCCATATTAGTTGTCACGATTGTATAGCTAGGTTTTATTACTTAGATTGTTTTTATAGACCCTTGTTAGTTGCATGTTATAGTGTCCTCTTATAGTGAAAGGGTTTCAGGGAAGACTCTGAAAGTTTGAGTTACGTCTTTGAGCATTACACAAACAGATCAAGACATTTGTCAATTAATGAATGAAGACCCAGGCAAATAGGTTTATATTTAGTAATTATAAAGTCTTCATGCCTCATTAGAGAGTTTTTACAGACTGCTAAATCATCGATTGAAGTTACTGTAGAAATGAGAAATGATGACGGGTATATGTAATTGATTGAGACTTATTTGTTGTTCTTTTAATTGGCAGTAATGCATGAATCACACACCAATATTGTACACTGATTTACACAGGTTTTTAATTGGCAGTAATGCATGAATTACAACACTGATATTGTACACTGATTTACACAGGTTTTTAATTGGCAGTAATGCATGAATTACACACTGATATTGTACACTGATTTACACAGGTTTTTAATTGGCAGTAATGCATGAATTACACACTGATATTGTACACTGATTTACACAGGTTTTTAATTGGCAGTAATGCATGATTTACACACCGATATTGTACACTGATTTACACAGACACGGCAAGTAAACCCAAAGTGTAATTTGCAGTGAATATATGGACATTGTATGAGCCTATAACTGTTGTTGAATGCCATGGTGTTCAGCACCGAGAAAAATTAACAGAGATAATGATCTCACCAAACAGTCAGTAATTTTATTCTGTCACATTATTTGTCGTGTGGCCCCATATTTGTCGTGTGGACCCGTATTTGTCACGTGGTCCCGTATTTGTTGTGTGACGTCATATTTGTTGTGTGGTCCCGTATTTGTTGTGTGGCCCCATATTTGTCGTGTTGACCCATATTTGTTGCGTGGCCCCATATTTGTTGTGTGGTCCAATGTTTGTTGTGTTACCACATATTTGTCGTGTGGCCCCATATTTGTCGTGTTGACCCATATTTGTCGCGTGGCCCCATATTTGTTGTGTGGTCCAATGTTTGTTGTTACCACATATTTGTCGTGTGGACCCATATTTGTTGTGTGGTCCCGTATTTGTTGTGTGGCCCCATATTTGTTGTGTGGCCCCATATTTGTCGTGTTGACCCATATTTGTCACGTAGCCCCATATTTGTTGTGTGGTCCAATGTTTGTTGTGTTACCACATATTTGTTGTGTGGTCCCGTATTTATCGTGTGGCCCCATATTTGTTGTGTGGACCCATATTTGTTGTGCGGCCCCATATTTGTCGTGTTGACCCATATTTGTCGCGTGGCCCCATATTTGTTGTGTGGTCCAATGTTTGTTGTGTAACCACATATTTGTTGTGTGGACCCATATTTGTTGTGTGGTCCCGTATTTGTTGTGTGGTCCAATGTTTGTTGTTACCCCATATTTGTTGTGCGGCCCTGTATTTGTTGCGTGGTCCCATATTTGTCCCATGGTCCCGTATTTGCCATGTGGTCCCATATTTATCGTTTGGTCCCATATTTTTGTGTCCCCATATTTGCCATGTGGCCCCATATTTGTTGTGTGGTTCCACATCATTTTGTCATCTTTCATTAACAAATTGACAAAGTGTACTGATATCAAATCCATGGACGACAAAATACTCTAAAAAGCTGACCCATCAGTTATGGCTATCTTTGCAGAATTTTAGATTGAGAGTTTATCTTACCTGTATGTTTTCATAGGTGATAATATAGTCCATATATTCTTGACTGGATCAAACATTTCCATGGTATTCAAGTGTTCACGCCCATCATGACCACCAACAGCATACACCTTACCTAGAGTAGTTCAAAAAAAAAATATTATATAACAGTGTTCTCACATCAACTTTTGTCTTAACCATGTACTTGTCAATAGGTTTGAATTCGAGCAAGTAAATTTTACCGTTACGGTCATTTGCATAACTGAACATTTGCAAGTTTATTTATTTATAATACCATAACAGCGATTTTAAAAAAAAATCCGTTCAGAGCTCATCGCCCAATCACAGATTTGCGTGTTTTAAAATAAAAATGTTTCAGTGACAAAACGATATGCAAATACAATATTACAAAAAAAATTTGCAAATCAGAAATAATACGTAGTGACATATATAGTGCATTTTGCCACAGAGACCATATTCCAGTTTGGGACTACATGACAATGCTATGTGGCGGTCTTCTTATCATAAAGACAATATGACAATTTAACTTTAACAAGGCCTTGTCCTTAACCAAGTTTTACCCAAAGTCGCATTCCTTGGTGAATGAATTTTGTAGTCAATTTAGTCTTTGGTACACTTGCCTAGCTAATATAGTATTTGTACTCAGATCTACAATTCATAAGTCTGATCTACAAATACTGTAAAATACTTTATTTTCGCTCGGAATTAATTTTCACTATTTTCGCTGAAGGGATGAATCAGTGAAAATAAAATTCAGCGAATATACCTTTTTTCCTATATTTCACATTCAACTCATCAACAATCAGTGAAAAAAAAATCCATAAAAAACTCCCAAAAAGTCTTTTCAGCAAAAATTAATTCCAGCTAAAATAAAGTATTTAACAGTACTATGCTATTGGTAACAGGTTAAAAAATCTTTACAGAGTCTGTTGTTTTGCCAAATTTGCTGAATAATTGTTTTCCTTAAAAACAAATTTCTTAGGTAAAAATTACATTTTCAGTAGCAACATTATCAATTTTCACAGTACCTGGTAACATATATTGTGCTGCCCTCAATGGTAATGGTCTAAAACAAATGCATCTGTGATAGTGGGCTTAGAGGGCAGCATACCAATTTGAACTCACCATTAACAGATGTGCATCCAACATGTCTTCTGCGACTACTCATCTCTGTGATGTGGAACCATTTATCTTCTCTCAAATCATAACATTCAATACTTCTAAAAGGATCTCCCAAATTACCACGCCCACCAACAGTGAACAAAACACCTGTAAAGAAAGTTATATCAATAGAGGATATACACTGCCAGTATACACTATAAATGGGGAAATACTGTAAACCTCTTAATTTTAAAAGCATATGTTATACGTACTGTAAACCACTTCATTTTCACTGCTAAGAATTTTCACGGTTTAATGATTTTATGAGGACAAAACTGTACAAAAATTACTGAGTTTCGTAGGATCACAGAAAATATTTTCATGAAAAAAAATGCCTCTTGTGAAATAAAATAAGTTTACAGTATGCATACTGATAATAAAGTAGAGATTATAATAATGTATTCAAAAGTTTGTCTACAATACCATACTTAATATGCTTTTACAGTTGTGTATAAAAGATACCATTATACATCTGTCACTGTATCGCCATAAGTTACAGCGTGCTGCAATTTTTGTGGGTTTGCACATCTGTATCCTACCATATTAGGAAATGCATATTCCAAATATGGAATGATTATATCGAGCAGTTCAGACAGTGAGCGGTTGCATTGCCCTCTGCTAAGCATTGAACGATGCTTACTGCCTTTACGCATAATTTTCAGTATCGCCATAGTAACCTTTTTTATTATTACATTTGTCATAAACTGTATAGAGTACATGCTCCTGTAAAGTTGTTGGTCCCTTCAATTAAGTTACCCCCCCCCCCAAGACAATTAAATTTAAAGCTGAATTTTCAATTTGTATCTCAGAAAAACTCTCGCTGACCCCTGTAAGCATCACAAGGGCTTGGGAATTCAATTAAAGAACTGAAGATATCATTAGAAAATAAACAATATGTATAGTATCAAAACAATCAGACTTGCGGTTTTCAACAAGAAGTTGAAAATATCACTTTTTACCAAAAATGACAAAAATATTCACCAAAACTAGAGAATTAAAGATATCATTACAATATGAAAAAAACTGAGAGAGGTCCACATGTAGTACCTATATATGTAATATCAAAGCAATTGGACTTGCGGTTTTTAACAAGAAGTTGAAAATATCACTTTCTACCAAAAATGACAAAAATATTCACCAAAATTAGAGAATTAAAGATATCATTACAAAATTAACAAATATGAGAGAGGTCTACCCAAGGTACATATACACCAAGTATCAAAGCATTCATGCTTGTAGTTTTCAAGAAGAAGTCGAAAAAGTTAAATATTGACACGGACGACAGACGCCGGACGACGACTGACAATCACTCATATGATAAGCTCCGCTCGACAAAGTCGACAGCGGAGCTAACAAACAAGATGGCCGCCAATCTGCCATATTTTATCAAATTGCAAATTGAATTAACATGTACATGTATCCATTTATGACATGTTAAATATCAATAAAAATGAAAATGGGTGACAGAGATACAGTGTATAGTAATATGGCCAAAAATAAAAACAGCCGTTATTCAGCCATCTTTGATTTGATTATGAAACTGGTGAAAATGGTACATAAATATTGGAAATATAGTACCGAGTAAGGCCAACAAGCAGCCTATCGGCTGAGATAGCTCCGCTGTTAGCAATGCACATTTCAATTAAAGAACTTAAGACATCATTAGAAAATGAACAATATGTATAGTATCAAAGCAATCGGACTTACAGTTTTTAACAAGAAGTTGAAAATATCACTTTTTTACCAAAAATTACAAAAATATTCACCAAAATTAGAGAATTGAAGATATCATCACAAAATGAACAAATCTGAGAAAGGTCTACATGTAGTATCTATATATGTAATATCAAAGCAATTTAACTTTTTTGGTTTTTAACAAGAAGTCGAAAATATCACTTTTTACCAAAAATTACAAAAATATTCACCAAAATTAGAGAATTGAAGATATCATTATGAAATGAACAAACCTAAGAGAGGTCTACCCAAGGTACATATACACCAAGTATCAAAGCATTCAGGCCTGTAGTTTTCAAGAAGAAGTCGAAAAAGTAAAACATTGACACGGACGACGTAGACAGAAAATCACTCATATAAGCTCCGCTCGACAAAGTCTACAGCGGAGCTAAAATAAACAAGATGCCGTATAGTCAGCCAACTTTGATCCAATTGCAAAAGAAATTGTCATGGATATGTACCTTATCATGTATAATCTATGTACAAAGTTTGAGTGAAAATTTACAAAGCATGTCCAAAATACAACATTTTCAAAAAACAAGATGGCTGCCAGTCGGACATTTTGAATCGAATCACTAAACCACTGCATGTGCATATGTCTCACATAAAGTACTAGGTACATGCAAAGAATGAACAGAATCGGGAGAAAGGATTTTGAAATATGACTCCAAACGGACGGGCGCACAGACAGACAGACGCACAGATGGTCGGAGCACATGTATCCTAACATGTATAATCTATGTACCAAACTTGAATGAAAACTGACAAAGCATGTCCAAAATACAACATTTTCAAAAATCAAGATGGCTGCCAGTCGTGTGCATTAGTCCCACATAAAGTACTAGGCACATGCAAAGATTGAACGAAATCTGTCCGAAGGATTCTTAAATATGACTCTGAACGGGCGGATGTACGGTCAGACGGAGACCAAATTATAAGTCCCGTTTTCGGACTTCGTCATTGTGATTAAAATAATTAGGGAGGTGTTCTGGATATAATATAAACCAGGAATGTAACTTTGTAGTCAACACTGAAATATACCGCAGTATGAAATGTATTTAGAACATAAAACATTGCGAAGACATTGCACATTGGTGAATTGTTTAATTGTGGAAAGGTTTACTTGGTGAACAGATAAAACACTACCATTTGCTACCATCCAAATCACAAAAGAGATTTACAGGCCAGTGTTCATCGTGTGATGTACATGTATGCGCGAGATATGGGACTCGCATAAACAAAGATGACAAGTTTGGCTGTTGAGTACAAATTGAGACGTTACCAAGCTTTAACTAGATAATTTCTTTGGTGAATGGAGGGTATCGACTTAGTCCCCGGCGTAATTATTGCACATTGCACCCAGGTCAAATATCATACTTGTGATTTTCATTAGAAGAGTGCATTGAATTGTTGGAAAATCAATGTTTATCAACACAAACTTCACACATGTGCAGTGCAATGACCACCACCCTTTAAATTAATACACTCCAAAAGTACATGTATATAATAACTCACTACAGTATACAACAAATATTTATAGCTTTGTAAATAGAAGCTGAACGAAAATACTAGGACAATGAATGCTAAGCTGTCGCCATAAAAGGTTTATGAGAACTTTGATTGATTATAACATTATACACATAATAGACACATAAAACCAGACTTAAATACAGTTACATGTAATTGATTACTTCACCCATGTATGGCATTAGGAATCATTGTATGAACAGATGAACACAGTAGCATGATTGTGTGGTTGCAAATTAATATGCAACCAACTGTAGAAGGGGACGGCGAGTTTAATTAATTTTATCGGTTTGTGAAGGAAACATACATCCTATTGTTAAATGTATATTCACTGAACTCATTTTATTGCATTTATCTATCAGTGAAATATGTAGAACTAAAACCCAGATAATAAGCTAGTTTGGTACCAATAAAACTTACTGATTTATACCATACGGCTTTATTTGTTACTATTGCTCATAAAATCCTGGTAAAAAGTATGGTCCCCAAACTACTTTTTAAACAAAAACAAGCAGCCTGTCGGCTCCGCTGTTAGTAATGCACATTGCACTTAAAGAACAGAACTATGTATAGTATCGAAGCAATCGAAGTAAAAAATATCGTTTTTTACCAAAAATTACAAAAATATTTATCAAAATTAGAGAATTAAAGATATCATCACAAAATGAACAAATCTAAAAGAGGTCCACATGTAGTACCTATATATGTAATATCAAAGCAATCGGACTTGCAGTTTTTTACAAGAAGTCGAAAATATCAATTTTTTTACCAAAAATGACAAAAATATTCACCAAAAATAAAGAATTTGAGATTTTGACATGAAATGAACAAATCTGAGAAAAAAACCACCCAAGGTACTTGCATATCAAATTTGAAAACATTCTGACTTGCGGTTTCGATGAAGAAGTTGAAATTGTAAAGTTGACGCTGACGACAACGACGGACAATCAGTAATATGAACAGCTCCGTTGTGTCGACTTTGTCAACAGCGGAGCTAAAAAAGTTGTCAAACATTCATCAAAATGGCAACTTTTTAGACATTCAAGAATGGAACCTACAATATATGATGAAAGGGTTTTCTCATATTTATAAATTGTGCGAAAATAGTATACAAGACGATAAAGGCTGTCTAAATTAATAATGGGAAATCCCGATGAATACTATTTAGCTCTTTTGTAATAATGCTTTAAAACATAAATTTTTATAGAAATAGTTCCAAACCTGTCAAATTTTCAGACAGTTTTTCATTCAAGAAAAATTGTTGTACAGCATAAGGCAATCAACTACCTTGAGACATGCACATTACATTTACTAAGATTAAATTGATTTGAGCAAAAAATTTTAGAATACAAATAAAAAGAAGGTAGTTAAGTAGTATGCAAATAAGCTAATTAATATGCACATATTAAACAGGAATTATTATCAGTTATTCAAGTGAGCAAAAGATGTACTAAATTTCAATTGATTTGAGGGAATAGCGAACAGGTTACAAGAAAATGATACAAAATTGTTTATTGTTAGATTATAGGAAATAATCGAAACATCTTCTACTTTTCAGTGAACTTGCTAAAACCAGTACTAAGAAGTTAACTGTCTTGAGACCATCTTACTCAATCTAAGCAGAGTTAACTACAAGACATGTACTAAGACATGTACATATAGAAACCGTCACTCTGCAGGCAATGAAATGCTCTAAGGTGGATAAAGACATTTATATATACATGTAGTATATTCGCTCAATGACATTCCCTACGGATAATGATATGTTTGAATCTAAACAAAACAACAGTGTGATTGAGATTTAATTTCCATAGATTAGAAGACTTAAAATATTAGGAAGGAAAAGGACAAATAGAAAGAATAATTATATCAAGCAGACATTGCATGTGTCTCTACAGGGGGCGGTCGATGCATAGCACAAGTCAATATGCTAAAGGTTAAATGGTGACTTTAACTAGAAATAAATTGTTAGAGTCCATCACATTTTCCAGTAGACCTATGGGAAAGCTCAGCAACTAGACAATCCTAATTTTCAAATTACATCAAATGATGTTGAATGTTCAACATCATTCAAATCGATTTCAACTCTACACCTTGTACAAGATAGGGCAGATACAAATGTAGTAGTCTTTTGTAATACACATTTCACGTAAAAAACATAAAAATCAACTTAGTTTTCCAACAGAGCATCAATATCATTGTCATTCCTCATATTAACATGAACAAAGAATGAGTAAGGTACACGGGTGTGTTAAATTGCCAAGGTTAAATGTACAATAATTGTGTTTTAATTCTCTTATGACCAGGGGGTAAGACTCTTTCTAGCCCAGTTGTGATTTAATGTGAATGGGATTTGGCTGGCCGGTTTTTGAGCCTTGTAGACCGACACACTAAATCACAACCGGGCATTGTACATGGTTCACATTTATTCACAACTGGGCAGGCAAACTCACAATTATTCACAATCGGACAGAGACTGAATCACAGTAAATTTTGAATGGTCAGGCATCAGGCACAGTAAATCACAATAGGCAGTCATTGTATCACACTTGCCTATGTTGCTTCACAGTAAATCTCAAACGGACGGTCACTCATTCACAGTAAATCTCAAACGGACGGTCACTCATTCACAGTAAATCTCAATCGGAGAGGCATTGAATCACAGTAAATCACGATAGGCAGTCACTGTATTCCACTTACCTATGTTGCTTCACAGTAAATCTCAAATGGACTGTCACTCATTCACAGTAAATCTCAATCGGACGGTCACTCATTCACAGTAAATCTCAATCGGACAGACACCCATTCACAGTAAATTTCAATTGGAGAGGCAATGAATCACAGTAAATCACAATAGGCAGACACTTTATTACATTTGACTTTTTGGCTTCACAGTGAGTCACAACTGGTCAGGTAAATTTTCACAGTGAAACCCAATTGGACATACATCGAGTCACAATAAATCTTGAGTGGCCAGTCACTCATTCACAGTAAATCTCAATCGGAGGCATTGAATCACAGTAAATGACAATTGGACAGGCACTAAATCATGGTGAATCACAATTGGTTAGTCAAAAGTTATCACTAAATCACACAAAATTATAAATTTTTACTGAATAAATAATGTTTGCTTTGCCACAAATAAATGCTATTACCTAGTATCTACAGGCTAAATTTCAACTATGGCAGATGTATCTTTTTCGTTTCTTCAAATCCTGCAAAATATAAGTGCACATGGTCAGGATTATATAATACTGACCAAGTCCCTGCTCCAAAACCCAACTTTCTTGGTAATTTTTTTTCATATGCCCCCAACACTAACCCCATCCCCCACCTCCTTGTTCCTACTCTATGTTTTTGTTCATGTCCCCCCACCCCAATGAGCCCATCCTGGTTTATGTTTTTTTTCCTCTTCCTCGCTGTCTTTGTCCCCTTTTGCCTGCATCTCTCAGTGTTGGTCTTCCTCTCACTGTGGGGTTTCTTCCTCTGCCTGTAGTGAGTCTTCTATCTGCCCATAGTTGTTGTGCCTGCACTTGGTCTGCTTCATCATACTGTGTCTCACAGGTTATGGTGCTTTTTCCTGTGGATACGTGGTGATATGGCAAAAAACAATCTTTGCACAGATTGATGCCACACTCCCTGCATAGGTACTTAGTAATGTGGTATCCTCCAGCCCTTGTCTTGCGCCCCATTTTTATACAAAATCTGCAGCTGTGGCCACGTCCTGCTAATTTCACCAATACATGGTTTTTGTATGTTGTAATGGTTTGTTCAGCATTTCGGACCAGTCGCTTTCGAGATGTATAACCACCTACCAGAGAAATACCCACTTCAGCTTGGTATTGCTTGTGTGCCATTTTGCTCTTTGTCACCTCCTTGTATATTACAAAACTATTGACCAGAGCAATATCCAAGAAAAAGTAGAAAACATACTTCCACCATTTCTGAGCCTGGCGCTGTGCAGAAAAGTATGATCTCAGCTGGTTTGCCCTGTCAACTCCACCCATATATTCATTGTAGTTTTCTATCATATCAGGTGCAGGCAGAGTAAATGCAACACGTCTTCTAGTCGTCTTATCCTTCACATATCTAACTACCCGACTATCTCCATGGCGAAATCCATCATGGCATGTTGTTAGGGCACTGAATAGTTTGGAGTCTTTCCAAACCACTGCAACCAATTCTCCTTTTTGTCTGGCTTCAAACTGACCCCGCTCTAAATGCTCTATTTTAGCCATGTTTGGGTTTTTTTTTTCCCCTCTGAGGCAAGTAGGAAATCCTATCCTTGATTGGCGAGTGCTACCAATGGTGAGTACAGCATGTTCATTCAACATGGTCATTGCAAGCTCTGGGCTTGAGTAATAACTATCGGTGTACAAGATGTGGTTACGTCCACCGATATGTCTAATCAAGTCAACACATAAATTGAGTGTTACTTTGTCAGCTCTAGTGTGGTCAGCTGCAGTTGTGGTCATGAACTCAATTGCACCTACATAGCTGGATACTGCATCAGCCATTACATACACTTTGAACCCCTTAGCCCGAGGTTTACCATGGATGAATACAGTGGGAATACCAGATTTGCTCCCTTTATAGCCCACTATGGCTTCATCAATTGCAATTTGTCTGTGGAGGTTGTATGATGAACATGACTTTTCCATAATTTCATCCATCACTGGTGCTACCTTGTACAATGGCTGTGCCCGTCTACCAGCATCACGTAATAAAGGCATGGATATATTGGCTGGATCCTTGTCAGCATCATTGCAGTGAAAATACTGCATTATTTTTTTAAATCTGTTACGGGACATGGTTTTGGCTACAAATTCATTTCTTAGGCTTTCTGTGGTAGACCAATAATCATTAAGTGCCATTTTCGGATCAACACCCATGGTTATGACTATTCCCAAAAATGCTTGCATCTCCTCATCAGTAACAGGATACCATGATACATCTTTTTTGCGTTTTTTATTTTGCTTCCATTCAGCATACTTGTTAGTTTCTTTGCGAAGTCTTTTCATTAAGCGATGAGTGAAAATTGTATGAAATGCATCAAGGGGAGTGCTATTCTCAGCAATGTGTATGTTTGGCCCAGGCTCAGGGCCAGTGAATGGTTTTTCTGAATGGCGATGCAAATGTGATGACCACCCCTCATCATCTGCATCATCATCACTGCTATCATTAGGATATTCCTGTGGCTCATCATACCTATATTTATGTGTCCATGTGTCTTCTATTCTTCTAACAGCAATATTTTTGCCTATACGTTGCCTGGATCTATTGCTTAGTCCAATATAGGGATTAACTGTATCCATATCAGACCCTTCTGATTCCCCTGAGTCACTGGGGAAAACAAGACTGCCAGCATCAGTATCGTACTCTATTTCTGTGGTCTCTGCTGCTTCTGTTTGTGTATTTACTTCCCCTTCACTATGTTCAGCCTCCCCATTATCTGGTTGTTCAATTGCTTCCCCATCACAAAGCTCAGGCTCTTTATGGTTTGGTTTTTCACCTGCTTTCCCATCACCATGTTCAGTCTCTCCATGTTGCACTATTTTAGTTTGGTTAAATTCTTCATTACCCGACTCATCAATGTCCATTGACTCTCCCCCTGTCTGGTGCTTGTCATAGTCTCCTTCTGAGACAATTTCCCCATCTTCCCTGTCATAAATTTGCCCTTCACTACCCTCTACCCTGTCTGGCTCAGGGACACTACTGCATTCATTTTTTGTTGTTTTTCTACTTTTTTTCTTCTTACGATGTTTTTTTCTCCTATGCTCACTCTCCTCTCTTTCTGACTGTGAGGTGGTACTCGCCATACGTTTTTCTTTTTTCTTCTCACGCCTTCTTTTTCTACTTTTTCTCTTATTATCTGACTGTGTGTTGGCAGTACTGACTGAGGCACTATAATTACCACTGCTTGAGGGGCCATGAGAGGCATCATCAGTTGCATCAGCAGTTGCATCAGCTTTATGCATATATAACCTTGATACCTCACCTGATCTGGTCCTTTTCCCCTCCATCAGCAGAGTATTTTCGGCTTGAGTAAGGTTTAGGGCTGCTAAATCTCTCAGAGTCATGTTTTCACCCAAAGTGGCAATATGCTTTTTCTTTCTCCTGGAAGGCACTGAAAATTTAAGTAAAAAAAATAATTGAAAAACAAGCTTGTTAACATGATTTATTTTGTATGTCTATCCATTTGTCATTTACTGTGAAATTGCTTCTGTCCATTTATTATTCTGTGTGATCAGTTGCCGTCCATATGGTATTTACTGTGAACTCAAGGACTGTCCGCATAGGCATTACTGTGACTCAATCAGTGCCCACACTACATACACTGTGATTGTAAACTTGTCCGATTGCAACTTACTGTGATTAGAATACAAGCCATTTGGTACTTACTGTCAATGGATGATTGTCCGACTGTGACTGAAAATGATATTTTAAATCCAATATTTTTCTCCACTGGATTGGGAAAATGCTTCTTTTTGCCACTTTTGCACACAGGGAAATTGACTGCACTCCTGTCAAACAACAACTAGCTCACACTAAACATTCCTGCTCAAGGACAGTGAAATTCAATCTGATATCATAAAAGCAGTGTCATATTCCCCACTCCCACATATGTTCACACTTAATCACTATAGGTCTAATGTTCACTTTTGGCTCAATCACACTAAATCAAGAGTGGTTTCAAATGAGTTGAAACATCTTGAATTTTCTGGTGATCACAATAAACACCAAATGGTCATAAGAGGATTAAATTTAGCGTATCTAAGGCCAGCCCAAATCTGTTTGTTGAATAAACAAGGTTAAAATTTAGTTCGCTTTCATATAGTCAAACCTCATTATTTAAGCCCAGCCTTTTCTTTGCAATGCAGATTTGTAAAGTCAGAAATATATCTAACATAGAGACCTCAACATGTTGTTTGTCTTCTAAGTTTTTCTGTATTCTTGATGGAGACGTAGTTCACATCATCCGAGTGGTATATTAAATCATCCTTCAGTTCTCCAAAGTAATTTGATAGATGGATGGCGGGTGGAGTGAACACAAGTGAACTGTTTAATTTGATTTAAGATAAGAATAAAATGGTGACTGAGACTCAGCAACAATGGCGAGACACAAATAGTTTTGAGGACATGAGGAAAAAAATCAAAAGATTTTCTCTTTCTGAGACTACGATTGATGTTGTCAACTATCACTATGAATCTGCTCACATAAGTCTCAACGTTCTTTTCACTGCCATTCTTTCTATTTCAGTATCTCCTAACTGAGCTGTGATCTTTTCATGTCTTTTTGTGTTGAATTTGGTCTTCTGACCGTATAACAATCAATACAATTTGTTTGACTTCAAATGAACTTCTCTCACACTCACCGCCACTATTGTTACGTTTGTAAAAAGGTTTTGAGACTGCACAAGAAAGCTCACAATCACTATTCATCACAAATCAGGTGATTTGCGATTCTGGTGATAATACATGTATAATCTGGTGCTTGTTCAGATTGTAGTAAGGCCAGCTCTGGCACCTCTTCCCATGCATGACTTATTTTGGCCGGCCTAAATATTTAGGTTTGTGTTCACACACGAAATTTAATAAAACCTAAAATTTGAGTAAGCCTATAGCCTGCCTTATTTCCCAATGTGAACCACCTAATGTGAAAATTAAATAATGCCATGACCTCGGCCAACAAATACTGTCATGATCTCGGCCAACAAATTATGGGCATGACCCCAGTCAACACATATTCGCATGACCTCGGTCAACACATATTCGCATGACCCCGGTCAACACATATTCGCATGACCCCGGTCAACACATATTCGCATGATCTCGGTCAACACATATTCACATGACCTCAGCCAACAAATATTTGTATGACCTTGATCAACAAATACTGGCATGACCTAAGTCAACAAATATTGGCATGACTCCAGTCAACAAATATTGGCATGAACTCAGTCAACAATATTGGCATGCCCTCGGTCAAAAAATATTGGCATGACCTAAGTCAACAAATATTGGCATGTCCTCGGTCAAAAAATATTAGCATGACTCCAGTCAACAAATATTGGCATGAACTCAGTCAACAATATTGGCATGCCCTCGGCCAAAAAATATTGGCATGCCCTCGGTCAAAAAATATTAGCATGACTCCAGTCAACAAATATTGGCATGAACTCAGTCAACAATATTGGCATGCCCTCGGTCAAAAAATATTGGCATGACCTAAGTCAACAAATATTGGCATGTCCTCGGTCAAAAAATATTAGCATGACTCCAGTCAACAAATATTGGCATGAACTCAGTCAACAATAATGGCATGCCCTCGGCCAAAAAATATTGGCATGCCCTCGGTCAAAAAATATTAGCATGACTCCAGTCAACAAATATTGGCATGAACTCAGTCAACAATATTGGCATGTCCTCGGTCAAAAAATATTGGCATGCCCTTGGTCAAAAAATATTAGCATGACTCCAGTCAACAAATATTGGCATGAACTCAGTCAACAAATATTGGCATGAACTCAGTCAACAATATTGGCATGACCTCGGCCAACAAATTATGGGCATGACCCCGGTCAACACATATTCGCATGACCCCAGTCAACACATATTCGCATGACCCCGGTCAACACATATTCGCATGACCCCGGTCAACACATATTCATATGCCCTAGCCAACAAATATTCATATGCCCTAGTCAAAAAATATTGGCATGACCTTGATCAACAAATATTGGCATGACCTTGGCCAACAAATACAGGCATGACCTTGGCCAACAAATACAGGCATGACCTTGGCCAACAAATATTGGCATGACCTCAGCCAACAAATATTCATATGCCCTAGTCAACAAATATTGGCATGCCCTCAGTCAAAAAATATTAGCATGACCCCAGTCAACAAATATTGGCATGACCTCGGCCAACAAATAATGGCATGACCTGGGCGAACAAATATTCATATGACCGCTGCCAACAAATATTCGTATGACCTCAATTCGTTCATTCGTATGAGCCTACAAGTTATTGGCACGATCTCTTCCAAATGTATAGGCATGACCACAGTCAACAATATTGGCATGCTTACCTGATAGTACCTAACTAGAAGTAAAAACCTGCAAATATCATGCATGCTTACCTGCAGTGCTTTTCCTTGGTTTACTTCTTAACGAGAATCTATGTTGTGGGGTTGTCTTTGGATGAACAGAAGCAACAGACAAATGATAATTCTTGGCTTCATCCACGTAGTCTCTACAAGTGTGGTTCTTTTTTATCATGTCTTCTTTCTCTACGACATTCATCAGAAATTCTGGTGATAACATCGGTAGACGTATTTTAGACATCAAATCAGGTAAATGCTTTTGTCTCTTTTCCGGGATATACGAAACCCACTTAATAGATGCATTGTAAACTTCTTCTTCATTGGTTACCTTCAGATCCGACGATGTCAGTAACAATCCAAGATGGCGTGCACTAATATGCAAATACTCGTCACATTCAGTCACTTCGATGAAATTGTCATACGTATACTTGTCAGCCGCTTTTACCAGAGCCGATCTACCATGCAGCTCTGCAAAATTACGCACACCGAGCACATTAGATGGATGTAAATGATTTTTCATGAACTCACAGCACGCTCTTGCAACAGTTTCCATTTGTAATATCGAAGACGCATACAACAGTGGTTGAACGTTTTCGGTTGTCAACTTAATTTTTGATGTATACATAAACTTGACTAAGGCATGCATGGCCAGCTCATCAATGTCACGGATAGTGATGACATCCTGCTTACTTTCCGACATCTCTAGTGTCAACATTGCCCGGAAGTATGGACTAGCACTCGCTAAAATTATTCGATGACACTTAATGGATTTTTTCCCTATACGAAGGTGGATATCACAAAGCTGTTGTGCTTCAAACAGTTCACATAATACAGAGAATGAATCGCCATACATTGATTGAGCCGTAAACTCATTGGACGATAACGAATCATCATCAAATTCTTTCTCTTCGGCAGCAATCGGAGCTGCTAATCTTTCCTTTTCCAAGTTCGATTTCAACGCAAACATGTTGGCGACACGGTGTGGTGCAGTCTTTCCTGGCAATTAAAGAAAAGTGAAAAACATTAATTTGTATACACTATTTAATTTTTCATAAAAAAGAATGATTTCAGTTGTTCATACATTTTTGAATAATTTATTTAAAAAATAAAATAACTACAACAAGAAATGTTTTATGGTTTTCATTTCTGACACTCGCTAAACTGCAGCTATGTCCAAAGAAAAGTTTGTGATTGTGATGAAAGAATCTGGAACACATTCAATGTAAAGTCTATGTTATCTTTGCAACCCAATGTTCATTTATCCATGGGAAATCAAATGTGAAGTCATGTGATTTTGTCAGTTGAGTTATGATTTAAGACGGCAAAATTCAAAATTGTTTAAATTTGTAAACTGTCTTCGATTCTAATGTTGGACTACATGGGATGTAGACAGAAGACTAACAAATAAAACAATAATGGCACGCGAACTCCTGGTCATACCACACTAAATCATTTTATTTGTCTTTTGTCAAACACATGAAAAGTAAGGTATATCATGTTAATAATCAATAAATCAAAAAAAAATCAAGCCATGCATGGCACAGTCCTTGTTAGTTATCGAATTTAAGTCGGCCATTTTAAATCCGATCTGAGAAATATAATGACAGGAACCCATAATGTCTAACGTATATACCAATTTTGAACAAAATCCATCACAGCCAAAAAATGCTTGATTTTGATGATTTTTAGCACAAAAATGGCTGCTATTAGGCCATCTTGAATCAGATCGTGAAACAAATTAACGTGCATATGGATAATATCATGTATGATGTACGTATGAAGTTTGATTGTGATTGGTCCAGGCATTTCTAAGATACAGGTTCGGACGCACGGATGCACAGAGGTCAAAACATAAGTCAGTCCGAATGGGGACTAAAAAACCACTTTTGACAGACTCAGTCAGATATATAAAGTTAAATAAATGATGAATAAACAAACTCAACGACACTATAATTACAAGAGAATCGGCAACATTTTGGCATAAATAAAACATACTTAAAGCGCTGTAGTCTTTGCGCTGCGCATGTGCGAGATATATGGGTCTCATATAAACAAAGATGGTGAGTACGAACTGAGACGTTTCCAAGCTTTAATTAAGTAATTTTCATGTTATGGAAGGCATCGAAGGAGTCAACACAAATGCACGACGAATACCATGCTTTAAAACAATGGTCAAAATTGATGATCTGTAATTTTATGAAGTGTAAAATTTGAATATTTGCATATATTTTAAATAATTAATAAATTCCACTGTCAAATAAGAAATAATTTATAACTTTTTTAGATGCTTTAATACAGTAAAATCTGTATTAGAAGCCACATCCATAATAGAAGTCGCACCTATTCTTTTTGAATAATTGAAAAGCAAAAATTCATGATTTCTCATATGTGTACATGCTCTCATAAAAGCCACATCCCCTTCGTTGCATTGTACCATTTTAATAGAAGCCGCGGTTTCCAATACAGGTTTTACAGTACCAATCAACTACAATTTACTGAACGTCAAAGCGTTCACAAAGCGGTCACAAAAAAACCTCTTTACCATTCAAATAATCAAAACATTAATTCCACTATTCATCTATTTATATGCAAATTAGTTTTAATTCTGACATCAAAATGATCAATCAAATTAAATAGTACTACTCAGTATGCAGTATCAGATTGCTTCACGTTTTTTTAAGAGATTATAAATGTAGTAAATATGAAAAATACAGCATCAGCGATTTTTGTTAAATATACATTTTAAAGATTTGGCTACCTGAATGTAAAAACGATCAACATACATAGTAAGTTTCATTATCAGATAAATTTTGGTTGGTTGTCAGGTGGCAATTAATATGTCAACAATGACTGTCCAGCAAATACAAACTAGTTCCCCTATGCTTTTGAGATGATTAACACTTGAAGTGTGACAACAGACGGAGACATCCTTATTCAATAATGTCATCGCACTTTGCTCGCAAATATGAGGACACATGAATATTACTAATGGATTTGTAGAAGCAGATTATTGATAATACCAAAGCTTTATAAGAGAAGGCTACGTAAGTGGTGTGATATGTGATAAAAAACTCGAATAAATTAACGAAGAGATATGTAATCTGTGAGACACTTACAAAATCACAAGTACAACCTTGCATAATAACATATTCTATTATACATCAGTTACCATAATGCGATAAGTTACAGTGTGCCATAATTTTGTGGTATTGCACGGGGTATTTTAGTTCTACCATAATAAGAAACGTGAATTCCAAATATGGAACGATTTTGTGCATAAGCGTCATCTATTAATAAAAACAGTATGACACAAAGAAGTTCACTAAATCTGTTCTAAACGTTGTGGATTTCGTCATTCCCATGATGTATCCCTGGGAGGAAAAGATGTATAATAATAAGGTTATTATGAGGATACTGCAAAGTATGCACTCTGACAGTACGCGGCCTCATCAACCTGTGTGTCCATCGATACTCCCACTGTACTGTACTGTCTTTGTGCATACTTTGCAGTATCCTTGTAATAACCTCATAGTATATAAGACAACAATCTTGCTCACCCCACAATCAAACATTTCCAAGTGTCCACTGAATTCTGTGACGTAATTGGTTAAAATACGTTTGATTGACGTGCACATGGAACTCTCAAGATCCTCATCATATAACACTATATATAGATGTCAAAGTTGTATTCCCTTATCTTAGAAATTATCTGACAATGCCTTACCATCTCGCACCCGTTTGCCGAATGGGTGAATGTTAATTGTTGTGATTAGCAAAGATTAACCTGAATTGGGGGTACACGAATGGGTGAAATAGTAGAGCGACACTGAGCATAACATCGTGACATAGCAAACGGTACTGAGAAGACAGGAACTTACAGTATCATACAACGTGTGTCACGTGATCCGGACATTGCGACAAGA
This sequence comes from Saccoglossus kowalevskii, assembly GCF_978046115.1. NCBI lineage: Eukaryota > Metazoa > Hemichordata > Enteropneusta > Harrimaniidae > Saccoglossus > Saccoglossus kowalevskii. Next base: position 2,657,771 of record NC_140644.1, read on the forward strand.
GAGATCAGGTTTAGATCAACAACTTTAAACACAGTTCATCACCAACCGTAAGCTGTGAGCTAGCAATTCTTGCCTGGATCACAATTCACGATGTTGTCCTGTTAACTTACCTTCAGTGCGAGAGTTGCACTCTGAAGAACGCCTCTATCGACGTCAAGCGTTGTTCTTGCCCCTAAGTTTGGGGTTGTTTGTTATCGACAAGTGTGAGGACCCTCTAGCTTAGTAAATATAGACATTATAAATACACACATAAAACATCAAAAATGGAATCCATATGTCATATGTAATTACTGAGTATTATCACATGTGCTAGTTCATATATTCATGTGTTACACACATGTCACATATAATTCGTATGTTAAATGTACACATGGTGGCGGAACCCCGGACTTAGGAAAAACAGTCTAGGGAGTTCTTGCAGTGTTACATACTTCTCGACGGTTGGTGGCGCTGTATAAAAATAATTCGCATTATATTCAGATTTGACCGGGGACTGACTTGCACAACGGTGATCTAAAACAATTGTGATCCTCTTTTCAATATGTATGCAACTTGAAGTCGTAAATTATTCCAAGCATTCCATTCCCCGACTGAAGCATAGCCTATAAATATAATATTGAAGAAAATGGAACAACGTAAATTGTCCGATAAGATATTCATCTTTCCGTCGACATGAAAAATTGTCGAAAGTTGTGATTTTATTTGTTTTCTCTGAATACAGATAACAATATTTCTGTATATCTGCGAATTAAGAGTCCCCTGTGCAAAATATTCACAAACTTGTCAATAGTTTGCAAGTATAGTAATATCCTGAGTACGTATACAACGCTATAAAACATTTGTCAAACTTTGAACAATTGAGTAGTCCTTACACTTGCGTTTTTTTGTTTTTATTGTACGAGTAAGTAGACATTCGTATCACGTGATATCGATTATAGTAAAATATATTCCATAACTTTATATTACATTGTAAGAATACATTTTTGGTTTAAAATTGGCAAAACGGGTAAAAAATATATTGGCAAAGTTTGTGAATGAAAAAAAAAAAACTTTGTTATTGGAATGGGACAACTTTCGCGCTTGAAACTGCATTGATGTTGTAATGATGGTGCTACGAGACGACGTCCTTAGTCACGGAGTCCATGTGTTGTCATGACGACGTATGCAATGTAATACGCCCATTGGTTAAACAGTTAACACTTTCGATATATAAAAATTGCCATTTTTACAACCCTGGTAGACTCCCGCTTTGTTTACACGGAGGCGACTCCACTCGGCAAGGGACGCAAGACAAGACACAAGACTAAATTCAAAGGTTCGTACCACGACTACGAAAATATGTTTGATTTATTGTCTCTGACTCATAGGATATTTACACTTTCTTCACAACGCACTGTAAATGCATTATTTGTTGGTTTTTATTTCGCTGATATTTTCGTCGATTGGTGAAATTTGTAAATCGACGTGAATGTGTGGAATAACAATAGACACTCATTGTTTCTCTGGTGAGTTTGTGTAGTTAAAACGCAGTAAAACTGGTGAACACATCGTTATACTGACATTAAATGCCAGCGAAAATAAATGGTTTTACAGTGCAGTTTTGGGCATGTATTTTCCCCACTCACATCGGACTACTTTTGGCCGTAACAATGGGTCGTACCAAACACCTCCCGGGAACAAAATACGGACCTGCAAGTGGTTAAAACTCGGACTACAGTAAAGCAGTAGTCTGAGGTTACGAGGGTAGTAGGACCTATTACCTTCCATGTTAAAAGAAAGCCATACATGATTGAGAGAAATTTATTTTAGTAACTTTTAAGGGAAGCACGATATTATCCTTATACAACTTTGCATAATAATAATATCAAGGTTGAAGAGACTAAGATTTGTGGGATCGGGGTCATACTGGCTAAAGGTCGGAAGTAACATGGAACTGAAAACCACCATGAATTGACAGAACTTGACCACCCGATAACATTATGTACTTGCGTGTCTTAACAAAAAACAAATCCCAATTTTGTCTTCATTACTAGACCTGCTTTCGGTCTGTTTCGCGGTTACATGACTTTCGCGTTTACGTAATTTATATTTATTTTTCAAGAATTTTTCCTCGAAATCGCATACAAGTCTACTTCATGACATATGATTCGTACACATATAATGGCTGAGCTGCTGGCATTACCAACAACACCTCCCGGTAACAATATATTTACCAGTCTGTACCCTAAAATGTGACTAAATTGGTGCCCTGAGTCATTTAAACTTCTGTAAGATGAAAAAAAACAACAATTGTACTTCATTCAGTGTAACTTTGGATGTGGTAATTTTCACTCAAGGCTGTAATGATGATGAAACACACAAGGAACGGACCTGTGTCGGCTACGATCCCTGTGAGTTATATCTACGGATGGCACAGTGCTTCTGGCAGGACACCTCATTCTCATGCTTGTCACTCAACGTCAATTCATTCTGCTGATACTCAGACAGCCATGTGTATTACATTTTGTGAATTATTGCTAATGTAGTAGAACAAATACCACCTCGATTTAAACAAGGTCGCAATTTGGGATTTATCAATGAAAATAGTTTGGTTGCTGGTCAGGGGAAGTGTGTCAGAGTCGATCATCTGGAAAATCATAATCACTGTTTTTCGGGAAAGGGACAGTGGCAACTATCTAGTGTGTCCCTTGTAACCAGCATTCAATTAATTGTCTATGGCAGTATGTGTTAACTTTCCCATAATGTTGTTACCCCTGTCTTTTCAATCTTAACACCTATGGTTGACATTCCAATGCATTGTGTATGTTTTATGAATGAACGTAGACGTGAGAACTTTTACTCCACTGCCCACGCTTGCAATGTGGAGTTCACAGTACCCGGATGAATCGACCCGAAGCATTTATTTTATGCTCGACCTAAAGACAAATGGCGTGGGTTGCGAACTAAACCGCCAACTTTGTTCTCTGGTCGGGCTGCCAACCCCGACTACAAAATATTATAGAGGATAACATTATATAAGAACGATGCGTGTTGAACATGTGATGAGATGTATTTTTTTTTTTAATTTGAGTGAGCCACGGACAATCTGGTGACGAGTTAAAGCTTGAATACCATCGTGTTGCGCCGTTTTAGAAATATGTACATATATCCAATTTAAAAAACAAATGACTAATTGAATTCAGGAAGGTGTACCATAATTACATGGTAAAAGTATTCTCACGCTAGAGACGGATTTAAATATTATCCGCGTATTTTAATAAACTTTGACGGTTAATATAGACGATATAAATTCAAATGTGTTTTCCTACAATCATGGTAACACGTGTACGCTACGTTAAATATCATCATGACTGTTTGGCACTTCTTTTTTGGCAAGCCATAAAGTTATAACCAATCACGTTATAACGTCGAATGTCACGTGATTTGCCAGACGAGATTCGTACTTGGTTTGGGTCAACTTGAACGGTGTGCCAGTGCCAGCTACCCTTTGTGAGTCCTGATCATAGACCCCATACTGACACTTATGTTTCAAAAACAAAGGTAAATCGCTGGATTTTATATTCATTGATTTATTTCTCCAGCGAAAATAAAGTATTTTATAGTAGTCATTTAGTGTAAAAGATACTGAACCTGAGTTGGCGCTGTCGTTCAGACTAAAATGTAGTATAAGGGTGGGAATATTACCATATGAAATGATATTGTGAAATTGAGGTGGGAGAGTTGATCAGAATTAGAGTTAGTTGAGGTAACCAGGCATTTAAAAACACTTGTAATAATTTGTGATCTATTTCCAGCTTTTGGATCCAGCGATGAGGATGTATACATGTGTATTATGAGGATGCATACATGTGTATTATGAGGATGTATACATGTGTATTATGAGGATGTATACATGTGTATTATGAGGATGTATACATGTGTATTATGAGGATGTATACATGTGTATTATGAGGATGTATACATATGTATTATGAGGATGTATACATGTGTATTATGAGGATGTATACATGTGTATTATGAGGATGTATACATGTGTATTATGAGGATGTATACATGTGTATTATGAGGATGTATACATGTGTATTATGAGGATGTATACATGTGTATTATGAGGATGTATACATGTGTATTATGAGGATGCATACATGTGTATTATGAGGATGTATACATGTGTATTATGAGGATGTATACATGTGTATTATGAGGATGTATACATGTGTATTATGAGGATGTATACATGTGTATTATGAGGATGTATACATGTGTATTATGAGGATGCCAGAAAACAACTCAATACAGACAGAAAAGCTTTGTCATAAAATAGCTATATTCATTATCAGTGGGTTCATAATTTAATAAGTAAAATATAATGAACATTATTTGCACGTGTTAAGTTCTACAAAGATTTGATATTAATCTGAAATCGAGGCTAAGTGCGCCATTACAAAACACCTGTATAGCCATGGACCCTAGAGTATAGCAGATATTTACTGAACTCGGGCTCCCAACCCAAATTGAAGTTGACTGAAACAATTTTTTTGTGCCGGGTCAAAATGGAACTTGGTCAACGTATTCCACGTCACTTTTTTTTAATTGTTCAACTGTTACTCCGTCAATTGAATGGCTGCACACCTGCGTTAATTTGGTTTGTTCCTATTCATACAGGTGCGGTTGTTAGTGAACACAAGGCCAGTGCCTTTTCACTCGCTGTGCAAACTGCAAGACAGTGAAGTCAGTTATCATTGATTTGCGGCGCACGGTAAGTTGCATAACTATCGTATATTCACACTGTATACATTTCATATGCTGTGTCGAACATAATGACCACGGGGCAGGGTGTTCACATAACGCCCGGCTGATATTCACAAAGTTCCAACAAGTTCGCGCGGAATTGAGATTTCGTGATAAGTTGCTGAACATTTCTCGTGCAACTCCAAGCACGTCCATGTTTGTGTTAACCACCGTCCCGGTGGTAACTAACAACGGTGTCGAAATCCACTCATTAACCTCTAAACTGGTGTATTGCGTTATTTATCTCAACACATAATTGTTATGAGTCGTGCGAATCTCATTCCGTGTTTTCACTCATTTTCATTAGCAAGTCACGCCCGGCATTTTAAAACGATAAGGATCTCATACATTTGCTTTCACATTAGTTATTCTTACAAGGAGCATACATAAAATGCAAACAATGACACTGTCTCGTAGATTGGTAATGTATTGGTTTGTTTTTTGTGTATTTTTCAATCGACAGTCCTGGGCCATCATGTAAAATGTCGTAATACACGTATGTGTTAGGACAAAGAGCTAATGTATTTAAAAATGTATGTCTGAAGCCATCGGCATACTTCGGGTTCAACGAAGTATTCAGGTTCTCAGAGTACATGGAATGCGCATACGAGCACCAACTAACTTCGATTTCCCTTACTCGAGCAAATTACGTCAAACTCGAAATTCAATTGGCAAGAGTTCCTTAAGACCACTCGCCCATAACTCCAATCCTAACTCTGTCCCTCGGGTACCTGATTCCAGGGCTAAACCTGTATGTAACAGTTACGCCGGTGCTGATACCCGTCTTTAAGTAGATTCAAAGTCCTCCATTTTCAAACCTCTTCACCTCGGTGTGACTTGTTCAAATATTTTTTTCTTACGCAGTATTGACGAAAATTACCACGGGTCGCCACCCACGTCTGTTACAGAATTTTAATCGAATTACATGTATAGAGACTTTCACTCGCATTGTATGGACTTTATAGACACATATACAGACACTGGCATTGCTTTTCGCGCAGCTAGACCTATCGACCAATCAAATCCAGGATTTGCAGTGGATTATTTGCAAATTAAAAACAATTCCGTCGTAAAAAAATGTTTTCAAAATTATTCTCAAGATATGAAGATTCATTTTAAAATGTTAATTAGTTTATATACACAATTTGATATGCACTTGCAAGTTCCAATCGTCATTGTAACAGAATAAATGAACGTAAAACAGATAATTACTAAATTAGTATGCACAGAATAATCGAGCCTTGTGTGGTCAAGGTCATGTCATGTTAAGTACATGGGGCTGACAAAATTAGTGATAATAATGTTATTAGATTTTGTTCACTTGAACTTGATTTTTATTCAATTTTTCCCCAATTAACATCACGGATTTGTACCAAAATATGATCGGGCCCGTTGTCGACAGATGGACGGACTAGGAATAGATCATTGGTCGACAATACTTTTCGTCTGTGCCTTGCATTCATGTATGCAAAAAAAAAAGATTTTTTTTTGATTGGCTGAATATTGATATTGTTATAATGGTCCATTCGCTTTGTGAAATAATGTACTTTGTTAGGCGCCGCGTGTTATACGAGTCAGTATCACCGGAGAGCAAGTTTCATGTACACAAAACAATCTGCACTGAACACAAATGTTGCCCTAGTTTGTGGTGGTCCCCCCGTAAATGACAAGTAAACCATTGTCATCTTGGAACAAGCAAATGTTATTATTCTTGTTAACAGCGTTGATACACACACACTACTGACGATAGGAATAGAGAATGGTTTAGCTTATATTCAATGATTTAAATCAGGTTCAAAATGCAGTCAAAATAAAAAAAAAAGTACCAAAACGAGATTGCTTGAAGTCGATGATAAAATAAATACATCGGTCGTTTCTATGGAATTATATTTGAATGAAAAAATGGATTAAACAGCAGTAATATAATAGCATACAGATTTGAATACATGGTGATGTTCATTTTGATTGTTCTATGAACTAAAAATAGGATTACATTGACCTTTGCCCTTGGTGCAAACAATTGAGGCCACCAATGTTTTCTTGTCTGCAATGTCTTCTCCTGTCTTGGGAAAAGTTTAACTGTTTAAGTTAGCTCATAAAATATTCATTGTCCAATCGCCCATGAAGTGCGCATAACTCACGGTAGTTTGACCTTCGAGTCCCTTCTTGTAAAACGAGGTCGCATTGCTATGTCTGCCACGTCCTATTACTAGGTGCATCTCCCAATGGAAAATAGCCTTGCTGATTAATTACTGTAACTTTTTCGAAATTACAATTTGACTTGAGATGTTGTTAGAAACCAGTTATATGAAGATTTATTTAAAACAGTGGTTGTCAGTGTGTTTCGTTTTGAACAATGCACTAATAACAAAGGCCGCTGAAAGGCATTCTTTTCATCTTTATAAATATTTGTCGGTGACAGCTGAATCCTAGCAACCAATCAATTACAGCACTTTTAACATCAGTGTCCGCATTGCAACCTTGACTGAGATCATGGAAGGTACCTTCCATGCTGAGATGAAATCTAATAAGTTCAAGAAAAATGCACAAAACGTGTAAATATCAATGTTGTACTCAGTGACTTGGCTGAGAAGGTATTAAATACAACACAAACTCGCAGACAAACATCAAACTCTTACTCTTTCGAAGGTTTGAAATTTACGACCTTTACAAACGTGCATTGTATGTTTTAATCATAGGTTCAGTTACCTCAGACGAAAAAATCCCTTGGTGCCACAGTGGTAACATTTCTTTGGTTGTATACGTAATCTACGTTGGTTAGATACGATATACATAACTGTCTTGGCTGTAATACGGATCCTGCTCCTGCTGCTGCTGTAGCACAAATTGCAATGACACTTAATTTGAAACGTCCCGTCAGCGAATATAGAACTTTCGTCTCAAGTTGAAGAACAAATGCAAGTTTTATACGCTCGTCGATTGCTCTGACCTTTGACATCGCGAAATGCAAAAGATTGGCGATGTGAACAGAAGGTCTCATGCCACTAATTAACCAATGCCTTGCAAGAACCAATGACATTTTTTAAATATTTTTTTTCTCAGGTGCTCTCTGTTTGTGGGCGAAATCACCTGGGTCAAAGGTGAGACCAACATGCGGTCTTTTGTTTACTACTTAGCGGCTGTGTACCTGTGGGTTTATTCTGTGTGTATTTGGATGTTCTAATCTTGGTGTTTTTTTCAGTGATTTCTCTAGGTGCAATCCAAATACAGTAGGTGTGTCTTGTTTACCTGAGATTTGTAAGAGTTTGAGCCGGCCAACATGTTAGTTTTTTTCATATGGTTGATTACTGGCATGTTGATTTCCAATTTTTGAGCCATGTTTTCAACTTTCTTAATCATTTTCATATAGCAATCTCGTCATATGTTACCATTGTCGTCTATGGAAATGTAATTAGTGGTATGAGCCCTGAAAAGCAAGGCACGAAAGTTTTAACTGACAGGTCAATCTTGTGAATATCTCATCGTAAAATTATTCTCAATCTTACGGATAAAATCAAAGACAATTTGTCTGATCAAAGCAGGCAATGGTGGCATAATTCCAGTGGTTGTAGAGCCGCGCTTTAAACCTGGGATAACGAGACAGAGTTCTACTATGATCACATGGCCAATTTCTCTGGGTTTGTACCCGTTAATAATACGTACGAGTTGAAATTTTATTTTAGCAAATCTGTTTTGTTGTCTAAGCTTCTTGCCACCCATTTTGATGCACATCTTTCTCCCAATTGTATTTAATTATTAAAATATTAGTTTTTGTCATGTTCACATTTGAGGACCATTTTGATAAAAAACGCTAAAAATAGATAATTTTGGAATCGCTGGTGCATGCAAAATTTGAAGGTTTCGACAACTCCGTAAGTTAATGTTATGTTAATTATACAAGCCATCCTGGTTGCAATCTAGAAATCAACCACAGTGATTTTGGTTGGTTACCCGAGTAACAAGATGTTGTATAATGCCATTTTCTACTGACTAATGTAAGAAAAGTTGCATTTTTACAATGACGTAACATCCCACAAATTGCAACTTTCGGTATGAAATTATTTTCTTGAAAACATGATTCATATGTTCTGAAGTAGCACTGGTCAATACATTGCTACATTTATGTATTTGCGATGTAATATTAGAAAGAAACCATTTGTTTTTATTAGTCGCTACATTGTTTCTTTGTTTTGTTAACGAAACACGAATGAAACTCGTACTAAATATACCAGGTTTGTGCCACTGATTCACAGGACATTCAGCGTTGTTAACGTGTCTGGGTTTTGAAATACAAATACAATGGTGTGGTAATTAGTAGCAGTGGCGGATCCAGCAAAATGTATCCAAGCTTCGCTTAAGATATACGAAGCGCAAATCGCAGAGAAGCTATGCGTAATCTAGATGATAAGAATCGTCATGCGTCCCCCCCCCGCTGCCCTCCTCTGGATCCGCCACTGACAAGTAGTGAATTACGGGGCTGGAAACACTTCTTTGTGGATGCTATACAGACGAAACACGTTGACATGGTCTCAGTGCATCCCGTAAACTTCAGCAATGCTGCATTGTTTCCTTGGAAATCGTCACAGAATTAGTCAAGGTCTGCCATTTAGTCCACCATGTGAAGCGTATGAAAACAAATGGTGACCTAGTACTAGTATGGTCAAATATGTTCCGTTATATCCAGGTTTTCAAACAATATATAGTAAAAAGGTTTTTTAACGCGTTAACAGAATTCAACTTAGAATGTCGCAAATATCTACCAAATCGAAAATATGTTGTCAGTAAGTTGTCTAATTGAAATATAATCCAATCTTCAAAAAAATCATTCATTTATTGAAAAACACGGATAAAAATATTTTTCAAATGTGTGGGAGAATTTCTACACAATGCTTTCTTCATTAGAAATGTTTGTTAACGTTTTGCACATTTTCTCGGTACAGTTGAACAGCAGTATGAGTTCTAGCAGCCCAAATATCAACTCTACAGATGCAGTCACGGTACCCAGAGAGCTAAACTCATCAGTCCGCGGATTACTCAAGAAGGTCAATCTACAGTCGTACGAGCAGACATTGGTAAACAATGGTTTCGAATCGACGGAAACTTTAAAATACGCTTCTAAAGACGATTTGGTACAATGTGGGGTTTTACGCGGACATGCTGGTTTAGTGCTGAATGAAGTCGACCCTCAAAGATATAGGTGAGCAAACGACCTCCAAAACGGAACGACACGTGTGTTAAATGTCCCTCAGTAATCGTGTTTGTTTACAATATTAATATGCATGTGACATCAGATTAATTTGTTCTTGATTTTATTAATAAGGTACACTTCGGAGACGCAAAATGGAGGCAAGCAGGTGAGACTAGTATTATTTAAGCAATAACCCCCGCCGAAGTTGGGTATACCACTTGATATTGCACAATTCACGACATATATGCACTCGCCTGCGGCTCGTGCATATACATATGTCGTGAATTGTGCAATATCTCGTGGTATACCCGCCTTCGGCGGGGGTTATTGCTATTATATTATACCAGTATATTGACAATTCGATAAAACTTGTAAAAAGAGTTTACTTTCATCTACTAAAAGATCATGATTATGGCCCTTGAACATGATTATTTATAAGAATAGTATGTAGTTGTATGCTGAATGCATAAAAAAAAATTACATGCGCAACACAGTTCAAATTGAATACAAACTAATTTTTATTCCACATGAAAAAAAAAACATATCCACGTTGAATAGAGCAGCGTAAACACACAAATTAGCATAACAAAGGATGACCTTTCTGACCTTTTACTGACGCACAACGCGATTTGAAATACAGGGTCGTGTACAGTTTGGATCATTTAAACAACGGATTTTCAACGTTTTCATTCCGGTTTTTGTACAATTTGGACTGTAATTTGCCCATTGAAAGTACAGTTGTGAAATAAACCGGTTTTGTGACTCATCATACTACTTGTAACTGTGGATATTTGACGTTCAGCGGTACGCGGCGGGACGCGGTGTATCACGGGCACAGCGACCTCAGTTCCAACATCTGACCTGGATACCTTTGGTATAACCAAAGTTTTGTGACAGTATGACTGACAAGTTTTGTCGTTGTTCTGGGGTAAGTTTGATGGTGTAAGATCGGATTTTAGCATCGTTTTTGTGACACGTACATGATATGCCTTGTCTCAACTCCGGCCGAAAGACTTTGCACGCCGTCGCTCTAATACAGTGGTTGGTGTACATTCGGCACAAATCTGTAGCTTTCGAAATTACCTTCATCATCTCCTGTAATTTATTTACCCATAGTGAAGAATTACAATACCATATATCGTCGTCGAATCCTGCGTTGTCCCGTGTTTTTTGAAACAGATAGCAATTACCCGGGTGCACTGCAATTTTGTCATCTGCCGCTACCGGACACCGGTTGTTATTGGTGGCATACATTTTTGCCTGTGACTCATAGTTTTTCGCATTTTTATGTCATTAAATCCCTCAATTATATCATGTTTTCTTTGTTGGAAGTTCGCAATCCATCTCAAAGTAACAACACTGAGAACATAGCGTTCTGGCGTTCGTGTAGGCACCTCACGGTGTTAAGGGACGGTGGTTTAGGTTTGTGTGGCGAACGACCGACGCTCACAACTTGGATCCCACCATTAACAAAAAGCAATATTATAGTTATATAACTTTTCAGATGTTTTTAATTCAGTATTTTTTTTAATATTCTTCTAAAATTCAACCACTATATTTCCCTAAAAATCAAATAATACCGGTTTTATGTATTTCCGTATTAAACCTGTAGTCAATTCATGTTCCAGGGCCACTTGGTTTAGCCGTGCATTATCAGCCAATATACCATGGATTGCATATGCAAATTTTGTGTTTAGACCAATCAAATCAATGGATTAACACCATCAATATACTGGTATAATATAATATTAAATACACCATGGTTATTACTTCAAATTAGTCATCATATAACACTGTAAATAACTACTGGCTCTTTAAAGATACAAGTGCTCTGAATCGAAACGTGCAACATGGTAGTTGTTGATTACGTTTTTACAAGCTAAAACAATGCATGTATTATGTATTACTGTTCTAGTGAATGTCATGTAATACTTGCTTAGGGTGGTGCGCATTTCAACAATGCTCATTGTTCAGTTAAAAAATATTTTACTTCCTGCCTGTAAACGGAACAAAATTTCAGACAAATTGGAAGACGAGATTATACCTTAGAGAATTATTTCATGTTGAGATAGTGTGGAGTTGATTTAGTTTTGTCTTTTTGTTTTGTTTTGTTTTGTTTTGTTTTGTCCTGCCCTATTTATGTCGGAATTACCCAATAATAATACCAATAGTGTAGTTGTTTAACGGTGTCTGTAAAAGGGCATAGTTATGGAATAATTTAAATAAATATCTCAACTGTTATTTCTTCACAGGACAAAAAAGACGACATTGCACCTCACGAGTTCGAGGGTGACGAGAATGAAGAACGTGGTAACTGGTCAAAACAACTAGATTTCATATTATCGTGTATTGGCTTTGCAGTAGGGCTTGGTAACGTGTGGAGATTTCCGTATCTGTGCTATTCCAATGGAGGAGGTTGGTGAAAATATTCTGATTTACGTGACACGCATTATAATCTATAATATCAATGTACTACATAGAATAGATACTACTTTGCCAGTGAAGTTGTAATAAGAATTTTCAGTACATTAAATGAGTCGTATTTTCATTTGATGTGCAGATAACAATAGCATACCAAGATTGCCTGTGTTGCGACAACGAAATTCATGTGTGTATTCTATTAACAATTATACTCGCTTACAGGTGCCTTCTTGATCCCGTATACAATAATGTTGTTTCTGGCTGGCATACCGCTGTTTTTCATGGAATTGGCGTTTGGTCAGTTTGCAAGTCAAGGTCCCTTCACAATTTGGACCATATGCCCGTTATTCAAAGGTGAGCATGCGCAGATGACCAGGCAATAGCACATTAATTACTGTAGAATGCTTTATTTTCGCTGAAAGAATGATTCAGTGAAAATAAATTACATACAAAACACCCAAACTATTCAGTCTATTCAGCGAAAATTAATTCCAGCTAAAATAAAGTATTTTACAGTAGTACATGGTCGGTTGTATCAGTGACCTATATTCGTTTACCTGTTATGTACAGTCACTAGTCATTAAATCACCATTAAACCACGACGCCATTGAACGAATGCACGAGAGTTGCAATTATTTGTATCGATCAAACTCATTTCTGACAATTCTCCCTATTCTATTGAGGATTACAGCTCTGTTTTATTTTATCCATAGGCGTTGGGTATGCCATGGTAACAATATCTTTTCTGGTCACCATCTACTATAACGTAATCATTGGCTACGCAATATACTACATATTTGCGTCATTTGCTGACGTACTGCCGTGGGTAGGATGTGACCATGAGTGGAACACCGATAGCTGTGGATACCCACCTCAACCAAACGGAACCGTCATAAATGGCACTTGGATAAGTCAAGAGATGGTGGAAGATATGAACATAACTGTGAATGTGTCACTGAGAATCTCACCAGCACAGGAATATTGGAAGTAAGGGGTCATATCGTTTTGTTAAGATACCCAGAATGGGTTTTCTAGGATATAGGGATCAACTGTGTTTAGAACTAATTAACAGCATATCTTGCGGTGACCATTAATTCATTATTAATTACTGTTGTGTAAAGTTTGACGAATCCAAATCTATGGACGATAGTTTACAATCCTGTGTTCATTTCACCAAATCATATACTACGGGATTTTTTATGTTTAACTGTATTAACTCACAATTCTAAGGCAGGTTTTTAACCTCACCATATGATGCCCATTCATTGATCTCAAACTGTCTTGTTTCATAGCAACGAAGTCCTTCGCATCAGTGATGGTATCGATGATATGGGGAAAATGCGGTGGCAGTTGACACTGTGCCTGGTGCTGGCGTGGGTAGTCGTATTCTTGTGTCTCATAAGAGGCATCAAGTCGTCGGGAAAAGTAAGTTTTATGTCCATTGAATCTTTGAGTAAATCTGAATCGTATATTCCTAGTGAAGTAAATAACATAGTGCCTGACCTCCCTTTCATTTGACTGTTTTCTACAGGTAGTTTACGTGACAGCGACTTTCCCGTATGTGGTGTTGTTAATTCTTTTGATTCGTGGCCTAACTCTCCCAGGTGCCTCCAAGGGTATTGACTTCTATATGACGCCCCAGTGGGAACTGTTGATGAAACCAAAGATATGGAAGGACGCCGCATCACAGATTTTCTACTCTCTAGGTCCAGCGTGGGGAGGTTTGCTGACAATGGCCAGTTACAATAAATTCCACAATAACTGTTACAGGTAAAACTACGACAAAAATGCAACAAAGTGACACTTAATGATTTACTGTGATGTTTGAGAATAACAATTAATCAATTAATGTTCATTTCAGGGATTCCATAATAGTGTCCTTAGTGAACTGTGGCACCAGTGTCTTTGCGGGATTTGTTGTATTTTCTATTATTGGATTTATTAGTCATGAAATTGGAGTACCTGTCGAGGACGTTGTTGACCAAGGTATGCACTTTACCATCGTATTCCGCATTTACAGGACATTTCAACTTAATACAAGGGTGGTGACACGCAACGCCCCGACACTCAAAACGCGGTGACTTCAATTGACATTCTATATAATTGTTCCTTTTTAATTTAATAATAAATAATAATAAGTATGCACTTATATAGCGCCATATATCCAAAATAAATGTTCATAGGCGCTTTACAAGACAAAAAATAAATAAAAATATTAAATCATGAATAAAACATTAATAGCAACAACAAAGAAAAACTACTGAGTTTCAAAAGTCTGTTTAAAAAGATGAGTTTTAAGTTTCTTCTTAAAAATGTCAATATTGTCAGATAGTTTGATATGTAGAGGTAGTTCATTCCATAAGGCAGGTGCAGCATGGCAGATGGCGCGTTGACCGTAAGATTTAGTATTAATTTTCGGAACGTTCAGGAGAAGATTATTAGTGGAGCGTAGACTGCGGATAGGTTTGTAAGATGCAAACAGTTCACAAATGTATGATGGTAGGGTGTTGTGAATTGCACGAAAGGCGATTAACATGATCTTGAAATTAATGCGTTGTTGAACAGGAAGCCAGTGTAAGTTGTAAAGAACAATTTCATAATTGTCAGATTATTAATTTTTCTTATTGAATTAAATTGTGTATTTATTCGTAGGACCCGGTTTGGTGTTTATTGTGTATCCAGAGGCTTTGGCTCGTATGCCGGGGTCACAAGTGTGGTCTATTTTATTCTTCCTTATGCTTTTCACTCTCGGTTTGGACTCGCAGGTGAGTTTTACTTCGATTAAAAGTAGTTCAAGTACACGAAGTGCTACACGCACTATGATTGGTATGTCATGTGTGCAGTAAATCCTCTACATGTCCACAACCCATAGTACAAAATGTCGCTATATCAACGTCAGTTTACATTGATTACTCTTGTAAACGTGTATATAAATGTACACAATTCCGGGCTTCACAAACTAACAAAACATAAAAATAAATATATTTAAAGTATAATGCTGTAATTCTGGAACATTACAATTTTTTGCATTTATTTAGTTTGCTATGGTGGAAACCGTTGTGAGTTCATTTATGGACGAGTACCCAAGACTACGTCAGAAGAAAGCCTGGGTCGTCGGTGGGGTTTGCACAGCATCATGTTTGCTTGGACTTCCAATGGTGACACAGGTACGTATCATAGTCCTTTCATACCGTCGAACTCGTTAGATTTGTCGATTCGTTCAAAATCAGATATAGTTGTAAGGCCTAGTGGTGTCATGTAATGAAGGTTCCACGATTGGACACATAATTACATAGTTATGCTTGAGTGTCCATGGTGTTATATAATGCAATTAAGTTGGAAGAAGTTCGATTGACGCGCGCGTGAAATTTGCGCGGAAATTGCATCTTCGTCGCATATCGCCCAACATGTATTGTTATACTCGTCGATATTATGCTTATCTCTTCATCTGCTCTTGACGCAACCAATATATTCTTAGTGATTTATCGGTCCATTTTGTACAATGAATATTATTAACTAGATAAAGTAGGTTGTGGGAAAACTTTCATGAAATTGTTTCAATTTAATTTGGGGCGATCATTTACCGTTGCTCGGCTGGGTCGTTATAAGAATAAATTCTTTGTATCTGTTGAGATTGTCGCTCTCATACCATCTAGTTGCATATATAATCAATCTGCCTATTGACAAAATACAAAGCACTTCAACATGTTCTAGTTATTTGAAATATCTTTATTCGGCCAAGGATCAGAGTGTTTCATTGCGACGCGCCAAATATATACTTTACTGCGCCGACGTTTATACTATTTTATTATTGACCTCTAAGTTTTGACATCACAATTATTTAGTGGTTCACTTGTACCATCAAGTTCAATTTCGAACCATATGAATGGTTCAAGTACATAATGTATTAATAAAATCAATTCGCAGAATTGACTTTGCATGTATACATCAGTGACAATTCAGCCTGATACAACCATGGAAGGTACTAACGTAGTACCTTCCATGATACAACACACGTTATATACACGTGCTGACAGTACACATAAAATTGTAAACTCAGCATTTCAAAGGCACTTGTTTTCTATTTAGGGTGGCATATATTTACTGCAAGTAGTTGACGTGTACAGCGCAGGAATATCCCTCATGTTAGTGGCTGTTACAGAGTGTCTGGTTATTGCAGGCATTTATGGTAAGGATATATTTGAACTTGTATCTTGCGAACGAGGATGAGGCTGAATGTACCTTTTAAGAGGGGAGGCAAGGGGGTAGCTGGTACGGTTTTACGGGAAATAAAAAGGGCTTTTCACAATTTACGAAGAAGAAAAAAAGACGTTTTTACAGTTTACAGTGTTAACAAATGGAACATTGAATGGTCCGAAGAGCTCTCCGACTCAAATTCTCCACCATTGCTGCGCCGTGTGAAGAGACGCATGCGCATATTACCCTCGTAATGCTCTTCATTCGGTTAGAGGGCCTTTTACGTCTTGACATTCAATTTTGTAGTGAATTGTGTCATCTAGTCGTTTTACAGTTTCTAAAATGTAATTTCCCTGGATTATTCTTTACGATTTTTTATTTGGATGTGAATTTGTGTACGTACGAGAAAATGTCACATTTTTACAGTGTACGAAAAAAATATTTGATTGATTACGTTGTACGTCTAGCCTGTGATTACGGAATTTATTTTTTTCTATTTACGTTGTACGAACAAAAAAATATTACAATTACGTTGAACGAAAATAACCCTTGCCCCCATCTTTTAATGACGTAGCTGGGTGATCACTGTTAACAACTGTGTTCGGTTACATAACAGTTCATAATTTAGAATATCCTAACAGTATATTCCCCAGAAACATTCCTTTTCATTGACGGCTGATCAAAACAATATTAACGACGCTGCTGAAAACTGCCTCCCTCGTACTAGTGTACGTCACATAAATGCCTTGTCGCCGAATAATCTGTTCAACGCAAGAGTGTTCCGTGCCTGTTGCGTGGTCGTGGTCACATGACTGGCATTACTATACAGAATCGCCCTCCAAGCATAATTCGTTACATAGAACACCAAAATAATTATTCTGTATTTTTGGTATATAACAATTCTCATGTCTTATAATTAGTAATAACATGCATTCAGTATAATCCAATACATATTATTTGTTCTCCAGGTGTCAATAATTTCTGGGACGATATTCAAATGATGCTTGGCTATAAACCTGTGTTATGGCTATGGTTCACAGTGTGCTGGTGTGGAATTACTCCTCTTATCATACTGGTAATTTGAGGTTTACTATTATTAAAACATTATTGTGTTTCAACTGATTATATTCAACTCATTACTAAATATACCGCCTTCACTTTATTGTGTATGTTGATGAGAGGTTCAACTTATCCTAACAAAACGCTGATTGACCCAATTGATTTACTTTGCTCAATGTGAAAATTGGGATTAACATTCTCAATGTTAAACTACTGCTAGCGTTTATCAAATAGATCTTTAATCCTAGAGGGGGGACTCAGGGCTAAAATGTTAGAATACATTTGATACTGGCCAGTAAAACACAAAAATAATTTCCCGAATAGTCAACAGTATTTAATCAGTTAATGAAATTCCTTCAGTGCATATGTGCGAACACGAACACATTTACTGTGGTGTTTTGGTGGCACACCTTTATATTTCGTTTCACTTGAAGTCTTCACAATGATTTGCTATGTTTAACAATGCTTGAGATATATGCTTGTGTCATGCATTACGTTTCCACTCCATTGAAGCGTTGTAACCTACGTTAATACACAGTGACTCGTAACTTTCTGGTACTCTGCAAATTCTGTCAGTAGCTTAACCATAGAACATATCTCATTAACCTAGTAGAAACTTTTAGTAAGTTGACATTTCATTATATCATTGCAAATTATGTTATCTTTTAAATTTCTTGAAATACTTAATGTATTATTTTCAATTAATATTATTTAAACCTTATTAACCTGCTACAACCTACGAGTCACTAGTGTCCCTTTGTATTTAGAACAATCACTGTCAGTTCTACAGTACTTCACAAAGCTTACTAAAGAAGTCTGAGGTGGACGAATTGTGTATTGTCTCGCTTATACCATGTGTGTGAAGCAATGTCAAATGTGCCCTTCAACGCTTTTGTTAGTACAGTAAAGAAAATTTATAAATCATCCTTTTGTAGTATTTCGCCGTATTTACGTAGCATTTTCGCAAGCGAATCCCTTAGAGTGGGATTGTTGGCACAAGAACTTGATCAACGTCGTGGTTTGACACTACCATGGCTACCTGTTTCATAAGTTTGAGAGAAACTGTACTTTCGCGTCACAACTTGAAACCTTGAAATGTTTGACCATTGACTAAACTAAAAATTACAAGTATTGGGGTCTATTCTATAATTACACACGCACCAGCCATAACTCTTTTTACCTCCATGCACCAGCTAACTGTTAGTGTTAAGTATGTGTGTGAATATATAAACAGATGAATAGTGCAATTAGTCACTTCATGCAAAAAAACACTTTCAGAGTCACTTTGCACCATAAGGTCACCAATCTCTGCATTGACGGGTGGAGTTGGATCAAGAGATAAGTTTTCTCTCGATGTGCTGAATCCGTCCCGACCTTTTCAGATGCACATTCTGTCAATCTGTATTTCGAGATCTTTAACGTGAATAAACAAATAAAATAGCACGAAACTAAACTATTTTGCAGTTTCTTGCCATCGCCCCCCCCCCCACAGAGTTTCTCGGCTAGAATATTCAATATGCAGCTATTAATCATGACTTAATTGTACAACTTTATTCTGTTTCTTACTTGACAGGGCATCATTATATTTGGTTTGGTGTTGTACGCGCCAGTCTCCTACGGTTCGTACGTCTATCCAGCATGGGCAGAGATTATAGGATGGTTGATGGCGTGTGCCTCCTTGGTTATGATACCGCTATTTATGTTCATCCAATACTGCTTTTATGCGGAAGGAGATGGTTTCATAGAGGTACGTTATTTTGTGTATGCCAGGCGAAAGATTGATGTCACCGAGAAATGATTAATATTTTTTTCATATTTCGCATTCTTGTATCTCAAAAAAACGATGTGATCATTTTTTCTTTTCTGTATTCTGATATGAACTCGTAATAATGAAAGCATGACATATAAGCTTCAATTCGGCTCAAACCTCGTTAATAAGGATTGGGTTCTTCTTATTTGTTTGTTTCAAAAAGTGAGTTTTTGAGGAATGTTGTCTCCCGGTCCGTGATGTATATAATTAATACAAGTGACACTTCCGGGTGTGCTGTTGATGCATTTGTGTGATGGTCTAGATTACTGTAGGAATGTGTTGGTGTGACTCTGTAATTAGCCGTGATGTTGTACAAGTCTAAAACTAGAGGCTTGTCAACTCGGGACGAATCCCATGAGAACGAGCGCAAGGTTGCTGAAGGGAGTTCGCGGCGAGTCGGTGAACCCCTGTTTCTGAAACACAGTGGTTCTATAGTGTATTCTGTCATCGGGGATTGATTGAAACGGAACTAAACGTTATCGTGCCTTCTATGGTATGCGTTTCATTGTATTCTGTGCAACTGTACTGGACAAAGACGTGAACTCAATTTGAAGAACTACCAAATGTGTACTGAGATGCGATGACCCTCAACTGCGGCAATAAAAACAGAAAACCTCACGAATGGTAACAGCGATTTCCAATCGTCAAATTGAACACAATTCATTACATGTGGTTGTCGTACACAAAAATGGCTGTGATGTTCATTCTTGAAAGTGACGTTGAAAACTGGATAAGGTTAGGTACATGATCGTGCGAGTTTCAGCATGCCACATGGTGAAATAAACTAGACACGTGATAGTCTAATAGACAAGCTGTATTAATTTCACCCATACTCTTTTTTGCAGAAAATGAAATACTTATTGAGGCCAACACCACAGTGGGGACCAGCACTTGAAAAGCATCGTACGGGGAAATACGCTTTGCCACCTTACACTGTACTCGATGACAGTGATGGCAAAAATGGTCCCATGACAGCCACGACAGGGTTCTAGCTGCTATGTTAGTGATATGATACAACGTTCCTAAAAATACCGAATCCTTCATCAGTTCGTACTAATTGTGATATATTTACAATGTAAATGAAAAATAACTCACTTTCTATGAGTTGTGGGATTATTTCATATACTCTAAATTGTATTTTTTATTTTTATTCAACATACTATTTTGGTAGCTCGTGAGGTAATAATTGGGTCTGAATGATATTCAGAATCGTATATGCAGTAGGTCGCCCACCACACCCGTGTATGAGAAATCCATGCCTCTTGCTATGTGAATATTGATGCGATTCGAAATGGAAATGTAATGTACTTTATATATTGTTTATTTTTTTATAATTTTAGTGGGAATTAATCACTGGCCAGTCTATGTAAAAGTCGATTTCAAAATAAAATATAGCTGCATAGCAGCAATGACGGGTTTCGAGCCTGCGTGGCTCATGGCAAATTGCACTTGCTTGATTGATTGCTTGCATGCATATAGTATCTCAACAGAGATACTATATGCTAAATTGCTTGTCAAACAAGCGGGTAGTCTTTAAGAAGATAATTTTTTGAGTTTTTTTGCATTGTTGTGATAAATTCAAGATGGCCGCCAAAACCACTTGAATCATGGGAAATATTTTCATGAACACATAATCATATTGAACGGATGTTGTATGCCAACTTTGGTTTAAATCTGGCAAATTGTTCATGAGTTATAGCGTAACATCACTTTTTCCTAAATCCAATATGGCTGCCAAAGGAAGCCATTTTTCACAAATCTGCTTCAGAAACTTTGTAGAGCTATCAACATGGGTGCCACATTCTAAATTGCTTGTCAAACAATCACGCAGTTTTTAAGAAGATAATTTTTTGAGGTTTTTTGCTTTATTTTAATAAATTCAAGACGGCCGCCAAAACCACTTGAATCGTGGAAAATATTTTCATGAACACATAATCATATTGAACGGATGTTGTATGCCAACTTTGGTTTAAATCTGGCAAATTGTTCATGAGTTATAGCGTAACATCACTTTTTACTAAATCCAAGATGGCTGCCAAAGAAGGCCATTTTTCAAAAATTTGCTTCAGTAACTTTGTAGAACTATCAAGAGATACTATGTGCTAAATTGATTGTCAAACAAGCAAGCAGTTTTTAAGAAGATAATTTTTGAGGTTTTTGCATTTTTTTGATAAATTCAAGATGGCCGCCAAAACCACTTGAATCGTGGAAAATATTTTTATAAACCCATAATCATCTTATTGAAGGGATGTTGTATGCCAACTTTGGTGTCAATCTGACAAATTGTTCATGAGTTATAGCGTACTTTCACTTTTTACTAAATCCAAGATGGCTACCAAAGGAAGCCATTTTTCAAAAATCTGCTTCAGTAAATTTATAGAGCTATGGCCATAGGTGCTGCAAAGCAAATTTCTAATCACATGAATGAGCCATTTTTAAGAAGATTTTTAAAGTTTTTTGTCAATTTTCAGAAAATCCAATATGGCGGCCAAGGTCACATGACCGCTAAAGATTTTATTGCTGATATTTGCTAGACATGAGCCAATGATGCCACACAAAAAACCGGAAGTTCCAAGACCCTCAGAAAGTGGAGCAATTGAGCACTTCCGGTTTGTGTTCTACCTAAGATGGCGGCCAGGTCATGTGACCTACATAGCTGGTTTTTGGGTATGCACCACAACTCATGGCCCTTTATCAGCATGCAAAATAGCAAATCAATCGCAGCATTATTTTTCAAGTTACAGTGGTTACAAAAAACGGCGGAAAAATAATAAGCAAAGCAATTACAATAGGGTTTCGCCCCATAGGGCTCGAATCCCTAAATAGTTTACTCATTCGATATTGCACGTTTTCATGTATTCATAATTTTTTTGGAACTCTTTACCACAATGTAGTGTATTTGTAATGTAAAGTTAGTTTTAAAGATTCATTTGTCGCCTACCATCCACGTCGATGAGAAAACCGTGCTCCTTATGTGAATATTTGTTGACTCCAATTTATGACATGGAATTTACTTTTATATGTATATATATTGTTTTTTTTTAACATTTTCTAAGGGAATTAATAATTGGTCAATATATGTAATCGTCGCTTTTAAAATAAAACGTTTTACTACTTGATATTGCACGTTGTCTTTGAATGTCATCATTTGTAACTTTTAACCAGATAGCTCGAAAAATGCAAGAACAAATAATTTGCATTTTTTATGTCGCTCTCAGGCTTCATTCGGAAGATTCAACTGTTCATCAGTTTATGTAGTCCACCGTCTTGATTCTTCGCCAAAGAGTTGTGGGTAAAGTATAACGTATCTGCTGTTGTGAGAAAATGATTTCATCCACAACTTCAAAAGTAGACCCTCAAATTGGCCGAAAGTTTAGAACATAGTTGCATACGTCGGTGCCAAACTTGATGGCAACAGAAATGAAAATATTCATTTTTGTGTTTTTCTACCAAAGGATAAATTTTTCACAAGTGGATACTTTACCCGCAATCCTTTGCCGGAGAATCAAGATGGCGGATTTTGAAGAAAAATGTAATATATTTGACGAGCATAATAAAACGAGCGCTAAATGTAACGCGTATGCACCTGTTTTGGGTTTTGTGCATTCATTGATTCATTGCGCAGATTTCACTTTGTTAAAAACTTGCCAGTCCAAAAATTAATAGAAAGTAGTATTGAAATTCAATTTGTTCATTCTTTTGAAAGACAATATCAAACAAGGTTTACAATGCACAAACCCAAAATAGATACACATATGTTGTCAAATTATATGACGTTAAAAATTTGCATATTAGTCTTGCTGCCCCCTAATTTGCATAGCTGGTACCAAAAGTTTGTGTATTCTGAACACCATTAGTTCCATAAGGAAATGTGAAAGGTAAATATATCGATCAAGCACTGCCAGTGTAAATATTTATTGACAGTGTAGGTTTTTGCCTGATTTGAGAGGGAATTAATGTTTTCCGTTAAACATATATTTACAGTGCCCGATTGCTGATGCAATTATTAAATCACTTGTTTTTTGCTAAAATATTTGACTGCGCGTAAAGTTTGCAGGTTTTATCACTTTGTCAACAGAGGGCGTTCTGCAGTGGCGAAATGAGTGAATAAAAGATCGGCTCGGTTAGGCCCAATTATCAAATGACTCTTAGCCAATAAACTTGCACGTTTACTCGACAAACCAAACACGTCCATCAAAGTTTAACAGAATACAGGCACCTTTTGGTTACATTTTGATTTGTCAATAACTGTTGAATATATATGTACTGCGTGCAGGCATGAATCCAGAATTACTGGGGAACCAGAATTGTAATTGCATATTACAGAGTATGACAAGGCAGGAGAGTGCGCAAATCTTTTTTTGCTGGGCATGCAATCGCTGGGCTGGCGTGGCTTGTTAGCTTGTATTTATATCTGGTAGCGTCGTTTATGTGTAGGTTTCGAAAACAAACGCAACGTTAACGTTCAGCACCATCAATGAGGTCTGATTGTCAAACCTCATTGACAGTGCTGAACGTCACTTACATAAAACGTAGTGAGATTGACCTCACTGTGATGACGCATTGGTTGTGGAATACGGGAAAAGGAACCGAAGCATGCGCACTGCGTATACAATATTCTAATGAACTTTAACGAGATTATAACGTCGACAATATTATTTGAAAGTGCAATTATTAACAGAAAGCATTTATATCACGTATATTCGGTCTTGGCCACCACTCTGTCTATTGTGGTAATTCGAAAACTGTACATGCTTTCTATCATGCTAAACTGGTCACTAAATTTTACAACTGTTTCTGGCCTCAAACCGAATGAGAGTAGGCAAGCCTCAATAGGTTTCGATTGTACACAGCGCCACCAGTGGCTATTCCCGGCTCATGCGTCTAGGAATTTTCTATATTATAATTTTCATTATTATAATTGACGTATAGAGGGCGTTATATAACCCGGGTGGCCAAAGTCAAATTGTACTTGGTGAGACACCACATAGTTTGACATGACTTTTGGATAACTTTTGATTGTTTGTTTTTTCCGAATTCATCTTGACAAAACCTTATCTCAGCCAGCATTACTGACGAAATGGCCGACAAATTGGGCTAGTGACCCCAACTGTTTTTAAGGCAATATCATTATACTATAACGAGTTGGCGCAACATTTCATGATCAATTATATTCCAGGTTTTCCATCTCTCAATTCAGACTCTTTGCTTCGACTTTCCCAGACGCCCTCGGCGACATGTGCAACGTAGATCTGGTATTTCGTTTTTTGTTTTTTTTGTTCTCTTACTTTGGAACAATTTTTCTGCCAGTACTAAATTCACTGGCAGTCTTGAGTTTGTTTCATGAATCATATCGACAGAACACGTGATATGTCATAATAAGTCCTGGATTATAAAAACAAAAATAGCTTTGCATCTTGCGAATTATTTTGGCCAATCTAGTTGTTTCAATATGATTTGAATGAAACGTTCGAAAAACTACAAATGGAAATAGCTTTCCTGAAAGCACTGTTACGAGAATTGTGTACCATCGTGGGTTATCACTGGGTATTATGGGTCATCGTGGGTTATCACTAGGTATCACGGGTGATGGTGGGTTATCACTAGGTATCACGGGTCATCATAGGTTATCACTAGGTATCACGGGTCATCGTGGGTTATCACTAGGTATCACGGGTCATCGTGGGTTATCACTAGGTATCACTGGTCATCATTGGTTATCACTAGGTATCACGGGTCATCGTGGGTTATCACTAGGTATCACTGGTCATCATGGGTTATCACTAGGTATCACGGGTCACCATGTGTTGTCGCTGGGTATTACGGGTCATCGTGTGTTATCACTAGGTATCACGGGTCATCGTGGGTTATCACTAGGTGTCACGGGTCACCATGGGTTATCACTAGGTATTACGGGTCATCGTGGAGTATGACTAGATACCACGGGTTATAAATTATCAAAAAAGTACATTGCCTTCATTATAAATCGTTGCATTTTCATATTTTTATTATTATTTTTTCAGATTGATTTCTGCCTTCCACTTTCTTCATCATACACACGCATGGTATTATTGTAATATTTGCATTTGCCACTTTATTTGGTAATGTCATATGCGTGCTAGACCCGAACAAGTTACAAACAGAATTGCATTAATTGTTCAAAAGCTACTTCAATCCATACTGTCATTGACATGTTTTTCTTGAAAGAATCATATATGTAGAAAGAGTATACTATAAACATATAACCTTTATATTCTGAAAGTATAAACCTGTACAGAATGGTAACCTTTTTTCCCACCATTCCGGGGTATAAACCTGTACAGAATAGTAACTTATTTTCCCACCATTCCGGGGTATAAACCTGTACAGAATGGTAACTTATTTTCCCACCATTCCGGGGTATAAACCTGTACAGAATGGTAACTTATTTTCCCACCACTTCGGGGTATAAACCTGTACAGAATAGTAACTTATTTTCCCACCATTCCGGGGTATAAACCTGTACAGAATGGTAACTTATTTTCCCACCATTCCGGGGTATAAACCTGTACAGAATAGTAACTTATTTTCCCACCATTCCGGGGTATAAACCTGTACAGAATGGTAACTTATTTTCCCACCATTTCGGGATATAAACCTGTACAGAATGGTAACTTATTTTCCCACCATTCCGGGGTATAAACCTGTACAGAATAGTAACTTATTTTCCCACCATTCCGGGGTATAAACCTGTACAGAATGGTAACTTATTTTCCCACCATTCCGGGGTATAAACCTGTACAGAATGGTAACTTATTTTCCCACCATTTCGGGGTATAAACCTGTACAGAATAGTAACTTATTTTCCCACCATTCCGGGGTATAAACCTGTACAGAATGGTAACTTATTTTCCCACCATTCCGGGGTATAAACCTGTACAGAATAGTAACTTATTTTCCCACCATTCCGGGGTATAAACCTGTACAGAATGGTAACTTATTTTCCCACCATTTCGGGGTATAAACCTGTACAGAATGGTAACTTATTTTCCCACCATTCCGGGGTATAAACCTGTACAGAATGGTAACTTATTTTCCCACCATTCCGGGGTATAAACCTGTACAGAATGGTAACTTATTTTCCCACTATTCCGGGGTATAAACCTGTACAGAATAGTAACTTATTTTCCCACCATTTCGGGGTATAAACCTGTACAGAATGGTAACTTATTTTCCCACCATTCCGGGGTATAAACCTGTACAGAATGGTAACTTATTTTCCCACCATTCCGGGGTATAAACCTGTACAGAATAGTAACTTATTTTCCCACCATTCCGGGGTATAAACCTGTACAGAATGGTAACTTATTTTCCCACCATTCCGGGGTATAAACCTGTACAGAATGGTAACTTATTTTCCCACCATTCCGGGGTATAAACCTGTACAGAATGGTAACTTATTTTCCCACCATTCCGGGGTATAAACCTGTACAGAATGGTAACTTATTTTCCCACCATTCCGGGGTATAAACCTGTACAGAATGGTACCTTAATTGTCTCTACCTTATTTTCTGGCTATTCTGGAGGTATATTCCTTTACCGAATAGTAACTCATAATTCAAAAGTCCGTAGAACAGGTTTATGTTTGAGCTTCAATCCTACAATTGTACAATTTACCATTAACAACAATGCGAAGCGAGGTCAAGGGTTTCGCATACTACATTTACGTACTTTCTTTCACTGCAAAGAATTACAATTTGCATATGCCCTCTTGTCATCGAAGTAAACACACCTTGTTAACCTAGAGCAGTGGCTTGGCAGAATTGAGAACCTGTTTGTCATATTAGCTACTCTGCGAAATGGGTTCCTGTTTTGAGAAATGTTTGAACAAGAAGCGTACCTATAACGTTCGCGGCCAAGAAGAACAGAATGCGGTAAGGCTCAGATACTAGTATGGTGTTACGTTCTGTATGTTTATAGGGGTGTGTGTTGCAGATAGGGCAAGTAAAATGAATTTTACTAGGCTATATTCTTATTATCCAGATCAATATATTGTCGTTGATCTGGTCTACCAGTGAGTATTTCATGTAAATGACAGTAGTTGTGACTGGGTTTAAATCCGTAAAGACTAGAAGGCCAACTATGTACGAATGTATGTCATGCTCATTTGCATATGAAAGCCTAAGTTAGAATGAGGCTGGGTGTACGTTACGGGTCACTTTGATTGTATTAGTAAAACGCTATGCTGTGAAGAATGTGTTTACATCCGGGTCAATAATGTGTTATTGTGACTGTTACGTCATGCGTGTGCTGTGTTGTTGAAAATGATATATAGACGTGATTATATAATTTTTTAATATTGTTCTTCGATAGTTCATACTGTAGACAAAATCGGATTATGATTTATCCTAAACTAAAAAACGTTCTGTACCCTTCCAATGAAAATTAAAAAACCCGAACACAAATAGTGTATTGATTGTTATTGTAGGTACTAAACCAATCTGTACACGTGCGTTTTGCAGACTTGTATTATTTCATTGTACGAATATCAGCGTTTATCAGAGTTAAATATATCTGTCGATAATCAGTAATGAACAACAAGACAAAAATAAAATACATATTTTTGTTTATATTTCATCTTTAATATCTCCAGTGCAGTATCGTGTGGTATTTCGACCACCTTCAAGTTCAGGTGTAAGTTTGAGTTAGCTTGGAGGCGGGCCATTTAATATCACGGGGGTTACTGCAAGATTCGCTGAGGAAGAAAAAATTGCAAGATAGACTCCGGGATAGAAAACGAAATGCATTGCAGAAATAATGTTGGTGTAGTAAAAAAAAATGTACAGACACGACACCGCGAAAAAAATGCAAACTCTTCCTCCCAGCCCCTCCCCCGATGTTTTCAAATGCTGGTTCCTTAATGTGACTGGTCAAATAGGCTGGTTTGTTTTCAATGTCGGCGAATTACATTGATTTACTGTTAAAAAAATCATGTCATCTTTGACTGAAATTGATCAGTTGTGGATTTGTTTGATTGGTTTAAATGCTGATGAATAATAGTGTATCATTTTATTATTATTAGTTTAGTTTATTTTGTTATAAATCACGACTTTCGCATACTTATTCAAATTATATTTATTTAGAGCCTTTTCTAGTGTACAATAGCACTATATGGTAATTTAAATATCACTATTATCATTACTGTCATTATTATAAAGATGACCTGGAAGATGATACGAAAACCGTAGTCAAATCCAACCAGGAATGACGTAACATGGACTGTTATTACGTACAATGTCTCTCAGTCGTTGGTACAGATCTGTTATACAATTATAATTACAGATATTATAAACTAAAACAATTAATATGCAATTAATATGCATAGCTGTTTATTTCACCGATATCACGTGTGCTTCCAGGAAAATTCCATAGTCTACATAACAATTACAAAAGTGACATCACTTTGGCCAAACAAAAAATCACCACGTGTGTAAACTCTATATATTCCAGCGCGTAGTGACGTCATTCCATATATTTTGGATGTGGCATATTTATTCTTTTTTATATAACAGGAAGTTGACAAACCGGAAGAAGAAAGTCAGCGAGGATATTGGAGTCATAAAATGGACTTCATTTTGTCAACTATTGGATTCGCTGTTGGTCTGGGCAATGTGTGGAGGTTTCCCTATCTCTGTTATAAAAATGGTGGTGGTAGGTACTTCACTAACCTATCGTATTCATACATTATATAAATAATTTAATTAATTATATGATATATATATTTAATAATTGATCAACTATTGGATCCATGTAAATGTAAATTTTTCCCAATCGGTGTTACAAAACCCGTGGCGGTAGGTACCTCATAAATATAATCATATACATATTTGTTTGTAAATTGACATTAAAAACAATAATTGATATACTACTATATTGATTAACGTATGTATCATGTTAAAGATTTGTACTTGTCGTTCCCTGTACGCGCCTACATCTATATTTTATATATACCATCTATTAGTGTTACCTACTTTGCCAATGTTCAACATTTCAATCGAGATTGTAATAGAACAACCGGTCTCCATTGAATGAACATTTGTAGGGTCAAGAACTATTGCGCAAAATAAAAACGATTGACAAATTATTGCGAATAGTTGATAAGTATATTATATTGATAAGTTGGCTTGGTGTATTGAGCGGTTTCATTGATTAACTAAAGTGTCGCTGTCCGAAATCTGTGACCCTGTTGAGTGTGCCTGGCATGTCTACCGTCCATCCTACTTACAAATATTATTACTTAAAGGGGGACCTTCAAAACACAGGGATTGCACCAAAGAATTATGAGAAACTATTGTTTATATTGTTTACAAATGTTAATCTATCTTTTGTTATCCGTTGTAATTTTAACCCAGAAAGTAAATTTGTTGTGAGATTAGGCTTAATTGGAGGTGCCCCTTTAACTAAGTAACTGTTATTGTAACGCCGTATTACGTGCATATGACTTATTGCAGGTGCTTTCCTGATCCCGTATATTATTATGCTGGTGTTAGCGGGTATTCCTCTATTCTATCTTGAACTTGCATTTGGTCAATTCGCCAGTCTAGGGTGTCTGACAGTATGGAAAATATGTCCACTCTTCAAAGGTAACGATATTCTATTTAATCCAAGTTCACGTGCAGTGGTTAAGCTTTGTAACATCGATTGAAGTTGTCATGTCATACTTAAATGTACTTTCCCAGAAGAAGAGACTATGCTCCCGTACGTCTTATTTCTGTTTTAAAGCGGGGGAGTCGTCACCTGCGAATGCGTCAGGTGGCCATAGAGTGTCATGGTTCACAAACAAGCGTCTGCCCATGAGCCTTTGCGTTTTTAGCGTGTCTTGATATCGTCGATTGAGACTCAATTCCCGCGCGTGCGCAGGTGACGACCCTTCCGCCTTAAATTTTGTTCACCATGTTGATTTCATTCTACGGCACTGGTAAATATTTATTACAACGTGATTACATGTTACTATATTTACATACGCCAGGTCTTGGTTACGGCATGGTAATTGTAACGGCACTGGTAACTATTTATTACAACGTAGTGATATGTTACACCGTCTTCTACGCATTTGCATCCTTGACCTCTGAACTCCCATGGGTTGGCTGTTACCATGGATGGAACACTCTTAATTGTTATGACGGTGGCTCCATCTCAAACTATTCTGGGACTAAACCAGTTTGGTCGAGTGAGGAATACTATACGTAAGTACCCGGATGTCAGTTTGCTAAGGTCACAAATAGCAACTGCCATTGAACAAGAACATCACTAATCTTGTTTGTCTTTTTGTTTTAAATTAGGCGATTCGTACTCGATATGAGCGATAACATGAACAACATTGGTAAAATACGATGGGAGCTGGCCTTGTCATTGTTGTTTTGTTGGATAATTGTTTATTTATGCATCATCAAAGGAGTCAAGAGCTCTGGAAAGGTGTGTATATTTTAACATTACATCAAATCCTTCGAACGTGATACCATCTTTCTTTATAAAGTTCAATTCCTCTAATACGATCTTGTGATTAGCCAGTGAATGAATGAATGAATGACTGGCATATGATTCATTTTCTTTCTAAACTGATTAACTTACTAACAGTTGATTATTTTTTCGCATGCAGGTCGTATATTTTACAGCAACGTTTCCGTACGTTATTCTTACTATATTGTTGATACGTGGCGTCACGTTACCTGGAGCCGCCGATGGGATCAAGTTCTATTTAACACCTAGATGGGAGTTACTGCTAGAGCCCACGGTGAGCGTCAGCTACAATTGTCCGGTGTCTTAGTGCCCAGTATCGTGACCAGTTAAACACAATCTTCGCCACTAACATTGTTTTGTCTTTACGCGATGAATATCTGAATTTCTGTAAAAATCACCACGTGTGACAAGATTGTAGATAAGATACATTACGCATACATCCGTCTTGAGTTGTTAGAATATTATTTCATAACGCCCTATACGTATTCCACTGTCATACAGGTATGGAAAGACGCAGCCACTCAGATATTCTATTCACTTGGGGTTGCTTTCGGCGCCATTATCACATTCTCCAGTTATAATAAGTTTAATAACAACGCGTGCAGGTACGTTGATTCGTGGCATGTTATTATGATATTGTGAATGTTTTATTCTTGCAGCGAAAGGAGACAGGATGATTAAGGAAGGGTAAATTTAGTATTCTTGGCATATTTAAATTATTTTATTTTAAATATTTTTGATGAACCAGTCGAATGGTAATAACGTTTACTTCGAACCTATTAGTTTGATGAGATAAAGAAAAAGATATTACTGGTACAGTTAATTTAGTGCGCATGCGCTTGCAATTTTCATTATTTCGTCCAATGAGTACTGCTGTGGCTGATAACAGATCACCGTGTTTATTTATATATAACCATATTAAATTCGAAAAAACACAAATAAAATACGCTCATGTATATTTCGGGCGGAGTACCATATTCCTGGTTCAGGTGTGCATAAAACCAAATAATAATATACTTGTAGTTGATATAAACGGATAAAAAAATTAAATCTGTCAATATTGAAACAAATTGTAAACATATTTCCAGGGACGCGCTCATTGTATCCTTGGTGAACTGTGGCACTAGTTTGTACGCTGGATTTGTTATATTTTC
This sequence comes from Saccoglossus kowalevskii, assembly GCF_978046115.1. NCBI lineage: Eukaryota > Metazoa > Hemichordata > Enteropneusta > Harrimaniidae > Saccoglossus > Saccoglossus kowalevskii. The sequence continues at coordinate 2,689,890 of NC_140644.1, forward strand.
TACACTGGGGTTCATGGCTCATGGTAGCGACATTCCAGTCAGCGAAGTCGTCGACGAAGGCCCTGGGTTGGCATTCGTCGTTTATCCTGAAGCTATCAGTCGTTTACCGGGGGCGCCCTTCTGGTCATTCATATTCTTTTTCATGTTGTTCACACTAGGACTTGACAGCCAGGTAAGTATCAGTATTTCTTAAAAATATATATATACTAAACAATAATGTGCATTAATTAATGCAATACGTGCATTTAGTTTGGAATTAACAGTACCAGATATGGTTCGTACATGATAAAGGACGTCGTTTTCGCCCACAGTCAGCTGGTGTACAAGTGGGAATATATTAACAAATTTTCTGAAATTTACTGTCAAAAAGTCTACTATGTACAATAAATATCGGTACATTCGATGTAGTTTATTATATACCCGCGCGCACGTCAGAAGAATGCGTCTTAGATATGGGATAAATGCAACGAATCCTTCGCGTGTAATACACTCTTCACATATTGGTTTATGATAAATTATACTCACAGCGTTGTTTACGCCCGTTTACATCATGGACCACGTAAATGCGCATGCGCTTTTGAATATTATTATGTAAAATTTGTTCAACGTGAATGACACCTGGATAATTCATCGTCTTGCCATTCTAACATATATTTGTTGCAAACAAAACACTATTTTTTAGTTTAACGATTGTATCAACTAACCAACGTCTCCAACGTCTTATACGTCTCCAATTCAAATAGTTGGCATTTATTTTCCATACAATAAACATGAAGCGTTGGAGTTTAATCTCTTAAAACCTAAATCTGATCTCCTCAAAATATTTAATATTTGGCAACAACGCAACCTTATTCTTATTGGCAAAGTTTAGATTATGAAAGCAATTGGTACTTCTAAATTACAGTACATTTTAAATTTGATAACGGTTCCGCTCGAAGAACTGAGAAAAAATAATGCAATGTTGTTTAGTTTTCTCTGGGCGGTAAAGACAAGGTTTCCCGTAAAACTATGATATCGGGCATTGACAATGGGGGTCTTGGGGCACCAGATATTGGTATAATTTATAAAACACAAAAACTAAACTGGATCATACGTTATCTAGATAAAAATGTCAGCCACGTCTGGAAGGATCTTTTAACAAAGAGAATTGAAAATGTAGGTGGGAGTATTGTTTTTAAATGTAACTTCACCACTGAATTACTTGATATTAATTTGCCACCATTTTACATAGATTATTTTAGCGCATGATCAGAATTAAATAACCAAACTGATTTAGGTATTGGTATGTACTTGTGGAATAATAAGGTAATTACGGTTGGAGGAAAGTCTATTTTCTATAGAATACTGCACACATTTGGTATAAATTATGTATCAGATCTTTTCAGACAGAATGGCGATCTTATTCCTTGGGACGAATGGCAAACACGTGGGTTATCACATTTGGGAATTATGTTGTGGAATAGGGTAGTAAGCGCTATTCCAAATATTAAAGGAAATTTTCGAATTTACGATTTTGGACTACATATCAACAATAATTTTACCAAAGTTAACGAAATTGGCAGCAGGAAAATACGCTTAGAGTTAATCAACAAAGTTGCCACCCGTCCTACGAGTGAAAAAAAAAACTGTCAGAAATATTGAATATTGACCATACTAGTATTAATTTTTCAGATGTGTATAATTTGCCATTCACCACTACAATTGATAATAGAACAAGAAATTTTCAATTTAAACTAAATCATAAAGTTCTCTATACAAACAAAGATTTATATTCCATGAACTCTAGCCTGGTTACATCACCAAAATGCAGTTTCTGTGAAACGTATGATGGAACATTGAGTCATCTATTCTGTGAGTGTATAGTTGTGAAGACTTTCTGGCAAACTATTTCGGTGCGTTTCGCTCATCTGCCCGCCCTTAGTAATATGTCCAACCAAGACATTATTCTTGGGAACAAGGTTTTTTTCAAAAATGACAAATCATATTATTCTTCTAGCTAAACGTCATATTTACTTTTCCAAAATGAGAAACGAAAAACCTTCTTTGCATGGATGTTTATATCTCATTAGGCAAGTTTATAATTTAGAAAAAGTGATAGCGATAGGGGGAGGAAAATTTTCTTTTCTTTTATCTTTATTTTCGTATTCCTATAATTATCTCGTTGCCATATTTTTTTTGTAGAAATTTTACTCTTTTGTTGGGATAAATCTATGTAATTATATATGTGATTAACGTAAATAATAATAAAAAAAACTAAAAAAAAAAAAAACTAACCAACGTCAACTATAATGTCTCAATAGTTGCTAGTCATGACGCGTTACATTAGACGTTATAGAGAGTAGATACAAATGCGTCTTTATTGTTTTTAGAGTCATTAGCTCATTGGCAGTAATTCCAAATCCCAATCCTATATGTATAATGGACTTGTTTAATCTACGTCACACAGTCACGTGTTCATTTCCACGACGAGCGTCAGTGTGCCAAAAAAGTCATGTGATATCTTACCTTCTTTCAGTTTGCAATGATGGAAACCGTCATAACGGCAGTATTTGATGAACTACCGAAGAAGATTTCATCAAAGAAACCACTAATCACTGGTGCAATATGTTTTATTTTCTTTCTTTTGGGGCTTCCATGCACTACGAGGGTAAGTCTATCTTATTTGTATCAGGGGATTTCAAGGTCAATCTCATGTTGTGTTTAAATTTAATTATTTTATTGTTTTCTAAGCTAATGTGCCTAATATTTGATTTTGTATTTTCTAGGGTGGTATTTACGTACTTACATTAATGGATTGGTATTCAGCTGGGTTCTCGCTTTTCTTTATAGCTACTATGATGTGTGTTGTAATAAGTTACATTTACGGTAAGTCACGTGACGTATGGGCTCATACAACTAATTGAACTCCATAGACAACAATGTTAGCGTATGGATGAATTTGTTCAAAAACAGGTTACAAAGATCAAAATACTGTTTTCATGTGTTGAAACCACATGTATGTAATAGAATTCTGGCCAGAAAAACACATGTTGGTTAGCTCAAACTTCTACAAAATGTTTGTCAACAAAACACACAGGCTACTCGTCAATAAACAAAGCTTCACACAAGAATCTAACAGCGTACGTAATTGAAGTACGCCCTCACTCATCGCGTTTCTGATAAAACGCCGTGAAAAAAAAAACATTGCCCAATATAATTTAAACGCTGCGAGGTTAATTGATGGTATGATACCTTTTGTGTGATCCCACCAAAGACAGTCCACATGTAATCCATATGTTTTACTCTGAAAACGTACAATTTTTAATCCATAAAAATGCGATTGTATTACGTTCATTTGTAAAAATGCGATTGTATTACGTTCATTTGTAACATTTCGATTGTATTACGTACATTTGTAACATTTCGATTGTATTACGTACATTTGTAACATTTCGATTGTATTACGTACATGTGTAACATTTCGATTGTATTACGTACATTTGTAACATTTCGATTGTATTACGTACATGTGTAACATTTCGATTGTATTACGTACATTTGTAACATTTCGATTTATTACGTACATTTGTAAAAATGCGATTGTATTACGTACATTTGTAACATTACGATTGTATTACGTACATTTGTAACATTAAGACTGTATTACGTACTTCGTAACATACTATATGATCAGTAGTTTTGTATGGAATGCAAGCTAGCTGGCATTCTATTCCTGTGTGTTCTATACATATTGAAATATTTTCTCACAATGTATTGACGCCCATGCGCGTTACAATCTCTAATGGTATCGCAATGTTATTCTCCCAGGAATCCGACAATTTGGTAACGATATCTCCTCCATGATGCCGGGTATATTACCAAATTCTGTTTGGTGGAAGGCATGCTGGATGGTTATTTCACCCTTAATAATGATAGTAAGTTTACTATTTGTGCTAGTTAACAACATTCAGTCACTGCTAGTTAACAACATTCAATCGATGCCAGTTAACAACATTCAATCTATGCCAGTTTAACTCACTTGAATATTTGCTACTACCACCAAGTTCTAGCAATGCTAGTTAGCAACATTCACGCAATGCTAGTTAACAACATTCACGCAGTGCTAGTTTAAAAATCATTCACACAATGCTAGTTAACAATTCTCGCTCAATGATAGTTGACAAAATTCACGCAAAATTACTTAACAACTTTCATTCAATACAAGTTCGCAACATTAACGCAATGCCACTTAAATTTTGCCCAACGCTAGTTAACAAAATTCACGCAATTCTACTTAACAACTTCACTCAGTGTTAGTTAACGCAATGCTACATAACAACTTTCACTCAGTGCTAGTTTGCAATTTTAACTCAATGCTAGTTAACAATATTCACGCAATGCTACTTAACAACTTTCACTTAATGCTAGTTAACAACTTTCACTTAATGCTAGTTAACAATATTCACGCAATGCTACTTAACAACTTTCACTTAATGCTAGTTAACAATATTCACGCAATGCTACTTAACAACTTTCACTTAATGCTAGTTAACAACTTTCACTCAATGCTAGTTTGCAACTTTAACTCAATGCTAGTTAACAATATTCACGCAATGCTGCTTCACTTAATGCTAGTTAACAACTTTCACCTTATGCTAGTTAACAATATTCACGCAATGCTACTTAACAACTTTCACTTAATGCTAGTTAACAATATTCGCGCAATGCTACTTAACAACTTTCACTTAATGCTAGTTAACAATATTCACGCAATGCTACTTAACAACTTTCACTTAATGCTAGTTAACAACTTTCACTTAATGCTACTTAACAACTTTCACTTAATGCTAGTTAACAATATTCACGCAATGCTACTTAACAACATTCACTTAATGCTAGTTAACAATATTCACGCAATGCTACTTAACAACATTCACTTAATGCTAGTTAACAATATTCACGCAATGCTACTTAACAACTTTCACTTAATGCTAGTTAACAATATTCACGCAATGCTACTTAACAACTTTCACTTAATGCTAGTTAACAATATTCACGCAATGCTAGTTAACAATATTCACGCAATGCTACTTAACAACTTTCATTTAATGCTAGTTAACAATATCCACGCAATGCTACTTAACAACATTCACTTAATGCTGGTTAACAATATTCACGCAATGCTAGTTAACAATATTCACGCAATGCTACTTAACAACTTTCACTTAATGCTAGTTAACAATATTCACGCAATGCTACTTAACAACTTTCACTTAATGCTAGTTAACAATATTCACGCAATGCTACTTAACAACTTTTACTCAATGCTAGTTAACAACTCTCACTCAATGCTAGTTAACAACATTCACGCAATGCTACTTAACAACTTTCACTCAGTGCTAGTTTGCAACTTTCACTCAATGCTAGTTAACAACATTCACGCAATGACACTTAACAACATTCACTTAATGCTAGTTAACAATATTCACGCAATGCTACTTAACAACATTCACTTAATGCTAGTTAACAATATTCACGCAATGCTACTTAACAACTTTCACTTAATGCTAGTTAACAATATTCACGCAATGCTACTTAACAACTTTCACTTAATGCTAGTTAACAATATTCACGCAATGCTAGTTAACAATATTCACGCAATGCTACTTAACAACTTTCATTTAATGCTAGTTAACAATATTCACGCAATGCTACTTAACAACATTCACTTAATGCTGGTTAACAATATTCACGCAATGCTAGTTAACAATATTCACGCAATGCTACTTAACAACTTTCACTTAATGCTAGTTAACAATATTCACGCAATGCTACTTAACAACTTTCACTTAATGCTAGTTAACAATATTCACGCAATGCTACTTAACAACTTTTACTCAATGCTAGTTAACAACTCTCACTCAATGCTAGTTAACAACATTCACGCAATGCTACTTAACAACTTTCACTCAGTGCTAGTTTGCAACTTTCACTCAATGCTAGTTAACAACATTCACGCAATGACACTTAACAACACTCAATCAATGCTAGTTAACAACATTCAGTCAATGCTAGTTAACAACATTTACTAACTAATATTAAAAAACTATTCATTTACTGCTACTTGAATAATAAATTGTTTTATTAGATGATATATTACATGTAACACAATACATTATTCTACTTCTCATCTATCAGGCTGTGATGATATTTAGTTTCGTCAAATACACCCCCGCATCATACAGTGGGTATGTTTTTCCGCCATGGGCTGAAGCTGTTGGTTGGTTGGTGGCCATGTCGTCAATACTTGTTATACCTGGGTATATGATTATACCCATTATGCGAGGACATGGCAATATACTACAGGTGCGTTATTCATACAACTACGTTCATTGAGAGGGCAATATCTTTTGTGTGCGTAATGTGTTACAACTACCACTTCTCACTATGACAGGGCAATATGTTTGGTGTAAGATATATTGACCGGTATTACAACCGACATTATATAATATGGGGTTGGCAGTAACATATATCTAACGACTACTACGTACTTTAAGGGAAATATTTTTAAGTAATTTATCATGACCTATGTTTAACCATTGAAGGTACTCCGTTAGTACCGTACCTTCCATGGTTTAACGATCACTATATAAGGAGCTAAGATTACTTTTTGTTGTGTCAGGCGACATTTCCAGGCACTGAATGTCACTGCTGTCTCTCCTGACAAATTGCAAGTTGCAAGCGCTAAAGCTGACACATAGTGCTCTTTCACCACAGAAGTCATATTCATGTCTGGGACTACATTACAGACTGTGCGGCCATCTCTATCAAATGACAAATTAATGCGCTATTCTGTCGTCAACCAGGCTCGGTCGAACACAAGCACCTGCAGACCTTAACCAAGGTTCTCCCAAAGTCGCATTCGTTAGTGAGTGAATCTTGATCAGGTGAATTGACCTTCCCATTGAGTCTGTGGCACACTCACCCAGGGTAGGGGTCAACCCTTTCAATGTTCAGCCAAAAGTAGAATTTAAACTTGGGTCTACCGATCATGATTCTGATGCGACAACAGTGACGGGTATCCTACATTTGGTGTAAGTGAATACCCCCAATATGTACTGTGTTTTAACTAAAGTGTTTGTACTTTTGTTTTAGCGTTTACAACAATCATTACAACCATCGTGGGACTGGGGACCAGCTTTGAACAGCAACAGGGTTCTAGCTGGCTACAAGGCTTTACCAGGAAGTATTCCGGAAATCAATGTCAAGACAGTTCCAAATGCGTACCAGACACCACCATTACCACGTGACAAACGAGAGCACGAAAATTACCCGGAGACAGACTATGAAATGACTCAGGATATTTAGATTTTCAAACCATCTGTGACAAATTAAATTCATAGCTCAACACTGATAAACGACTGTTCAACTAGATGGATGAGGAGGCAAACTGTTGATTATTAAACAGATATTCAACTTTTTTACTGTACTTTCTTACATTCAAGTAACAATTTGATTGCTGCAGCGAATTTAGGAAAGTATTATTTGATATGGAAATTTATAAAATATTTCCCCTGGCAGACCATCGTCCTTCATTCATATCTAACAAATATGCATTTTATTGGCAATAGAAATTATTTGGTGGCCACATTACCCACGAGTCTTTGCGCGTTTTCCTCAATCATGGGCCGGTTGACGAACTTGGAATTTAAATGTGACTTTTATAGAATAACAACATTCCTATGAAGGTTACTGTAGTTGCGATTTAACAATTTGTTCAGAATTTTTCTCCAAATATGTATCATGATATTTTTACCTCTGACCCGGGCAGGCATGTCGTTCAACGCATGTGATGACCATCGTCAAATTTGAAAAAAACTTTTAGCCATTTTCTTGTGTAGCTGGTACATCTCATTTCAATAAAAATTAAATATTTAAATCATTGACTCAACACAGAATGTGGATTTAATTTATTGAACGAGTCAAGCAGCTCAAAACATTAACCAGGGTTACTACACTGGAGAGCAGATCAATTGAGCGAATGATAACTTAAAGTAACCCACAGGGACTGGTGATAATAGATGTGATAATAAAAAATTGAAATAGTTCCAATTGAAAAGACTATGTGCATCTAACATTATGTTAGAAGTGCTTCAGTAGCTGCAGACGTGACATTATGATTGTTAGACGTGATTGTGGAGTTGGAAGTACTTCAGTGATTGTACACGTGACATTATGATTGTCAGATGTGATTGTAGAGTTAGAAGTACTTCAGTGACTGTACACGTGACATTATGATTGTCAGATGTTATTGTAGAGTTGGAAGTACTTCAGTGACTGTACACGTGACATTATGATTGTAAGATGTTATTGTAAAGTTGGAAGTACTTCAGTGACTGTACACGTGACATTATGATTGTCAGATGTTATTGTAGAGTTAGAAGTACTTCAGTGACTGTACACGTGACATTATGATTGTCAGATGTTATTGTAAAGTTGGAAGTACTTCAGTGACTGTACACGTGACATTATGATTGTCAGATGTTATTGTAGAGTTAGAAGTACTTCAGTGACTGTACACGTGACATTATGATTGTAAGATGTTATTGTAAAGTTGGAAGTACTTCAGTGACTGTACACGTGACATTATGATTGTCAGATGTTATTGTAGAGTTAGAAGTACTTCAGTGACTGTACACGTGACATTATGATTGTCAGATGTTATTGTAAAGTTGGAAGTACTTCAGTGACTGTACACGTGACATTATGATTGTCAGATGTTATTGTAGAGTTAGAAGTACTTCAGTGACTGTACACGTGACATTATGATTGTCAGATGTTATTGTAGAGTTGGAAGTACTTCAGTGACTGTACACGTGACATTATGATTGTCAGATGTTATTGTAGAGTTAGAAGTACTTCAGTGACTGTACACGTGACATTATGATTGCCAGATGTGATTGTAGAGTTGGAAGTACTTCAGTGACTGTACACGTGACATTATGATTGTCAGATGTGATTGTAGAGTTGGAAGTACTTCAGTGACTGTACACGTGACATGATTGTCAGATGTTATTGTAGAGTTGGAAGTACTTCAGTGACTGTATACGTGACATTATGATTGTCAGATGTTATTGTAGAGTTGGAAGTACTTCAGTGACTGTACACGTGACATTATGATTGTTAGATGTGATTGTAGAGTTGGAAGTACTTCAGTGACTGTACACGTGACATTATGATTGTCAGATGTTATTGTAGAGTTGGAAGTACTTCAGTGACTGTACACGTGACATTATGATTGTTAGATGTGATTGTAGAGTTGGAAGTACTTCAGTGACTGTACACGTGACATTATGATTGTAAGATGTTATTGTAAAGTTGGAAGTACTTCAGTGACTGTACACGTGACATTATGATTGTCAGATGTGATTGTAGAGTTGGAAGTACTTCAGTGACTGTACACGTGACATTATGATTGTTAGATGTGATTGTAGAGTTGGAAGTACTTCAGTGACTGTACACGTGACATTATGATTGTTAGATGTGATTGTAGAGTTGGAAGTACTTCAGTGACTGTACACGTGACATTATGATTGTCAGATGTTATTGTAGAGTTAGAAGTACTTCAGTGACTGTACACGTGACATTATGATTGTCAGATGTTATTGTAGAGTTGGAAGTACTTCAGTGACTGTACACGTGACATTATGATTGTTATATGTTATTGTAAAGTTGGAAGTACTTCAGTGACTGTACACGTGACATTATGATTGTCAGATGTTATTGGAGAGTTGGAAGTACTTCAGTGACTGTATACGTGACATTATGATTGTCAGATGTTATTGTAGAGTTGGAAGTACTTCAGTGACTGTACACGTGACATTATGATTGTTAGATGTGATTGTAGAGTTAGAAGTACTTCAGTGACTGTACACGTGACATTATGATTGTCAGATGTTATTGTAGAGTTGGAAGTACTTCAGTGACTGTACACGTGACATTATGATTGTTAGATGTTATTGGAGAGTTGGAAGTACTTCAGTGACTGTATACGTGACATTATGATTGTTATATGTTATTGTAAAGTTGGAAGTACTTCAGTGACTGTACACGTGACATTATGATTGTCAGATGTTATTGTAGAGTTGGAAGTACTTCAGTGACTGTACACGTGACATTATGATTGTCAGATGTTATTGGAGAGTTGGAAGTACTTCAGTGACTGTACACGTGACATTATGATTGTCAGATGTTATTGTAAAGTTGGAAGTACTTCAGTGACTGTACACGTGACATTATGATTGTCAGATGTTATTGTAGAGTTGGAAGTACTTCAGTGACTGTACACGTGACATTATGATTGTTAGATGTGATTGTAGAGTTGGAAATACTTCAGTGACTGTACACGTGACATTATGATTGTCAGATGTTATTGTAGAGTTGGAAGTACTTCAGTGACTGTACACGTGACATTATGATTGTCAGATGTGATTGTAGAGTTGGAAGTACTTCAGTGACTGTACACGTGACATTATGATTGTTAGATGTAATTGTAAATTCAGAAGTATTCCATTCTACTATTGTGATTCTTTACATTTTATAAGCAGATTGTAAGCCGCCAGGGTTGTATATGGAGATTGTGAACGATTATTATCAATCTCATATCACTTTTATAAATATAAACCATGCTACTGCAAATACTTCAAGAGGTTAATCTCTTAGAAATTTAACCCCAACCAAACATGAAAAAACAGTCACTAAAAAAATATATATATATTGTTTTGTAAAGATTTATTTTGAAACTATGACATAGAAAATAACACACACGTGTGACATACAATGTTAAAAGCATTCATAATAAATAGAATAGATAATACGATTAAGATAATGCGTTGATTAGAACGAGATAGAACCAATATCATGTTATGCACTGACAAATATATCTTCAATTTTAGTTCAGATGAATAGTTGGGGAAAATCAGATACTATTCCTTGGGCGGTGCACTGTGCATCCGTAGCAAAGTTGTATAATATTCAAATCTTCAGTACCCTGTCAACACACATACTGAATGCAGTTGACGATGCACTGTACATTATTGCGTGATAACGGTACAGGACCGGGATGTTCGCAATTTCGGACGAGACGCAGTCGAACCCATTATTTAAGCAAACACTCCCGTTTGTAGATTACACAGGGAATAAGATGGAGGTCCCTCGTTTAGTGATTTGTGTCGAGTAGGGCTGTTACATTAAGTTCATTTCTATTGCTTTGTTCGAATTAAGGCCAACTCAGTTTATATATTTGTACCTGCCGTAAAACTGCAAAAGGTTCATTAATAATAATGATATATATCAAAATGTTAGTTACTTTAAAAAAGACTGTTCATTATCGCTATATGTAATATATAATATGAAAAATAAAATACGAAATAGAAAAACAGACAATTCTGTAATAAAAAAGCACCGTGTAACATGTACTACTTTAGGAACATGTAACACTAATATGCGAGATCAAACTCATCAAGAACACGCCTATCAAGCTAGCGCTAAAATATAATCAAACACAACGTACACTACAGCTAGTATCTATATATATTATGAATAATTACTATAGACAAGGTATGTAGCCAATCATTCACATCTTGGTTCGACTTCCAGTTTCCCAAACACTCGATATCACCACGTGTATTATGTGCCCTTTCAAATATACAGACGTACAGTTACGTTACGTCTTTTACAAAATCACAATCATTGCATTGCATCATATAAAATAATGTAATAGAAAGCAGTCTTTAAAATGTAGCATTTGAATACGGTGGATACTACATATCGCACTGTACACCCATAGAACTGCTGGCAGGGTACAGGTAGGGTGCTCCAGGTCTTACGTAAGTACTGCCGCTGCCACTGTGTGGCATACCGTTTTTACGTTCCGTTGTCGGTTCGTAGCTACGAACGCCAACCGAAGCGTCTTCCATCAGAGGTTCATATCCCGCCTCTATCCTATGTTTATTTAAAGCCGGGCCCCAATCTGGTGCTGGTCTACTGGCTTTCACGGTTCTCTGAAAAAAATATTTGTAGGGTTACGATAATTTTATTGATTGATTTACGTCTCGATTTATATCTTCACTATTGAAAAGATAGTGTTGAGAAAGTATTAGAGAAGAGTTTATTTGGCAAAAAATGCTGAGGTCATACTATTTCATTGACGGTATGGAAATAAGTCTACAACCAATTCACGCTGTGACTGTGACCATTGAAAATCAACAAATCAATATTGAAAATTGTTATCAAAAATCACTATTTCTGGAGACTAAACCACAAGATTAAACAAAAGGCGTATATAAATTTCCCATGCAAATATATCCCATTTGGAAACGGATTGGGGTATGGAGCTAAGATCGGAAAAATATTGTTATATAGTCAAAGAAAGTACATCCCAAATACACTCAGCGACTCAGATGAGTTTGGACATGGACTTTGACATATTGGTTTTGAGTTCAATTACATGGGTTTCTTTCACGTTGAAGTTCCAGTTGCCCGATACTATAATACAATGTAGTATGCAAACATGTACACACTAAACAGAGGTACTACAATACAATGTAGTATGCAAACATGTACACACTGAACAGAGATACTACAATACAATGTAGTATGCAAACATGTACACACTGAACAGTGATACTACAATACAATGTAGTATGCAAACACCTACTACACATGGAACAGTGATACTACAATACAATGTAGTATGCAAACATGTACACATCGAACAGTGATACTACAATACAATGTGGTATGCAAACATGTACACATCGAACAGTGATACTACAATACAATGTAGTATGCAAACACCTACTACACATGGAACAGTGATACTACAATACAATGTAGTACGCAAACATGTACACATCGAACAGTGATACTATAATACAATGTAGTATGCAAACATGTACATACTGAACAGAGATACTACAATACAATGTAGTATTCAAACATGTACACATCGAACAGTGATACTATAATACAATGTAGTATGCAAACATGTACACATCGAACAGTGATACTATAATACAATGTAGTATGCAAACATGTACATACTGAACAGAGATACTACAATACAATGTAGTGTGCAAAAATGTACACACTAAACAGAGATACTACAATACAATGTAGTATTCAAACATGTACACATCGAACAGTGATACTACAATACAATGTAGTATGCAAACATGTACACACTGAACAGTGATACTACAATACAATGTAGTATTCAAACATGTACACATCGAACAGTGATACTACAATACAATGTAGTATGCAAACATGTACACACTGAACAGAGTTACTACAATACAATGTAGTATTCAAACATGTACACATCGAACAGTGATACTACAATACAATAGTATGCAAACATGTACACACTGAACAGAGATACTACAATACAATGTAGTATGCAAACATGTACACACTGAACAGTGATACTACAATACAATGTAGTATTCAAACATGTACACATCGAACAGTGATACTACAATACAATGTAGTATTCAAACATGTACACATCGAACAGTGATACTACAATACAATGTAGTATGCAAACATGTACACACTGAACAGTGATACTACAATACAATGTAGTATTCAAACATGTACACATCGAACAGTGATACTACAATACAATGTAGTATGCAAACATGTACACACTGAACAGAGATACTACAATGCAATGTAGTATTCAAACATGTACACATCGAACAGTGATACTACAATACAATGTAGTATGCAAACACCTACTACACATGGAACAGTGATACTACAATACAATGTAGTATGCAAACATGTACACATCGAACAGTGATACTACAATACAATGTAGTATGCAAACATGTACACACTGAACAGAGATAATACAATACAACGTAGTATTCAAACATGTACACATCGAACAGTGATACTATAATACAATGTAGTATGCAAACATGTACACACTGAACAGTGATACTGCAATACAATGTAGTATGCAAACATGTACACATTGAACAGTGATACTACAATACAATGTAGTATGCAAAAATGTACACACTGAACAGTGATACTACAATACAATGTAGTATTCAAACATGTACACATCGAACAGTGATACTACAATACAATGTAGTATGCAAACATGTACACACTGAACAGTGATACTACAATACAATGTAGTATGCAAACATGTACACACTGAACAGTGATACTACAATACAATGTAGTATGCAAACATGTAGACATAGAACAGTGATACTACAATACAATGTAGTATGCAAACATGTACACACTAAACAGTGATACTACAATACAATGTAGTATGCAAACATGTACACACTGAACAGTGATACTACAATACAATGTAGTATGCAAACATGTACACACTGAACAGTGATACTACAATACAATGTAGTATGCAAACATGTACACACTGAACAGTGATACTACAATACAATGTACTATGCAAACATGTACACATAGAACAGTGATACTACAATACAATGTAGTATGCAAACATGTACACATAGAACAGTGATACTACAATACAATGTAGTATGCAAACATGTACACACTGAACAGTGATACTACAATACAATGTAGTATGCAATCATGTACACACTGAACAGTGATACTACAATACAATGTAGTATGCAAACATGTACACACTGAACAGTGATACTACAATACAATGTAGTATTCAAACATGTACACATCGAACAGTGATACTACAATACAATGTAGTATGCAAACATGTACACACTGAACAGAGATACTACAATACAATGTAGTATTCAAACATGTACACATCGAACAGTGATACTACAATACAATGTAGTATGCAAACATGTACACACTGAACAGAGATACTACAATACAATGTAGTATGCAAACATGTACACACTAAACAGAGATACTACAATACAATGTAGTATTCAAACATGTACACACTGAACAGAGATACTACAATACAATGTAGTATTCAAACATGTACACATCGAACAGTGATACTACAATACAATATAGTATGCAAACATGTACACACTGAACAGAGATACTACAATACAATGTAGTATTCAAACATGTACACACTAAACAGAGATACTACAATACAATGTAGTATGCAAACATGTACACACTGAACAGTGATACTACAATACAATGTAGTATGCAAACATGTACACACTGAACAGAGATACTACAATACAATGTAGTATTCAAACATGTACACACTAAACAGAGATACTACAATACAATGTAGTATGCAAACATGTACACACTAAACAGAGATACTACAATACAATGTAGTATTCAAACATGTACACACTAAACAGAGATACTACAATACAATGTAGTATTCAAACATGTACACACTAAACAGAGATACTACAATACAATGTAGTATGCAAACATGTACACACTGAACAGTGATACTACAATACAATGTAGTATGCAAACATGTACACACTAAACAGAGATACTACAATACAATGTAGTATGCAAACATGTACACACTAAACAGAGATACTACAATACAATGTAGTATGCAAACATGTACACATCGAACAGTGATACTACAATACAATGTAGTATGCAAACATGTACACACTAAACAGAGACACTACAATACAATGTAGTATGCAAACATGTACACACTGAACAGTGATACTACAATACAATGTAATATGCAAACATGTACACACTGAACAGTGATACTGCAATACAATGTAGTATGCAAACATGTACACACTGAACAGTGATACTACAATACAATGTAGTATGCAAACATGTACACACTGAACAGTGATACTACAATACAATGTAGTATTCAAACATGTACACATCGAACAGTGATACTACAATACAATGTAGTATGCAAACATGTACACACTGAACAGTGATACTACAATACAATGTAGTATGCAAACATGTACACATAGAACAGTGATACTACAATACAATGTAGTATGCAAACATGTACACACTGAACAGTGATACTACAATACAATGTAATATGCAAACATGTACACATAGAACAGTGATACTACAATACAATGTAGTATGCAAACATGTACACACTGAACAGTGATACTACAATACAATGTAGTATGCAAACATGTACACATAGAACAGTGATACTACAATACAATGTAGTATGCAAACATGTACACACTGAACAGTGATACTACAATACAATGTAGTATGCAAACATGTACACACTGAACAGTGATACTACAATACAATGTAATATGCAAACATGTACACATCGAACAGTGATACTACAACACAATGTAGTATGCAAACATGTACACACTAAACAGAGACACTACAATACATTGTAGTATGCAAACATGTACACACTGAACAGTGATACTACAATACAATGTATTATGCAAACATGTACACACTGAACAGTGATACTACAATACAATGTAGTATTCAAACATGTACACATCGAACAGTGATACTACAATACAATGTAGTATGCAAACATGTACACACTGAACAGAGATACTACAATACAATGTAGTATTCAAACATGTACACATCGAACAGTGATACTACATTACAATATAGTATGCAAACATGTACACACTGAACAGTGATACTACAATACAATGTAATATGCAAACATGTACACATAGAACAGTGATACTACAATACAATGTAGTATGCAAACATGTACACACTGAACAGTGATACTACAATACAATGTAATATGCAAACATGTACATATAGAACAGTGATACTACAATACAATGTAGTATGCAAACATGTACACACTGAACAGTGATACTACAATACAATGTAGTATGCAAACATGTACACATAGAACAGTGATACTACAATACAATGTAGTATGCAAACATGTACACATCGAACAGTGATACTACAATACAATGTAGTATGCAAACATGTACACACTAAACAGAGACACTACAATACAATGTAGTATGCAAACATGTACACACTGAACAGTGATACTACAATACAATGTAGTATGCAAACATGTACACACTGAACAGTGATACTACAATACAATGTAGTATTCAAACATGTACACATCGAACAGTGATACTACAATACAATGTAGTATGCAAACATGTACACACTGAACAGAGATACTACAATACAATGTAGTATTCAAACATGTACACATCGAACAGTGATACTACAATACAATGTAGTATGCAAACATGTACACAATGAACAGAGATACTACAATACAATGTAGTATGCAAACATGTACACACTAAACAGAGATACTACAATACAATGTAGTATTCAAACATGTACACACTGAACAGAGATACTACAATACAATGTAGTATTCAAACATGTACACATCGAACAGTGATACTACAATACAATGTAGTATGCAAACATGTACACACTGAACAGAGATACTACAATACAATGTAGTATGCAAACATGTACACACTGAACAGAGATACTACAATACAATGTAGTATTCAAACATGTACACACTAAACAGAGATACTACAATACAATGTAGTATGCAAACATGTACACACTGAACAGTGATACTACAATACAATGTAGTATGCAAACATGTACACACTGAACAGAGATACTACAATACAATGTAGTATGCAAACATGTACACACTAAACAGAGATACTACAATACAATGTAGTATGCAAACATGTACACACTAAACAGAGATACTACAATACAATGTAGTATTCAAACATGTACACACTAAACAGAGATACTACAATACAATGTAGTATTCAAACATGTACACACTAAACAGAGATACTACAATACAATGTAGTATGCAAACATGTACACACTGAACAGTGATACTACAATACAATGTAGTATGCAAACATGTACACACTAAACAGAGATACTACAATACAATGTAGTATGCAAACATGTACACACTAAACAGAGATACTACAATACAATGTAGTATGCAAACATGTACACACTGAACAGTGATACTACAATACAATGTAGTATGCAAACATGTACACACTAAACAGAGATACTACAATACAATGTGGTATGCAAACATGTACACACTAAACAGAGATACTACAATACAATGTAGTATGCAAACATGTACACATCGAACAGTGATACTACAATACAATGTAGTATGCAAACATGTACACACTGAGCAGAGATACTACAATACAATGTAGTATGCAAACATGTACACATTGAACAGTGATACTACAATACAATGTAGTATGCAAACATGTACACACTAAACAGTGATACTACAATACAATGTAGTATGCAAACATGTAGACACTGAACAGTGATACTACAAAACAATGTAGTATGCAAACATGTACACACTGAACAGTGATACTACAATACAATGTAGTATGCAAACATGTACACACTGAACAGAGATACTACAATACAATGTAGTATGCAAACATGTACACACTGAACAGTGATACTACAATACAATGTAGTATGCAAACATGTACACATAGAACAGTGATACTACAATACAATGTAGTATGCAAACATGTACACATAGAACAGTGATACTACAATACAATGTAGTATGCAAACATGTACACACTGAACAGTGATACTACAATACAATGTAGTATGCAAACATGTACACACTGAACAGAGATACTACAATACAATGTAGTATGCAAACATGTACACACTGAACAGTGATACTACAATACAATGTAGTATGCAAACATGTACACACTGAGCAGAGATACTACAATACAATGTAGTATGCAAACATGTACACACTGAACAGAGATACTACAATACAATGTAGTATGCAAACATGTACCACACACGGAACAGTGATACTACAATGCAAAGTAATACGCAACTATACGATCAAACTGCGATTCAAGATATGGTTTAGCCAGAAAGCGTGCTTACCTCCCACAATGACCCATCCTCGGAAAGCACGGCCGCTATAGCACAGACAGGAAGTGGGAATAGCGCAGCTAACACCATCATCCAACCTAGTGCATCGGCCCACACAGGGAATACATAGTCGGCACCATATGTTGCTGGCGAGTACACAACGAAACTGAAAATAAGAATGAACTGAAAGAAAGTAATATTAATATTAATGCCTATTTAAAATCTGGGGCGCTTCCTAATTACACTTGACAGTTTTTCTTTGTTTTTATGGAGGTGATAACTGCGCAAATGTTTTGACAGACGACAGACGAGTATTGTGAAAACAGGAAAATCTACATTGACAAGAGAGATTCGCTAATTCAACATTTCGCTATTACGCTATCTGACCACAATTCGCTAAAATTGCATGTCGCTTTTTCAACATGTTTTACAATATAAAGCATATCAACATGGTAGTCATTCCACGGAAGGTAGTATCTACTAGCTTCGATTAATTATTTATAGCATAGACTTGTATCTTCTGTTTGAAAAAAAGGAAAATCCAACTTTCTGTGGAAAAGGTGGGTTATAATGTCCAGTACACTTAATAGTATAACTGGTAGACTTTACATCTGAAATCACTTTTATATATGTTTGATAAGTTGTGCTGTACCGATGTTACCATTTGTCGCAGTATTACGGGTTACCTAGGATATATCGGTTCTAACAATGATGACAAACCCATTAATAATGGTACAGACTTTGACAGGTCATTGCTTACTTTTTAGGCAGTTTTGTTTCCTTGTAGAGAAAACTGCCTCTTTTTATTTCCCTTCTCTGTTTTCATAGTAAAAAAAACCTGTTACTATCGCAATTATTAGTATCATTAATAGAATAGAATGTACTTGGCTATTCAGTTTCATAAAATGTAATTATTCTGATTATATTACAACTACAAAGTTGGCTTTGTGTAGCTACAGGCTGGCGGCGATGTTTGGATTATGTTACAGGAGAAGATTAACATTGGTGTTGACATTGTTCTCATTCTCGCTAAGTTGTAATTAGGTAGATATTATGAATAATGTAGCATCGGAATACTGTACCCTCAGTTTTATGTCTCTGTTTTCCAAGGTTTGCGTTTATAGTGACTTACCATCAGCATAAGTGGCGAAATGACGAGCCAACACGCTTTCCAGTACACATTTGGGCTAAATCCCAGCATTGTGTGAATATCGTCACAGAAGCTATTAATTCCTGTGAATGGGAAAAATAGTTTTCTTAAGACATTCTTATTCTGATAGCAAAATTATATAGACATAGTGCACCAAGTATATCAACTACATCTGTATATGTATATAGAAATCTGTATAGAAATATATAGAAAGATGTAACACACTACACCACAGACAGAAGTTACGTACTATATAGAGATATCTATTCTCAACTTCGAATATTCAAAATAGATGCGACACAGTCATACTGTGATTGTTATACTTCACGTACCTGGCACGTTTAATAACCAATTTTACCCTTATATGGTCATTGTCAATGAAAAAATACAAAATATAAATAAAACGTGTTGCTGTATGTGTTGACAACTGAAAACATTAACACTTCACGTAATGATATACACACCACACCACCCGGTGTGTGCTACAAAATACAAAAGCCATCGGAGGATACCCGCCTGCGGATTCTCTTACACAACGAATAGATAGTAATCTAGGAAACCCTTATAATTTGTTATTACTCACCGTATACATAAGACACGACAAGACATTCCAGTGTACTAATTATCATCACAGAGAAACTTGCCGAGTAAGTATCCAGCAAAGCAACCCAGTAAACTCCGGACTGTGAAAGAGACAATATTAATCGTTACAATATGTCTTATAACCCGATTTGTCGCCCAACCCGGTTTCAGTGCTTGTCAATATCAATCAACATCATTACTTATACAGGGAATTTGATTACAACATTGCACGGACATAACTCGATTCGATACGACTGCATTAGAAATACAATTACACTCTGTACACTGTAATATGCAAATATAAACATGACATTTATAATCATAGTGTTGACAATACTTACATTGAGCACACAAGGTAGTCCCATCAAATACCAGAATATGCAAATTATAGCAATGATAAGTGATTTTCTTTTCGTTACAACATATGACAATTCATCAAATATGGCGGTAATCACAGTCTCTAGCATAGCGAACTAATAAAAACAACCAAACCACTAAACATTAGCAGAGAAAATATTCAAGAAATTGCCAAAACATGTATCGGCGAAAGATGTTCAAGTTATTATTAGTCTCACATAATTCGATTGAAACGCGATATGAGTATAGGTTCTGTCCAATTTGATTTCTTTTTCGTTTTCATATATATATATTTTTTGGTAACCGGGCTTTGATAAGGCGATCGAAGCAAGATATACAGTAAAAGACAAATGGCAAATAAACCACGAGTATCTGACTTATTTTCGCAGTAAGAATACACTCTTGTTCCCAATCCACACTTGTGTTAGAATTTGATAAAGCCGAAGAAGTCGTAACTTGGTTTATGGAAGAGTTGGTCGACAGCTGTACGAGTAAAACCTAAGAGTCAACGTCCCAGTTAGGTTACCCGTGAGTATTCACAGCTCGGCTTTACTAGTTATGATTGTTTCTGATAACGGCAAATTATATGTACAGTTTGTCTCTCCTGTAACCAAAATATATCAAACGAAATGTGACGTTAAAATAAAAAAAACAGACATACCTGGCTGTCCAATCCTAGGGTGAATACCATGATAAAAAACAATATGGCCCATAGTGGTGAAATGGGAAGCCTCGCAATGGCTTCTGGGTAAGCAACGAAAACCAACCCTTGCCCTAAAATAATGAGAGCAGCTTTTCAGATACATTTTTGAATAAAACTCACTGTTAGCTTTTTGAAGACTGTACAATAATAATATTATGCCGCGGACGTTTGAACTTCTATCTTTTTGTGCAGCACAGTAACAAAATGATTATAATATTTGCTGAACTGAAAAATATTACTATTTATGACTTTATTAGATTTTACACCTAATCTAGTTATCAAATATTATATAGCACATATCTCCGTTTATTCAATAGCAATCACAAAGTAGTTCAACTTAAAATAGTTTCAACAAAACCAGTTTTGACATTGCTTCTCAGAACAGCATCAGAAGAAATATGAAAAATATAAATGAATATAAAACTTATTTACATGAATGAAATTACATTTACGTGAATGAATGAGTGAATGAATGAATGAATGAGTTAATGAATGAATGAATGAATGAATGAATGAATGAATGAATGAATGAATGAATGAATGAATGAATGAATGAAGGAATGAAGGAATGGAGAAGAATCACTCACCACTCTCTACTACGTCCTTGATCTCTACTCCCATATCGTAGGCCATGAATCCAAGAACAGAAAACACAACGAAACCAGCAAATATACTTGTACCACAGTTGACAAGCGCCACGATAATGGCGTCACTGCATGATATGACATCAGAATGCTAGTCAGCTTTTGTGTATGTAAAAATTTAAATTAAAACACGACTTGTGAGTTTTCTCCATGAGCAGAAAAACACAGAGTTGTACTTACGTGTGGCAGTTGTTGTGGAACTTATTATAGCTTGCCATTGTATGAAGACTACCAAATGCAATTCCCAATGAATAAAATATCTGAGAGGCGGCATCTTTCCAAACCTGGAACGAGGATAAAGTAAATGTTGCGTAAGTTGTAATTTCAATCACCTCCTGTTAATGTTGCGTTGGGAGGATGACTGCATAAGTTGAATATGCAGAAATAGTCTGTTAAACCAGTCACTAAGTGGAAAGCAAAACATATTTACTGGGTTGACAATAACGCACGTTTTATATAAATTTAATTTTAAAATAATAAATATTACGTCATCGTACTCAGAATAGTCAATCACATACACGTATCTGAGAATTGATAGTAATTCGACATATTTATTGATAAAAAAGTTCAAAGTCACTGTGATTCTAGCATGGTATGACGCCATGCACTATTATTATAATGGCGATAGGTTGAAATAATATACTCGCCTTTGGGGATTTCAATGTCTCCCACTGGGGTGTTATGTAGAATAGAATTCCCTTCTTTGAACCTGGTAAGGTAACACCTCGTATTAGGAGTATCAGCAATATAATGTATGGGAACGTGGCTGTGACGTATACAACCTACAGAAAATGAGCAAACATGATGGTGACAATATATAACAATACAAACCCAATATATCACATTAATATTACCACAAACAGCTAACAAATGAAAGAGGATAATATCGTCTACATCATTAGTGAGTAAACCTGTGTACGTGATTTGTTAA
Source organism: Saccoglossus kowalevskii (assembly GCF_978046115.1). Lineage (NCBI taxonomy): Eukaryota > Metazoa > Hemichordata > Enteropneusta > Harrimaniidae > Saccoglossus > Saccoglossus kowalevskii. The sequence goes on from NC_140644.1 coordinate 2,713,154, forward strand.
AATTTCTACACGATTTCCTAAATTTATGTGTCAGGATTTGCTATTTTTTTTCCAGATGACCATATAAATTTACCTTTCCAAGGGATTCGGTAAACTAATTATTCCAAGTGATTTGCGCAAGTCACCCCATTCAACGTGATACGAGCCGGGATACGAGGAATTTAGCAATTGATTAAATTTACCTTTCCAGATGACTTGATACCTTTGCTGATGCACAGGTATACGATAACCCACGCAAAGAGAAGACACATCGCATTCTGCCAGACAATTGTGCCTGAGTCGTCGATGCCATCAGTACGTCGGAGAATGAATCGACTATTAAAACAACAGAAACAGTGAGACAATCAGTTTGCATTAATGACTATTCAGACAGTGACAATATTTCGTGTCAAATTCAGTTTACAATTAATTGTTTTAACATTAGTCAAATGTATGTCGACCTTTTCTGTTCACTGTCATCTGATTTTTGATAAAAGGGGTAAAATAATATAAATAAAATATTTTAGCAGCTGTCCTCAATAAAAAAAATAACTAAAAGTATTGTTCTATACTTTTTAGACATCAAAAAGTACGTTGTCGGACACTATACATATTGTTTACCATATGCGACTGAGCAACATTTTAAGATATTCCTTTCCATGGGAAAGTATGGAAAAGTGCCTTAGAACAGGCAAAACGTGTTATTTTCACTCCATTTTGTACATCGATTTTTCCGAGCCGTTTTCGTCCTGGAGCTGTAACCTGCGCATGCGAAAGACGGCCATAGCGTGTCATGAGCCTTTGCGTTTTGCGTGTTTTGTTATCATCGCTTGGGGGCTCAATTCTCGCGCGTGCGCGGTGACGACTGCCTCCGCTTTAAAACAAGATCCGATTAAAACACAGTATCGTGTGTGTTTCTTACTCCCAGAACTGCTGTGAAGGCCTATCCAAGGTGATATTGGTGCCATTAACCACTACCATTCCGCTTGTCGTATTGGTAATATTGCTGGTGTCAAAACAAAAGTCGTTATTCCACCAGTTATCGCATCCAACCCACGGCAATGACGGGATGTCTGTGAACGAGGCTATGAAGTAGTATACAGTCCAGGCAATTATAACGTTATAATAGATACACACCATACCGGTCAGAATGACCATTCCATATCCAAGACCTAGATAGAATACCAAACAAACAAACAAACACGAGTGTTAGTGATATTATATAAACTTTATTAAAAGAAATCTTTCGGTTTTTTAGATCTCTCGCGGGCACTAGATTTACCATACAGTACCTGTTGAATTAGTACAAGTTGTTCAATTCGTGTGTACATTAACTTCCTTATGTATGTTATGCCATATGTATACTGTAAAATACTTTATTTTAGCTGGAATTAATCTTCGCTGAATAGACTTTTGGGGTGTTATGTATGGAATTTATTTTCACTGATTTGTGACGAGTTGAATGTAAAATATAGGGAAAAGGGTATATTCGCTGGATTTTATTTTCACTGAATCATTCCTTCAGCGAAAATAAAAAAAAAAAATTTCTAAGCGAAAATAAAATATTCCACAGTAGATTAAAATTCCAGTCATGTACCTTTGAATATGGGGCACAATTTCCATACACCTGTGCAGCCCAAACTTGCAAACTGTCCGAGTGATAATTCAAAGAAAAAGAGTGGTAATCCAGCAAGTAGTAAACATATAATGTACGGTATGAGAAACGCCCCTGTAAAGAGAAAATGGGTTTGGCTTAGTAACAAGTTCAATATCGTAGTTATGTGGTTCCGCAAATAAAAGTTATAATACGTAATGCAATGTTTAGATGTCACAGTGTACGAGTAATATAGAGTAGCACTTCGCAAAAGTTGGTTTTAGGTAATTTTGGCGATATGCACAAATCTATGAATCAGTATTTGGGATATATTATGGATAAGCTGGTTTACTTTGTACCGATAAAGGGATAAAGTGTATATGGTTTCGTGTACGATGACTCCACTTCACGGCATACATGGTTGTTTACAGTACTAACCATTACCGAATCTCCTGTAGACCATATACACTGGATGACGGCTTCCATACTTCACTAACACCATATAATGCATTTACATTGTCACATGTGCATGTGGTCAAAGTATGGTCATTTCCCCCACGTACACAACACCGGGAATGTACTGACGAAATGTATCGCGTTTCTAGAAGTTTAGGTATAATTCTAGACAATATTTTAGATAGGTATTACATTCGGTGACAGATTGTCAGTGTGAAAAATATCTCGTATACGTTACGCATTTTCCCGCGTATATCATATCGCATACTTGTTATATACCTAACTTGTCTAAGACATTAGGTATATATATATATATAGACATAACATGTATGTATATCGGTATATGGGTTGTGTTGCTATAGGGATAAACATAGTCACGCCTTTGAGAATGCGATGACAAAGAGTGCTGCTAAACAGTGGTTTACTTACACGGAATATAATAATTGTTAGGCCCTATAATATACTACGTTTGTCCATGTAATGTTGGTGTGTTCATAGTCTTTTGCCCCAAAACACAATTTTATTGAATTAAAATCTTTTCTCGCATACAACGTGCCAGATTTGTTTTGGTTTTTATGAACGATTCCAGTAGAAAATCTCGTATATTTTAACTTATCAATAAATACAACTAAAAATTTGCCTTGCCATAATATTTACTCCTTAATTACGCGTTTATTTATTTATTGGTTTTTTTTTGGGGGGGGGGGGACTCGTTCATGCAAAATGTGTGTACGGTCTGGTAAAACTGACAGAGCATTAATAATACCAGTGTCGTTGTTATCGTTACCGTTGAGAATAGTTAGCACACTCAACTGTCTGTATTGCATTAGACAAGGTCAATGAGTATTTTATTATCACAAATAACGACTAAACGTCAATACTTAAAGTTATTGTTGTTTGCAGATTGTGACGTCAAATCAATAATAATTTAGTAATGAGTTTCAATCATTCTTTCGTCACGGTAAGTCAGAACCTACGTTTCGGATTACGCAAGTTAATGTGCTACTTTGGTAGATGTGTGATGTAATCAGAGGGTCTTAAAATATTCAATGTTGCTGTACTCAAAACAACCATTTTGAAGGCGTTTATATCGCAACATCATAGTTGTCAGTGCTAGATAATTTAAAACGGGGGGAGTCGTCACCTGCGCATGCGTTAGATGGCCATAGCGTGTCATTGTTTACAAACAAGCGTTTACCCCTGAGACTGTGTTTTAGCGTATGTTGTTATCGTCGCTCGTGACTCAATTTCCGCTTTAATATTTCTTTTAATATTGACATCATATTTGTTTTTAGAAGTTACGAAAGTCTCAAATTATATTGCGATGACGGAATTATTTATCTGATTATAATTACACACTTACGCACAATAATATTCATACTGTAAAAACTTTCAGATCAGAAATACTTCAAATTATTGATGAATAATTTTCACACCAAACAGACTACCTTTACCAATATATATATATAATTCAAACGGCTACCGTTGCAGTAACTAAATAAATAATATCAACAAGCTTGGAAATTGTTTTTTTATCTGTATTAAGGTCATGCAATTCATTATGTATTGACCAATAAAAACTGTGTTATGTTATATATGATAATGTAAATGCCTTACCTCCTCCATTTTCGTAACATAGATAAGGAAATCTCCACACGTTCCCAAGTCCGACTGCAAATCCAATGCATGACAGTATGAAATCCATCTTACGTGTCCAATTTCCCCGCTTTTTGTTCTCGTCACCATCGTCAGTTGTGACGCTATTTGACATATCGTCTAACTCAATGGCAGTAACTAAAGCACCCTACAAATGTGAAACAAATTTTCATTATTCCTAGTAATATTTTGAAAAATGTATTTTGACATCGTGAATCTTGCCGTATAATAAGAATGACTGTAAACATTCACGACATCTTGCGAAATAATTATGTTCATTTTCTTAATGTATTATTAATATTAATTTGTTCAACGTACCAAATTTGCATAACAATGTCTTACTCTCTTTCTAACGTATCACATTTGAATATTAATTTCTTCAGTTTCTAACGTATCACCTTTGAATTTTAATTTTCTAGCGTATACATTTGCATATCAATTTGTTACTTTTTTCTAACGTATCGCTTTTGAATATCAATTTGTGCTCCTTTGAACGTCTCAACTGTGTATGTTAATTAGTTACTCCTTTTTCCAACGTAGCAAAGTTGCATATTAATTTGTGATAATGTGATACGGTATTTTTTCTTACGTATAAAATATGCATAACTTATGCATACCATGTCAAGTAGCAAATTAAGCTTTTAATACGATAACTAGAATAATAAGCTTGTTACGATCAGTTAATTTTAGTGGAAATGATCACACGTGATTTACGTCATGCGGTGTCCTCGGAGAGCCATTAACAGGTTTACTAGCACGAGTTCTAGTTTAGGGCACACCCTGTGTTGACATACCGAGAGGCATACCAAGGACTCGGTGAATAGAATGAAAACAAAGGAGGCGTCTTAATGTATTCAGAGATAAAAATGGCCGATTCGCATTAAGTGTCGTATATACACCGATGTCTTTCTGTGAAATGAACACTATGAATGCGATTTTTGAAGAATAGACGGTGGTTCACTTTACTGGTCATATTAAACCATCGATACGTGATATACCAGTCCCATATACACAGTATATTGTTTTGTTGTGAGTGTTGTGGGTTTTTTTGTTTTTGTTTTTGTTTAGGGTTTTTTCTATGTATTCCATGTTATGTAACAATTTAATTCCTTGAGTGAAATTATTCGTGTTTCAATAAACTAATAAGCATTGAACGAGAGTGTTTCCATTTTACGATCAGCGGCGCCCTTATTTAATGACTTGGGCTGAATCACGTACAGCCCATCGGACACAATCGTTAAGGGGTATCTCGCAATATGACTGGTTTCGGACGCTGACCTTCGTGGGTTTCATTGTTGCCTTCGCTCTTCCTTGATGATCCGAGTGCACCCTGACTAGCTAATAAAGAATGCATTGTTGTTTGGTTTCATTGTAACTTTTACTGCGTTTTGTTGTGCACCCTTTTACCAGCTGAACTGGTGTCACCACACAATCAGAGTCCATTTTTAATTGGTTCGATTTGAAATGAGACGTTAATCAATTCAAGATATAAATATCATGGTCTCAGCATACAACGGCTGACCCACCTCTTTCCAGGATGTCCCACTGAACTAAAATCGAACAGGTGGGGCCAAACATTTACAGCGTCAACGGAAGATTTCACTCTCGATTCCCCTTTCTTGTAAAACTTACCTCACTGTTTCCGCGATTCTTGGCAACCATATTGAATTGTTATGCACCAGCATACGCGGCGCGAGAATGTCCGACTGCAGTGACGAATACACTTAGATACTCCGTCCAGTACTGAGTCAGTGATCAGCGGTAGGGCGTTTTACTCTCGTGACGTCGTTAGGATCGGTAACATTCCAACACGGTGGCGCTGCATTATGTGTACTCAGTCATCGAAAGTAATTGACACACACATACATTGAACTTACTTTTCATTGACCCGTGAATGGTGAAGAATAATTTCGCCAGACGGGACAATCTCAGTTTACCAATCATTTACAATTATATTATATTGAGGGACCGTCTCATTTGTTAAACATTTGCTAGTGTATGAGCATTTGTATGGAACCACTGTGACCGTTTCTAATTCGGAAAACGCCATGTTCACTGTTCTTCCCCGTTAGTCGTTCGTGGTAACGAAAAGGGTGGGGTTTGTTGGAACGTTTGGTATCGGGGAAGTAATATTGGGCATATGGGATTTTGATACTGACTCACGTACACTATATAAAGAACACAGTGTATTTTCGTTTTTGCGAATTTAGTGAATAATCAAATGCCTAATGGAACATTTCCTGAGTATATCAAATTAGAGTTGTGGGTCAGTCAGAAGACTCACGTGAGGGATGTTGTTTGTTCGGTGTTTCTTTTCTTCTATCTCTGATCGTACACAACATTTTATTGTTCTTCACAGCTTTTTATTATGCAGCAAGCGTGACGATTGGTCAACATCATTGTGACGTATGCCTAGATAAATTCGATTATTTTTAGGTTGTTTTGAGACCGACATTGTGACCATGTCTAGATAAATTAGATTAACTTTTGGTTGTTTTCAAAACGGTGACACCACCTCAATTTCTCACGAATTGGTATTACCCTATGACCATCTGATTTTCACAGATTTGTTAGTACGTGCATTTGTAAGGACCATCTCAATTTCTCACGATTTGTTATTATATTGGTGTTTGTGATGAACCGCCTCCTTTTGTAACACCTTTGCTGATATATGGACACTATTGAGGGACCATCTTAATGAGATTTTCCAAAATGCAGTATATCACGAAACAGACGCAGTATTCACAATTATACGATATTATATCTCTATCAGGCCCAAAAAATGTTTGTTGCCCTCAGCGACCGACCGAAAAATATGAAATATTGGGTCGCATTTTTTTCCATATACCTCGGCTATTTACGACACCTTTAGTTTTCACGAGTTTTAAAAAAAAATCCGACCGACCGACCCAATTTTTCAATTTTCCGACTTGAGGGCCACATAAGTTGTTTTTCTTGGCCTCACGAAACAGACACAGTATTTACTACTATGCGATATTATAACTCTATCACGAAACAGACGCAGTATTTACTACTATGCGATAATTATATCTCTATCACAAAACAGACGCAGTATTTACTACTATGCGATATTATATCTCTATCACAAAACAGACGCAGTATTTACTACTATGCGATATTATATCTCTATCACAAAACAGACGCAGTATTTACTACTATGCGATATTATATCTCTATCACAAAACAGACGCAGTATTTACTACTATGCGATATTATATCTCTATCACAAAACAGACGCAGTATTTACTACTATGCGATATTATACCTCTATCACGAAACAGACGCAGTATTTACTACTATGCGATATTATACCTCTATCACGAAACAGACACAGTATTTACTACTATGCGATATTATATCTTTATCTCGAAACAGACGCAGTATTTACTACTATGCGATATTATATTTCTATCACAAAACAGACGCAGTATTTACTACTATGCGATATTATATCTATACCACGAAACTGACGCAGTATTTACTACTATGCGATATTATATCTATACCACGAAACCGACGCAGTATTTACTACTATGCGATATTATATCTATACCACGAAACAGACGCAGTATTTACTACTATGCAATATTATATATATACCACGAAACAGACGCAGTATTTACTACTATGCGATATTATATCTTTATCACGAAACAGACGCAGTATTTACTACTATGCGATATTATATCTATACCATAGACTAGACCAAGTACATATATATATATATATATATATATATATTTACGACTTCGCAATATATTGGCTATATCGCTATCTTGGACCAAACTAAGAGTATTGGTATACGACACTTTGAACTAAATCAGTGCGTGGGTATCCATTGCCATGTGATATATCTGAACAAATAGTATTTATTTGTAAATAAAAACGACACCGCACCAGCAATTATTATAACATCACCAAGGGTGGCATTCAGCTACCACCGGTTTCTTAAGTCAGACTATATTTTAGTTTAACCTATTACCCATGACATACCAACCAATTAAAATACACTTATAATATAATTGTAATCATTACTTTGTTAAACATTTTAATGCTCACAGCAAAGATTTTTCTTTCAACTTCTTTCTTTCAAGTTGTGTTTTACATTTGAATAAACGTTCACTGTCTAATTATGTGGATGAATTGATTTTCCTAATTATTTCCCTGGAGCATAAATTCCTCGTGTTCGTTCGCTCTAACCGAGAGGTGGGTACATACTTCCAATCTAGACCTTTACCAAATACCTTCTTACAATGTAATTATTAGAAATCGAGATAACTCCATGGTGAGATAGCACTCTATCTTCACAATTTTCTGTCTTTCCACGACCAACTATGGCAATAGTTTGCACTGTGAATCAACTCTTGTTGAAACAACGATATACAAAAACTCGTTTTAGGAGTTATTTACAGAAAACATTTCACAGTCCGCCAACCAGTGGTGTCCGCTGTAATCTTCTAGGTGACCTAAATATCGACACCACTCAATACCTGCGGCTTTTACGTAGTTTCTACCAAATTATTACACGCCGACTGAAATCACAGATGGTTCAAATTAAGTGCAATAATACATCACCTGCTCACGAATACTACTAGCCAGAATTTGCGACTATTCAATTTTCTCCTTAATTAAGAATTTATTGATTTAAAACACGTTTTTAAAAGAATGGGACTACAATACAATACAATACACAAATTTAATTATTTAAATTACTAAGAAAATTAAACCTACAATGTTAACAAAACCAAATAAAACAATAGAAAAAGAAACTATTTACAGAAATGAAAAATAATACTTTTTATATATACTCCTATATTGGCATACAAGGAAACATTTGTGCCTAGTTTCATCATTAACAATGTCCTCATCGAAGAAACGGATCCGCCAAGACTAGTATCAAAGCACACTTATACACGTTTCTTTTGCCCTCTTATATTTGCATTTGTCTGTATGCTCACGTTATACGCGGGGTATCCAGCTTTGAGAGAAAAAAACGCACGATTAGGGGGTAGATTTTAGGCTTGGGATATAAATTGCAGTGTTCATATATTGATCACGTGCTCCTCGAGAAACTTGTGAAAAGATCAAAAACTCGTTGCTGGCTTCTCAATAGTAGAATGCAGAGCAAAACAATGGCGACACGCTACATCTAATTATACATTCATCGTCTTGTTCGGTTAGAGTTCACGTGACTGTAATTTAGGGTACAACTTTTCAACAATAGTACGTAAAAATGGCAGTTATTTTACATTCAACAAAGTTGGGTAACCAAGTTTTAATCAAGCACCACTACCCCGGATGTAATTCACCTTCTCCATAAATCGCGCCATCCAGTGTCAAAGCGCATTTATGACTGAATAGTAGACACGTATGCAGTTCAAATGAAGATTCGGTGTTTTTTTTTTGGATAGATGTTTATGCATTTTAGATGACAAAAGACTACCCAACCAAACATTCGATATGAATTGTATTGCCTTCACCGTTTACGTCATGTTGACGTCACAGAAGCGTACCATCACTAGAGAGCGCAATTTTTAGAAATTGTGTTTCACAGAAGCCCACGTTGTACACGTTTTGCTGTCAACATGATTGCGTCAAGGCGTTCACCGACAAAATTGAAAGACACATTAAAGACATTTGTTGTTAGAAATACAAAGTAAATAGTTTATTTGCTGTAAATGTTTCATTCTTGCTACACATTCCGCCTTTCACAACGCGAATATACGACTGAGTAAAATGCAATAAAAGACAATTGATACATCCAAACACAGTATATATAAATATTAATCAACATTAAAAAAAAAACCTCTGCGATAATAGGTTTCCATTACGTTCATATTATAACTAAATGATTATTAATGTTCACGAAACTAACATAACGTATTAAAGACAATAGGTTAAAAATTGTATGTGTGAAAGGACAATAAATAAAAATCACGCATGAATTTGTTATATCTGATTTTCCCGCGTTCAAATTAATACGGGCACAGTTTCTTGGCGAAGTTAACGTGTATTGAATTCTTCGACCTAATTAATGCAAACGATATGCATCTATGTTATAACAAGTATTAAAATGCATTACGAGTCATCATAATTCATTTAAACAATTAGAGCGACAATTTCTATGATTCGTGCATCTTAAAACATACTTGAAAAAAAAACATTGACATGTTAGTAAATATGTACAAATTGCAATAAAATTGTTGATACAACTCGTCAGTTCTCGTCACCAATGTCGCACTGTATCCCCACCTCCGCTACATCTACAGCTAAGTCGGTGTTTCGTCCGTCAAATCCTCGATTTAACACAGCACCATGGCCATCGACCTCAGGTAATAATGGATACCCTGCTTCGTATCGGAAACGATTGAGAGCCGGTCCCCAGTCCCATTCTGGTCGAATTGAGTTCAAGAATCGCTGTAAATGAATATCACGTGTTAAAACAGCAGTGCTGGACTGTAATCAAAACACACCTACCTAGTAGAATGCTGACAAGTTTATTTTGTGAAAGTGGTACCAATTATAATACAGAGTGGTGCTAATCTTACACGCCTCCGTTCACTTCCCGTAGTGCAAATAATGGAATGTTTCATCAGTGACAAAGGGCGAGTAACCGAAGGGTAACTTACTTGATCAATCGTTATTATTCTACTTAAATCGTCAGGGCGTTAAATATCGTAAATTCCAAAGCATAGCACAATAATAAGAAGTGAAACAAAAAGTTAACCCACATATAAAGCATTCTACAGATATTTTGATGAAGGAAGATGGATTGTCAAAACGTGTCATGGTCATTCCTATCACCGAGGTTGCACTCATTGTAAAAGGTTCATAAATAAATGTGAATCGTCATTAATAACGTAAGCATTGCATTTTCTGTCTTCCAAATTAATTTTTGGTTTTTGCCAACGCCCAAGTTCAATTTCTAAATTGTCGTTTTAGGCCAAATTTACTGAACATTTTACGAAATTTAAAACACAAAATAACATTTAAATTAACTCCCGAATATTTTCTTGAATACACCATAAGTCTAAAGTTTACGAGATTAACCATTTTACCACTGATTTTCTTATTCTTTGGGATACACGAGAACTATTAATCAATAAACATAGTAAATTTAACTTTAGTTATATATGTGATGATACGTACCTTTCCAAAACTGCCTTTCTGCTTGAAAATCAAATAATAGGGAATATACAAGACAATAGCAGCTAGCGACGTACATGCGATAAACCAACCCAAAACATCTGCAGTTCTAGGGTAAATATAACCACCAAGATGCGCAGGTACGTAGTCCAAAGCGTAGAAAATCAAAACTCCCTAGAAGTGGGGTAGAACAAAAATATAATATAGTGAAATAGTATGCATAACTGTAACACGCAGTAAATATTCAGTGTCGATATCGTAATTTTATTGTTTTGATTCGAGTTGATTATTGGCTGGGCAAAGTGACGAAATATTGCGAAGTAGTACTTACAATGAGAACCAGTGGTGCAATGACCAATGGAATCAAGATAACGACCAACAACATAATCCAATAACATTTGCCACGTGGTCCCAACATCGATTTCAAGTCTTTATAGTATCTTCGAAGGCCTGTTAAAAAATGAAGTTTTCATGAACATTAGACGTTTGCATTCATCAATTGACTTACCAGTTACAGATAAGGACAAACAAACAAATATTCAAGTCCAGTGGACACAGCTGTGATCGAAATGATACACCCCCCCCCCACAATTATTCATTATTCGCAGTTGTGGGTTGTATCACAGTCCCTGTGGTTGTCATGATAAAGTAAATCTGAATGTTGTGTGTGTTGCTTATAAAAACGCTTTTCGCGTTATATTTTATGTCAGTCGCAAATGAAACTCAGATTTCAAATGGTGTACAGACATTTTTAGGTGTTCTGTCTAGTCTAGAGCTAGTTTTACACAAGATTGACTGCAAGTGGGCAATGTCTACTTAGGGCAGCTATGTCTATTGGCATGTTGAGACAACAACTAATGAAAAATGTCTGATATTTTACGAAAACCATATTTTTAATATTTTAAATTTTTAATTGTTCGTTGCCATGAGCTGGTCTCGAAATAAAACTTATTATGTAGACGTCATACAACATCGACTGAATACTGTGTGAGCTTTGGAATATTCATAACAATTGATCGATAATGATGATATCGTGTACTAAATCAAGTGATACAAAATGTATATATGTATTCTATATAAGGGATTGCCTTTACGCACGGATGTTTACGCTCAATAAATGTAGGTACAATAATTTATTGCCCGTTTTCTCTTCTGAACCTAAGGTTTATTGTGTTGTGAACACAGGCGTTGTGTTCGGGGATCAGGGAACCTAGTCTCGCTTGACTGATGTCACTTACACGTAGAGATACCAGATTCGACCGAAATGAATACACATTAGTTCATTACAGATAGTCCAGTTAAATTCACACAAGCAGTCAGTCGAGGTAACCCCTCGCTGTACCGTTCTCTCGTTCTCCCCTTTACAAAGGTAACAAACTCTCTATATGAAAAGTAAAAACACTAGGGCCTGGCGGAGTAAACGTGCGATCAGCCAGTCGTTGACACAGTAACGTGATTACCAGAGATGTGTCTCACGGTTAAAGCCTTGCAAAGTTGCCACTGCTAAATACAATAAGTAAACAATCTATTTATCAAATTCCTGTTTTATATGTTTATAATCTCCACCCTAAACATGCAAGTTGTTGATTCTAAACAGTAGTCTAACGAATATGCGAACGTGAAGTCGTTATAACAATTGTTTCAACCGTCAAACAATGCATACATTTGTCCAAGTCTTGCCTCAATATAGAAATTACACCGATCTACTAAATAAGAAAACATTGATCAGATAAATTAATAGGAGGAATACCACTTGTTGTCCTGTCTCTATTTTAACAGTCCGCTAACATTTGATAGACAGTTTTCGTTCACCATTTATTAGGAAAGTAATCTTTTTTTGATCCAAACAGTGTCCGTTTACTGTGTTATTTGTTCTCGACAATGCCAGTTTATACTAGGAAAGAACAGTTTTTTCAGAACAAGGTTGTTCTCAAATGATAAAGTGGAGACATAGTTTAGGTCTATGATGGAGAGTACAAGTTTTCTCTCAATATTTAAAAATGATATATATTTTGAGCTGTAAATTAGGTTAAAACCAGCGATTCTCAGATAGACGACGTGTGTGTGTGTGCATGGCCACGCGAGCTAAGCAGGTGGTTACAAGCCTTTTACTAGAATCTCGACCTCGTCCTCGTAACCATTCTTTAAATATCAATAAACAGATAAATGGTACCGTTTAAACTTCGAACTCGTTATCATAAAAGTTATACAACCTATAAAACCGGTAAAGAGGGTTACAACGCAACAACCACTCTTCAGGCGGGCATTTTAAAAGCTTCATATGTCAAGCTAACAAATGAAAGTTAACACAGTACATAGATAGAATCAAGGTGTGTGTGAGATGAGTTTGCGATTTTATGTCCCGCCTGTTATACCAGCACTGTCTGGATTCCTGATGTAATGGGACATGTATCACGAGATTCGAGTAACCCGTTGGCATCACGTGCTCAACGGTGAATTCATTATATCTGATAAAGTATTTGTCTGAAATACTGCCTCTTCCATACAAAGTTGCAATAGTGCATGTCAACCAGTCTGTCTGAGGGACGGTGCAGGTCAGCCAGTCAGTGTGAGGGGCGGTGCAGGTCAGCCAGTCAGTGTGAGGGGCGGTGCAGGTCAGCCAGTCAGTCTGAGGGGCGGTGCAGGTCAGCCAGTCAGTCTGAGGGGCGGTGCAGGTCAGCCAGTCAGTCTGAGGGGCGGTGCAGATCAGCCAGTCAGTGTGAGGGGCGGTGCAGGTCAGCCAGTCAGTCTGAGGGGCGGTGCAGGTCAGCCAGTCAGTCTGGGGGCGGTGCAGGTCAGCCAGTCAGTCAGTCTGGGGGCGGTGCAGGTCAGCCAGTCAGTCAGTCTGAGGGGCGGTGCAGGTCAGCCAGCCAGTCAGTCTGAGGGGCGGTGCAGGTCAGCCAGCCAGTCAGTCTGAGGGGCGGTGCAGGTCAGCCAGCCAGTCAGTCTGAGGGGCGGTGCAGGTCAGCCAGCCAGTCAGTCTGAGGGGCGGTGCAGGTCAGCCAGCCAGTCAGTCTGAGGGGCGGTGCAGGTCAGCCAGCCAGTCAGTCTGAGGGGCGGTGCAGGTCAGCCAGCCAGTCAGTCTGAGGGGCGGTGCAGGTCAGCCAGCCAGTCAGTCTGAGGGGCGGTGCAGGTCAGCCAGTCTGTCTGAGGGGAGGTGCAGGTCAGCCAGTCAGTCTGAGGGGCGGTGCAGGTCAGCCAGTCAGTCAGTCTGAGGGGCGGTGCAGGTCAGCCAGTCAGTCAGTCTGAGGGGCGGTGCAGGTCAGCCAGTCAGTCTGAGGGGCGGTGCAGGTCAGCCAGTCAGTCTGAGGGGCGGTGCAGGTCAGCCAGTCAGTCTGAGGGGCGGTGCAGGTCAGGCAGTCAGTCTGAGGGGCGGTGCAGGTCAGGCAGTCAGTCAGTCTGAGGGGCGGTGCAGGTCAGCCAGTCAGTCTGAGGGGCGGTGCAGGTCAGCCAGCCAACTAAATATATCCAATTAACCTACTTACCATATACATAGGTCACAACAAGACACTCAATTATTCCGACAACAACCATTGGAAGTGCTGATGCATACGTATCCATCAAATTCACCCAAAAAAGCCCAGCCTGTTAAGAAATATGCATATGGGATATTGATTCAATACTTAATAATGTCATCGATATATATGTAAATTATATGCAGATTGTTGTTCAGTTTGACCAATCAGAATGTACAACATGCGCGTGCCTAGAGGCTAAAGGATATACATGTGGTACCAATGACGTAATGAATACAGATAACATTCTTACCCTGGTCACGTGGGGTAATCCAACGATGAATGCGCATGTGCAATACAAGATGGGTAAAACAGTTCGCATCACTTTACGTTTTCGTGATAAACATTTGAATTCATCCAGTAAAGCTGTAATCACCGTTTCAACAATTACAAACTGTGAATACAGAATCATACATTAAGCTATACAGGTGGGAACGTTGTAAGATACCCTGAAAGGTGTTATTTACAAATAGAGAGTAGTGAAATATTAGTAAGATACTACTACACGCATTACATTTAGACAGTAATGTAGTAAGATACTACTACACGCATTACATTTATAGACAGTAATGTAGTAAGATACTACTACACGCATTATATTTATAGACAGTAATGTAGTAAGATACTACTACACGCATTACATTTAGACAGTAATGAAGTAAGATACTACTACACGCATTACATTTAGACAGTAATGTAGTAAGATACTACTACACGCATTACATTTATAGACAGTAATGTAGTAAGATACTACTACACGCATTACATTTATAGACAGTAATGTAGTAAGATACTACTACACGCATTACATTTAGACAGTAGTGTAGTAAGATACTACTACACGCATTACATTTACAGACAGTAGTGTAGTAAGATACTACTACACGCATTACATGTATAGACAGTAATGTAGTAAGATACTACTACACGCATTACATTTACAGACAGTAGTGTAGTAAGATACTACTACACGCATTACATGTATAGACAGTAATGTAGTAAGATACTACTACACGCATTACATTTACAGACAATGTAGTAATACATTTAAGGGAATAAATAAACACAAACTTACCATTGAATCTATACCGAGTGTAACGAGCAT
The DNA here is from genome assembly GCF_978046115.1 of Saccoglossus kowalevskii. Taxonomy (NCBI): domain Eukaryota; kingdom Metazoa; phylum Hemichordata; class Enteropneusta; family Harrimaniidae; genus Saccoglossus; species Saccoglossus kowalevskii. The sequence goes on from NC_140644.1 coordinate 2,728,626, forward strand.
GAAGAAAAAAATCACCGACCATAGAGGTGATATTGGAAGTCTGGATAGCGCCTCTGGATAAGCAACAAACGCCAGTCCCGGGCCGCTATCTACTACGTCTTTGACTTCAGTGTCGAGTTCGTACGCCATGTTGCCCAATACCGAAAAAATAGCAAAGCCAGCAAATAAACTGGTCAACGCGTTAAGTATTGCTACGAGAACAGCGTCCCTGTAAATGAAACAAGGTACACATTTGTAAAAACAATCACCACAGTTCAAGAGATAGTTGTTTCGTCAAAATAAATTAACACGCGTAATCACCCACAAAATCACGCGTTCTCTAATCAAATCTCAATAATTACTTAATTTGGTGGAAATGTATGGGAAAAACCTAGTTATCTATATGTGCTTACCCGAATACGTTGTTGTGAAATTTATTGTAACTTGCCATAGTGCTGAGTCCACCAGATGCAGCACTGAGAGAGTAAAATACTTGACCCGCCGCGTCCTTCCACACCTGCCAGAACAAACAAACAAACCAAACGTAGTTTTGAAATGAACATTGAGATATCGAATAAAAATATCGTGGGCGTTTGAAACGGAAGACTGCCTATGAAGTTGGCTTTTACATGGGATAAACGTACCTCTGGTTCGGCGAGTTTCGTCCAGTTGGCCCTACCGATGTAGAACTCGATGCCATCACTGGCGCCTTCCAAGGTACAACCACGAATTACCAAGACAAGAATAAGAACATACGGGAATGTTGCTGTAAAGTAAACAACCTAAACAAACAACAAAAACATTAGGCTTTGATTTCGCACAAAATGTATTAATCGCTATTGTTTCCTAGGCAACACACGTTCGTTTGGTATACGTCTAAAGTCAGCTGACAATATGCGACTATATAGAACGTATGCTGCCAGTAGAGCATAATGAGAGAATGATAAAATACACAGATCGTCACAGAAAGCCGGTCATCCATGGCTAAATTATAATGGTAAGGCGAAGGCGAATAAATTATCCTTGGTTAGCGAAGATGGTCAAAGTGGTAACTGAACGTATACGATAATCCATTAAAAACATGTAAAAGTCCCAGTCTGGATAAATTTAAAATGCGATGAATGAAAGCTATCTCGTCTCACCTTGCCCGCTGATTTGATGCCACGAATGATACAGAGATACACGAGAATCCAAGCTAACAGAAGGCAGAGTGATAATTGCCATTTAATGCCACCCATATCGAATACGCCTGTACTAGTTTCTAACACGAAGCCACTAAAAGCAAAAAAGAAGATATGTAAAGAATATCGAAGAATGGACCTTAATACATTAATACGATAGATACGTTTCAGTTGAATACATACCCAAAATATTCGTCTGTCGGCCTGACTGTGTCGTTGGGTAGATTGGCTCGTACAGCGGTAACGTTGACCGTGGAATTAAGATCTCTATCGTCAAAACATTTATCCGAGTTCCATGCATTTCCGCATCCAACCCAGGGCAAGCTGGGCAAGTCGCTGAACGAAGCGAACAAATAGAATAGCGCCCAGGACAGTACAACGTTGTAATATATAGACACAAACGCACTGATGATTACCATAGCCCAACCAATTCCTGTAAAAATAAAAAGGGTTATAAATGAAGCACATATAGCCCGCTATGAATAATGACGTCACGCCGCTTTCTGACTGGGTTTTTATGCTAATTCTATGCTAAACTAAAAACACCTTGAAATCTTAGTAATATGATAAATATACCTCTTTTTCCATTAGAGTTGAAACAAAATTGTTTTAGGGTAGATTTATACCTTCGACTTAAAAATTAGTTACCGTCCGATTGTGATTATTTTGTCGTATTTACATTTACAACTCGTACCAAAACACGTAAATAAATGTCACCGTTCCAAATTTGGTATAACCGCCTAAATCTGGAAAAATACATTATTAAGTCGTTGGCAAAACTAAAAAAAATTATAACCAAAGAAACAGCATAACAGCAAATGTCCCCATAGAAAACGCTAGCGAGTCGCCAATGTGAAGTCGCGCCCCTATAGTCTTATACCGCGCCAGAAAGTTGTGTTGTTCGGCCTTGTTTGAAGGTTTTCTTCAGTTCTTTCACGATGTTATAGTTTACTTTAATATTTCGCAGTTACTCAAATTTTCGGTCTAACACAGAATGGCAAAAGGCTGAATGTAGAACTATACACAGGAAAAATATTGTATTTTCCCAATTTTTACATATTCGATATATCAAGGATGAAAAAATAAAATAAACATTTGTTGTCACCGTACTCTGTTCAGACAGAATCGATCGATCAATAAAATATAGTGAAGGTAATATGTTTTGTCTGTTATAGAGCATTTTATTTGTATTTCCTATGAAAATAATCGGCGACATAAAGTGAAAAACAATATATAAATTGTCTTACAAGAACTTTTTGATGCGAGAAGTATTAAAAAACATAATATTTGTAGGTATGGCATTTTATATGTATTATTGACAGTGAATCAAACAAGTTCGCATACTGTTGACTAATACTAAAACGAATATTTTGACACAAAATAATGTCGCCTGTAATAATAACCCTGTAAAATACTTTTTGATTCTTGTTTTTCTTAATTTTGTGTTAAGTAAACTAATATACTACTTTTCTGGCACTTTTGAGTGTGATGAGCCCCCATAAAAATGATTCTGACAGAATAATAAATATTTATTTTGTACATTATTTATACATTAGTTATGTCATTTACATTAACTATTTTTATTTACTTATGCGAGCAATAATTTCATTATTGGCAAATGAAAAAAATCTAGATCCGGCACATATTTTATATTTAAATAATGATATTGATAACAAGCTACATTGTATGGATATGAAATGACATAGTCCCCGTCGTTTTTAATGAAAGATTGTATTTAAATATTTATGTACACTAACTTAACTTACCTTTGAACATCGGCGCCAACTTCCACACGGAGACACTTCCCAGACTGGAAAACTGACCTAGTGCCATTTCCGTGAAGAAAATTGGTATTCCAGCCGCAAAGAACACAATAAAGTAGGGAATCAGAAACGTTGCTACAAAGGAATTAAAGTATCGTGGTATCACATGTTAGAAATTGAAAATATAGAGGCACAAGCTTAAACGTTGTAGGTCGGGAGAATTTTTCATACGGTCATAATATATGATATTTCTTCAAAATGTCTGCCTCGTTATGAATCCCTAAATGTGAAAATTCAAACGTTCATAAGACTGTGTCGTTATAGAGAGAGTAATATCTCACAAGTATTGTTTTGTAGTTTCGTTTATAGTTAACAATGAAGAAATAAGCGCTTTCCTACGAAGACACAAATATGCCCATAACGTACTCACCTCCACCATTTTTAAAACATAAATACGGGAATCGCCACAAGTTACCAAGACCGACAGCGTAACCCAGTGAAGCCAGGATAAACTCCCCTTTCCTCGACCAATTCCCTCTAACTGGGTTTTCATCATTCGGTTTCTTTTTGCTTGAATGTTCCTGTTCCGGGCCATACAGGTCTTGCATTTCAACTGACTGTAATAATCCAGCATCACCCTGTAATTAATTCACACATTCAGAGGTTTATCTTATACTCTGTGCGTAATTAATAAATGTCATATTGAAGTTATATGGTTTCACCTTATTATAACCTTATTATAGTATTATACATATAATTATGCATTTTTACTCTGTATTTCTAAATTGTCGGAAAATTACTTAAAACAGAATTATCTATACGACTTAAATACTTAAAATAAATGTGTGCTTTCATAAAAAAAAATATGCGTATCATACATTATTGGAATTAAATACATTCATTTATAAAGTATGTCATTTGTATTTACATATGCAGGGTTTAATTTCATTATTTCCAAATAAATACTAAGCATTCTAGATGCAGCACATTATTTTTTTTAAATATTTCAATAATATGTGTATCTGATGGCAAGCTACGTCGTATATTAACAAGACATGGCACGACACAGTCTCTGTCGTTTTTACCGATAATGTACAATTCAGTGCATCTGCATATATCTGTACCTGTCTTGTGATACGTGAATGAAAACCCTCCAAATGTATTACATTTTAATAACTCAGGAAAATCGTTTTCTTATGCAACATATTTTAACCAAATAGCTGAAATATAGTTCGATAAATACCTCATATTGTCGCAGTATTATTCTGATTGACACTTATATAACAGACATGATACAAACTGAAGTGACTTGTGCGTTTCCTTCCTTTAGTATACAAAATGGCCATCAGTCTGCCATATGGAACCCGATCCGAAAAATAAAATGATGTGCAACCACAGGGAGCCCAGGAACTATGATCAACTGCACGCACTGCACTCCCTATTAATCTGGAAAAAAACTGACTAACAGAATGAAAAATAAAATCTATAAAAAATACCAGGTTGAAGATTATTAGTTGCTCTTTCAAATTTCGCCAATATTCTACCTATATCTGCAGAATAAATCAAGAAAACTACACAAATTGACTCCATTTACGAATACTTAACGGTTTGCCCGAACGCACGGCACAATTGGAGGCGAAGAACCAATCACAAGATTGGTTACGAACCAGTTGAGCAAGGCTAACCTCGATGTTGGTTGTTGACAAATGCTGAACAGGTCACGCCTCCAAACTGTGCCATGCGTTCGATCAAACCATTATGTATTCGTAAATGGAGTCAATTTGTGTAGTTTTGATTTATTCTGCAGATATAGGTAAAATATTGGTAAGGCTTAGACGAAATTTGAAAGAGCAACTAATAATCTTCAACCTGATATTTTTTATAGATTTTATTTTTTATTCTGTTCATCTATTTTTCCAGTTTAAAAATTATGAGCTGGCTGGAGCCTTCATCTATTTCTTACACTAGATACCAGCCGATCCCCCCCCCCCTCCGCTCATAGGAAGTGCGTGCAGTTTATCATACTTCCTGGGCTCCCTGTGGTGCAACAAGTTCCCTTTGTAATAAATGTATGTACCGACTTTTGAGATCCGACATGGAATGACGATGCATTTTTAATGAGTTACACATGACAAAACCATATATATATATATATCTGGTGACAGATGACAATGTCATAAATACTTGGTGACAAATGACAATGCCATATAAATCTGGAGACATCCACCTCACCAAATATATTCATCTATATCTATCGATATATCATCGATTCATATTTCAGCCGTTCATCAAGACCACATATTTATTGAACACACACTAAATGAGGACCATGTCTTCTTTTGAATCTATTGGCGAGTGGGCGTCTATACTACTGTAGAAAGCGTGAGTCAGCCATGATGTGTTTCTGCAAAGTGAAGGACTTGTGTAGTTTACACTCCTTTCCCAATGTAAATAACTCGGTCAGTTATGTATTGAGCATTTCCATAGTACGAATAGTGACTAAAATACAGAATACACTTTGGTGCGGTCTGCGAGTTCAAGGCCATCCGGTTAATAAAGCATAGTTGATTCACCAAAGGTTGTTGCTGTTGAACTGCTGTTTTCAATGCAAATAGAATACCATGAATTCAGTGACACCTGTCGTGTTTGCTGCAATTTTTTTTCCATTTTTAATGTTATTTGTACATGTCTTGCTTTCTTCTGTTCTGTGTGTATAACTTATAAATCAATATTTAAAAAAAAGTGGAAGAAAAACACTCTAAACAAAACAAGTATGACCCCAAAAACGTCAAGCAGTTTTGAAATATTTGATTTGTTAATCACGCATCTAAATACATGCATTTGTGTTTACTTTCTACAAGCAGTATATATACAACAGGTCAACAAGTGGTTGTATCGTGATGATTAATTGAATAGTTTACTCTTTCACACAAATCTACCGACATACGTTAAAAACGTGTACACTCTTTGGTTCAGGGGTCACCGGGTAAATATAATGCGATCGTGATAGCTAGATAATTTGTATACTGATTATAATTGGCGGGCATAGTGTTATTATTTTATTTTGTGTGTGCACTTTGAGTAGACATGTATATGGAGGAGGCAACAGAAGTAAAAAGAAAACTTAACAGAGAATGTTCAAATTAAGTAACTGAAATTTAAATTAATAGTTAACCGTCCTTCGAGTTACGGGAAACATACAGCGTAAGCACTTCTATATTGCCCGTAGGTAGAAGATCGGTTAACTGATAATTAAATTCGAGTTACTAAATGTGGACGTACAATGAAAACAAAGTGAATGTTGCCTGTAACTGGAAGTTCTGTTCACGTGGTTTCTAAAATATGGGTTTGGTCATGTTTGTAACTCGAGTTCAATTACGTCATGTACATCTTGTGCCCTGATTCGTAAGACAAGTCAAACACTTTCCCCTCGCGTACATAGCTCCTGTTCCGATTTGTTATACTGCTCTCAACTGTGTCCGATATTATACAAGGGGATACATGCAGCCAAAATATTAACGTCGGCCCGGGTCGGGCCGGCTGACTTGGTGTACACTGCCAGGATTTAAAACCCAACAGGTTTTTTTGACAGATAAAAAAACACTATGCATCTGCAATTTACGAAAAACAAAGGGCATAATCTGATTTTTAACATCCATGGATCGAGAGTTGCATCCTATACACGCACTAGGCGCGGCTACTTCGTTACGCTTACGAGGTGCGTTATTTCTCCGCCAATCAGAATACCAGAGTCATCAACTGATTATGCTCTCGTTACGTCACACGCTCAGCAATGTTCTGCGATCAGTATCAACGCTCATTGTTGACTTTCAGGGAGCTTAATTAAAAATTGTTGTGTTTTATTGTAATAAAATACGACATATAATTAATATACAGCAACAAAATAAATGAATTCAAAAATAAATTACTCGCTTCCGAATATATTTTGCGAAAACGTCAAATTTGCGGTAAATTGTGGAATGGTCTATTGTCTGCAATCTGTTTTTGTTTACATTGCGCACTATGATTCATGCGTGGCAACATAAACATACTATATCGGCGTCTGGGTGTAGATTTCCAGGTATTACATCACTAGAGCATAGAAATTGAAACACAAGAATTACCACCTACTAGTATCTTGAGTAATTCTAAAGATAAACAGTAACTGAAAAGTCATGAAAAATTTACTAAAAGTTTGTCAAGACACCGAGAAAAAACACTCTGCTTAGCTTTGGTCGGCATATTTTTGTGCAATATATTAGAAGTGAATGTATCAAATGCGATCTGATTTTTGAAAGTTCTGTTCTTTGTAAACAAAATGTCAGTCAGTAACCGTTTTTATTGATCTATACGTGTTATTTTGACACAGTTACTTTTCTTAAACACCTTGTCATTGTCATACACAGCACTAAGACCAAGTTCCCTAGTCTCTCGTCGCAAGTTGGACACCCGAGGCAGAGACACAGTACAGTAGTGCAGCAACAAGAGGGAAGAGTTCCGTTTGTACCCCCCTCATCCCTAACCCTAATTTTAACACTCCATGATACCCAATTCATGTGTATATGCCCCCTCTAGATAACTATAGATACAATTAAATGGGGAGTGCTGGAGGGTAGGGTTAGGGTCAGGGATGGGGGTACAAAAGGAACTCTTTCCCAACAAGAGACTGGAACGGAATCTTACGCAATGTCCACTTTCTCGTTACAAACACCTCTTACTCAAGCAAGTGGCTACGAGCTGAAAATCTAGCACATTCCCGTAAGAAAGGCTAACCGTGTTGACAAGTGTCGGCCCATTGTCATACGTACAGAATGGCTAAGCTGTACTGCGACGTACTGGGAACTGTGTCTATTTCACTGAATTGATGTCAATGGCATGACACATTGCATACCACGATATTAGGGGTTGACCCAATTGAAATCATTGGGGTGGCTGGAAGTATTGGAAAAAAAAGACACCGGGAGAAAAAACGCCATGTAAGGTGTTGGAAGAAACATTTGAACATTCAGGAAAAATTACCAACAAGACACTGAGACAAAAATTGCACTGGCGACACTCATCCTGCGCTGCCATGATTTCTCACCATTAACCGAATGATTCAACTTTCAATGAACACAAGGTGGGGCGATTCAGAAGTTACAGTCACGCATTGTGCTGACGTTATTCGGTAAATACTTGTACTTACTTGTTGATGAAACATGGTTGTGGCAAACTAGTGTCAGAAGCAAAATTCAAACAGCAGAAACGGCAACAGAAGTTTGTGAGAGTGATACCTCTACTCATAAGCACACACGTCAAAGCAACTAGTGAAGTCTGTCATCCATATTTACAGTGCTGTTTTACATAAAAAGAGTTATGTTAATTGACCTCACAAAGACGTACGCATGTCGGCTCATTCATAGCCTAACAATATGTGGTATGACACACAGCAAACTAACATACACATGCATCTGTATGGTGCAGCGCACGTTTGAAAACTAAGTTGGTGGTAAAAAGCTCTCTAATATGTGTTACATGTTTTACACGTTTGGCATTTTAGACACTGAAACATTAATTCAAAAATACCAACCATGCAGTTAAAACATGAAAAATCGTTTCTATAATGAAAATTTTAAATTCTTGTGATCTTCAAAAATGTCAAAATTGCATTTCAAAAACGAAAAATGCAAAATCGTTTATTTAATAACGCTGCTTCCTCTACAAGTATGTGTTTATTCCTGGGTTATAGTATTTATTTAGTTGTCTTTTGATAAAAACATTTATTGGAATAAATTATATCACTGCCATATAGTATTGGTATAATGAATTTATCAAAAGGGATAACGTTTATTTTAAATGTGGAATACATTTATCGCCAACATTTCCTTTCAATGAGAACGAAGTTGTTCCCCCTTTCCTTTTTAAAGATTTTATCCCTTGAATTTGCTGATCATGCTTACAGTAGTTCCGAGATAGTTAAAGTGTATGAACTCTCATCGAAAAATATGTACTTAACAGTCGATTAGTTTTGTTGGAAATTATTTATTTATTTTTAAATTTGATCTAGACAATTTAATTTGTAATCCTAATTTACTTTCAGACAGAATGCATATAAAAAGACAAAACTTAATGACTTTTCTAATATTTAGTATTGGAGGACCTCAAGTGGGTCGAACATATTGGGCAAGAGTTGTAGTACAATCTTGACATTGACTTTGTATTTTAGGTTACTGTACATACTTTTTATTATGTTACACATATCACCTGTAATCCATATTTTAATAATTTCAAAAACATGCCTTCGTACCAGACACTCAGATCCACAAAACATGCATATGGTTTTTTGCGTGTTTTTTTGTATTTATTTATTTTATAGAATTTAATGTTTGTTCCTTCGTTCCATGTTATTCATACTTATTAATTATTATTTTTAAGATGAATAAGTTGTTTGACAACTTTTTTAAACCCAGACTATTGTTATCGTCTAGGAATGTTGTTATCTTTTGATTCAAAAGGCAGTCTTATTTGATTATGTCATCATGGATTATTTTGATAACTACGAACCTTCTGTTCTGTAATTTCTATTCATTGTTTGGTTGGTTGCCGAGAGCAACAACCTTCAAACAGAGGAGTGTGTCAGAGTGCTGTTTACCCTACTTGAGTGTATGGTGGCGCTGTTCAACCTTCTTGAGTGTGTGGGGCGCTGTTCATCCTTCTTTGGTATCATCTATATTTTCGTTAAAAATAAAATATACATATTTCTACCTTTGTGATGCATTGGAAATTCTTTAGTTATTTCTATAGAGAATGTGTATTATTTCAATGTATTTTATATTTTTCATTTTGTACACTGTGTTATACTGCCATTAGTGAGTGTAGATTCTTATAGTTTAGTGCTATTTGTATACTGTTAGTGCACGATTTGTTTTTGCTGTATAACCTATCATGTCTGATACAGAGCAAGCTGCTACTGAAGCTGATGTTCAAGGGATGTTGCAGAGAATCAAAGCATTGGAGGAAGATGAGGAAGTGGCTGCAGCATGAGCAAATGCCGAAGCATCCAATATGCTGGTAAAGCAACTGATTGCTTTGGAACAAAAGATGCCTATGGTCAGTGTAGACTCTGGTACTGGTATGGGAAAGGTTGTGTACATGTCCCTGAGTAGGAAACTTGATATATTCCGTGTCAAGTCTGAGAAAGCCAGTGTTCTTTCAGTAGAGGACTGGATTGAAGATGCCGAAGCAGTTATATCCCACAGAACACTTGATGTGAGTGAGCAAGATACATTTCTCATTGGACATTTCGTTGGTAAGGCCAGCGTGAGGTACTTTGTCAAAGAGAGATTTGCAATACTTATAAGTGTGTTTAGTGCTGGCTACTCCAGCTACAGCAACAGTTCCTTGTTTATACACAGTCTGGCGGAGAATACATCTTTGCAATTTGTTTGTTTGTAAGAAAGAATTATACAACTAGATTCATCACCAAAACAGGTAGAGAAAGTCAGTTGAAAAATCGCTTAGCTGAAGATGTGCTAGATGGAGATGAAGTTATGAAGACTGAATGCAGATCAGCCAGAACTTAGTTTTTTTGATGCTCGTGACCAGGTTATCAAATTGATGGGTCAAAAGAGGAAAATCTTTGAAGGCAAAACGTGAAGTTGACCAATCTAAAAGTGAAGTTGCAGCACTAGCTTAGCAGGTATCTATGCTAACAGGATTCTTCTCTCACTTCAATGGTACAGAAATTTGTGAAATCGTTCCTATGTCAACTGAAAATAAACCCTGTTGGACATGTAACTCACCAGATAATCTAAATCGAGACTGTTCTAAAAGGAAGTCAAAACCAAAGCATAAACCCCATGATTTAAACTAAACCAGCCTGCTGTGGAGAGTCGTGTTATGGGTGGGACTAGGAATGATAGAGGCTCATTTAAACATAGCGTGGTGGAAGCTGTTCTAAAGTTGGAGGTACAGATGGGGTGTGTGTGTGTGTGTGTGTGACCTTGACACTGGTACCCAGTTCTCAGCAATAATGGAGCAGCTTTGTGGATGAAATTAACTTCTTTATATACTAAAAGCTTATCAGCCACCATTTGTTTTTGCAGTTTCAGTGGAGACAATTGCTGGGCAGACTTCTCTATTGATTTCTGCTCATTCTATATGTGTAATTGATGGATCTTCAAGCCTGCCCTGTTGGAAAGGCATACAACATGTCAAGAAAGATAAAGGTGTGCTGTATTGAGTTGTCAATGACACTGGTAGTGAAGTGAAACAACTAATTCTCCCAGAACAGATCAAGAACCAGGTGTTAAATGGAGGTGGGGCATCAGGCAGCTGAGAAGACAACAGTATTCGTGAGAGAAAGATATTACTGGTCAGAAATGGTTGAAGAACTTGCTTAGTACTGTAGATATCAACATTTCACTTCAGTCAAAGCAGGGAAGAGGCTCCATCCTACCATGGGTTTCCTGATTGCTCCAAAAACATTGGAGATACTTGCTATGAATTACATTGTACTCGAACGCAACTCTAGTGGTGCTGAGAATGTTCTTGTTCTCACAAATGTTCACCAAGCTCACTCAGCAATACCAACCAAAGTTCAGAAAGCGGTAACAGTTGCTTATGTCTAAGTTTGTGACATCCATAGGGCAACGACCGGTTTGACCAATTTAATCCCACAGAGAATGATTGTCGAGCTGGTAAAATTGACTTGGAGCTTGTTGCTCGCGTATTCTTAAAGAATATAGGAATATGACTCAATGCGATCCAATATAAATGGAATCCTGCACCATGTATTGTCACTGAAAGACTTGACACTGGTGAGCTACTGAGCAAGACTGTATATCCAGCTGAGCTGTTAGATTTCAGAAGCTTTGTGAAAGACATGGAAGTTGTAAGTGCCACAGAAGAAGATGTTGACTCTAAAGAAATACCCAACAGTGGTTCTGAAAATGAAGAGCGTGACTTTCGAATTGATAGTGAGACCAGGTATGATTTGTGTACTATTCCTCCTTCTGCTGATTCAGAAGTTAATGTGGGCGACAATGACAGTTTTAATCAAAGCAAACCTGCAAAGTTTCTGATGCTTCCAGATACAGTGATTGAGCAACTGAGTACTTTCGATAAAACAGAGACTATTGCTAATGAAAATGCTTATGATAGATCAGAAAATCATGAACTAGTTCAAATAACGTAATAAATAACGTTTGAAGATCAACCCGCAATACAGCTGAACAACATTCAAACCTACATAATTTACCAAAATCAGTCATTAAAGACACTACTGCGTGTGTAAAATATGACCCCAAGATGTTGGCAAATATAGCCATGCCAATTTTGTCCAGTATAATATTCTGATGATGCAGTAGACCATGTTTAGCTTTCACAGTAATTTAACACAAATGTAGTTTGTATAGCGGTATTTGCTATTTGAACTGTGTATTTTCTTTGTGCTCAATAAACATGTTTGAGTGCTAGTATGATAATAACCCGTTTACAACAGTGTAACCCAACCTGCACTTGGAGCTACCGTATTTGTTCTATTTGATGCGTATTCCCAGTTCATCTGTGTGGGTCCAGTGCATGTTGGTTTGGTTGTTAACTGGTCATGAATCTTTTTTATAACTACGAAACTTCAGTTCTGTGCAAAATTTTGCATTTTTGAATTTATTTCTACATTATATCAAATGTCACATTCCATTTGAATATCATTGCTAGAGTTCTTAACATATGCCATGTCCATTGTTTATCATTTTATTGTCAGAATATGTTTGTTGATAATTAAATGTGTGCATGTATTTGACATATAGACCTCAAGATGTGTGAACGGCAGCTAGAAGTAATGTTAATCAATTTTGAGTTGTCCTAGTCAGGTTGGGCTATTTTGTATAATTGCATACTACTGACCATTCACAGAGTCATTGGCAATATACTTTTTAATATGTTTACATATTTTGTTTACACAGGTTTTATTATTACTTTTTTAATACCTTACCATAGTGTGAACTTTGAATAAAAGAACGCAGTGAACGACATACATGCATGTATGTATGAATGTGTGTGTGTGTCTATCTGAACGTTATAGTTAATTTCACGTAATATATTCCAGAATTTGGTTCACCCTTTTAGCTCACTAGATCATGCAGTTGTGATAATTATTATGATAGTTATGATCTTTTTTCTTTCTTTTGATTTTTTTAATTTTTTTTTTCCAACGATGGAGAATCTTCCCCAAATTAGAGGGTCCCTCGGATATACTTTCAAAACTTTTGAGATAATTCTGTTAAATGACATACAGTTTGGGTCAATCCATTTCTTTTCGTTTTTGCAGACTTTTGTACGTCAAAGAAGATACAAGTGATACACAATCCGAAACAGCATTAATGAGGCACAACAACTGTAAATCTTTTTAATAAATTGACTGATTTCATTATGCTCTGACTGTTACAAGTGGGATAAGACAAGCAACTGCGTTATTTGCTTTAAATGACAGTGTGATGGGGCAGAACAACTCAAAACATTGTTAGTGCATTTTTATGAAATTCGCAGGAGATGCTGGACTTGGAAACAGATACTAATCGATTTCGGTTGTGATGTGGGTCTGACTGTCGGGGGGAGCAATTTCTGGTATCATTAATCATTTATAACTAGAAAGGTTGGCCTTGAAGCAAGGACTAATCCATTAAAATCCAAGTACTAATAAATGCATTAGATATGCTAGTGTCACGTGGTAAGACAATACCTTATCCAAACCTCTTCACACGTGTGCACAATATCCAGTTGGTAGTAATACATTTCTAAGATCGATGACACATCAATGACATAGTCCCCGTCAAGTCTGTATTGACTGTGTCAAAGTGTGTGTGAAAAAGTGGGGTATTAATGTGTACCAATCATTCGATTTCCGAGAGAATAGAAAGGCGGTGGTTTTTATCTCGCGCATTTGTTTCGCTGGTTTCCCTGGTTCCCGGCGTTCTGACGAGTTTCTGGGGTGACGGCGGAACTCGAAACTTGTCTATTGAGTGGCTATGAGTTCACGGAGTTGTGCCGAGTCACTGAGCTTGAATTAAACCTGTGATTGGACAGAATAGGAGAAATGATAATTGGCTTGTCGGTGGTTAATATGTATGTACATATAGACTATTGTTTGGAACACATATAAATAGTATATTGAAATTGTTGTAAACGATTGATGACATGTTATGATTTTATTTTATGTTTGATTCAAATGACCTCCAGTTAGTTAAATTTCATCAAAATCACAAAACAACTGAAGAGAACAAGCAACTCATGTTTCGCCTTTGTGAGAAATTAGAACAGAATCCGTAAGAAGGCGTATCTGAGAAAGTTTTAAAAAAAACTCAGAAAATAAAAAAACAAAATGGTCACTAATCGGACAAACGTCAGTAAAATAAAAAAAGAAAACGACGTACATGTGTATACCATTATGTCGTTTATTTGTACCTGCTTTAAACAAAATCGGTCAAGGTAAATCTGAAAAATAGAAATAAAGTCAACATGGCCGCCAATAGGCCATTTTGAACCAAATCGCTGACGTTCATTGTTAATCAATCACGTGTGATGTTCATACAGAGTTTCAATGAAATTGAATCGGCGGTGATGATATGTTCAAATTATGTGATTATAGTTTGTGTATAATATAAAGACATCGTACAAGGACTCTTCTGGATTATAAAGTCCAACGAAAAGTAAATTGTCGAGTATGCAGGTATGTAGACCAACTAATCATAATGACCAACTTATGAATATTCATGATGTAACACAAAACATTATATAGGCCAAAAATCAATGACCGACACTGTGTTCTAGATAGCTCAATGAGCAGCATGTATGTCAGTGAACCCTGAGTTTGAACCAACCATGCATAGACAATTTCAACAACGTTTTTGATGTTTGCTGATCCCTTGGCTAAAGTATATGAGCCCACGGCAGTCGTAAACCAGCTATATATGCCGTGTCGTTGTCCTTGGCACAGACCTGTTTAGTATGACGCACTAGTAGATTTGTACTACAATAACCCTCCGCCGCCTTTTCACACTAATGTTTATACTCGGTCCATGATACTTCTTCATACAACTTAAGTTACTTTTTAATCACATATTTCAGTGAAATATTGTTTAGGATTTGAATATTAATGTCATACATAATTATTTTTTTGAAACTGTAACTAACACCTAATGAGCTAATAAAATTTGTGTTTGAAGTTCGATATTCCCGCGTAATCCTGGGTTTCAACTAGTTTCTACTGAACAGATCGCAGTATGCTCATGTTTTATCCTAGGGAGGTGGTGCATTACACGATTGGCTGAAAAAAATCGTCTTATTTGCATAAATTAATATTGATGATCAATGAAAAATCGTTTCCCAAGTAAAACTATTTGCGAATAGAATGCTTATTGTATACCATGCCATATGGGAGAAGTAAAAAAATGGGAAAACGGACTTTTTTTATATAAACGTGATATTCCTGAATGTATATTTCGAAGTTACTACATGGAACTCTATGGGGTAAAAATAAAATATGATTCTTCAGAATTTTGTATTTCAAATATATATATTCACCGTTTTTTTCAGTTTTGAAAATCCAAACCTGGGATATTACTAACTTTTGAAAGTATTCCTATGGTAAAATAGCACATTACTCGTCGATGTATTTATTGCGAACCTGGGAGAGATCACACCACGTATATTTGTATATTATGAACATTTATTGTTACAATATCAAGAGACAACTTGGGCTATTTATCTACTTGGTAACACAGATTCTCACGAGGTATAACACGGGATATTATTGAGTACTTATTCAAGTTGTTATAATGTTTCATCAACACAGTTTGTTCGTGTTTGAGCTTTTATGTGATAAGTTGTCTCGTATCGGCGATCAATCGAACCTGTTCAATTTATTCACGCCACAAAGAATCTTTGCATTTTTTAAAACACGAAGTAAAAAAACAATGTGTCTGGACGCATGAAGCCGAGAACAGCCACTGGTGGCGCTGTATACAATCGAAACCTATTCGGACTTGTTAAATTTGGTGACCAGTTTAGTATGATAGAAATCGTGAGCAGTCTTCAAATTACCACAATAGACAGAGTGGGGGTCAAGACCGAATATACGTGATTCCGGCGTTTCATACTAAATGCTTTCTATTAATAATTGCACTTTCAAATAATATTCATGAGTTATGTCTACATCATAACCTCGTTAAAGGTAATTAGCATATTGTGTACGCAGTGCGCATGCTTCGGCCTAGACTTGCTTGCAGTGTTTTGTGATTCCGATGACAAATTCTTGAAAAATAAATACAAATTGCGTAAACGAGGGGTGAACGCAAAGGTCCTGTGACCACGAAATCCCAACCGGTCACAGGACTTGGACCTTGGATATGTAACAAACATTTTCAAAATTATTCCCTTCAGAAGTAAAATAGTCAACGTATCGAAATAAGCCCATGCTGGCGATTAATACGATCTCCATTGAACAGTTCTGAAATTTACAATCACAACTTTTACGTTTTAAAACTAGTTCATTTGAAATATTTTGCACAAAACCGTCTGAAAATGCAAAACCGTATGAAATACATGTCCGATTTCCCATCTAAAGAAGCAGCGTTCCTTTAAGAGTGGAAATACGAATTGTGCTGTTGCGAATTCAGGCTATAGTAGTAAGCAATGAGATACATTCGCGTGATTAAAACAAATCACGTGAATCATGGATACTAATAACTGTGCGTGAATATAATAAAAAGTTTTCGGGAATAGCCAAGATGTCTGCATTACAATTACGTAACAGATACAAGGTCAAATGGATTTAGTTAACTCCTACGACACTTGGGTCGCGTTCGTGTTTATTTGCTATTTCACGTGCTGTCGTGTGCTTGTATTGTGAATAAACCTGCAGAGAAAAAAATCATGGAATTGTTACAGAATGAAAACATTATTATACCAGTAGCACAGTTCATAAGTAAAGACTTTGAAGTCAGGAAGCAGGATCTTACTTTTAATGCCTGCTGTCAGTAATATTAACTTTTACTCTTTTTCTCCGTTATTTTTCATTATTTTAGTAATCTTATATTATTTAGTGTTTTAGTGATTTTGTATTCAGTAATTTAGTGATTGTATTTTGTTATTAGCATATTGTTTTCTTTTTTTTCTCTTGTACCTTGTGACCATTTTCTTTCCCTCCGGGGATTGTGTAAGAGTCAATAAGTAAATAAATAAAACATGTTAATTGACCGCCTCAGTGAAAACATCGTCTTGTACATACCGCAACTTTTCGCCCAAAAAATTATCTGAATAAATTATGAACTCAAACTGTCACTTACAACTCTACAATGTATTTGGAAATGAATACTAGTATTCACTGTGGAATAATACAGGTGTTTCAACAGTCTTAAGTACATTTATCCAAATACATACACTAAAGTATTCTCCAGTTTCTTTTGTTTTCACCCGCTTGCGGTGGAAATGCAATAAACTTTCTTTTTTTACAAAGGACGCAGAAAGCGTCGTCTGCGTATTGCAGTTTTTAAAAATAATTCATAACAATACAAAGTAGCCTATTGGTCACGTGGTACAAAATGTTCACCTTATACACTCTATGGCTACACATATCAAAGTTGTGACAATCCATATTGATATACGTCACATGGTACGTAACAAATCCGGATTTGTATTTTACGATGACTGTGTCCTATCTGTCTACTAAAATGTGGTGGTTGTTTTTATTTTATTGTATTTTTTTCAGTCAGTAATAGATCACTGTGGTTCGGTTCGGTGTCACATTTTATAGAAAAATAAACACGAACAATATTATTATTTACGGTTAATTTATAAATTGTTGACAAAAAGTCCGACCATTCACAGCAACTATGAATTTGACGTCACTCGTGCGGATGAATTTGGTACGCGCGTCGTTCAATTGTTACCATATGGATATTACGCTCTAGTTGTTTTCATATGATATTATTAAAATCATTTATAGCCAACAACCTGCGCGTGTTGGGACGTATATATTTTATGTATATCGTAAACACACATGTTATCAACTGTATTAATCGCGACTGTGTTTTCACGTCAATGGGGTGAAATGGCTTGCATTGACTTATGACGTATTGCCCGCTGTCATAACATGCTTAGGCTTGTTAGAAAATAATGTAGTGTAGGCGCTGGAGAGGTCATTGGAGTCGACAACCCGGTGGTAGAGGCGAAGGATAAGTTAGTAATAAAGCTGGACTAAATCTGTGAGGAACTTCTAGTGGGCGTTTTTTGATGAGGTTTGAGGTTCGGATCTTCATCCCGCGACATCCAAGCACCTAACCGCGACACAATCATTTAGCCCATAGAGGGCGGTACAAAAGAGCACCCCCAATAGCAAATCACAACCTCTCGTTTGAATCTGAATTTATGAATATTTGAAAAAAATACAGTTAATAAGATACGGTTAATCCGAAACGAGTGTAGTGTGAAAACCCTGGTTTGTTTTTAACCAGTTCCTTATATTGGCATAAATTCGTGGTAATTTATATTGCTGTCAGGAAAACAACTTCATCCGCCAGATTAAATATGCAAACATATATATTGACATAGCTCAAAATGTCATACATGTATTTTCATATTTCATCCCAGTTTGTTTACCGTTACTGCTCACAGCCACCCTAAACACCGTGCTACCAGCAACAATTCGTACGTTACCATGGACACGGTATTATTTGCGGTCACTGGAACTGGTTACCTGAGCCCACATCTGACCCCAATTAAAAACATACAACCATGCTTTCAAACTCAGTATAAAAATACATTTTAAATGGAGTTTTGTTGTGATCGTAGTACTACTCTGTATCGTCGAATATGGCAGCATAAGTCGCCGACAAACACAACGGTCATTCAGTCGTCAGTGAGCGAATTTCGTCCACCGTGGGATGTTTTCGTTGTCTTATGTAATCCGCTTATGTCGTTTGTGTTTGAACGTGATGTTGGCTGTAGTACAAAAAGTGATGTACCTGAACTTGAAACTTGTTTTATCTAATGGTCAAAAACTTTGGACATAAGGGTTATTACCTCAATCTTTAAAAAGGTGACCCAATAGATCCTAGAAAGTACTAGTATGTACTTAAGCAATGAGTCGTCAGTTATTTCAAAGAGAATGACCTAATTATCAAATAGCAAATTGGTTTCATGCTTAGATTTGGTACCCGTGACCACATTTTTGTGATAAAACAGATGATTGACAATATTCACCAAATTTTATAAGATTTTGCTGAAAGTAAATAACATGGCCCCTATATAGCTGGTTTATTTGAACTAAACACATTTGTAACTGTTTTAATATACGAGAATTGAATAAAAAGTGAAATGCTTAAACCGCTGCTCCAGAATTTGTCTGGAAATCACGGCGATGGTCTTCAGAGGCGGCGGCAGCTTTTTTTGACTGTGGGGCCGAAGATTTTGCATTTCTACCGGCATTTGCAGTGAATTTTAGTGACAAATATAAATGAGTGTTTCACCTTATTTTAGCGTGGGGGCGACGCCCCCACGAACTATTTTTCTTGGGGGCGTCGCCCCCACTGTGCCGCGGACACTGGTCTTGTTTGAGTTTTCCGTGTATTGTTATTGTTTGTTATTTCGTATGTATTCTGAATGTATTACTTTATTGTATTTTCCATTAAAAATAGCGTACGACAGCAATAAATGTTCAAGCTGACTTACCTACGCATCACTGACGATATGAACTTTAACACTCCTTTTTGGCGGGAGTTTATGGCGTGTCATTCACCGAGGTGTGCCTTGATGTAGTGGTGTGCAGAGTATTTATGTATCAATCAATCTGAACTTCCATCCTAAAAGGGCAAGGACCCACCTACCTTCGGCCGGTCATTCATACCTGAAGGCAATGTTGGCAGCCATTTTGTAACTTAGATGGGTTCTTATTATAAATGAGCTTTCGCGTGGCATGGTGAACTCGTTGAGCACAGCGAGCGATCACATGCAGTAGTGCATTATGTTGACACAGATTGCAAATGAAATTAACAACGACCAGACAACTAATCCCTGCCACACACAAATAAAACGATTATATAACGACAAACAGAAATATACTCAGAGCATAACGGAATGCATTTTAATGAATTCATTTGACAAACCTTGGAGTGTTACAAATATGGATCGTTTTTGTTTTTCCCATGTCTTGTCCGCGTGTTTGTTTGTATATGGTCATAGACTGTTTTGGAACAGTCATTATTTCATTCATTAAATGTTTCGAGTATCAACTTGAAACCATTAACATATCAGTTTCCTCGTATGTTACCGGTCCATTTGACGTGCATCTAGCTGAGATTTCAGATTTTATTTTCGTCCTTATGTAGGCATCATGGTATTACCATGGTATTACTGAATTCAAGTCATGTTTAAGACAAACGGAAATGAACAATGTCCCATCTGTTTATCGTCTAGCCCAGCTGTGATGAGATAATCGCTGGATTACGTAGGCAACGCACAGCGATGCGTTCAGAATACACTAGACTATGCTACGTTTGAATGTGCTAACTGGAACAGTCTTTCCATAATAGTTACATTGTTCAGGTAGCTTTCATCTGCCACCTGTATGCTGCATTCAGCTCCAATCTCCAAATCTAAAGGAGGTTCATCTAGGTCAAGGTTTTCATATGATACTAGTTACAGCTGAAGGAACAAACATAAAAGATACATTTGCATAATTGTGCCGGTTTTCCTTCAAAAGCGATTTCGAACATTTTTGTGTTTAAATAAATAACCACATAAATATGACCCAAATATTATTTTAGACACAACTGCGTGGGAAAGTTACCCTACACAAAACTAATGTCACGTGAAATGGGACTATGATGTTACAACCACTTTTGCTAGACCTCGTCCAAATTGTAACTCGATGTTCAATTAACAGTGAACAGAAGTTCGAGTTAGGGGCAACATACAATTTTGTTTTTGTTGAACGTCCACATTTAGTAACTCGAACATTAATTAACAGTTAACCAAACATCGAGTTATGGGCAACATAGATGTTTTGTTTTGTATAAATACGTACAAATATGAATAGAAAAACAACCTAATCATGAGTAAAATTTCTGTCATGTTTTTGATTCTGTTTCTCTCCCGTTTTAATGAAAGTTCGAATATATGTCATTTTCGTCATATATATATTATGTGTTCATGTCCTGGATACCGTAAATAACAAAAATGTAATCACCGGACAATTTTTCGGGATACAGACGGCCGAAATAAACTGATATTTTTACACTGATTTCTATTTATTTAAAATATTATTATTGACATAATTCCTAATATTGTGATTTAAAAGAAAATGACACAATAGGAGGTTCTCCCCCATAATGCATATATATCATGTAACATGTTCAGCAGTGCAACAATCATTGAATTCGGTTTAAACTGCCTTGTTAATCAACCAAGATAACCATATTTAGTTTATATGTAGTTTTATCCATCATCAGCCCTATTTATGCAAAACCGATGTAGATTCACGTTTTCGTCAGTACTACCGCGCATGCGTCGTATGTCGGAACTGCTGCACTTTTACTTCCAATGGCAGATTCTAGGTGAAATATATACGTGACATCACTACTCACGTCACATCAAGGATACACCAAAGCAATAAGCACTGTTAACAGCTAAATGTCATGTTTTTTTATTATTTATTCATTTTTTGACACACATTTTCCATGTATTTGTTAATTTATATAGGCATGACCAGTCAGAATTGAAATAGAGACTGACGGTTGGTAGGTGGTATCTGTAGAACTTTATTCAGAAGATGGCATCGGATACAAGGCATAAAATACACAAGGAACAAAGATCCGTTATTGGCAAATGTCACGTGGTTTATGACATTAAAAAAATGCAGTTTTAGATGCTTTTGATCATATATAATAATTTTATTTGATGTATTTTGATAAGAACAAATTAATATGAGTTATTGTAAATTACAGAAATCAAATAATGAGAATTTCTACTACACATGCGTCCCAAATTTACCTATACCTAGCGTGTTTTTTTTCTGTTTCGTCGAACAAATAATTCTGCGTGCTGCTTAATTTAATATGCGTTATCGTGAAATTAAAGAACGTTGTTATGGCAACAAACATAGCAATATTCATTCGATGAAATATTGAGAATTGCTACTACGCATGCGTCCCGAATTTACCTAAACCAAGCGCTGTTTTTTTTCTGTTTTGTCGAACAAATAATTCTGCGTGCTGCTAAATTTAATATGAGTTATCGTAAAATAAAAGAACGTTGTTCGATGAAATTGCTACTACGCATGTGTCCCGAATTTATCTACGCCTAGCGTTTCTTTAGAAGAATCATACCCACTTTTTTAGAATATCAACAACATTATTTAAACATCATAACAAAAATATCTAAGTCATTGACTTTATTAAGAGTCGCGGAAGGAAACACCTGAGTTTTATTAATCAGACCTGGTCGCCCGACCCTATAGGTTATCGTCCACAGAAAATTAACATTTACATTTACATATATCTTTCATCTCATGATGTAAAATTATAAAAGATGGTATTAAACTTCAAATTATATCATTGACTTCTCGCATGGAAGGTAGAAGGTCCTGCCGAGTGGGAAGAGTTACTGTGACGGTGTATATATTGAGTCTTATAGGGCAGTAGTAAGTGGTTTCCGATAAGACATATCATATCTCAATTGATCTGTACTTATTGGCATTCGTGACATGCGCGTTGGTTAGAACAGAGTAAATAGCGTATTATCCGATAAATAATACTGCCTTGAACTCAGAGTACATGTGTCTTGATTTCTTATCATTACCTATGGTCACAATTCACAGTTAAGATCACAGTGAACGCAATTACGATTACATTCGTATACTATGTATGTGTGTGTGTGGTATAAATGAGTACGTATTAGAATACCTTTAAGTATAAATATCTGTGATAGGATTCACAGACAGATGATTGAAAGTGGGTGTATACACATTTGCATTATCGGTCACGTGTGGGTATGTAAATGAAATCGTTACGCGGTAAGTACATTGACCTGTAGATTGAGTGATGGACGACGGGTACCAGCAACACGTGTCGGTCCTTCTAATTACTCGTACTTTGACCTATGTTGACCCTAGAATTGTTTTGTTTGTCTGGATTCGGATCGAGTTAAATTGTTGTATTTTGTCAAAATATCTGAATATTACTTTGCGCTGGACACGGTTACTAAAAAAGACTGTAACCGTGCGCTGGATAACCTAATTTCAACGGTAAACGGTGTTTTTGTAATAATGTTATCAATTAATTTGAACCCAGTTGCTGGTCCGCGTAATACATGTTTATTAGATTCACACCCTAATCTTATTCGATTTAAAAACATCTATAATCAGTTAATCCCCGGTTTTGCTAACTTATCTGTCATCAAGGCGGAAGATTGGGCCTCCGTACAGGCCGTCGCACAGTAACGCCTTTTGTTTATATTTTTGTCAACCAGCAAACGAATGTCAGATAACAAATGTCGCTCTCTGTTCAACCAGGCTGATGATCAACACCGTAACTAGCTCGTGAACTGATATGGCGACGTTCGTCAGTATAAACTTTAGAGGCGATGGCAGAATTGAAAAAAATAATGGAAAAATAATTCTGCACGCTAAAATTTCAAGAAAAAAATAGTTCACACAGTGGCGTCGCCCAATCCAGGTTTTAATGGCCCGTCTGACTTTCATCTTCAAACGTCGTCTTACCAACCTATCACCGTACACGCGACAAAAAAGTAAACAAACGCAACGGGTTTACCCTCCGAGCCGCAGATGGGGGGGGGGGGGGCTATATATATAGCAATGGCAGTCAGCTGGCACACACGTGATAATAAAATAAATACGATATTTACTATATTGGGGCCGCTTTATGCAGCATAAAACAAGTTGTGAAACGCGTTTTTCAGATTCCTACAAATCTGGACAAAAATACCAATCTTACCAATTCGTTAGGGTCATATTAAGCCAACCGATAACAAAATTCGACCGAATTCGGCATTTTCACCTCATTAAAATGCCCTGTTTTGAATAAGATACTAATGCCACCAGAAGTACGACCATAGCGCATGCGCTTGATACGTGAATTGTGATAGCTTTCATGACCATTAATTTCAAATTTGCTTTCAGGTGTGCTCCATGTTTCAGTAAGAAAAATAATGTCATATTTAGATAAGAATAGCAGAAAGTCAGGATTGGTCCATTTAGTTTTCAGACAGTTCACATTCCACACAATACATGACAAAGTAGATGAGTGAATATAATTATTAGTAACATTATTTTGGTGCATATACTGGCCTTGGCCATACCTCTATGTGTTCTTAATTTGCTTAATTTCATCAGTTTCGTCGTCATACACATAAATATCATAATAGCTTATCATATTTCATGGACGCTTTCTTGCCGTCTTCTCTTACCTTCACTAGCAACGATCCTAGTTTCCATCTTGCTTTGCGAATCATAGGCCAAAACTCTACGGAAATACGATATTCAGATCCGCGTAGTTTGTTTCTGGACACGTGATATACTCGATCCTTATCTTTATATTTGGTAAATGTTACAACGATTGGTTTAGGTTGTGGACCACGCTTTATTCTGTGGGCACGATCAATTTCAGCAGAAATCGTCAAATCGTCATGATGGCCAGCTGAGTGTCAATTTTATGATTCAGTCCACTAAATTAAAGACGAATTGAGAAAAATAAACTTTCTTCAATATTTTCCAGTTTAGTAAACATTCTGAGTATGATTTTCCAATAAATATTATATAATCGTATATTATGATTTTTCCATTTGAAATATAAGACGTTTTGAGATTTTTGTGGATCAGTGTTATTTTATCTACAGTCTATGGTTCTCCTCATTTGGCGAGTTACTTACTTGGATATTATTTGTGATGTTTACCCCAAAACATGAACTCATTTGGCACTGTAAACATTGTCATCACCAGTCACAAACATTGATTTAATTACCGACCCTAAGGCTTATGTTTTTACCCACGTCATCGCCTGCCTCATGGATCGATTTAACGGTAATCTAAGGCGATGTAAATCCGATGTGCTTGTATCTACATAGAGTCACAGACAATAGTTAAAACCACTGATTCAATTGTAATACCATACAAACCATTGTGTATGTCGTAGAACATCACTTTATTTGCAGTGCATTTGCGGTTGTGTGCATAATTTAGAAATTGGTTAAATCATTTGAAAATTACGACACGCCGGAGACTGGAGAGATACTTATTCCAAAATACATGATATCAGAAGAAAAATCAGAGAGGTCTGTTTGGCAACTAGACTTGTGTCTTGGCAAAATTCACAAATTTCTGATGTACGTAGAATAAAATTTAATGCAACTATAAATGCTGAACTAAAATTACGCACAGTTGATGTTTCAAATTCCTTCTTGAACCAAAAAAATACTTATTTCTGAAATGTGATGGTAAACGTTTCCCCAACCACGGTGTTCATCTCCTCGTCCAGTAATTGGGGACTCGCAATGAAGACATCGTGGAGCCAAAAGTCACGTGTCTGTCAAATATACAAATCATGGAATATAGGATGGTGAACACCATTTCGTGTGAATTTGTCAGGCATATAATCACATAAAAATAACATAAACAGTATATATTTAATTGACTCCTACTAAAAATAAGTTCCACCAGTTAATGGCTTCAGCTAAGCCTTTGCAATTGTGTGTGCAGGTCGCTGCAATATAGAATACGTTTATCATATTTTATACTAGTGTCGGTGGTTTATAATTTTAGTTACTATATTTTCCCCGAGTTTATTTGTTTTCTTTGTGTCTGTGTCTGTTTTGAAAGCGAGAAAATATACATACTTGTATATGGATCGGGGCTTTGAATGCAGTGCACTATAGTAAGTTGTTCATTTTCACCTTCTCTCCAAGTGGCCCTTTGCATTTGACATTTTTTTTTTCATTTTTGAAATGCGAGTTTGCACGTTTTGTTGGAAACTCTATTTGATAAAGTCTGGTTTCAAAAATGTCAAACGTGCATTTTAAAAAATGTCAAAAATTTCAAACGTGCATTTTAAAAAATGTCAAAAATGCCAAACGTGCATTTTAAAAAATGTCAAAAATGTCAAACGTGCATTTCAAAAATGTAAAAAAAAAATGCCACACGTGCATTTTAAAAATATAAAAATTTCAAAAATGCCTGATGTGTTCAAAATGCCAAACGTGTAAGCCTTCCCAACTCAAAGTAGGTTTTTTTAAAAATGAGAAACGTGCATTTCAAAAATATAAAAGTTTCAAAACTGTGGGTTTTTTTTAATATTTTGTTTGACGTTTTTGAAACTCCACTTAATAAATGAGGTGAACCGGGGGTGATAGTGTGAATTATGAGCTTTCATATAATATATTATTTGATATGGTTTAAAACAATTCTTCTGTAGAAATAAATACTGTAGATTTTACTTTCTGAAAACCGGTACTGCGTTCATATCGACAGTCCCTTTATATAGGGACTGTGATTTATTTATCTTTTTAACTTTAAGTTGTCTTCTTTAGCATTAGTAAAAATAAAAGGAAAAGTGAAAGGAAAAGTAAAAGTATGCAAGACACCTAAGGGGTCTGTAAATTATGTTTTGAAATGGGAAATTATTGAAATTCTCGGCAATCAAAGCTACCATACCCTTTATCGGGTGAATTGACCTTGTACATGTGTCTTGTTTGTTGTGTATCCTATGTTTCGTGTATGCTTCAAAACGTCACTGGTATCAACTTGTTTACAGTAGCGGAAAACCTGGCCATGTAAATTGACCTAGAACATTGCCTTGAACTTGATGAAGTATTGGTGACAAGTTTACTACCTATCACATGTAGTCCCGTACTCATTTGAATATGTGACGTCACACATATGTGACACCGAGTCTGTACATATATGATAACACACGATATATCGGGATGACCTTTGACATGTTACGTTTGTTTTGATATTATTAAACCCGTATATATCACGTTCCATTTTAAACATGTCTGCAAGTTATATGACCCAGCATAATTAATGTATACTCCTTGTTGAAATTGCTGTGGCAGAGGTACTACTGCGTGAAGCGCAAAGACCCATGGGAAGGAGATTGCTCTGCCACCACACACTGTCACAACACTTATACTACGCGTATTCTTGGGGTATTACTATTATTATAAAGCTCTCATGTTTTCTTACTACTGGTACACAAGTTTTAGAATATGATCCTGATAACTCTTTTTTCGTAAACACAAAAAAGAATGGAATACCGGTAGTTATAATTTACAAAAAAAATAATTTCATTGCGAAAAAACGCGGTTACTAAAGTGATACTCGGTTCTTCAAGGTGACCGTTCCAGTACAGACAATCGGTAGGACTCGCCTGGCGAAAATATAACGGAAGTACTTCGTAGAATTGACTGCTAAATCATCCTACTACCACTCAGATTTTGCTAAGAAAGGTCAAAAATGAATCTACAAACATTGCTTACGCTTTAGCCGGGTACAAAAGTGACAATAATTTGGTAGATCCATTGTGACGCATCAACCAATAAACGGCAAGCATAGTATCACGTGGTTACAGATAATAATATTTTACTGACACGACACTGATGCAGGAAGATACAGCAGTATGGTATTTAAAAACAAAAACTGAAACTAAGACATACAAAATATAACTACACTAGGAACAATATAGAATTAAAAGTTAAATATTTGAGGAGGAAATGACATAATGTGATTTGGACAGATGCATTCGTAAGAATAAATGTCTTTGTGGGAGATTGGAATTCATGGGATTGCTTTCGAATTCAACGCTCGCAAAGTGCGAGAGTTAGCTTTCCGTGAGATATTTATCGCATACCACAGTACATGCTTATGAAGTTGCATACATTTACTTCATCATATAAATCCTTGGTTTTACTGCACTGTCGACGGGATATGTCAAGGACATACGTTCAGTTTACTTTGGCACGTCGGGTTGTTGGGTGTGTACCGTTATACCAATACAACTTGAGTACAGCTAACCGCAGTCGGAACTCCTAGAGACTATAGTGACGTGTACTGGAGATCTAGTTGATAACACGATAGAAAAGTTTTGTGCAAATTTATTCAATTTATTAATGGTTTAGTGTATGAGTGAGTGAATTCTAACAAAAATATAGATAACAGAGAATTTGAGTCTTACTTCATTATAATTTAAATGGTATGCCAACACGCCCACTAACGTGAGTCCAGACTGTAAGGTTTCGGTGATTCACAGTTCCTCTATTCCTGGATGAACACAGAAGGGAAAAATTGGAAAAATAAAATACACGTAGATATCAAGTTTCCGTTACTTCACGGAAATACCGAGACTGGCCCAGCTGTGTGATTTTTTTCCCAGTTAAATTAAGTTTTAAAAAGTTTTGCGAAATTTGCAGTGGGCCGAACGCGAAACAAGTGATTTCGCGTTAACGCGTCTATTTCGCGATATTTTTATTTAATTTAACCTTTAAAATAAAATAAATCGCCAAGGCTGTGCCAGTCTAGGAAATGCCTCACGTGTGTATGAACATCTCGTATAACTTCATTTCATCGAAAACTATTTCGTTGAAATTCCATTTTGAATTTCGACGAAATGACGGAGGCTCTCTCATATAACATCTGGTAGTGTAAGACAAAAGAATGTTTTCATCAATTGTAGTACTATTTGAGTATTTCTACTGTCGCTCACGCAAGCAGGATGCCATAATGGATCGAGCATACTGAATCTGTCTAGAGCAGACCAACACATCTAAATATATCATTCTCTTAATTTAGTTGTGCGCGCTTGAGGGGCGGTCATATAACAAAATATAATATTTCAATTAATCTTTTAATCTTTTGATTATGATTACGGGTCTCATCAAAAATAATATCCCCCAATAAATCCATGCCCATCCACACCATATAGGCATCTACATGAACAAATTAACACGACTGGAACCAAAACTGAAGTGACAGTCTTTCTAGACACAGTCCCTGTGCTCTAAAATGGAGCTCTAATATGTACAAAACCCGGTGAAAGACAGAAGGGTAATAATAACATCGGACTGCTGTGTACTAGTAACCATTCTCTCTCTCTCTCTCTCTCTTCGCTGATTAGAAACTGGTAGCTGTTTTGTTCACGTGACTAAGCCGCACCAGGGGATATCATATGCACATAGGGGTTCATTTAATGTAGCTTTAGCTCGACATTTAATTTTAAAACTTACCCATACAAAATTTGTTTCCCCTACAAATACATAAACACCATTCTAGTGACTACTCTCCTTTTGTTACATGATCACTCTAATTTTCTGTTCTTCAAGCACGTCACATATAGCTTTGGTTAAACCTGTTACCCCCGGTCAAGGAAATCAACATTCCCACTACCATACCGTGGTTCGTTGTCCTCTATAACACGCATTCAAACCGTGATACATAAAGTAATTCCATATCTTTGTATGCATTTATCCGGGTTATGGTATTTTTTTCTGGTATTTTTAGAGAGTAATCTGGAATCGACTTATCTTCTTTCTGTCATATCTGAAGAAATGTTTTAACATACGTACGGTGCCATGAATTGTAATGTGTATGAACACGCAATCCAACATTCGGCTCTCAAATTATTAACACTTACTCACCAATACTAGTACCAATACCACGGTTCTGATACGGTCCGTGGTGCCAGAACGCATAAATTGATGTTGTACGTCTCTGACCATGGTATTTTTCACATGGTATTGTGACCAAGGGTGACACCGTCACGCTCTATTTAAACCACGCTGAAGCTGGGTGTGCAATGTTTAATAAAATTGTTCTTTTTGTTTGTTTCTATGATATTAATGTATCATAATAAAAAAAATATATATATAACTGATGTTGTTCAAAAGCAAGTGTGGTGAAATGATAATTTGTGGATTACAGTGTTATGAATTATCAGCGACATGTGTAGACCATGGAACTATGCAACCACGACGGATTGCAGTGAATGACTGTGTAGTGACGTGCCATTCAAATGTAAATACTCGGTGCCACCATTCATGAACAGATCAAAACATGTTTTTTTTTTCTCATTTAATATTGTACTATGTTCTCAAATTGTTATATAATATATATATTATGCTTAGTTGATCTAGAACATTGCCTTGAACTTGATGAAGTATTGGTGACAAGTTTACTACGTATCACGTGACTGTCATGCCCGGGAATGTTGAGTCCCCGCCTTGTTTGACATTACTGGACAACCAATCAAAATGCCCCGCGCGAGCTTATTATGTATGTTAATCGTTCTATCCCCCTTTGTTATGATTTTCGCGCCGTACTGTGTTCGTGCGTAAGATCGTCGTGGTGTAAACATTGGCCGGCATTTTCCCTGTTTTCAGAAAAATCATGACGAAGTCCATCGACCTGAGCGACCCGCATACAACTGAAACTAAGGTAAACTGTACATATTTTACTGGTCGATTTTGATATGTTGAACACAGACGATCATTCTCAGAATTGTTAAACCGAGAGTTTTTTTTCGCAGGCCTCATACACACGACAACATGTCCATTTCAAAACATTGTTTGGTTTTGTCCTGTTCTTCTTCATTCAATTTTGTCACAGTTTTCAGAGAGTGTTTACATCAGCGACTTGATATCGTTATTTACAGTAACAGAGCGCAGTACATATTACTATTTCTCGGAAAATTCCATTCGAAAATTCAACGTCGTTTTCTTCTCCATATTGTTCACGCGTGTATCCCGATAGGTGAATGGAAATACACGAGGCAAAAAACATCGCCATGTCACGGAATACGGGAATGCACTGACACAATTTACCGATAAATGCCGTGTTTTGTATGTTCCGTAATATACGTTTCAAATAAACGATGCATTTTTGCCGTGAATCTTCCCTATGTAAGTAGATGAATCTATAATTTATTACGTATTTCAGCGCATGCTAATGTATGTAAACACAGCAGAACACGTGCTTCTCTCATGGACACAAGGGCCTGTCCTAGTTTTCATCGTCGACTTCACCTTGCCCAGTTTAACGGTGTTGTCCCTTTCATTCCGTTGCAACTGGACGACGTCGTTTCTTAATAAGGATTGAGCATTACTCAACGATGACTAGTGATTTCCTGATGTATGATTTCTTTCTGGGCCGCTACACCGAAAGGGCATCAACATTGTTGAAATTTTTTTTTTACTTCAAATTCTTATGTGTTATTTTAGTAAGAGTGTTATAGAATATCGGTTTCTCGTGGATTCAATCTCCGACTGAGCTTGTGTGCCACCCGCGTTACTGTTGGTATTTTCATTCTGTAATGCTGTACGTTTTCCGGTATTACAATGGCGGGGCCGTTCCCATAATAGTATCGAAGCCATGTGTTGCCAAACATTCGAAGGCGAATGTAAAAGGTGCCAATCTGCATACAAATGTAAATAGACTAACCGGGACACTTAGCTGATATAGATTAGAACTTACGACTGTTCTGCGATATCAAAAACAATCCCTTACTTACCTCTGATTTAAAAAATAAATAAAAACCCTCTATTTTAAAGAAACGCTGAACAAGCCTTTTCTACGAAATTCAGAACGCACATGCTTATCCCACGAGGAACCACTAGTATTTGCCCCCGGGAAACAACTACAATTTACTTCAGTTTTATATTTGGCAGCCTGCCAACTTATGTACTGAAAATGTATGCTTTGGTGACGTCGCGCATTGTTGGAATTCTGCCAAGTTACGAACCAAAATATTGATGTTTGAGAACAATCTCCTTCCCAGAGGCCTTTGCGCTTTACGTGATAAGTAACGCGCATCGAACTGTGCGTAGTTCGGTTAGAGAAGTGACGCGTAATCACGTGAAATAGACATGGAATGGACAAGTTTTTTTTCTGTAAATAAACAAATATAGGGCTTCGTTAACTGCATTGAAAGCGCAATTGATGTTGTTATGCCTAATTACACAATATACAAGTAACGTTCGCAGCTGTGTACTGCAGAGAAAAATGTTGGATAGATTGGTGAGCGAAATTTTGCCATCAAAATTTTCTCTTGAAACAAAGATAATTTTAGCTCACCATTTTATACTCCATGACACAGATTTTTATCTGTTATTTGGTAAACAAAACCGTAACAAAAGACACCACGTGGTCACAGCTGTGTTTACTAGTACGAGTATCCGCTGAGATCACGTGTACATGTGTGGAGGGAGGGAGGTGGGTACTATAGAAGCGTTCACGCACAGCTCCTTAACACGGGCTAGGAAAATGTGCGCGAACACAACAGGGGCTAAGAAATGCAAAGTAGGGATTAAATCTAGCCCGATTATAAGACCTGGTTCAGATCCTTAGCATGGGCTAATGGAGTGTATGTGAACGCTCAGCTCAGGCTAAGCGCCCAAAACGCTGATCTTTCAATGGTCATTTGGAAGATTTACTATTGTATTCATAACTATTCATTTTGGTATGCCATTTCTAACATGACAATCAACGCGAGATATCTAGAGATATTGTACAGAACCAGGTAAGTATACATGCTATTTCTATAGTTATAAAACAATAACAATGCAAATTCAATATTTGCATATTGCAGAATAACAAAAAGTTACATTATTACAGAGTCTCATCGTCAGTCCATTTTTTGGGTGAAAATATCATGTGCTCGCCTTAATAGTCATGTCGAAAATGGCATACCAAAATGAATAGTTATTAATATAATAATTGTACATCTACCAACTGGACATTGAATAAAAAGGTGTTTTGAGTTTGGCCCCGAGCTAAGCGTTCGTGCATACTTCGTTAGACCATGGAGCTCCATGGTTAGACATTGTTTTAACAACGGATCGCGTTCCCGCTTGGTCTTGATACATTCATTTGTGATTCGTAATAAAATATTCTTTTCCTATTATTACAAATCTGTAATACGTTGTTCTTTGTTGAGTAAAGTCTTTATGCTGGAAATGTGTGTGTTTTGATCACAGTCCCTTTTAATAGCTCCATGTTATGCACCAAGACAACGTCACTTACCAGACTTCCATAGACTTCTCGAAAGATCCTGTCAGTTTCACATTTTTGGAATTTTCAATATGAACGACAATCACTAGACTGATCAAAACATTTATGATGTATATTTATCCGGTCCTGATTTGCTAAAAATTTGAAAATTCCTGGAATAAATAGTACAAATTTGAGAAAAAAACAGAAAAGTTGTGGATTTTTGAAAGATAGTAAGTTACAGGACTAAACTCAAAAGGCCGAGCAAGTGAGTGGTTTGTATATACCGGCACACTGTTTTCGGCTTCGTCTGTGCATGGGAAAACATCCCCTTGGTCTATGCTCAGAATGTCAATAGAAACCTTTGTAATGCGGCTCCGAAATCTCGGGAATGCACAAGTGCGGTATGGAAAATTTAATTTGAATGTCCCGCCTATCGTTGGTCCAATGTTATCAGAGGTGTTGCTAACAATTCATGTACACAATTGTCTGTCGTGTATATGTTATTTACTTATTACCAACAGTTTGGATTAACACGTGGTATTAACCGAGAATCATTTGGAAACTTCATGTGGCTGTTTAAACATATATTCTTGTAAACTTTCAGACGAATTACTCTTGCAACAAGTAAATTAAAGTTGAAATCGTATTCTACAAATTGTCATGGTTTCATGAGACACAAAATACATTCTGATTATCGTAAATATCACCTTCCTTCCTTCTCTCGGATGTATAATGAAATCTGGTCGTCGTCTTTTCCTTCAAGCATTGGACCACAGGGACTGTGATGTGAGGCGATGCGAAAAAGTTTTCTTTTTGAAATAATTGAACACTTGGGACAATAATCAAATGAAAATCTGTCATATTTGGCCAATTGCTAGTACTTGTTAGTGCAATGGATGGGTTCAGCATAACCTTGGATAGTCGTGTAACTGCTGAATATGAACGCAAACATATCATACACGTGCTAACCTGTTTTTCCCAATTCAAGCTCGTATTTGATTATCACAATTGTTTAGCTTATATCACTGTTAGAAATCACAAAGTGGCCAAAAATATGCCCTGAACAAGAGTCTTCCTTTCTGACTATATATTGGGCATAGATAATGATAATGTTTCTATATAGCGTACACATTTCTTGTAAATAAACTCTTGACCATCACTGTCACGTAATAGCAATGACGAATAAACTACCCCTCGTTTACTGTTTATAAACAGATTGTCCGTATTTACTAAATATACAGTCTTACTTTAACAGACAGTCTGTTACTAACCTGTATTTGAATAGCCACTCCCCCGTAATTTATGTAATTCCCAGCGCTACGTGGATGCAGAATTTGTGCATTGCTATTCATAGAAAATAAAACTTTTAAATGATTTTTTTTAACTTGTAACATGATCCAATCCAAATGTTCTATTACTTTTACGGGGATGCAAACGAACGTTTGTGGCAATGTTGACGTTTTGCGGGTGTCTTTGCTGAGCACACACCTGCATGGATTTCGATACGCTCTACCCCTGTAATTAAATGGTCCATACCCTGACATCAATATGTTTCAGCCTCGAATGTTAGATAAATACTTTCTTTACGTTACTTTGGACATGGAATTCAACTCTCGTTTTGAACTCTGAGAGTTCTCCTGATTACGAGCGGAGATGGCGACAGACTGCGATATCAGCATCGATAATGTGACCGAAGATAAGGTAAACAAGTATATCATGAGTACTGGTTATCATTGAAATACGTTTAGGTGTAATGTTTATCATTACTCTTTGAAGATGTGTATACAAGTTATCACGATTATATATATATATATAATTACCTTTTAGCGGGAACTTCAAGTGGATATTCCTGCATTCTGCTTGGTTTACCTATAAGTTAAAGTGGTTTTACCGCTACGTTACGAGAGACAGCGTGGCAAACGGCTGGCATTTTCCCATTGAATCGCGCCATTTCGCACATTGTTGGCTCAAACAAGAAAGTTCACTGAAGGGCATCTCTTATACGATTTGTGTTGATGTTTATCATGTTCAGATTCTCATTTTATTTATTTATAAACCAACGCTGAC
Organism: Saccoglossus kowalevskii; assembly: GCF_978046115.1. Classification (NCBI taxonomy): domain Eukaryota; kingdom Metazoa; phylum Hemichordata; class Enteropneusta; family Harrimaniidae; genus Saccoglossus; species Saccoglossus kowalevskii. Next base: position 2,763,644 of record NC_140644.1, read on the forward strand.
CAGAGTATGTTGTCAACGAATGACCAAATGTACTTTATATTTACTCTTTTCAAATGTGGGTAGAATTCCGGAAGACCACATGCTTATTGAATTCTTTGCTAAATTCGGAAACATTCTATATATTGAAATGCCAGCCTTTACACCAAACTGTTTCCCCGCTGCGATTTTGTACTACATTCCCAGACTGGCATAGCTGTCTTGGTCACTCTTAAATCACGTGTATAGATCGCAAATTGGTCGTATTTTAAGTGGGCAAAAATATATTGTTTTTATAATATATACTTGTTTAGTCGTGTATGTAATTAAATTAATACATATGACATACGGTGCAGACATATGTTTGCTATGGTGTACACAGTTCTATAATAACTGGTTTTGGTAATTGATTTATCCGACACAGCCTATTCACAAAACAGTGGCTATGTAACATTTGCCGCCCTTTTTACGCCGACAATATCGTCTTTGTCCCGTGCAGATTATGTATACCCAGTTCTAACTTGTTTTTCAATACTGTGCCAGTGAAAGGGCACGTCATGTGTGCTAGTGCAGTATATGTACACTCTGTCATCAAAGCCGTTACATGATTCGACTTGCACCCCTTGCCACCCACTGGGAGTTCAGACAGAATATTATTATTACGTCATTTTTTGCTGTAGAAACTGCGATGGTGTGCAATGTCACACGTTTTTAACCTTTCACCTGCTCACAAACACAATCAAAATGCCTGTGGATGTTGTCGTCGTTTCACAGCATGGTGGATGTCGAGATTTTCTAGTCGGGATCAAGGATATTTATTATTAACAACTTCCGGTGAGGGCAAAGCCATCATGTATCTCTATTCTATCTCGTAGGACATAACATGACACGGCGTTTAGTCTGTCAATCTCGGCGTACATGTTTTGGCTTACTGTAGTACAGAGATGATAAAGCCCGACTACGAAGGGGGGTTAGTCCGCTATTAATGTATTACGCAATCAAGAGCACGCGTACACGTGAGGTTTGACCTTTTGGAATTTCTGGTCGTATAATTTGCATACTGAAATTGTGGCAGGTGTAAGCCTATCCGCAAGATGGACATAATGATCAACTTATGGATATTCATATTATGGTCATTCATGATCGAACTCATAAAATCACATGGGACCCAACAACCAAGGCCTGTGACCGACATCGTGTTCCAGATACATGTTACTGGTGTAGCTCAATTAGCATCGTGTTTGTCATATTAAAACTATTTATTCCACTATAGTTATGATTTTAATGTGATTTTTCAGTTTGTTTGTAATATCAGTAAGCTTTATTTAGCATTTTGTTTAGTTTGTTAAACTTTACTGTATTTTATTTTATTTGTATACGACCATAGAACAACTCACTTTGGTTTGTTTTAGTGTTGACTAAATATTACATATTGCCGTTATGTGAGCTTCCGAGTTTAAAGCAAGCTTTTGTGCGCAGTTTGGTGAAATTTTTGCCAGTGTTTAATCATTGATGTCACGTGGTAAAACACATTATGAGAACACAATTCTTTGTCGATATAAATATGAGGACAAAGATTTGGTTTGACACAAGACGTAATGGTCACAGTGTAGATAAATATGCAACACACAAGGATTGTAAAGCTCTGATAGGGGACAAACATGGCCACCAAGTTCTTTTGATATTACAAAAAAAAAAAAATAGGAAATTTGTTATAGATCATGTTATCCATGAAAAGTCTCATAATATACACAATGCAGTTTGTCTGTTGCATTTGTCCCGTAACTTGGTAAATTGAACCAATCTGTCTGAACAGTGTAGCGACAGGACAGGTCGGGTTGTTTCTGTGACGTAATTGGCTGTAGTTCGTAGCTGGTACTAAAGCTTTTTGTCCGTTTTTAACGTGAATATTTTTTTTACGTAAATTATTTGCAGACGCGTAGAATTTGTATTCCAGTTAGCACAAATGACGATACAATTGCCATTTATCTCCTTTTAATCGCCCGCTTATCGCTCAAATAATGACATTTTATCGTTTGTGAACGCAACTTTGAACATTTGCCGCTTGTTACGTGATCTGGATACCCACAAATTGAATGTCCTTTTTTATTTTAAATTGTGGAATAGAAATTTAACACGTTTTATGGATAAATGCGTCTAGTTTAGTTTAGCAGTCATGCTTGTATTAAGCATGTACGGCAACATGCTTACAGACTGGATGACTAGGTTCCAGTTGTACGCGTAAAACCGGATGTTGAGTTCACGAACTTGTCAAGGAGTGAGCTCTATTGTCATTCTACAAATTCACATAGATTTAATCCAGCAAATTCCACTTATCAACAAAAAAATAGCGAAATTGAAAAAAATAACATCAACGAATAGTAAATGCATTTACAGTATTCCTAATCATTCCTTTCAATAATAATCGAGACAGTTATGCGAGAAAAAACATGCTGACTTCTTTGGGCAGAGAGCAGAGAAATGAGGTCATTGAGGACAATGTCACGATGGGGTTTCACCATTTCCATAATGACAATGCTTCCAGACATGTCAGTCTGGTAAAATACGATTGAAAGACGTGAGTGTAATGTAAAGGTAATCTTGCAATCCAATATTTTCGGGTAAAAAATGCAAAGATAAGATTTCCACATGGGTAAATAATTATTTGGCTTCTGAAAATAAAAAAAGGCAAAGTGTTGCGCTGATCGATCGTAATGGTTGGCTAATTACACTGATTCACTGGAGACTTTGCTATTGAAAATCTCCTCCGCTGGGTTGTAAAGAAAACTATTGACACCGATGAATAGATGGTGCGATAACCTTACAATTTGCCTGAAATCCGCTTTATTACAGTATCGTTCATTGGCTGAAAGTTGACCTGGGTCACATCATATTTGGCCGTATTACCCATAGTCTATTGCAAAAGAGCTTATCAATGAAGTCGACCATGTCAGAAAACTTATTGAAATTTTTCACCATGACAACATATGTCCTTCAGTTTAGCGATGAAAAATCGGAAAATTTATAAAATACTAGTAGTACTGATTTGGTTATTTGTGTTTCCAGTCTTCAAATTACTGCACATTATTCCTCCGAATTACAGTCCGTCTTGGCATTTCTTATTGAAAATCAGACGTCGCCACCTTATTCTCAATAAGGGGAGACGGTCTCACAGAGACGGACAAATTCCAAACAACAAATTCCCGGGACTTGGCCGATTTGCATTTCAAACCATCGCAATTATTATCGAAAGGCGAGGTGACTGCATGGATATTTTTCTGGATAACTACACATATAGTGTCATAGCACACATACGCAAAACATAACAAATATATATAAACTATTTTATTTTACTTGATCTATGTTCTTTGCCGAAGGGGAAAAAAGTAATATTTATACTAATCGTGAGCGCATTGGGACGAGTCAACAAACGGGAAAAGACGCTGAATCGACCGATATACTATTTAATTGGACAATCACACTGTGCTTAAGTGTGTTTTTGAAGTTGTATGTTCAAACATGGAGCTCCATGGTTCAAATGACAATATAGCTTGAAATATTATATTCCATCCCATTCAAATCTGGCTCAAAGGGTCAGATTGCGTGCATATAATTAAAACTAACAGAACGTATTTGAACTAAGGCTATACACGCCTCTCAAAACAAGAAAAACGCAACTATGTAAACCCCAGACCATGTTTTTAGTAGTTTTAATTTTAACGCAATTTGGGCAAGCGATCGTTACTTCCGGGTAAGAATAAAGCGGTCGAAAAGTGGAAGCGGGCGAGGGGCTGGACGAAATAAGTACGATACGTAATAAGATTGCGCTTTGCGATTTGAAACATAGCTCGTGACTGAATAATGTATAATAAACTAGACTTCCATACAAATTCGTGTTTGTCCGGTCGTTACATTGCAGCTGAGACATTACGAACCATTTCGGAAATTTGACGTACTTTATACTGTGTTGTATGCAAATTTATGGCGATGGTGACAGGACATGCGACCGTCGTCTAAGGGCTGTTGTGCGAACTGTTTCTACTCTTCAACAACGGTCTTAAACGACAGTCCCCAAACCCAACCAAAAAGTCAGTTGTTTAGCGACATTATTACATAAATAAGAGCAAATTCTTATTCAGTTTTGAAGTCAGTTCAGGTTAATTTGTTTTGAACTGTACGAAAAAATTGCAATTTCATTCGATTTCTAAATTCACGATGTTTTTTTTTACCACCAGTCTGTCTTATCGGGAATAAACATTGTTGCTAGAAATTTGCAGAATATCGTAGAATTTGTTGTATGCTAATTGTATGATTCTTTTGACTGCTCAAATGTGAATTACGGCTTATATATTTCAATGCAAATCCTGGATTCTGGTTGATCAACTTGTCTAGCCGTGTGATTAAAAAAATAGAAAGGTGCAAAATTCACGCAAAAAACAAAACAAACGATGCACAGTGACCTCGAGTAGTTGGCGTGGCAAACCAAGTAAATTATTTACGTGAACTGTAAAATGCAACTTCTCCAATTATTTTAGATTTTTTGAATTTTCAAATGCCCCTGCACACTGATCGTCACGGAGAATGCTATCTTCTTTGATGCTCATAATGCACTACGCTCGTTTGAATAGCAACCACTTTCTGTGTAGTACTACTGGATTCATTCATGTAAATCACCATGCATGTCGCCGTGAAAGCAGTACGCTAGGGTCATTAGTAACAGTTAGAAAATTCATACGTGTCTCACACGGCAGCCAAGAGTTGCGGATACACTTCACATGATGGGCAAGCAACTCTTTTTCAAGTTTTTCTGTGGTGATTCCTCAATTCACAGACGGAGACTGTTCAATGTTTGGCGGTTTACTGTGGAATGTCAATATGCCCATGTACTCACTCAATAACCATAAAGGTGTTGTTTGATTCCACAAGATCCACAACTTGATTCATGACTGCCAAAAGAAATTAACCGCCCCAGACGCATATAAACTACCTGTTCGTGTTCAAGTGTTGTCATTTTGGAACATTGTTAGTTACTCTGTTTGCATACTAAAATAACAAAACACTGTAATACGTTTTCTGAGCTAGGATTGAGACTCACTTTGTATTTTACAGTGTCCATGCATGCATACATCGAGCTGACAAAAAAACACTGGACTGCCCACCATCACCACTGGGCTAGCACACAAATTCCCATCATGCAATGCGAATTGTGTACCCCATGAACATTTGAACAAAATTGACGTGAATACTTGTTAAATGTAGCGGTGCTGCAGTACATTGAATGCAAACTAAAGTTGCAGCCTCTTGATTATAATTCATGGATATTAATACTTGCAATAGTTTACCTCAGTTAATAACTAAGAATTATTATTTCAAATGGACTAAACTGAATAAAAAACGATGCCTTTCATTATCTGTACAATGTTGAATTACTGTAGAATACTTTATTTTCGCTTGGAATTTATTTTCGCTATTTTCGCTGAATGGATGATTCCGTGAAAATAAAATCCAGCGAATATACTTTTTTTCCTATATTTCACATTAAATTCATCAAAAATCAGTGAAAATAAGTTCCATACAAAACTCCTATAAAAGCCTTTTCAGCGAAAATTAATTCCAGCGAAAATAAAGTATTCCACAGTACTTGACATGTACGATCATGGTTTCAGGAGCAATTATAGAATGTATGTACGCCATTGTATAATCGCTTACATTAACGTGTCCTATTTATACACATAAAAGGATTCGTGTTTGTGATATTATGTTTAGAAGTATGGGTGTTATGTTCTGAACATTCAACATATCAAATATATCGAACAATTGTTACAACTTCATTATTTTAATCCCCAACGTATTATTTTTATACAATAATAATATTTTTGAAAACAAATAACAGTTGATGTTAAAAGTAACTGATTCAAAGACTACAATTGTAGAAAAGCTGTTTATTTTCTCTGTTTTTCTGTAATTAGCCACAAGATCATCTCGACTTCATGTATCATGATATAGGCTACTGGTTCATTTATTTATATATAGTTCTTAATGTATATTCCTCTGTTGCTACCATAATCATCACAAATTCCTAATAATGCGCGATGCATATGGAGACGAATTCAATGGATAGACTGTTTTCACCATATGGTTGTAACCAATGGTGAATTGCTCTGGAATGTTCATAAATTCTATTTTTGTAATTAAGTTTTGTGAGAAAAACTGTGGTGACCATATTTTTATATGGGTTATATGTAATATACATATCATGGTTGAACCATGGAGGTAGAAAAGAGAAATAAACTCTTTGGGGTTCAGTATTCTGAAAGGTGTGGAACAAGGTCGAATATAATAATTTGTTTAATCACCACATGCATGAATCCCCCATAATCTTAATGAATAAAACTGAGCCAAATCAATCCTTTGAGTGCTGTTCTAATTCTAGTGTATCTCCAAATATCTTTTCCCTTTATCAAAACTTTTTGAATTTGTTTGGTCAATGGATTAAAAAAAAATAATGAAGCTCAATTATCTACTACCCCCCTAAAGATAAAAAGCTGAATTTTTAAAAAAAGTATTTGTCAATCCTTAATAAGACAGAGATAAAAATGAGTTTCAGTAAAGGAAAAAGATAATATTGGGTAGGCAGGTTTTTATTTTATTTTAGTTTTTTTCTACCTTTTAACAAGATATTTCTATCGGTATTATAGTCACGCAAGAAAAAATGAATATCAATTGCAGCTAGTCCTTATATGGTAGATTTCTCACTAATTACATCAAAGGGAATAAATGAAAAGAATGATTTTTGTGGATAGAACATAATTAATTTGCATACAAATAAAAAAAAAAGTCAACTACCTCGCATAAATTAAAAGTTTGCACTTCACCAAAAATGTGGATGGGCAGAGTTATTATATGAAACGAATGGTTATGGTGAACAGTGAAAGTCAGTCCCCTCCAATAAATACTTCTATAGATTCTTAGAAACAACTAACTCGGAATTTAACATTAAAAAAATATAACATTGATGCTAAATTGTCATTACCAAAAACAATTCACTTTTAAGAGTGGATGTTTCAGTGATATAAATTTTGAACAAAACACCATATAAATGCATAGAAATCCAAATATTTTCTACATAAGAGAAAACTAATTAATTTGTCTGCAGGCTATGACGTATCAAATTGCTACTCGTCTCCAGCAGGGTTTAATGGAGTTTTGTCAATTCTTGTTGCGTGCGGCGGCTTCCATTATCTTAGATGTTGCCGAAAATACATTGTAGTATCACATTCCATTCATTGAGCGGGTATGCCGTTGTTGTGAATGGGTTGGGTAGGCATGTGCATATTTGGCTCATCAGATATTTTAGATCTGTTGTATTTCACACCATTGATGCAAACAAGACATACATATAATACAGCATATTATTGCTTCTGGCTTTTTTTACTAAAAACCACATTTACCGATATTATAAAGATATCAATATTAATTTTAATTCTTTTCACAGAATGTGAATTTGGATATTATTGAGTGTGGCGTTATTTTTACTGCAAAAACGTATTGCTCACATGCTGGTTGTTTCTCTATTGGTATTAAAATAGCTTTAGTATATTCAGTACAATAGAATGTTTTATTACTTATTATGTATGCATATACAGTGCCCCCTTGCTAAGTTGCAGTTCCGGCTAAGTTGTGGGTAGTTGGATGGCTCCCAAAAATTCTGTTGTGTTTTGCCAGGAGTTTTGAAATAGAGGAACTAAAAGGACTGGAGTAGACAACTTAATACCTATTGGCCGATAATTACTAAGATACAAAGGGTGACATCGGCCTGACTTGAGGTGTTGGACGGGGATATGAAGTCGTGACTTTACGTACTTCTCTGTCGGTCTCCTGATAAAACTCTATAAAACTTGCTGCAATGAGTTGAATCCATGTTGACATAAACGTTGTGGTGTTGTTCATTAAAGAAAACACACTATAAATAAACCCATGTTTGTATTAGTGCATTTTACCCCTCGGTAAGTCACGACCCTTGATAAGTCTTGATTTTTGCTTTGATCCTGACACCCAAGATTTAGTGAGGGGCCACTGTGTATTAAACTCAATAGTATAGCAATATTTTACACTATTGTATAATAATTTATAATTATTTGTTATTTTAGAAACCTGAGCTGGACATCAGTCACGAGATTGCTGTTGACAGACTCACCGATACCATCACTAGTGATGGGGACGAGAATAAGACGCGTGGGAATTGGAGCAACAAATTGGATTTTATATTATCCTGTATCGGGTATGCGGTAGGACTCGGAAATGTCTGGCGATTTCCATATTTATGCTTCTCCAATGGCGGAGGTAAGAATAAAATGGCTCTGTTTTGCTGTGTATAGATGAGTCTTCAAAAGCGTATTGGTGATCGTCTAACTTAATGAGGGTCATAGGTGGATGAACTCGTGACCTTTCAGCATTCACCCTAGATGCAGGACATAAAATTCAAAGACCTGTGTCTGGAAAAACATTTTATTGCGTAGTACACAAAGCTTTCTTCCTATGTACCAACAATATATACAGTACTTAAAACTTAATTTATAACAAAGAGTTCAAATGCCATAGCAATGTAGTCTGTATTGGTTTGTAATACCAATTTACTGTCCTTTGTGCAATGCATGCTAAATAGTTCAATGCCCTGATAGCTACTAATACTGGCACCAACCAACATATAATGCCCTGGTAGCTACTAATACTGGCACCAACCAACATATAATGCCCTGGTAGCTACTAATACTGGCACCAACCAACATATAATGCCCTGATAGCTACTAATACTGGCACCAACCAACATAATGCCCTGGTAGCTACTAATACTGGCACCAACCAACATATAATGCCCTGGTAGCTACTAATACTGGCACCAACCAACATATAATGCCCTGGTGGCTACTAATACTGGCACCAACCAACATATAATGCCCTGGTAGCTACTAATACTGGCACCAACCAACATATAATGCCCTGGTAGCTACTAATACTGGCACCAACCAACATATAATGCCCTGGTAGTTACTAATACTGGCACCAACCAACATGATGCCCTGGTAGCTACTAATACTGGCACCAACAAACATAATGCCTTGGTAGCTACTAATACTGGCACCAACTGTCATACAATGCTCTGGTAGCTACTTATATTGGCACCAATCATCTCAGATAATTTTTGACCTGCTTATTTTTTTTCTCTTTTTACCAGGAGCATTTCTTATACCATACATCATCATGTTAACACTGGCTGGCCTGCCTCTGTTTTTCTTGGAATTGGCATTCGGTCAGTTCTCGAGTGTTGGCTGTATCAGTGTCTGGCGAATCTCACCAATCTTCAAAGGTACTGATATTATTTTATCATTAATATACCCATTTTTCTGAGAGGTAATATTTGCTATGACTCATATTTTGCTCTTCAAGTCTGATTCCGTCAGACATGTACACTATATGCACACAAGCATACTAAAATAAATGTAGAGTTTTTAAATAGAATCCTCATACCAATGTTGTCTTACAAAAAAACAAGTTGTTTTCATTTACTTGGAATATTGAATTATCAAAATATTTTGAAATCTAACTTAAAATTGCACAACACAAGAAATCAATTCATATCTTTTTCTCTTTGTTTAGTCTGTAATGGAAATTATTCCCCCGATATCACATTGATGACGTCAGAACACATCTGGCCATCACTTCAACTTAATTAAGCCATGATGCCAGAAACACTTAAGCTTCTTTTCCAGCAATCTGACATGCATCCCTATTTGTCTACCAGTATATTTGAAAGCTTAAACGTGTAATATAGATATTGTTTTGATTAATACATTGTAGTGAAAGCAACAAAATACACATAGAGTATACAACTGTAAAATACTTTATTCCACTTGGAATTTAATTTTGCTATTTTCACTGAAGGGATGATTCAGTGAATATAAAATCCAGCTGATATAATTTTTTCCCTTTATTTCACATTCAGCTTGTCAAAAATCATACAAATTGACCTGAAATCTTTCCAGCAAAACTTAATTCCAGCTAAAATAAAGTATTTTACAGTAACCTGCAACCTGACTGCAAAACAAACATTCCGGTGAAATATTTAACTACATTTTTTAATTTGTGTTCTTAAAATAAATTGAATATGGACCTTCTTATTATAAATGTGTATACTGGTAGTGTCGATTTCAAGGGCAAATTATGTGTTATACATTGATGTATTTTCTGAGTCGAATGTCACCAAGAATCACATCACTATGCTTGGTAATGATTAGAATAATAGAGGTGTTCATAAAAAACAATATCTGAATGTCAATGTTGTTGATCTTCTGGTGTCGTAATTTTAATTACACAAGAACATGTGTCATTTGCATACTGAAGTAATACACGTCTTTGATTCATATTTGACATGGTATATTACAAAAAACTTGTACCTTAGATTTGTATTATTTATGCCACACTTTGTGTAAACAATTTATTTTATATGCGCTGTGTATGTTGCATGAGACCCATGTTGTACACTGCGATGTGCAAACACAGTATTTCTTTACATATTCAATGTTGGGCTGAAAAAAACAACTTCAAAAATGTTCAGAATGTGAGTCGTTGATTCAATATTTTTTTGTTTACAAGCAGTTTTTCTCTTTTTGTTTGTTTGTTTGTTTGTTAGTGTATATGTTTGCTAACTAAGTAAAGTTTTTGCCCTCATTGTCTAAATATAGAAACGCAAACAACTTTGTTTGACCCTTGAGTCAACTTCAGTCAGCATTCACAAAATAGTTTCATTTGTAGTCTCTTCTTTTCAACATCAAATTTTTCGATCAAAACTAAAGGTAATGTCATATTTATTCTAGTTTGGTTGAAAATTAGGGCTGAATTCAGTCAAAAATACAGAAAAAGTCCTTTTGTAATTTTCAGACTATATTTTCTAAACATGCCTTGTTTAGTAAATCCTTCACATACCATGCATCTTACATAATTATATATTCATATTATAATCTGAAACCAATCATCTGAATCATATGTGGTATATATAGGTATACAAGTGTCAAATACTGTAATCTGTAATTTAACGTGTCTTTCCAAGATAGTACATACTTTTAATATTTTAGTTAAGTATACTGAATATATAATTAACTGTACCAATGTATTGTAGGTATTGGATACGCAATGGTCATCATGACTGCGTTGGTGTGCTTGTATTACAACATCATCATTACATGGACAATATTCTACATATTCGCCTCGTTGTCACAAATTCCCAGCTTACCCTGGGTAAGCTGTGGCAATTCATGGAACACCGAGCTCTGCTTCGACGACAAGATCAGCGTGAACCAAACACTGAATAGCACAGATTCCAACTACATTATTTCTGATGTTGTTATTGGGAATATGGAAACCACGACTGGAGCTTCGGTATTAGACGTTATCTTGAACAGCACTTTGTATAACGGCACTATCAAGGAGAATGTGTACAACCTGATGCATGTCACTCCTAATGTGACGAACTCTACGAGCAATGCCACCAATCAGATTATTAAAAGACCCAGCGAAGAGTATTGGGAGTAAGTTTTAAAAGCTGATTAAATTACGGTTACTTTTAAGATTCATCTTTGAAAAAATATTGAGGTTAATCAAACAAATGTTTTCCCTTGAAAATGAATCATAGTGTAATATCGAACAGTACGGTATTTAACCTCTGATTGTTGACTTGTTTATAGCAATCACGTTCTTCAAATCACCGATGGCATCGATAATCTAGGAGGCATCCGATGGGAGCTTGTTGGTTGTTTTGCTCTGGCTTGGGTTGTTGTATTTCTCTGTATTGTCAAGGGAGTTAAGTCATCAGGAAAGGTAGGAAACATGGCAAACCACTTTCAATGCATGTACTCAGTTGTACATTATTTTTCAGATGAAAACTGGTATATTTAATTTGATGCTTGTCAGTGTTGCGTATTTATGTTATTCTATTAAACATAGCTGACTAGTGTATGCAGCCTAACTATAAACTTGACCTTGTTGTAATTGCAGGTAGTATACTTCACCGCCTTGTTCCCATACTGCGTATTGATTATTCTATTCTTCCGAGGTGTCACACTTCCAGGATCTATGAACGGTGTTCTGTTTTATATCACACCAAAATGGCACATACTACAAGAAGCCAGAGTAAGTCAATATTTCTAGAAAAACACTTCAATATCCAAGGCATTGTTGAAATGATGGATATGTGTGCTGTGTACAACTATCAACTTTTTGTACCTCACAGCTTGTTTCCATTGATCCTTTACGAATGCAAACTACATTATGTTAATTATATGCAAATCGTGCTGCTTTGTGGAGAACACAAATATGAATAGCTAGTTTGACTGTGCAGTGGGAAAACAAAATATTGATCTACTGTTTAAATGATTCTCTGGTTTTTAATTTCCCTATTTTCGTAAATCCCACTAAATTAAATCTACCGGTATAAGAACATTAAAACATTAAACTCATCGTTTCCCTGCCAAGTCTGTGAATTTAAAACCCAGTGAAATAATATCAAAAAATGGAAACTAAATAGCAGTAAAAAAAATGGTCTTACAGTAGGATTGGTCACATTTACGGACATTTTTTCAAAAGAAATTACAAGATATGTTTTGTTTTCTTTGTGAACTGTGCACCGTATGAATGTAGTTTATTTTTTATTTGGCAGGTATGGAAGGACGCTGCTGCCCAGATCTTTTATTCGTTGGGCATTGCATGGGGTGGCTTACAAACATTAGGTAGTTACAATAAGTTCCACAATAACTGCCATCGAGATGCCCTTATTGTTGCCTTCTGTAACTGTGGTACCAGCGTTTTTGCCGGCTTTGTTATTTTTTCCATCATTGGATTCATGGCCCACGACGCAGGTGTCAATATACAGGATGTTGCTGAACAAGGTATGTGTTGCTATGGTTATGATGTGAAGGCTCATTGAGTGTCCAGTTTCAAATCGGCATCGATATTGATATGCATCTAATACCACTATGTCACAGTGGGTGAATAAATTATCATAGATATGTCTGGTTGGAAAGCGTGATTTGAATACTTAACTGGAGATAACTGAATTACAGCATTTAATGGATCCATTTGCTGAGCCGATTAAAAAGTGTAGAAAGCTTGTTCGCTGATGATCATCGCCCTAAATTACACACAACAAAATGCAATCACGTCCATGCCGCTCCTCTCCTATGACTTATGTTAACCATTTACAGTGCACTTTATTATAAAACAACTAGTAACACAAGTTCTGCTTGGTTGCTGATTCAACGAGAAATGTTGGGGACAATGACAAGCATGACCAAAATTAAAACACATAGAGCCTCTAAGAAATCTACAGAAATGAAAGGAATTAATATTTATTGTGTTCAAGCTGTGACAGTAATGTCTAAAATAAAATCAAAATTAGTGTCTCAACCTGGTGTTCAGTTAGGATAAGTGACATAAACTCAGTGCAATAAAATTGATTCACTTTTGCCAACAGTCTGTGTTCTTCGCAGTCATAGAGGTGAAATTTCTACAATGTCCTTGTGTTTGATTAATGCTGCTAAATTGACTGTAATACACATTGCATCAATCCATGTACACTGAGTTGTATTTATTGGCATTGACCCAAATGTAAAAAAAAATCCTGATAAATGGAACGCAATAATAAACCAGACATGACACACAAGTGTTTATGCTGATAATCTGCATCAAACCATATTATTGCTAAGCTTACTGTATATGCTGTTTTTATTATCAGGGGCAGGGTTGGCTTTTGTGGTGTATCCAGAGGCAGTTGCCAGGTTACCGGTATCTCCATTATGGGCATTCCTCTTCTTCTTTATGTTGTTTACACTTGGGTTGGACAGCCAGGTAAATGCTTTTGTTTCTAATCAAAATATTGCAATGCATTTGATTTCAAGACACTTGTTTATGACATGTTTTTCAAATCATATTAATTTTTTTCATTTTATTTTTTTATATTTTAGTTTGTCATGATGGAAACTTTGATCACAGCGATAATGGACGAGATGTCGTTTATGTCAGGAAAATTAAGGAAGAACAAAGTCTGGGTAACCCTGGCAACCTGTATTATCTTTTTCATTGTTGGATTACCCATGGTTACAAAGGTATAAAACAATTTACACTACATTTGTGTAGATTCATTTTGGTCGTTGTGCCGTTATTGTGCCGTTGTCTTCATCACATTAAGCGTTAGGCGCAGTACCACTGATTGGAGAGTTATCTAAACATGTACTATCCTTCGTTATTATTATAATCACAGCTATCATATAGTAAAACAATAATAATTGACCTGTAGGGAGGAATGTACATATTACAACTAATGGACTGGTATGCCGCTAGCTTTTCGCTTATGACAGTTGGATTTTTGGAATGTGTTATCATATCATATGTTTATGGTGAGTTTATTTATAGTATAATTCCATATGTTATGGGGTTTTTTGTATTAGTGTTTTCAATAAAAATACATTCATCAATGCGTAGAACTAATCACATTGTACATACTGCATTTTCAATTATCTATATATTGGCGTATTAATTAAACATTGTGTACATTATTCTGTTTTTACTAAACACACTCAGTATTTGGTTGCATTTATAAAAAACAAAAATGCCAAATACTTAGGCAAATTTTTTCAACAATAAAAAGAAAATTTTGTGTAATTTTGTTTTATTTAGGCCTTACCAGTACCTTGTTATTTTCTCTCTAAAAATAGCATGGAATATTATATTAACACATATGATATTGTGAATAGTTTAAATACATTGTGAAATAACAAATGGAATATTTTCGTAACAAAACCTGAAAGTGTTTACTATTATATAGACAGTGCCTTTTTCTGTGTTTACAAATACTCTATTGAGTAGACTTCTATCACCTTGTTCTTGTCGCAGAATCTTCAAGATATTTAAATAAAACCTTAAGATTTGTTGGCAAAGCTTTTTACCGACCAGAATACAAGAAATAACAAAGCAACTCCACGTGCTGTTAGACATTCCCTCAACAACTAGAACCTATTCAACCATATAACATTCTATTTAGTTATAGCAAACTCTATACACGTATGATTTACAATCGTCTGTAAATCTTCGCAGCACATGGCATGCCCTGAAAGACGTTATGGCTTAATTTCATAAGCTTTTTATCAGTGTGTGCATTCCTGTCTTTATTTGCCATCGTTCCTTTCATTCTTACAGGAATCAATCGTTTCTGTGACGATTGTGAAGTAATGATTGGATTTCGTCCAAATATTTACTGGAGATCATGTTGGATGGTTGGAGCCCCATTTATTCTTGGGGTATGTAATAGTGCAGAGAATATTATTCTTCTAAATTGATGAACCAAGACAAAAAAAAACATAATGTATATCTCAACTTGTAGTGTTAACTTTTTCACCACCAGTTCCACTTTTCATCACAAGTTCACAAAATACTGTAATATACTTTATTTTTGCTTAGAATTAATTTTCGCTATGTGTGCTGAAGGAATGATTCAGTGAAAATAAAAACCAGCAAATATACCTTTTTCCTATATTTCACATTCAACTCGTCAAAAATCAGTGAAAATAAATTCCATACAAACACCCAAAAAGTCTTTTCAGCGAAAATTAATTCCAGCTAAAATAAAGTATTTAACAGTAGTCTCTTTTATAGTCGGAACTTTTTTTCAGAAGACAAAAATAGCCAAATTTAAAGCAAAAAATTGACTAAAATTTTGTCTGTTGGCTCCAAAATTAGGGTTCATTTCCAGAACTATTGAAGAATATAAGAAAAAAGTACAGAAAAATTTGGGCGAGAATATCTGGTGGTGAAAAACCACAGTACATGTGCAATGGACAATGTAACTGTTCTTATTGAAAGTATTTGATGTGCATTGATGAGAAATGTAAATATGTCAAAGGTTATATTGTGCCGGTAAATCTATTCACTGACATGTATATGGATCAATGCACAATAATACTGGGTATTGTATAAATAACTGAATTATTCATAATACGCTCCACCCATCACATGTGGTTTTAACTCGTCAAATATGTCCTTGTCGGGTCAAAACAAGACTGCCTTGGGATACAAGCACTCTTCTCAGGACCTTTCAACTTCATTCCTGCACAACTTAAGGCATTTTCCAATATTTTGTAGTTGTCTTTCTTAGTAATTTGACCATAAATTAACGATTATTCAGAAATTAAAGGAATTCATTACATCTGGATAGCATAGAAGTGTAGTATACTACAGTATATGCATTTATTTATATTCCATTTTCTCTCATAGTTTATCCTGATATTCAGCTTCGTGTCGTACACGCCATGTTCGTATGGTGACTACGTATATCCAGCTTGGGCCGAAGCCTTGGGATGGGTTATGGTGATGTCGTCGTTAGTTGCTATTCCAGTATATGCCATTTATCACTTGATTAGGAAGCAAAAAGGAACCTTTATGCAGGTAATTACCGCTTAGTATAAACACTGCCCTCTAGTGATGATCTTACCTTGAAGATGCAAGGTAACAAGTTATTTATGCTGGCGCTTTGTAATTATCGTTCTTTATATCATTTTGTCATCTGTTTTATATCTTTATTTTCTTTCTTGCCAAATTATTTTTTGCAACTGCGATTTGGGTATCGCTTTTTTAAATTTGTTCATTCTCAATATATTAATTAAATAAATTTCTATATTTTATTCACAGCGATTACGACAAAGTGCGAAGTCAAAGCAGTCCTGGGGGCCAGCTTTGCCAGAACATCGCAAGCTGGCTGGATATGGGCCAATGCGCCAAAAGACGACACCTCCCCCTTCCTATCTGGACGTTGTCTACTGTCAGGTTGAAAACCATAAAGAGGGAACAACGAAGGATGCAGGACACGAGGAAACACTGTTCTAATAAAAAAAAATTACCCTGGAACCACGACGTTGTACGAGCGGGGTGCCAACATCCAGTGACCAGATTGTGTCCTACAACGCCATGGTTCCAGGCCAATGAGACGCGTATATTTCTGATAAGTTACAATATGGCTGTCGCTGGCAACATGACCTTCAGATGCTTTGTGTGGCAAAGTAATAAAATGTGCAACAATTGCCATTTTCTTTTTTTTCTGGTACTCTTAAAAAAACAAAACTAGAATACTGTGTATTTAACGAGGTTGGTGCTCTTTATAAGATCTTTGATTTATTAGTATTTCACACGTCAGAAACAATGTTGCTATACATACGCTATTCCATGGAATATTAGTTCAAGTTATCGTCCATATTAGGGTGTCTTTGCTAATGTGTACTGAATTTCACATTTTGACCAAATTTTGATTTCAACTTGACAAATCGTATTATAGTCCACTTTATTTTGTGTTGTTGCTTTGCTGTAACGTCTTCCATATTGCTATGTAAGCAGAGCTGGTATTTGTTGTACATGTGTATTGTCCTAGCTAGAGGATTAGAGGATGGATACACGTTTATCAATGCAATTGGCACGATGGGTATTGGTATTACATTTTATTGAAAAGATTATATTCTTATACAATTTCATATTGGTAAATAATAATTTTGAATATTTACTTATTTGGATATCATATCGGCTCTGGCTTGTTTGTTTGTTCGTATCTGTCAAGGGAACAGTGCATACTTGCAGTTAGTGAAAAACTAGATGCAACCATTCATGATTTTGAAATTTGTAAAGCACATATGGCTCTCGTGAGAAATGAACTCTGCATAAACGCACATCATTCCAGGCGAAAATACTATTATGTGATGTTCACACACAAAAATGTGATATAAAAATATCCTTTTTGTTTATTTTATGGATAATTCAATTTTTCCTGGATCAAAACAAATTCAGTTTGATCCAAGTAGACGCGATGAATTTTTAAGTTATTTCGATGAATTCTTCTGTTATTTCTGTAATCCATTGCTTCCATATTTTATTATTGTTAAGTAATGAAAGGTATGGTGATAGGAAGTTTTTCAAAATCAAATTACAAAGTGTAATTTCGTTATCTGATATTCATTCAGGCAAATTTTAGGTTGATTAGAGAATTATTATTCAGATTATTTTTTATTTTCAAATTCCTACTGTTAATGCACCATAATGACGTATGTATACAGCGAATCAATGCAAGCCTTGTGTCAGATTTAGTTATATTTTTTCGCTGAATTGGAGCAGCTTCGGCCTTAAGCAATGTACAATGCAACTTTTTGTTCTTCAGCGGTAAATCATATTTTTGTAAAGAAAAAAAAAGTTAATTATATGTAGTGGCGCTGCATTGTGCCCCCCCCTCATTTTTTCAGTAATTTCTGTTTTATTTTATGTAGAACAATCCTTAGAAGGGTACTTTTCTGCCATGTTTTTGTTTTTAATAATTAAGTTTTTAATTATATCCAATCATTTCTATTTCTGTAAATTTCTTATTTGTACAGTTTGTTTTTGTTGAATATTTTGTTTTAATTTGATTGTTTTATTGATATACCGTACAGTGTATTGCGTATTCTTCTATGGGCGTCATGTGGTGTGTGTCACCATAGTAACCAGGAATGGATTGCCAAGGATTGTTTGTATCCAATGGCATCACTAGGAGAATAAACTTTGTTTCCTTATTTGTTCTGTAAATATATTTGGGGTCAGAGTGTTCTGTGTATTTGAAAAGGCAACAACGGAATGATTAGTGTGTACTATCTTCTACTTCGTTATTTGAACATTGTATCATTTTCATTTATTTTGAACACAGATGCTTGTAACCTAATTGAAAATTTTCTAGAGAAAATAGTCAATGCAATTATATCTGTTGAAACTTCTGAATAAAAAAAAAACTCTTGAGTATAAAGCGTCTGTTGCATACAAAGTAACTGCTGCTCTATTGTCATGACATGTGATCCTGAGAGTAAACTCGTATGTAATACTTGCTCCAAAAGTGTGATTTACAAATATTTGTTGTCATAAATCGAAGCAAATACAGTTTTTGTAATATATCACATACTGTAAAATGACTAATTTTCACTGGGTTTAAATTTCACTGATTTACCATTTCAGACATATTCAGTGGGTTTTAAATTCACTGTTTTATCATTTAGATAATGTGTTCTATGCTAAATTTTACATATTCACTGTGTTTTAATTTAGCGCATTTTTCCAGTCAGCGAAATAAGCTAAATTAAAACCCAGTGAATAATTACCCCCTTTACAGTACACCTTTTACAGATATACTGATAATTTCTCTGCCTTTCTGGTTATCTGGAATTGTAATACATGCATTTTTGTTCAAGTGATTCGCCCCAAGTTTAATATTTCAAATCAAATTGACCCCCCTTTTCCAATTACTGCCCAATGTCACTGTTACCAATTCTATTGAAGGTCGTAAAAAGTCATGCACTTTATTGATCTGTACACAGATGACGTTGTCATGGAATGGGAGTGATATTTTGTATTAAGGTGGATTACTGGTATTCCATCCATTAAATAGAGACAAAAATATTATTTCATAAGTGTCACAGAATTATTGTTACATATGTTATCATTTTTTCAGGTTCGGAACAATTTCCATAGGCATGTTAATTCATGAAAAATAATAGTCATCAGAATTTATTAACATTTTTTGACAGTATATGTATTTATCTTGTAAAAGCATATGATTTTTTTCACCATATGGAACTCAATTAAATATTGAGATAGGGTCAATCTGATTAAAATCTTGTGTACCAATGTAGGTAAAGGCTATTTATGTTTACTTATAAATATTTTTTTGTTTTACTTGCTGTTATTAAGTTTTTTTTTATATATCGTATCGTAAAACCAAAACAATATTCATAAACAAAAGTAACAATAAAAATTTGAGATTTTAATCAGATTGAGATATGGTGAGAACTGTTTACTATATGAAGCAATGGTAAATGGTTCAGAAATCACCAGTTTCATGGATGTTTGACCTGTCCCTAATTTGATGACCCTATCTGGTTTTTGTGACCAGCCATGTAGACTAAATCTATTCTGTAAATATCGGGTAAATCTGATCATTTGTTTAAATGGCGGCATCCTACCAATTGAACTCACATGAGCATTGTGTAAGATTACTTTGTAGTACACGGCTTCCCTGCAAAAACAATGAACAATGCATCAACTTAGAAACCATCTCAGTGAATCTGTCGGTGAGGGCGTAATCACTTGCCGACCGTATCACCTGGATTGTATGTTCAGAATTTGTCTAGAAAAAAAAACATTGCTATCACATGATCAATAATTCTACAGTTATGACTGAAATTTTAAAAAGGTGCACTATATCTATTTACGTATGTATCCCGTACGTATCCAAGAGCTGTAGATGTATATTAAAGATTAGTCTTTACTTTTCGGAATGGGTCTTCAATCAGTGACTGCCCGAAGACTTGTCTCGCGCCAAATTTAAAAAGTCGGGGGAATTGCGATACGAACACAAACTCGCAGAGAGAAACCTACATTTGTTGAAATCGTAATGAAAATTAGTTATATTCTAAATATTTCTTTTCAAAATAAAAACATTTTCGTTTTTGAATTAGAATGATGTAACTTGTCAACTTACTATGCTACTTTTACTCGTTTTCTGCTACTTTGAGAACCAAATAATAACAATAATTAAATGGTTATAGTAAGCATCAAACGTGTCTACTCAAAAACATGAAACTATTCATGTACATTATGGTTATATATATCTATATTGTCAATACGGGAGAAAAAACACAAATTTAATAACCACACATAGGTCAACAGTTTTACTAGTAACATATGGTTTCCTAGTCGTTTCGAATGTGGTTCACATTATTTATTTCATTTTGCTGATGTACAGATAAATACATTATTTAGTTTATTTATATGAATGCTGATTCCAAAGAGATATGGTGTTGCTGGTGATGTTATGTTTTTCTCATACATCCACAAAACAACGAAAACCGTAAACAGCTAATCGCTGCTGGGTGAGGTTATTGGCCTTACTTGGAGGGTGGTGGTCGTCGCATTGGAACGTTCAGAGAACGCTGACCAAAACATTATGGTGTGACGGGGCCTTTAGATTTGTTCATTTCATGTAGATATCTTCAATTCCCCGTCTAATTATGACGGATATTTTTGTCATTTTTGGTAAAAAGTGATATTTTTTACTTTACTTTATTTTTTTACTGCAAGTCCAATTGCTTTGATATTATACATATAGGTACTACAAGTGGACGTCTCCCAGATTTTTTTTATTTCGTGATGATATCTAACTTTTTGATTTTGATGAATACCTTATATCTGTTTGATTATATACCCTATATATAAAATATGTTTTTGAAAGTCAGTCCATCACCCTTGGCTAGTATCGCCGATATTTCGTCGCCGGACGGATTTACATCATAAATTGTGGTTCCTCGAGCGTCTCTAATAAATCACCCGTCTAACCGCTGGACTGAATTAATGATATTATCGGACACGCAAGGGCGATAAGACTCGATTTTCAAGGACGCCGGTTGTTTGATAGGACTGTTTCTTTTGTTTTTAGTTCGTTGTGAGTCTAGAAACATAACAATGTTGTTTTTTAGTGAATATAGAATATGTTTGTTTCAATACAGGATGTTGATATGCCAATCAGGCAATGTTAACAATTTCTTAACGGAGTGTCCTCTGTATAAATGGTCCTCTACTCTCCAAAAATTGGCAATGGTACTAGCCCAGAATGGACTTTGATTGTAGCGATGTTTACGCCACTGTACGAAAATACGCACATTTGACAACATTCACTTGAGCGTTTTAGGATAGTGGGAATAGAAGCAAATAGATGGAAATATCAGTTATGTGATGAATTTGTTTTGCGTATCTGTTAATCGACTTAATTAGCTGAATCATGGCTGTGTTATGTCTGGCACCGTTTATGCCATTTGAGGTTCTGGACGGAACTCGACTCAGTGATTTGGAACTAATTACGAGATAACAGTCGCTATTCGGACTACTATTTCTGACAGTTGGTATTCGTATTCACTAATATAGTGAACGATTAATCAATAGATATGACGTGTTCAATACTTAGTGTGATTGGCTTTATGATTGAAGGTTACGCCTTAGAGTCTTAATACTGCTTTGTAATTGGTTAAGATTTTGAAAATGAATAAAGTTGTTTCAGTTGGTCTTGGCGGGTACACGAGGAGAGACGCAGTCCCGGAGAGTCTTGGGGCGAGTCCAGACGCAGTCTTGGGACAGAGTCTTGAGTCAGCCTTGTGATAGTCTTGGGGACTTTTCCCCAGGGCGCTGTGTCTTATAGAGTGCTCGACTGACCGACCAAGACGAGAGTTGAAACGTATTTCGTTGTGTGTGTCTTATTTGACTGTAAAGTTTAAGTGACTTTCCCCCTCATAGTTACATCACTCATGAAGATTGGTGATTCGAGTGCTGGTCGGAGTAGACGTATTAATAATTAACTGAACTTCGAGTTACTAAATTTGAACGTTAGCAAAACAAACTTCGAGTTACAATTTGGGCGTGCTTTCATAAAAGTAGGCGTGGTTTCTGAAATATGGGCGTGGTCATTTTTGTAACCCAATGTTTTCGTAACTCGGTGTCCGTAACTCGAACAATTCAGCATCTCCGTTATGTCAGGCGCGTGTTGGGTTTGGAGCACTGCGGATGGCGCAACTCACGAGACCTTGTTAAGCTTCATGGCATCGTGAACAATTAATTTGGTTCGCCTGTTACATAAACATACCATACATCATAGCATGTTATACACGTGCGTTCATGGATGTAACAGGCGAAACAGTCACATAAAGCAGCGTGTTACTCCGAAAACAGCGCAAAATGTCAGTCCCTATGCATGACGTTAAAGGGGAACCTTCAAAACCCAGGGATTGTACAAAAGAATCATAGGACACTATTGTTTATGTTGCTTACAATGTTAATCTATCTTTTGTTATCCATTGTAATTTTAATTCAGAAAGTAAATTTGTTGTGAGATTAGGCTTAACTGGAAGTGCCCCTTTAAGCTCAAACATAAACAACATTTTTTTATTTTGAAGGGTTGTTTGTACCATGGAGCTCCATGCATGTATATATTTTGCTATCTTGGCAGTGAATGACTGGGATTGTTTGTTCAGGGGAATAAACATGCTGGACATTGTCTGTAACAATGTATACAAGTCCATATAACAACCATGGAGGTAAAAAGAGACCTCCATGTAACAACCTAAACATTGCTAGCCTGCCTACTTTGAAACAAAATAAAATAAACAAAAACAGTTGACTGACGTGAACACGTCATAGGCTTAGAACATTACCTCCATGCTAAGAAGAAGTGTTTATTCGAGCAGGTGTCTAAGCAGGTGCATTTTGGCAGTAGCTTGTTTGTAAACAGTCATTGAATGCTGTGTAAAACCACAGTCCCTCTAGAGGGACTGTGGTAAAACCAAAGACTTTGGTAAAACACTGTTGAGTAGTAATGTTTGACAATGGATTATACCTTGATTGATATATTTACATAACAATAGATAATAAGATATTTCGCAAAATTCGCACCTTAATACCAAACATAAACAAAATCAAAATCTCTAAAAACAGAATTTGTTTTATATTTCTTCATCCTAAGACTAGTAATACTAGTCTGAGCTTCAACATACCATGGAGGTAAAAGACAGAAGGAGTTACAACTGGTTTAAGATCATAGGGTTCCATGATCATTTCCGCCGTTTACTCAGTGATTATAATGTTTGCTTGTTAATCTAGTCTTTTACCTCCATGAACCATTAGCTCCATGCATCAACATACACAAGTCTGCATTGCTGCATTTTAAAATGGTGTCATAAAATTTGACGAATAATTGGGGAAAAACGGATAACTTTTTACTGACATGTCATCTTTGGATTGTACAATAAACGGTGTACGGTAAAAAAAAAAGTCACAGGAAAAAAATGGACACACACCAGTATTTTGAATTAAAAACAGTTTTATCGAGTGGGATGTATCGAGTGTAATAAAATATGTCATAATAATAATAATAGTAATAATAGGTTTAGCTATATGCATTGCATTCGACGTTTGATTCAAATGCAGTAAACATAAACGCTGACCTCGGCAGTGGTTTAGCCTGGTATTTGGGACTGAACCCCTCCCCAGGGTATAACAATTCACAACCATGTTTTTTCGTTGCATTGGGGTCTGTGGGGAGGGAAATGGGTGGTTGTGAAATAATTTAAGTTGTTTAACATCTACTTTAGGTGCAATTACTAATTTGAGTAATGGCGTGTTTACGAATTAAGATAAATTCGACATAAAGTTCATGGTATTAATTTCAAACAAATCTCAAATTTGGAATATATAATCAGGTCACAATTCCCATAAAACAATCTCTGATTATCTTTGGTTGTACTGAAGCCCCATTCTGCTATAATTTGCATAAATATATGTGTTGTTTATTTGCGAACATTGGTGCTATACTAAATAAATTACAGTCTTTTATAAGTATCTTTCTATGATATTTATTTATGCCTATCAGTATGATTACACAATTACATAGTAATAATAATGAACTGTCTATGCTAACAAAATATAGTCCTATTCAGTGCTGTATGGCAGTAGTACTCATGTGATTGACAAATGGTACTGTTAGTAAAGTCGATTATTTCTAGAGAAGCTCCCTTTCTCTAATTAAATGTTTTTCTTAGTCATCATCTGAATTGTATGCATCATCATCTGAAGGCTCATCATCTGACTGTTCTGCAAGGTTCTGTTTGACATTGCTGCAAGAGGTATCTGATTTACAACATGAGCATAGGTCTGTGAATTATAACAGGCCAGAAGTAATGCAGTGGCATTTTCTTGCAATGGTACAGTTGTCATCTGTGCAGTAAAGATGAGTGAGATCTTTCACTTCTTATGGTGCAGCTTCTCCTACAAACAGGACTGGCTCCAAGTTTTCTTCCTCGTTTTTCTTCCACCCATTATCTTCTGGGTTCCACATTTCTGGTTTAGCCTGGTGACTTTTTGTCCAGATGGCAACCTGGTATTTGGCACGCATGACATGTTGATTGAATGCGTCCTCTGTAGGTGGGAAAGATGAAGCTGGCTTGTCTGTTTGAGACACATCAGGGCCAAGTTTGTCACATATTGCATGTAATGGTATGAAACGTTATTTGTTTGTATAACCCGCATGCATATAGGCCAAAGCAGACAATTATAATAGTAGACCAAAAAAAAACACGACATCTGTATCGTCTGTGCACGAATAAGAATTCTCTGATGTGATGCGTGGAAAATAATTGTTCATTATTGTCACTATTCTCCCAACGAGTACATGATATGTATCAACAAACTTGGTTTACAGATCTCAACAACTAAATACACAGATTTTAAGATTGATTTTGGTTGTGAAACATACATATTTAATAAAATAGAATTTACCTTCTTCCCGCTTCGAACATCATCCCACAACCTTCGGATTGAATCTAATCGTAAATTAAATATAACAAGGAATATGAGAATCTGTAAATTATGTAATTAAGATTTCGTTGACTCAGAGGCTGAATACCATTTTGCCTTGTATGTCCACGCTATGAAAATCTTAAAAAGAAATATTTACCTATATTTTATCAGTTAAATCAGGCTTATGAAAAAAAATCGTTTAATGCAGTTTGACAACTTATCTGTACTTTTGAAATTTTGAAATTTGTATTCTATGCTTCTAAACATAGAGACAATCTACTTGACCACTTGTGACTAGTAGATTCAACAATTATTTAAAGGAATCCCTCTTTATGTTTTTTTTCTATTTCTGATTTATTATACCACAGACCTGAGGCCGTTGTACTAATTCAATATAATTCATGTATTCATATAAGTAGTTGGCTAGAATTAAAATAAAAATGATAACATTTTCTTTAAATTTGCAATTCGGCTTTATTTTATGCTGTTTACAATATTCAAATAAAAATATGTGGCCACAAAGTTCTTTTCGAGCATGACACGAGTCAATCTGCCATGACATGATTTTTAGGTAATTACCGTTGGTTAAAAAAGTTTGACCATATCAAAATCTCGTTTTGTTACATTGTTTTGTTTAGTACCATTCTCAGTGTTTGAATTGACAAATAAAACAACAAAAACAGAATGGAGCTCTTTTCTTGGTTAAACATTATAACAGACCGTTCTGACATTCCGTGGACGAGTTGAAATATGTCATGTACAATTATAATGATATTTTATGGTATCCCGCAAAAACCAAGGTGGAAGTGATCGTAATTGAAACCCGCTGAGAAGCGAGTATTCTTGGGACAGATAACGGTAAAATATAAACCAACAGATATTTAAATTCACAATACCCATTCGCACATGTGTACATGACACCCGCCAAATAAACGCCGCCAGCATAATTGTACTACCTTTATATTATGAAGTGACATGTATTAAAACAAAACATATTTGAAGTGATTATTTTGAATGAAAAAATAACTCGACAACTACGTGTTCAGTGTGCGGACTATTCGCTTATCTTACGTTCATTGTACAGTAAACTTAAAACCTAAGTGACGATTAACTAAGTATTTTGAAAGTTTGTTAGGACTTAGACAAGGCTGAGTACTGAGCCCAATTTTGTTTACACTGTTTATTAATAATGTAATTGATTATAAGAAACAGTCGTGGTGTGATGGTACTGTGTTTGATTACGAGTTTTCCAATATTTTATAGAATATTATACTGCATATCGCACAAGTTTCTGATATAGCCATACATCATCAGAGTCAACTAAATAATTTGCGCAAGTGTTGCTTAGACAGTTAATGCAGTTTCAACTCTCAGACAACTCTCTTTAATAAACAAACGGTGTATGACACGTCTACAACTGATCGCCATGTGACACAAATGACGGATAATTTGCCGGCACTCTTGAATATTAATTACGTAATGTCGCTCATATACGACACTCGTACGACTTTCTCTATTTATCCGATACGGCAATAAAATTGACAATGAAATTAAATATGAAAAAAGCAACACAATATCTATTTAGTATGTATGTTTGACACGTATATTTCAATCAAAAAAAATCTGGCTAAATATTATCATTGCTGCTGTCACGACTCGGTTAGCCTTGCTCAACTGGTTCGTAACCAGTCCTGTTATTGGTTGTTGACAAATGCTGAACAGGCCACGCCTCCAACTGTGCCGGGCGTTCGGCCAAACCGTTAGGTATTCATAAATGGAGTCAATTTGTTTAGTTTTCAGCTGAGTTTTCTTGATTTATTCTACAAATATCGGTAAAATATAGGTAAGGCTTTGGCGAAATTTGAAAGAGCAACTAATATTCCCCAACCTGGTATTTTTTATAGATTTAATTTTCATTATGTTCGTTTGTTTTTTCCAGTTTAAAAAATATGAGCTGGCTTGTCTATTTTTTACACTAGATATCAGCCGATACCCCCCCCCCCCCCCCCGCTCATAGAGAGTGCGTACAGTTGATCATAGTTCCTGGGCCTCGGGCGCCCTAGAAACCTTTCCTCGAGTCAGCTCGAGGTGCCTCGAGGCAAGGAAATAAAAGAATAACTATTAAAAAAAAGTTATTTAGGACTACGTTTACCAAATAGTATCTTCTATATAGCGTTCAACAGCAGCTCGCGCATACATAGTACAGTGACGCGCGTCTTAGCAACGTAACGTTCTTTGGCGTAGCTCCGCTCCCGGGATCAGTAATTTAAACGCAACTGCTGTAATCTCTGTGCAAACAAATTTTGGCACGTGCATGAAAGTAGCAAATAGCGCCCTCTTTCCTATTACCTTTCATGGATAGACAAAGAGCAAAAAAATCACTGTGCTAACGCGTTCGAGCCCAGTACGGAGATGACCTATGTCAAATGCACCGGGCCGAAATCACGCCCTTTTTCAAATTTTGTTCCATTCAAGTTATCCCAGAAGTCGACATCTTTTGTCATTTTTGAGGCGATACTGTTTTAAAAAATATATCTATGTGGATTTAACAGAGAATTCAGCGAGATTTTTTAGTGCTGTTTGCGGTCGCAAACCGAGGTTCAAAATGTCCCTATTTTAATACGGGACTGAAGTACATGATGTTATTTACTATATAACACTTCGTGTTAGTGGCGCTTCTGTCAGGCTTCAGGTTTCGTGTCAAATGTATCCAGAAATAAAAAGGTCGAAGCCAGAGAGATAAACATAGTTGAACTCTGGTGACCTTGCCCTTTGTTATATAATATAATTCCCTTTATCATAGTTTGTTTCAATATAAATATGCATTGTCATAATTAATTTTGAATACAAACAAGTTTTGGGGTTGAACCAACAGTGGGGAATCAGTCTACCGAATGTCCTTAAAAGATGTAAATATCTTACAAAAACATTGGTGCCTTATTTGTTTAATTATTTTAAGGAACATAATTTCCAGCTTTATTGAAAGTAATTGAGATATTTAGAATAAAAATAAATGTTTCATTGCAAAAAAAAGTGCTGCATTTAGATGTGAATAGATTCATAAAACATGCAAGATAACAGAAAAATTTAGCTGGCTTTAGTTCAAGTATTTTGTACAGGTGTCTGTCAAAAATGAATGATTCACTGAGACAAATATGAACTGCCTCATTGTGTGACTACTGTATTATATGAAAAGTAAAAAAAAACACCCTTTATGAATAGCTATCATGTTGCAAGCTCTGCTTTGTATGCAAATCAACTTAAATAGTTGGTGTCCAGTGGAGGGAGAAGTCAACAGTACTGTTGCCTCCTGAGAAACTACATCTTCAAACACTGCAGTCTCTGAAGTGCATTTTTAAACTAGTATTATAAAAACTCTATCATTCTGTTCTAATAGCTGAAACATATTCCTGGGAGTTTTCATTTGTCGAATGAACTGTTTGTCAAATACAGAATACATATATTTTAGAATAATTTTCTTTTTAAAATGTGGATGAAATGTTTTGCTTCATGTATTTTTTATGTATTGTTTTTGATTTGATAACTTTTGACTAAACAGATTTTCTATTAGCTTCAGATCTTGATCAAAGTTTGG
Source organism: Saccoglossus kowalevskii (assembly GCF_978046115.1). Lineage (NCBI taxonomy): Eukaryota > Metazoa > Hemichordata > Enteropneusta > Harrimaniidae > Saccoglossus > Saccoglossus kowalevskii. The sequence goes on from NC_140644.1 coordinate 2,792,661, forward strand.
CACCCAGTTCATAGCAGTGCTTATATTGATTTTCTGACATCTTGTTTTCTGTAAAGATTTTATTGGTAGGTTTGCAAATGTGTATCCGACTGTGCAATCTCTCCATGAGTTGGTTTTGAAACCCAGTATGGGATTCTGAGATACATTACCAAGGATATTATTACAAGATAAATCATTTGCTTCATTGAACACATACAACAATGCATATTTCCACTGAGATCAGTGACCTTTGATGTGTATCACCAGTGATCAGTCAAGTAGAAACAGTCAAAATATTTTATCAGATTTTCTCAATTTTTGCATGATAGTTTCATACAGGACATCTGTTGTTCAAACTCAGGGAAGACTTTATACTGATGAATAAGGTGACCAAGTTTGGAATAGAATTAGTAAAGTTATTATGCACACAATAACAATTATTAACGACGACAACAACAACGACGATGACAACGCTGGACAAAATTTTTCCCTTAATATACCTTTCCCTTCCATCTTTGATGGTACGAGCAAGGTAAAAAGGAATATAGACTGGTCCAACCCACTGTTGGCAATTTTCTCCAGACTGGAAGTCGAGTCTAGCATTTACTGTGGCTGGCTAAGAAAACTGATTTGCTGTCATCAGGGAGCTTAAAAAGTGGTTGCTCAGTCAAGCACCAACTTGAAAAATTCAAAATTAATTTTTGTTCACCATTTACCATGGGAATATTGTATTCACCCTCAGCCTCAATATTGTCAACATGTACTGTTACAAGTGAGCAAATATTATGTACATAGTGGCTTCTTTTATTCAAATATTTTCATCAGAATTCTAACTCATGAGTTTCATGTGTTTCATAGCAACAGTTGCTGAGGTTACCAGGTGATGCACAAAACACCGATTGGTTCAACTGTGCAAGATATACACCAAGTCAATATGTCATACAAATGATACTAAGAACAAGTCAAAAATTAATGATTTATTAACATAAAAGAAGGCAGGAAACTCACAAAATTTTGATTAAAACCTTCGTTTCACTTTTACATAGGATTTCTCAACAACTTTGAACCCAACCCTTTTAGTACAAAACTCAACAACAATTTGTTTTGTTTAAAAAAGTACAATATTTATAACACTGTAAATCGTGTTATTTGTGAGATGAATTTATGCAGAAACTATTGCAAAGTGAAGATTGCAGCAGTGACAATTTCAGATTGTCTTTGATGAAATTTAGTTCCTGCGATATTAATATTCCTGGCTGCAAAATGGTTTACAATAGACTCTAACACTATTGGTAATTGGTCAAATAGAAAACAACATGATGGTGAGTGGGTCAGTCGATGTAAGCAGTGCCAGTGTATAACCATACATCAGTTGGTGTCGGTGTACAGCCTGAAGTTAGTCGTGCCACCGCGCAACCTGAAATCAGTGTTCAGTGTACAAAGTCAGCAGTATTGATTTTTGCGTGAAAGAAGCTACCAAATATGCACCATCCTATTGGTTGATTTGATCAATTACACAATACTGCAGTATGTATGCTTAATCTGCATTAATTGTGCGCAGTCTTTTACATGTTGTCATTGTCATACCATGGTCAAGTTGTGTTTTGCCAATATCCCTGAAGTAGCACATTAAGTACATACAGCAAAGATACCAGTATTCGGATTGGCAGGTCGGCTAGCTCTAAAGTTGGCCGATAACGGACAACTTCCTAAAGCCAAACTACCACATGTTGCCATGACTATTTCTGTTACATACAATGAACGCTGGAATGGATCAAATTTGAACAAAATATTAAAAAAAAAAATTTCCACAATTACTCGATTTGTAGAAATTGTTACATGTTTACTGAAGTTCAAGTCACTTGACACACTAATTAAATGAACACAATAACATCAATATTCATGATTGCTAGTATTTTAGAAAAATAACCCTCTCTATCTTCTATATATATATGAATTTTCCCACCCACCCCATGTGTTAAATTACAAAAACAGAAAATATATTGAAAAGCTAGAGTTGTGCTATACATGTTAGGCAGTGACAGAAACATCATTTAATATTTAATAGTAGTAGACAATGGAAATGAACTAAATAATAAAGCAAAGACTTGGTGAAAATGCTGAGGACACGTTGAAATGCTTTATACTGTGTACTCTATGGATATTATAAATGTACTTTGAGGTGAGAGCGCCCTCTATGTTAAGTTTACTAGACTGTACAAAGGCAAGAAACGATGGATTATTAAAAACAAATAAATATATAACCAACTGTTAAAACTAAGTTATAAACTCTTTTTTTTTTAGATAACTTAAAAATGAGGTAAGGTTTTCACAAAAGAAAAAAAAAATCATGCAGTAAAAATAAGGTTTTGAAAACAAGAAAATAAAAACCTTGTTTTGTTTTTTTTGACAAGGCCAGAATCTGTATTTGCTGCTCACCAACACAATATCAGAAATCATGTTTCTATCAAATAATTTCCAGTTATTTTTCAGACCATGTCCATTTTCGACACCAAACTCAGGATAGTCTTGTCCAAATTATTGACAATCTGCAGTTGTGGTCTCTAAAACAACATGTCCAATTGTGTGCGCGTATGGAGCATGGCAGATCACAGATTTTTTTTCAATTCTTTTTGATTATGTTTAGTTCTACAATTGCAAATATAAATTGCAACAAAAACATATGTTTTAATAAATTTAAAAAAAAAAATGAATCAGAATAAATATGGTACCAACTACAAAAATATTGAACTAATATAAATAAAAATATTGTTAGTATGTTTGATAATAAATCAATCTAAGCATTCTTGTCTCGAAATCACCACACCTTTTTAGTCAGCATAATGCATTAGTAACCCCTGCTGCCCAGATTGTCAATCACATGACTATGCACCATACAGGGGATTGGCGGATGCTGGAAGCTCATGAATATATATATAAAATAGCTTGCAGCTGATTGGTTCACGAGAATACAGAATGGGAAACTATAACAATATCATAAAAAATGCATTAATATTTAAATTTAAATCAATGATATTGCCATATTTAGTTTTTTTTTGTTCAATGTGCTACACAATAATATATTAATAATCAAAAGTATAATAGATAACAAATATCAGTATACTTGCCAAATATTCATGAGATAGACATAGATTGCACTTTGAGATGAGACAAAATAAGTCAGTGCATGACATTGGCACAATATAACTGGTACAAATTCAGTCATGTGACTAGATAGTTGACTGCCATAGAGGGCAGTATAACAAATCTCACTGCTAACTGTATGATCCAAATGAATGAATGAATTACAGTAAATATAATAACTAATCAGAAGATTAATAATTATTTCTGATCAAATCCTTCACATATTAGCATTAAGGAATACAAAAGGAATAATTTTTCTTTTTCCATCATCCACAATTTGTTACACATTAAAGCAATACAGTATTTCAAATATTAGCGTCAGTGGCACACAAACTTAAATTCACGTACCGGGTAAGCGGTTATTTTGGCATAAAGGTTGGCATGGCTGAAAATTGCAGTAGTGCAGACACTGTTCTTACCACCTACATCAGTCACCTAGTATCACAGTTTATTGTATGGCTTTGTAGAGTGTGTACAATGGTGGACTTTTTAATAGGGCTTAGTTAGTGTGACACCATGCAAGTGTTATATGAGACGTATTTAGTTCCACTAATATCTGGTTTAATTGCATATATCTTCGGATACTCGACAGCCAGACTCTGCATCAGCTATGAAGAGTTTGCCACTTAAACATGTACATAGTTCATATACATCAGGGTAATATGTTCCTCCTGTGGAGCCGGCTGAGGATTTCTGTAAACTTTTGAATTCTATATTTTTTGTATCTAATACAATCTGTGAAAATATATATAAATGATAATTGGTTTATACGTCTACACCATATATTTATACCTGTGCAGTATATAATTTATACTCCTAGACCATATATTTATACACTTGCACAATATATTTATACACTTGCACAATATATTTATACACTTGCACAATATATTTATACACTTACACCATATATTTATACCTCTGCAGTATATAATTTATACTCCTAGACCATATATTTATACACTTGCACAATATATTTATACACTTGCACAATATATTTATACACTTGCACAATATATTTATACACTTGCACAATATATTTATACACTTGCACAATATATTTATACACTTACACAATATATTTATACACTTGCACAATATATTTATACACTTGCACAATATATTTATACACTTACACAATATATTTATACACTTACACAATATATTTATACACTTACACAATATATTTATACACTTGCACAATATATTTATACACTTACACAATATATTTATACCTCTACAGTACATAATTTATGCTTTTACACAATATATTTAAACTCTTACACAATATATTTATACTCATACACAATATTTTTATATATATGTACACAAACAAGCTCAAACAGAATTTTTCCTTATGCATCTTATGTTAGCAATACGACCACGAAACAAAACCATCAATAAGTAAAGTAAATTGTATACTTACAGAGCCTTGTTTTGACTGAAGCCTGAGATCAGTACGGCAAGTAGCTGTGAAATCACCACCTTCTGCATCTAATTCAATACCCTCAGGGGCTTGCATGTATAAGGATCTAGTAGTGGATTCCAATCTAGTAATGACAATAAACAAAGACAATCAAAACTAACAATATCAAGATTTATCTACTTTGTAAAATACTGATTCAAATAGTAATGATAAGAAATTAACTTTTGTTGATTCATGTATTCAAGTAGAACCAGGTTTCTACTAGATTCAACCAGAACCAGGTTTCTACTAGATTCAACCATAACCAGGTTTCTACTAGATTCAACCAGAACCAGGTTTCTATTAGATTCAACCAGAACCAGGTTTCTACTAGATTCAACCAGAACCAGGTTTCTACTAGATTCAACCAGAACCAGGTTTCCACTATATTCAACCAGAACCAGGTTTCTATTAGATTCAACTAAAACCAGGTTTCTACTAGATTCAACCAGAACCAGGTTTCTACTAGATTCAACCAGAACCAGGTTTCTACTAGATTCAACCAGAACCAGGTTTCTACTAGACTCAATCAAATCAGAACCAGGTTTCCACTATATTCAACCAGAACCAGGTTTCTATTAGATTCAACTAAAACCAGGTTTCTACTAGATTCAACCAGAACCAGGTTTCTACTAGATTCAACTAGAACCAGGTTTCTACTAGATTCAACCAGAACCCGGTTTCCACTATATTCAACCAGAACAAGGTTTCTACTAGATTCAACCAGAACCAGGTTTCTAACAGATTCAACCAGAACTAGGTTTCTACTAGATTCAACTAGAACCAGGTTTCTACTAGATTCAACCAGAACCCGGTTTCCACTATATTCAACCAGAACAAGGTTTCTACTAGATTCAACCAGAACCCGGTTTCCACTATATTCAACCAGAACCAGGTTTCTACCAGATTCAACTTGAACTCTAAATATGTGCTTATATTAATACCTGAGTTCTTCTCTTGCTTCTGCTCTGATATGTGGTGTTTGTATTGCTCCTTCAAATACTGCACCTTCAGCACCTGTAAAGATATTATATTTTTTGAAGTCTGCATCAACAACATTTTTTCTCTTCAGTAGTTATCACATTAACAAGTTCCTGTGACTGAGTCTCCCTGCATGACAACTATACCATCTTCCATGTTCTACCTGTGTTTCTAAGTCTGTCTGCATAAAAACTATATCATCTTCCATAGCTTACCTGTGACTCTAAGTCTGTCTGCATAAAAACTATATCACCTTCCATAGCTTACCTGTGACTCTAAGTCTGTCTGCATAAAAACTATATCACCTTCCATAGCTTACCTGTGACTCTAAGTCTGTCTGCATAAAAACTATATCACCTTCCATAGCTTACCTGTGACTCTAAGTCTGTCTGCATGACAACTATATCATCTTCCATAGCTTACCTGTGACTCTAAGTCTGTCTGCATAAAAACTATATCACCTTCCATAGCTTACCTGTGACTCTAAGTCTGTCTGCATAAAAACTATATCACCTTCCATAGCTTACCTGTGACTCTAAGTCTGTCTGCATGACAACTATATCATCTTCCATAGCTTACCTGTGACTCTAAGTCTGTCTGCATAAAAACTATATCACCTTCCATAGCTTACCTGTGACTCTAAGTCTGTCTGCATAAAAACTATATCACCTTCCATAGCTTACCTGTGTTTCTAAGTCTGTCTGCATAAAAACTATATCATCTTCCATAGCTTACCTGTGACTCTAAGTCTGTCTGCATAAAAACTATATCACCTTCCATAGCTTACCTGTGACTCTAAGTCTGTCTGCATAAAAACTATATCACCTTCCATAGCTTACCTGTGACTCTAAGTCTGTCTGCATAAAAACTATATCACCTTCCATAGCTTACCTGTGACTCTAAGTCTGTCTGCATGACAACTATATCATCTTCCATAGCTTACCTGTGACTCTAAGTCTGTCTGCATGACAACTATATCATCTTCCATAGCTTACCTGTGACTCTAAGTCTGTCTGCATAAAAACTATATCATCTTCCATAGCTTACCTGTGACTCTAAGTCTGTCTGCATAAAAACTATATCACCTTCCATAGCTTACCTGTGTTTCTAAGTCTGTCGGCATAAAAACTATATCATCTTCCATAGCTTACCTGTGACTATAAGTCTGTCGGCATAAAAACTATATCACCTTCCATAGCTTACCTGTGTTTCTAAGTCTGTCGGCATAAAAACTATATCATCTTCCATAGCTTACCTGTGACTATAAGTCTGTCGGCATAAAAACTATATCACCTTCCATAGCTTACCTGTGACTCTAAGTCTGTCTGCATGACAACTATATCATCTTCCATAGCTTACCTGTGACTCTAAGTCTGTCTGCATAAAAACTATATCACCTTCCATAGCTTACCTGTGACTCTAAGTCTGTCTGCATGACAACTATATCATCTTCCATAGCTTACCTGTGACTCTAAGTCTGTCTGCATGACAACTATATCATCTTCCATAGCTTACCTGTGACTAAGTCTGTCGGCATGACAACTATATCATCTTCCATAGCTTACCTGTGACTATAAGTCTGTCTGCATAAAAACTATATCATCTTCCATAGCTTACCTGTGACTCTAAGTCTGTCTGCATAAAAACTATATCACCTTCCATAGCTTACCTGTGACTCTAAGTCTGTCGGCATAAAAACTATATCATCTTCCATAGCTTACCTGTGACTCTAAGTCTGTCGGCGCCAACAACTACCTCATCTTCAGTGGCTTGTAATAAAATTTTGCCATCTGGTGTTTCTACAAGAAATTCTTGATGATGCGACACAAGATCTTTAGAACCTAACAAACAGAGATAAAAAAAATACACTTAGTCAGTGACTTAATACCTTTAAATCAACACTAGTTTGCAGCTACTCATTTCAACAATTCAATGTGTCACAAATAATTCATGTAAACTGGCAACGTCAAAGCTGGTCTTTGAGGGAAATAGTCTGAGTAGGATATTTTTGACTTACACTGGAAATAATCTCTAATTACTCCTGCCAACACCAAGTTCATTTATTCAGAGACCTAGTGATTGTTGCCAAATTCTCCCTTTATTATTTATTTTTTACTTTCTTTGTTATAGCATATGCGCTAAAGGGTCTCACAGTCTGATGACATCACTGTAAAACCACTACCCAGAAAGCATTTGAGCTATTCTGTTATTGCATGTATAAATTTATCATGCGTTTACTATGACATCAAATTTAAATTAATTTTAATGTTATCAGCGGTGAAGTAACCAGGGAATTAATGTGGTCTAAGCTAAGCTTACAGTCTCAAACCAAAGAATTAATGTTATAATTAACATTAATAAATACTTTACTGTGAGTTGGTGTTTAAAAGATGATGAGTTTGCACAGTGACTCAAATCAGTTAAAAAGTAACCATGCTCAAGGGAACGGTCTCTTTGCAATGGTATTACACAGTCTGCAGCAATGGCTACAACACTTACACTGCAGCAATGGCTACAACACTTACACTGCAGTGAACTTTGCAATGGTATTACACAGTCTACAGCAATGACTACAACACTTACACTGCAGTGAACTTTGCAATGGTATTACACAGTCTGCAGCAATGGCTACAACACAGTCTGCAGCAATGGCTACAACACTTACACTGCAGTGAACTTTGCATGGGTATTACACAGTCTGCAGCAATGGCTACAACACTTACACTGCAGTGAACTTTGCAATGGTATTACACAGTCTGCAGCAATGGCTACAACACTTACACTGCAGCAATGGCTACAACACTTACACTGCAGCAATGGCTACAACACTTACACTGCAGTGAACTTTGCAATGGTATTACACAGTCTGCAGCAATGGCTACAACACTTACACTGCAGCAATGGCTACAACACTTACACTGCAGTGAACTTTGCAATGGTATTACACAGTCTACAGCAATGACTACAACACTTACACTGCAGTGAACTTTGCAATGGTATTACACAGTCTGCAGCAATGGCTACAACACAGTCTGCAGCAATGGCTACAACACTTACACTGCAGTGAACTTTGCATGGGTATTACACAATCTGCAGCAATGGCTACAACACTTACACTGCAGTGAACTTTGCAATGGTATTACACAGTCTGCAGCAATGGCTACAACACTTACACTGCAGCAATGGCTACAACACTTACACTGCAGCAATGGCTACAACACTTACACAGCAGTGAACTTTGCAATGGTATTACACAGTCTGCAGCAATGGCTACAACACTTACACTGCAGCAATGGCTACAACACTTACACTGCAGTGAACTTTGCAATGGCATTACACAGTCTGCAGCAATGGCTACAACACTTACACTGCAGCAATGGCTACAACACTTACACTGCAGTGAACTTTGCAATGGTATTACACAGTCTGCAGCAATGGCTACAACACTTACACTGCAGCAATGGCTACAACACTTACACTGCAGTGAACTTTGCAATGGTATTACACAGTCTGCAGCAATGGCTACAACACTTACACTGCAGCAATGGCTACAACACTTACACTGCAGCAATGGCTACAACACTTACACAGCAGTAAACTTTGCAATGGTATTACACAGTCTGCAGCAATGGCTACAACACTTACACTGTAGTGAACTTTGCAATGGTATTACACAGTCTGCAGCAATGGCTACAACACTTACACTGCAGCAATGGCTACAACACTTACACTGCAGTGAACTTTGCAATGGTATTACACAGTCTGCAGCAATGCCTACAACACTTACACTGCAGCAATGGCTACAACACTTACACTGCAGTGAACTTTGCAATGGTATTACAGTCTGCAGCAATGCCTACAACACTTACACTGCAGTGAACTTTGCAATGGTATTACACAGTCTGTAGCAATGGCTACAACACTTACACTGCAGTGAACTTTGCAATGGTATTACACAGTCTGCAGCAATGCCTACGACACTTACACTGCAGCAATGGCTACAACACTTACACTGCAGCAATGGCTACAACACTTGCATTGCAGTGAACTTTGCAATGGTAGTACACAGTCTGCAGCAATGGTTACAACACTTACACTGCAGTGAACTTTGCAATGGTATTACACAGTCTGCAGCAATGGCTAGAACACTTACACTGCAGCAATGGCCACAACACTTACACTGCAGTGAACTTTGCAATGGTATTACACAGTCTGCAGCAATGACTACAACACTTACACTGCAGCAATGGCCACAACACTTACACTGCAGTGAACTTTGCAATGGTATTACACAGTCTGCAGCAATGGCTACAGCACTTACACTGCAGTGAACTTTGCAATGGTATTACACAGTCTGCAGCAATGGCTACAACACTTACACTGCAGTGAACTTTGCAATGGTATTACACAGTCTGCAGCAATGGCTACAGCACTTACACTGCAGCAATGGCTACAGCACTTACACTGCAGCAATGGCTACAGCACTTACACTGCAGCAATGGCTACAACACTTACACTGCAGCAATGGCTACAGCACTTACACTGCAGCAATGGCTACAGCACTTACACTGCAGCAATGGCTACAGCACTTACACTGCAGCAATGGCTACAGCACTTACACTGCAGCAATGGCTACAGCACTTACACTGCAGCAATGGCTACAACACTTACACTGCAGTGAACTTTGCAATGGTATTGCACAGTCTGCAGCAATGACTACAACACTTACACTGCAGTGAACTTTGCAATGGTATTACACAGTCTGCAGCAATGGCTACAACACTTACACTGCAGTGAACTTTGCAATGGTATTACACAGTCTGCAGCAATGGCTACAACACTTACACTGCAGCAATGGCTACAACACTTACACTGCAGCAATGGCTACAACACTTACACAGCAGTGAACTTTGCAATGGTATTACACAGTCTGCAGCAATGGCTACAACACTTACACTGCAGTGAACTTTGCAATGGTATTACACAGTCTGCAGCAATGGCTACAACACTTACACTGCAGCAATGGCTACAACACTTACACTGCAGTGAACTTTGCAATGGTATTACACAGTCTGCAGCAATGGCTACAACACTTACACTGCAGCAATGGCTACAACACTTACACTGCAGTGAACTTTGCAATGGTATTACACAGTCTGCAGCAATGGCTACAACACTTACACTGCAGCAATGGCTACAACACTTACACTACAGTGAACTTTGCAATGGTATTACACAGTCTGCAGCAATGCCTACAACACTTACACTGCAGCAATGGCTACAACACTTACACTGCAGTGAACTTTGCAATGGTATTACACAGTCTGTAGCAATGGCTACAACACTTACACTGCAGTGAACTTTGCAATGGTATTACACAGTCTGCAGCAATGCCTACAACACTTACACTGCAGCAATGGCTACAACACTTACACTGCAGCAATGGCTACAACACTTACACTGCAGTGAACTTTGCAATGGTATTACACAGTCTGCAGCAATGGTTACAACACTTACACTACAGTGAACTTTGCAATGGTATTACACAGTCTGCAGCAATGGCTACAACACTTACACTGCAGCAATGGCTACAACACTTACACTGCAGCAATGGCTACAACACTTACACTGCAGTGAACTTTGCAATGGTATTACACAGTCTGCAGCAATGACTGCAACACTTACACTGCAGCAATGGCTACAGCACTTACACTGCAGTGAACTTTGCAATGGTATTACACAGTCTGCAGCAATGGCTACAGCACTTACACTGCAGTGAACTTTGCAATGGTATTACACAGTCTGCAGCAATGGCTACAACACTTACACTGCAGTGAACTTTGCAATGGTATTACACAGTCTGCAGCAATGGCTACAGCACTTACACTGCAGCAATGGCTACAGCACTTACACTGCAGCAATTGCTACAACACTTACACTGCAGCAATGGCTACAGCACTTACACTGCAGCAATGGCTACAGCACTTACACTGCAGCAATGGCTACAGCACTTACACTGCAGCAATGGCTACAGCACTTACACTGCAGCAATGGCTACAACACTTACACTGCAGCAATGGCTACAACACTTACACTGCAGCAATGGCTACAACACTTACACTGCAGTGAACTTTGCAATGGTATTGCACAGTCTGCAGCAATGACTACAACACTTACACTGCAGCAATGGCTACAACACTTACACTGCAGTGAACTTTGCAATGGTATTACACAGTCTGCAGCAATGGCTACAACACTTACACTGCAGTAATGGCTACAACACTTACACTGCAGCAATGGCTACAACACTTACACTGCAGTGAACTTATTGATATTACATGTACACAGTCTGCAGCAATGGCTACCACACTTACACTGCAGTGAACTTATTGCTATTACATGTACACAGTCTGCAGCAATGGCTACAACACTTACACTGCAGTGAACTTATTGATATTACATGTACACAGTCTGCAGCAATGGCTACAACACTTACACTGCAGCAATGGCTACAACACTTACACTGCAGCAATGGCTACAACACTTACACTGCAGCAATGGCTACAACACTTACACTGCAGCAATGGCTACAACACTTACACTGCAGCAATGGCTACAACACTTACACTGCAGCAATGGCTACAACACTTACACTGCAGTGAACTTATTGATATTACATGTACACAGTCTGCAGCAATGGCTACCACACTTACACTGCAGTGAACTTATTGCTATTACATGTACACAGTCTGCAGCAATGGCTACAACACTTACACTGCAGTGAACTTATTGATATTACATGTACACAGTCTGCAGCAATGGCTACAACACTTACACTGCAGCAATGGCTACAACACTTACACTGCAGCAATGGCTACAACACTTACACTGCAGCAATGGCTACAACACTTACACTGCAGTGAACTTTGCAATGGTATTACACAGTCTGCAGCAATGGCTACAACACTTACACTGCAGCAATGGCTACAACACTTACACTGCAGCAATGGCTACAACACTTACACTGCAGCAATGGCTACAACACTTACACTGCAGCAATGGCTACAACACTTACATTGCAGCAATGGCTACAACACTTACACTGCAGTGAACTTATTGATATTACATGTACACAGTCTGCAGCAATGGCTACAACACTTACACTGCAGCAATGGCTACAACACTTACACTGCAGCAATGGCTACAACACTTACACTGCAGTGAACTTTGCAATGGTATTGCACAGTCTGCAGCAATGACTACAACACACTGCAGCAATGGCTACAACACTTACACTGCAGTGAACTTTGCAATGGTATTACACAGTCTGCAGCAATGGCTACAACACTTACACTGCAGCAATGGCTACAACACTTACACTGAAGCAATGGCTACAACACTTACACTGCAGCAATGGCTACAACACTTACACTGCAGCAATGGCTACAACACTTACACTGCAGCAATGGCTACAACACTTACACTGCAGTGAACTTATTGATATTACATGTACACAGTCTGCAGCAATGGCTACCACACTTACACTGCAGTGAACTTATTGCTATTACATGTACACAGTCTGCAGCAATGGCTACAACACTTACACTGCAGTGAACTTATTGATATTACATGTACACAGTCTGCAGCAATGGCTACAACACTTACACTGCAGCAATGGCTACAACACTTACACTGCAGTGAACTTTGCAATGGTATTACACAGTCTGCAGCAATGGCTACAACACTTACACTGCAGCAATGGCGACAACACTTACACTGCAGCAATGGCTACAACACTTACACTGCAGTGAACTTATTGATATTACATGTACACAGTCTGCAGCAATGGCTACAACACTTACACTGCAGCAATGGCTACAACACTTACACTGCAGCAATGGCTACAACACTTACACTGCAGCAATGGCTACAACACTTACACTGCAGTGAACTTATTGATATTACATGTACACAGTCTGCAGCAATGGCTACAACACTTACACTGCAGCAATGGCTACAACACTTACACTGCAGCAATGGCTACAACACTTACACTGCAGCAATGGCTACAACACTTACACTGCAGCAATGGCTACAACACTTACACTGCAGCAATGGCTACAACACTTACACTGCAGCAATGGCTGCAACACTTACACTGCAGCAATGGCTACAACACTTACACTGCAGTGAACTTATTGCTATTACATGTACACAGTCTGCAGCAATGGCTACAACACTTACACTGCAGTGAACTTATTGCTATTACATGTACACAGTCTGCAGCAATGGCTACCACACTTACACTGCAGTGAACTTATTGCTATTACATGTCAACAGTCTGCAGCAATGGCTACAACTACTTACACTGCATTGAACTTATTGATAGACTCCAACTATGAATATTTTAATGAGCTGCGTATAGTTAAATATTTTTAGCTGTGAAAATAGAATTCTAAATGGAAATATTTTTTGTAGTGTCAATTAATCAACTGTCACCTCAACTATTGGGACGATCATTGAGTGAATCTGTCAGCAATATACATTTAAATAAATCTGGAATCTCATCTTTATATTTGAATACAACAATACATATTAGGTAGGCTGAAACACAAATAAATATTTCTGGTCACTCGACACAGCACAGCGCCCTCTGTTGGTGAACCTGCAAAATGTATACACTATTGCATATTTTAGCCAAAAAAAAATTGCCTCACAGCCCAATTTCAAACTCAGATTTGTTCAGTTTTGATTTAAATTGATTATAGACAGCATACTATGCCAGTGCTGTATACTGAAACATATCAGACAACACAGACATCCCTTTATAGATTAAATTAAATCACAGTATACATCATATCCACAATCCAAATATAAGGTTTCACATGAAGCTGTGCATAACATAGCGACTAAATGGTTGACTTATTGATATAATTACACTAAATATTTAAGTTAGATTTAGCAGTTTTAAAAACAGAGTAACATACATGCATCTACAATGGTATAGTTACTGATATCATAAAGATGCGATTCAGTTTAAGTCTAGTGAGACACCAACACTGATACTGATCTACCAATGACAGCCAGGTTTTGAAAACTACACCATGTACTATTTTAAGCCGTTGAGTAGACGCAACTGAACTGTAACTGAACTCACTTACCTAGAACAGTCTTACAGTAAAGTCATTGAAATGATAACAATATATTTATATGTTGTACAATTAAGTGTACACTACACATGCAGAACAGTGATATTATAACAACCTATATATTACCTGAAAGCTTAGATACATGTTTAGGTGAATAGAAGGGAGCCTATGCTATACCAATGTTTATATAAGGGATTACACAGTGGCCAATTTTACTACTGTAATTTTTTGACAAACACGCTACTGACAGATTTTCATGATTTGACGATTTAATGGCATTTGTGATGACAACATTTCTGAAAAGTCAGGATGACCTTTCATCTTTTTAGGCACCCAGTGTAATTTTTACTTTTACACAATGAATTGTGAAAATAGCAAAAATTTGTCTTTCAAAATTAAATCCATTGACAATATTTCAAAATATCTTTTAAATAAGTAGTAGTTTGAGATCAACTTCACAGAAATGTTTGAAGTGCACTCTCACTACAGCATTGGCTATATAGACGGCGCCCTCTGGAGATAATATTACAAAAAAATGCAGTATAATAATCTTGGCTTAAGTTGGTAAACATTGACTGATCACAGAAGGGATAATTTGTGAGTTAAAATCTTATAACCCCTGAATAGAAGACAAATATACATTTGTATTTTAGTAGAAAGGATACATACCTACAACAAGTCTACCTAAAACGTCACCATCTCCATTACGTGCATTAAGTGTAACATTACGCGCTGATTCTAGAGTTAAAGGTTGGTCCTAAAAATTGAAAAAGACAGACACTTAGTGATTTGTTCAAAACAATTAATTTTCTGTGAAGAAAATTTACAAATCCAGGAGGAAAAAAACAAATAATCAACAATACATTACAATACATAGTCCAATCAGTGAGAGAAAGGAATAACAATCGTAGTATACAGCTAAGTAGAGAAGTAAGAGTTTGAACGATTAAAATAGTCTCACTGTTTCAGCAGAGTCTTGCCATAATAAGTACATACATATTGACATAAAAATTATATGGAGAAACAAATAACCTTGGCTTTGTCTGCATCCTATTTAAATTTTGAACTTATCAGTGATACCGGTAGGGATAAATATTATATTACCCAAATTTTGGATTCACCAACTAGGATATGCTTCTGAATTAGTGGAGTGTTCCCCTTATGTCATGAAATGAACTAAACAGAGTTACACCCACGGTGCATGTACATATATACCAAGTATTATATCAATCAAACCAGCAGTTTTCAAGAAGTCAGATAACATTTTCACCAAAAATGACAAAAATAATCACTAAAATTAAAGAATTCAAGATATTGTCATAAAATTTTCAAATCTAGTAGAGGTTTGACAAATATACATATATAACAAGCAATCTGAGTAGAGGTTTTTAAAAGCAGAACATTTAAGACTAAAAATTACAAAAATATCGTCATGGAAAGGGAGTATGGTAATATTATTCTAAAGTGGTAATAATTAATTATGGTAAAAATAAACTGAATTAAGTAAATGTATAATGGCCAGGAGACCACACATGAAGGCATGACAAAAACTAAATAACATTACAGTAGCAACAGTAATAGTGATAAAATAACTGAAAGATAAAACAAAACAAATAAAAGACATCTGCTTTTAGCAAGTAACCATATATCACAATACAATGACCTTGATTTGAAAAACACATCAACAGACATAAATACTGATGGTTTTTAACCATCCAGCAGTCATGTGTCAGAATAAGTAATACTAGATCAGAGTAATTATAAACATAAAATGGTGACGTAATGTATGTGAACCATCAGCAGGCATGATTGATTTCTACCATGGATGGCTGGTACTTCAACTCCAGGCTGCCCTTATGAACTGAGGGAGAATTGGAGCTATAGCTCACAGACAGACAGACAGACAGACACAGGCATATAGATGCATGTATCATTGGATTTACACAGAATTTTAACAGTATAATGACATTTTGTCGGTAAAATGAACCCTGTAATTCCCATACTCCAATGAAATTCACTGCAGTGCTTATGGTTTAAAAATGACAGTGATTTGATTTATTGAACAATCCAAAGTAATTAGAGCCGGTCATGGTGCACTGAATAGAGGGGTTGCTGAACCCATCCACAAGGATCAACATTACATCAACAAACAGAAAAGCTAAAAATAACTACACTAGTAATCTCCCACTTCCAACACAGAATGATTCAACTGGAAAGAATTAAAGTCTTGTCACAATTGAGATCTTTTCAAAACCAATAAAGCATATATGGGAGACACTTACTTTTCTGGAAATAATCTCCGCAGCCGATAGTGGCCTCAGAAATTCACTCTCCCCCTCCAGACGCAGTCCTTTATCGGTTATTCTGAGTTTACCCATACCATCCTGTAAGATTAATAAGTGTAACACAATCAATAGTCTAGCAGCAGTGACAGTACTCAAACACTGCTGTATTTTCTTTTTTAGAATGTCCTGCATTTTGTGTGTACTGCAACAGATTAAGTAATTCCAGGAATATGAACATTTTTCATATCTGTCTACTGTAGAATATATGATTTTCGCTTGGAATTAATTGTGGTTATTTTCACTGAAGGAATGATTCAGTGAAAATAAAATCCAGCGAATATACCTTTTTTCCTATATTTTACATTTAACCTGTCAAAAATCAGTGAAAATAAATTCCAAACAAAACGCCCGAAAAATAAATTTAGCGAAAATTAATTCTTGCTAAAATAAAGTATTTTACAGTATTAGTGTAACAATCAATATCATACACATTATCGATTAAACGGGCATGGTTCACATTATTACAATTTTTTTAAATTTTTATTTTAACATTTTAAATCAAAAATTCACGTCATACACATGTAGTACAAAATAAAACACATGGTGCTCAGTGATGTAATGTGACATAATGAAAATTAATTTAGTTGTTGACCAAAACCTTCTTTTTCCAGCATTCTTGGTGCAGTCTACATGTGTCACATGATCATCTTTATTGTACCTCATGCGTGTTCAGTTTAGCTCAGTAACTAGACTGTCGACAGTCTGCGGGCCTAATGTAATTGTGTATCCTAGACATTCGAACGCCGAAGACGTTTGATGGGAAATGCGAACACAATATTTATTATCGGTAATAATAATAACAGATTAATATTAGATACGACCGACTGTCAACAGTCTACTGAGTAACATATGGATTAAAAAAATATGACAGAAAAACACAGTTTTGATTTCTTAACTGGTTAGAACTCAACAAAGTCCTAAAATAAAATTCTGTTGATGATTTCATGTTTATTTTGATAATTATGTAAATAGACATACAAAATATGGGGACCCCACAGAAAGTCAGACACTGCGGCATAACGTCTATTATAACCAATGTAATTGGCTTGATACACATTCCATGGCGAATAGATACATAATCATAATACAAAATATTTGAAATAACAGACCCAAAAATGTCATTTAGGAAATAAAAGATTGGTATACTAAGTTGAAGGAATAGAGCTTGACAAATTAGATATTGAAACAGGTTTCCTATTCACATACGAAACAGACCATAAGTCTATATAAAATAAACCTATTTCATTTTGTATGATATATTACAGATATAATAGTTACACATGACAAATAATATTCTCTGAACAATGATGAATATTGTAATAATTGTATTTAATCTTTCCTGATTAATTACATAACTCATATGTGTTTTAATTATGATATACATAGCCTAGAGTTTAATTGGCGGTAATAAATCATGTGTCTTAACCATACAGCTTAGTCCCTTGTGGTTGTACACGGCTCAGTGGTTAACATGTAATTTGTACAAATCAGTTTAACTCAACCACTGCTGTAGCTAATGCACTCAACAATCCCTATATCCATACAAATCTTCATGCCTTCAGCTCAGTGCACTATTTTACATAGGATGGTCCAATACTGTATGACACTGTGAGTTCAGTGTTGTTATATTAGAACTACCCTGAACCATGTTAGCCAGGCAGGCAAACCTTTAGATGCTATTCTGCCATCACGGTATGTACTGTGAATGCATAATTATCCACTGGGTTTTAATTATGCTATTTTCGATGATTAGTGAAAATCACAAATTTAAATGAACAAGTAAAATAAAAATAAAACTTAATGTTTCCTTGACAAAATCGTGAAATTAAAACACATTGAATATGCTCAAAACATCAAAATAGTGAAATTAAATGTCAGTGAAAATAAATGGTTTTACAGTACTGAATGTACTGCATAGCCTCCTACATTTCGAGCTGCGGTTAACAAAATATGTAGAATAAACGCCATGGAAACAAATAAGCACAAGCCAAACATGATAGGAGCAAACATGAAAATTTAGGAAAATATACAGAATATTTTAATGACAAGTAAAAATAGCTTGTTAAAAATACTTTTTTTAGATTTTATGATAAAACTTTACGGTTACCTTCTAATTCTCTATTTTTAAAAGTATGGTTCGCTGTGATATCCAATTTTAATGTCTGGACTGTCTCAAAACATGGCCTGTGATTGGTTGAATTTGACAGCTAATCAACACCACCGTTACCAAATGTCATGGTTTTTCAAAACAAACATGGTGGCCAATCCATGTACAACTAATAAGGTTTACAATTACGTATTAATTCATCGCTTCCATGCTCGTAATTGCAAACCTTTAAAGCTGCGATTCATATAATTCCAAAGGGTTGGATTATTGTTTACGTTTTCGCAATGTAAACATTTGATTCCTTCATTATATGGTCGCCCACAAACTGCATATACGTGAATGAAAAGCGTATACTCATAGTTCTGGAAAAGGTGAAAGCATGTGATGAAGTCTGACCATGTCAAAGTATGATGAAAGGCATTCCAGTAAACACACGAGTTTGTTAGGAATTATTGAGAAATGTGTTCTGTTTTTCCCACCCAGACCAAGTACAGTACACAGAAAAATGTATGTAGCCAGCTGGCTACATAATTCTTGGCTTGGCTCCCAAATTAAATAGCCTGGGAGCCTAACAATAAATTCTAATGTAGAGCGCTGATACGAACTGATGAGAGCTAAAATATTTCTACACAACATTTTCACACATGGAGTTGGATATTTCCTTTTTCACAACTTTTCCCTTTTAATCACTTATAATCAGTGAAATATTTTAAACTGATTGAAATATTAAATTAATTTATAATTAAATCTTTAGAAAAGCAGTAACTAATGCAAAATATAGATAATAAAATTTGTCTTAAGATTGTTGAAATCACTGGGCACTAGAAAATGAACGATATGTATAGTATCAAAACAATCAGACTTGCGGTTTTCAACAAGAAGTGGAAAATATCACTATTTACCAAAAATTACAAAAATATTCACCAAAATTAGAGAATTGAAGATATCATCATGAAATGAACAAATCTGAGTGAGAACCACATGTAGTACCTATATATGTAATATCAAAGCAATTGGACTTGAGGTTTTTAACAAGAAGTCGAAAATATCACTTTTTACCAAAAATGTCAAAAATATTCACCAAAATTAGAAAATTAAAGATATCATTACAAAATGAACAAATCTGAGAGAGGTCCACATGTAGTACCTATATATGTAATATCAAAGCAATTGGACTTGCGGTTTTCAACAAGAAGTCGAAAATATCACTTTTTTACCAAAAATGACAAAAATATTCACCAAAATTAGAGAATTAAAGATATCATTACAAAATGAACAAATCTGAGAGAGGTCCACATGTAGTACCTATATATGTAATATCAAAGCAATTGGACTTGTGGTTTTTAACAAAAAGTTGAAAATATCACTTTTTACCAAAAATGACAAAAATATTCACCAAAATTAGAGAATTGAAGATATCATCATGAAATGAACAAATCTAAGACAGGTCTACCCAAGGTACATATACACCAAGTATCAAAGCATTCAGGGTTGTAGTTTTCAAGAAGAAGTCCAAAAAGTAAAACATTGACACGGACGACGACGACGGACAATCACTCATATGATAAGCTCCGCTCGACAAAGTCGACAGCGGAGCTAAACAAGCAGCCTATCGGCTGAGATAGCTCCGCTGTTAGCAATGCACATTTCAATTAAAGAACTGAAGACATCATTAGAAAATGAACAATATGAATAGTATCAAAGCAATCGATCGGACTTACAGTTTTTAACAAGAAGTCGAAAATATCACTTTTTACCAAAAATTATAAAATATTCACCAAAATAAATAGAGAATTGAAGATATCATCACAAAACAAACAAATCTGAGAGAGGTCCACATGTAGTACCTATATATGTAATATCAAAGCAATCGGACTTACAGTTTTCAACAAGAAGTCGAAAATATCACTTTTTACCAAAAATGACAAAAATATTCACCAAAATTAGAGAACTGAAGATATCATCACAAAATGAACAAATCTGAGAAAGGTCTACATGTAGTATCTATATATGTAATATCAAAGCAATTGAACTATTGGTTTTTAACAAGAAGTCGAAAATATCACTTTTTACTAAAAATTACAAAAATATTTACCAAAATTAGAGAATTGAAAATATCATCACAAAATGAACAAATCTGAGAGAGATCCACATGTAGTACCTATATATGTAGTATCAAATCAATTGGACTTGCGATTTTTAACAAGAAGTCGAAAATATCACTTTTTACCAAAAATGACAAAAATATTCACCAAAATTAGAGAATTGAAGATATCATCACGAAATGAACAAATCTGAGAGAGATCCACATGTAGTACCTATATATGTAGTATCAAATCAATTGGACTTGCGGTTTTTAACAAGAAGTCGAAAATATCACTTTTTACCAAAAATGACAAAAATATTCACCTAAATTAGAGAATTGAAGATATCATCATGAAATGAACAAATCTGAGAGAGGTCTACCCAAGGTACATATACACCAAGTATCAAAGCATTCAGGGTTGTAGTTTTCAAGAAGAAGTCCAAAAAGTAAAACATTGACACGGACGACGACGACGGACAATCACTCATATGATAAGCTCCGCTCGACAAAGTCGACAGCGGAGCTAAACAAGCAGCCTATCGGCTGAGATAGCTCCGCTGTTAGCAATGCACATTTCAATTAAAGAACTGAAGACATCATTAGAAAATGAACAATATGAATAGTATCAAAGCAATCGATCGGACTTACAGTTTTTAACAAGAAGTCGAAAATATCACTTTTTACCAAAAATTATAAAATATTCACCAAAATAAATAGAGAATTGAAGATATCATCACAAAACAAACAAATCTGAGAGAGGTCCACATGTAGTACCTATATATGTAATATCAAAGCAATCGGACTTACAGTTTTCAACAAGAAGTCGAAAATATCACTTTTTACCAAAAATGACAAAAATATTCACCAAAATTAGAGAACTGAAGATATCATCACAAAATGAACAAATCTGAGAAAGGTCTACATGTAGTATCTATATATGTAATATCAAAGCAATTGAACTATTGGTTTTTAACAAGAAGTCGAAAATATCACTTTTTACTAAAAATTACAAAAATATTTACCAAAATTAGAGAATTGAAAATATCATCACAAAATGAACAAATCTGAGAGAGATCCACATGTAGTACCTATATATGTAATATCAAAGCAATCGGACTTGCGGTTTTTAACAAGAAGTCGAAAATATCACTTTTTACCAAAAATGACAAAAATATTCACCAAAATTAGAGAATTGAAGATATCATCACGAAATGAACAAATCTGAGAGAGATCCACATGTAGTACCTATATATGTAGTATCAAATCAATTGGATTTGCAGTTTTTAACAAGAAGTCGAAAATATCACTTTTTACCAAAAATGACAAAAATATTCACCAAAATTAGAGAATTGAAGATATCAACATGAAATGAACAAACCTAAGAGAGGTCTACCCAAGGTACATATACACCAAGTATCAAAGCATTCAGGCTTGTAGTTTTCAAGAAGAAGTCGAAAAAGTAAAACATTGACACGGACGACGGCGACGGACAATCACTCATATGATAAGCTCCGCTCGACAGCGGAGCTAAAAATGTTTTGGCTGTATTATTAAATGCCTACCATATTGAATGCCCATATTGAATATTGAATATTGAACTATTTTTATGTGATATGCGTCAAATCATTGGAGAGAGGACGTCAGCCGGAAGTCTCAATTGCTGTAGATGCTATTCTATTACAGGTCATAGGTTAACATTTTAATCACTGAGCTTACAAGAAAACCTACCAAAAACTCTATTTGCATAATTCAGTTTTATTAAGATTTACTAAACTGCCAGTATTACTGTATCTGCTCTGATCGAAATGCATACAAATTAAAAATTTCATTTGTTGTAGGTTAAAATATTACTAGTTTTGACGATACAAACACCTTTGTAATTCACATAAGACCATGTAAGCTACTAATACATAATTTTTCACTGTATTAGAAGCATATGTCAACATTTTCAACACCAGAATTTCTGGCCCACATTTGTCTGCACTTTCTTTTTAAATTCTTCAATATTTCTGGAAATGAACCTTAATTTTGGAGCCAACAGAAAAAAATTAAGTAAATTTTTAGTTTTTACTAAAAAAATGGCTATTTTTGTCCCAATCTTCTGAAGAAAAGTGCAAACTATAAATAGGACTATTTTGTGAATTTGTGATGAGAGGAGGGAACTGATGGTGAAAAAGTTAAAACTCTGCAAAAAATAATTCAGGATTTTTCACTTGGGAAAACAGTATTGTCAATCAAATGAGAGTTACAGACAGGTTACTGACATGTACATTCTAGGCTATAACACTATTAACAATACATTATAAATTATGCAAATCCCAAGACATGAACTATTCGAAAGTCATACAACTGTCAGTTACAGCAACGTGCACCAAGTGTTCAGTATTAATAATGATAGATCTTAAGTGCTAATGTCTGCCGAGGACTCGGTAAACGCGAGAGTCACATGACTTGTTTCTGTAGTATTTCATACATGTGTCCTGCGTTACCTTAACCTATGTAAACATCGTATTTTTTTTAACAAGCGTCTGTTTGCATATTAGGTCAATTACGAAGTCACAAGTAAACAATCTCACATCATTCAATGAAATATTATATTTTTATCGTTGCGTGAATTTAACATGTGCATGTTGAAAACAGATGGAGGGTATTCCCTAGGCATCGGATAAGTGTATTTTAAGGTCATTTGCAAGCAATTCAAAATAATAAGTATCGAGAGAGGGGAAAAATTTACAATGTTTTGACATCAACTTTACCCAGCACAAAATATTTATACATGTATGGGAAAAATCCAAAAATGAACATTCCAAAGGAATCCATTTTTAGAAATACAAATAGTATTTGTCAGAATTTACTAATAATTCCTGACAAACACAAGCACCTATTTTATAATTACATACATTTTTTTAATCCTGTATAACCAAACAAAGATTGATCTGTTTACTATAGAAAGCAATGGTAAATGGCTAAAAAATCACCATTTTTATTGATGTTTGACTTGTGTTTTTAGCGAAAATCAGTTCAATGACCATATTTATATTTGGATTTTATCATCAAAAACAGCATAAAACAAAATCAGACAAACTGGTTGAATGGCAGCCAACTATAAGTCCCTCAATGCATAATACCATTATTAATATTATTAGATCTTTTATACCTATAAGTAACTAACACTTTACATTACAGATATAATATTTTATACTCACTATTGAAAAATCCATAACTTTGAGTATCCATATTGTGAGCGCTAAGTTGACAATTATCGTAACCATTAAAAGAAGCACCAGTAAATAAAGGCATCGTTTTCTCCAACCATAGATACCGATTTTATAAATGACAGTCGCTTCTCTGTTATTTGGAGTGACAGGAGTATAACTACTCCCACTGGCTCTGCCCCTGCCTCCCATTCTGATAACCTGTCAAAACATACAATAGATTAGATAATTAGAAACAGCACATAAATAATAACAGGAATGATGTATTTATTTATTTATAACTTTTCTTACCATCTGGTACACATTAGGAAATTATATTAGAGTAAAATTCACCAAAAAGTGAATGGTATATACAGTGTGGTGGACAAATTGATGTACATTGGTGTTTTGGATGGGTACTTATATTATAATACCATACACTACCCGTTATTGAAACGCTGCATTCTCATTGGTTGATTGGTACCACATGCAGTCCTGTTTTCAGACGATAACAGGGCAGTGCTTGAGGTCAATTCAAGAGCATATGGACAAGACTGTGTCACTGTTTTCCAACATTTGTATGGACAGTTTAACCGTTTCACCACCAGACATTCTCACCCAAATTTGTCTGCACTTTTCTTTTTCTTCAATACTTCTGGAAATGAACTCCATGTAACAGACAAAATTTGAAACAATTTTCTATTTTTGCCCCAATCTTCTGAAGGAAAATGCAGACTATAAATGGGAACTGGTGGTAAAAAGGTAAACAAGAAAAGCACAATTATTTGTTCAGGTTTTTTACTATTAAGATTTCTTAATTTTTTTCATTTTCATCTGGTAATTTATGTGCAAATGTCAATATAAGCGTCTTTTTCCTTTTTCTCAAGCTACCACTGTTCCTATGTTCAATTGTTGAGAATTCATGGTAACATAATTGAAATAAAGACTCCACAATGGCCATTATTAACTTAAATTAAGTGATAACTTGGTTTGGATGATGACTAGGCTTGGACGTGTACATGTGTACGTCTCACCAATTATTGTGCACATCCCCGTACTTGCTCTGTTATCACACATTGATGGGCATCCTTCATTCCCTGAATGTAAACGTGATTTAATTGACAAGACAGATTTTTTCACAAGTGAAAGAAAATTGTTAATGTTGTAGCAGCGATCATTTTACTGGTACTTCAACAATTCACAAAAATTACTAGTAGCAACCACAGTATGCTAACACCAATAAAAATCAAAGAAAGCTTAGAAAGAACTCCCATGTGCTGAGAGTATTGGAGACACATTAAATATAATTACTTAGCTGAAAACTAATTATGCAAATCAGAAAATTAATATGACCAGATTTGAGTGTAAAACTAATGAGGTCTGCGCAATGTAACAGAAAATCTATGTCTCCAAGTTTAATTGAAATGTGATTAGAACCAAAAAATTATGAATTATTATGCTTATTAGGGAATTAATATGAACAGATTTTTACCCCAAACTAATTAGGTTTGTACATTGTCCTAGAGCATCTTTGTACTAAGTTTCATTGAAATGGAATAATTAGTACCGTGAAAACTCCAAAATTTCGACCCCTCTAAAAATTCGGACGCCTATTTATTTGCCGGGGTTCGGTGTTTTATTTACCTCCAAATTTTCGACTCCACTAAGAATTGCCGACTCATTCTTATTCGAAAATTGCGACCAGTTTTAGTTTTCCCCCAAACGAAAAAAAAACCGATGTGAGCGTTCAAACGGGACCTTCCTCGAAGGCATAAATCCGGGTTTCTGATTGACTGAGAGATTTTTATTTTATTGGTAACGAAAATATATTCTAAATAAACGAAGTTTCAAATAAAAACGAACACAAAAATCTCGGCATGCTGTGTTTCTGAATTGTTGATTATTACTGTACTCAGTAGTGATTATAATAATGTACACAAAATAAATTTGTTGAATGGTTATGAAATACAAATAAAAGTCAACTTAGTTTCATCGTAAGCGAATGATTCCGGTCTCGTATAAACGTTTGATGCTGTAGGATATCCGCCATGTTCTCTTAGGTCAAATAGGTCAAATCGCTAATTAACCAATCAAAAAGCTGGATGATGCCAACGTGTTCAAATTACCATAGCTTATTTAAATATGTTAATGTTATTGAACGCAATGCGGAAGAGATTGGTGTTGTAGTACGATATTTTGGCTTGGATTTTGATGCGAAAACGGCATGATTTTTTTTAAGTAAAAAAATTAGTTGTTTTTAAAAAATAAACTGGTCATCTGAAGAATAATTTAACATTGTTCACAGTGATAACAGCTCATTCTCGAAAGGAAGCTTACCCGCTCACGCTAGTCACGATAAAAATCATACACGTGTACTCATGAATAGACAGACGTCAATGACTACGGTAAAACTTACTCTATTTTAGCCGGCAGGATTGATTGAAATGTCCAAAAAATGACGCCAAAATACACCTTAAAAGTCCCATTTTATTTTCTTAAATCCCATTTTATTTTTTAATCCAAGGGCGAATTTACGGCAGAATTTGGTCCCTCAAATAAGGGACACGTGAGCTTTGATTCTAACCGGATACATTGCACTGGGTCGGGGAGATAGTTTGCTAAACTTCCATGTATCTTTTGTCCAATGGGTACCTGTACTTCGAACATTCGCAAGTTTTCCTAGGTAGTGCGAGACAGCTTTGTCTTTTGACCTATTAGTTTTGTGCTGACCTCTTCTCTGCGTCTTGATGTTTTGTTTTGCTTGTCATAATACTCACTGATTGATGACTTTGTTTAGATTTTGAGTTACAACTCGGCCACGACCTTTGCTTTTACCGTGAAACATGAGGAAGTTTACGTCAATTGACGGACATTGCATTTTTTAAAACTAATGAAGCACACTATCTATCATCCCCATTTTTTCATTTGCTGATTTCTATTCTGTAAAATTCGACCGTCCGAAAATGCACCTTAATTTTGACTCTAAAAACACGTCACATTTCTAACACCAATTATTTAAAACCGGTCGAAATTTTGGAGTTTTTACGGTGCTTTAGATATCAGTGTGAAAGCTTAAAATTGGTTAATTATGCAAATTAGGTAATTAATATGTACAGATTTTAACCCACAATTATTCAGGTCTGTCTATTGTCCTACAGCATCCATGTACATTCATTGATATGTGATGTATAGTACCTGAGATATCAGTGTGAAAGTTGGTTAATTATGCAAATTAGGTGATTAATATGCACAAATATTTACCGGAAACTAATTGGGTCTGCATAATTCTAGATTCATTGAAATGTGATGATTAGTACTTTAGATATCAGTAGAAAAGCTGAAAATTAATTATGCAAATTAGGTAATTAATATGCACAATTATTTACCCTAAAACTAATCAGGTCTCTGCATAGTCCTAAAGGATCTATGTACCAAGTTTCATTGAAATGCGATGATTAGTACTTGAGATACCCGTGGAAAAGCTGAAAATTAACTAATTATGCAAATTAGGTGATTAATATGCACAAATATTTATCGAAAACAATCAATCTCTGCATAGTCCTTGAGTATGTAAGTACCAAGTTTCATTGAAATGTAATGCTAACTACTTATATCAAATGCTGAAAATTAATTAATTATGCAAATTAGGTAATTAATATGTACTGATATTACCATAAAAACTATCAGGTCTGTGCAGTGTCATATGACATCTATGTACCAAGTTTCATTGAAATGTGATGATTAGTACTTGAGATATCAGTGGAAAAACCGAAAATTGACTAATCATTATGCAAATTAGGTAATTAGTATCCACGGATTATTACCAAAAACTAATCAAAACCTAGCATTAGTTCAGAGCATCTATGTACCAAGTTTCATCAAAATCCAATGAGTGGTTGTTTAGATATCAGTGGAACAGTCATGGAACCACTAAAAAATAGCTAATTATCATGCAAATTAGGTAATTAATATGCACGGATTTTTACCAAAAATTAATCAAATCTGCGCATATGTTCAGAGCATCTATGTACCAAGTTTCATCAAAATCCAATGAGTGGTTCTTTAGATATCAGTGGAACAGTCATAGAACAGCTAAAAAATAGCTAATTATCATGCAAATTAGGTAATTAACGAGCATGGATTTTTACCAAAACCTAATCAAATCTGCGCATTGGCCCAGAGCATCTATGCACCAAGTTTCATCAAAAACCGATGTATGGTTCTTGAGATAGCAGTGGAACAGTCGGACACACATACACACATACACACACACATACACACATACACACACACACACATACACACATACACACATACACACATACAGACACACTAACTGCAAAGACTCCCATTTTGTGCTTCGCACATGGGAGTCAATGAGTAAAACAGTCACTATTGGTCCAAGCTTTTTATTTCAAGACATTTGGACTATTGATGTGAGTGGGCATGATAAATGCTACACAGTTTCCATGTATAACTCATCTTAGTTGTGCATGATAACATGTTCAAAGAGTATCTAGTTTCAAGGAGTGTTCCACAGTTGCCATGTTACTGTACATGCTCTCAACAGAATGGGAGAAGGAAGGGGGAGGGGCGATTTAACAACAGGTCATTCATGAGCACCAGCACCATGTTTGCACCAGATGAATATCGTACATGTTAGTATGTTGTCCCCCCTAAGTACAGGGGTAAGTACAGATACAATAGGGATGTAAATGATATTTTGTCCATATTTCACCATGAATGAATGAATGAATCATTTTTTATGAAAAGTTTGCGAGCTTTCAAAGTAATGTTGCATTCATATAACACAGAATCAATATGTGCAGTACAAAATTTAAGTTGGTATAGTAAAATAGCTACCTAAAACTGCTGACCGGAAATGAATCTATCGGTACACCGATTCAACCTCATTTTATGCACATGGTAGCCAAGCAGTCAGTGGAACTTTGGAAACCCCAAACGAGTCTATTAGATTTGCAAGCGTGGAGCTGACATGCAATACAAGTCTAGACATGCATACTTACTTCAAATAATAGAAGTACATGTGTGAGTAATATGGTGTAACCACATTAGATTTATTAAACGTACATCTGCTGTTCTTTCAATACTAGATTGGTACATTTCAATACGAATATGTAAATGTAAATCTAATAGACTGGGTTGAAATTGAAAACTGTGAACTATTTTCATCAGTCGATTTTTCACAATATGTTACCTTGACGACACCAGTGAATGACAGTCACTGGGACTGGTTGTCTTAAATATCCAATTGTGTGATGTCCCTGACTCATAAAATTTGAGAGCATTTGTCCCTTAAAGCTACAATGCGGAAATAAAGTGCACTGGTTGATTTAGACAACACTGTCTGTCGTTTGTAATATCACCAGTACTAATTGTATGTACTGTAGAATCATTAAAGTTTGTGCATTTTTTATGTAGCATAATTTTACAGCCTTAAGAATCAAAATCAAAACTATCGATAACAATGATGCTTCTCAGTAGAATCCAACCATCAAATTAAGATTTAGGAACACCAAATTTTCATGTGTTTTGAATTCCACGATTTTTGCTTGTGAAATTAAAAACATGCAACATGCATGTTAGACACAAATACATTTCATACGGGTCTACTGCACCAATAAGCAGTTTATAATCGTGAGTCTGAGGGACTAAGCACGGGAATAAGTCACTAATAAAGTCATAGATTTATATTAAATCCCAACCCTGCATGGAATGACATACTTTGAGATACAATGTGGAAAGAAGTGATGATAAAACTACATGTAAGGAATGTTGATCCTAAAACCAGCCATCCATGTGAAATTAAGGATGGTTAATGTACTGAAGATAAGACAGCACTCATTTCATACCCAATAGACACACTGTAACACAAATGTAAACAGCATTTACTCCATTATAAGTGCACATGAACCAAAAAATTGCAGTAACGCATGCTGAGCTCTAAAGTCAACTCCAGATACCATTCTCTAAATAGTCTTTGCTCTTTCCCATTTGAATTGTTGCCAAAAATTCAAATTTTCCACCAAAATGTAACAGCAATGACATTTTTTGTCTGTTTTGGTTCTAAATTAAAATTAAATTCAGTGAATATTACAGAAAATGAGAACAAATTTACCCACATTTATGCGGGAACAAAATTTGGTGTTCAAATAGTTAAAAATAAGACTTATTTTGACACATATACCCCTGCCAACTTACATATGCCAGAGAAACGGTTGATGGCATTAATTTTTTCTCTAAAATCTGAAAATAACTGAAGAATGTGCAACCGCATTATGTCCTTCCTTCTTACATGTACCAAATTTAAATAATATCTGTAAACAGGAGAACATTTGTAAAAACCAAAATGGCAAATCATGATTTAAAATAAGACGTACCAGTAAACTACCATGTGTGATGTCAATGCCAAGTTTGAATGTTAACAACATGTTTAATTGTTGATTTTTGGACAAAGATGGCTGTCAGTCGGTCATTAATCAATGTAACAAAAACAATTTAACATGTACATGTATAAACACATGACTTGGTACCAACATTGAACAAAATTATTATGTAGTTTTCTTGATTTATTCTCCAGATATCGATAAAATATAGGTAAGGCTTTTGAGAAATTTGAAAGAGCAACTAATATTCTTCAAGATGGTATTTTTTATAGATTTTATTTTTTATTCTGTACGTCTGTTTTTTCCAGTTTAAAAAATATGAGCTCGCTAAAAACTTCATTCCTTGTGTATTTCTTATATTGGATACCAGCCGATACCCCCCCTCCATAGAGACTGCGTACAGTTGATTATAGTTCCTGGGCTCCCTGTGCTCCCAACAGGGATTAAAATAATATAAACTGTTGTGACAGATTTTTCCAAATTTCACAAGTGAGAGAAAGTCATGAATATTGTAGCAGTGACTGCTAGTATTTCAGTGACGAGACTTTCACAAATTACGCACATCAAAAACTAAGCGGTTCACATCACGTTCTCGTCAACGACATCTGTTGTACTGATTGCTTTAAACAATGAGTAAAGCAGTCATTGGTTCATATAAAACGGACTGACAAGAACATCAGGCAATGTACAGATAATGTATCATGTATAGCATTAATGTTTAACATCAATATTAAACAGCAGGCAGTAAGGGACAAACCAAAAAAAAAAATAGTGAGGGCAAAAATAGCACAACTAGTGAGTGAGAAGTATTTCCATCAAACCACTATCCCCTCAATGGTTTATAAAACCCTTCAAAACACTCCCATCTATTCCCCAGAGGTTGATGAACCCATCCTAATTAGACAATCATATTAGAACCGACTGATTAGTAAGTAAGCACATTATCCTGGTTACAAATTATACCTCACATTATACCATACTGTGAATTAAATTACTGCTAATTTTATCTCATTCCAATGTATAATACTCTGAGAAGCAGAAACATGATACAACATGATTTACAAGTACCATTTAACTGATAGGTAAAGAACAGCTATGAAGATGCTAGGGATAGTTAACACCTTTTGTAAAGAAAGACAATGGGCCAACGATATGCAGAGATCACACCTGATTCACTTACGAGGACTATTTTGATTTCAAGCACAAACTACCAGCTTACATGTAGCTTGATCAGTTAAGTGAACAAGTTCCAAACATAGCTCATCAATCTGAAAATCATCGATTTGAATCCAGGGGTGTCTCTGCTCTAAAAGTGTCCCATTTTTAAATATTGTGCTGGATGTTGTACTCTCTAGGATTGTGTCATAAACAAAGCAACGAGTAAACTGGCACTTTCCTAGTAAATGCATAATTGTCCGTTATCAAAGTTTAGTGGACTATTAAGACAAAAAGTAATATTACATACAATAAATATTCATTGTATCAATTCCCAAACTGGGTATTACAGGGTAATAAATTATGTGCATACCTCAGTGAACATAAGATCAGAAGCATGGTATCCACCTTTCTATAATACATGATGCAATTATTGGTTTGTATGTGATAATGTGCACTTTTAACCCTTTGAGAGCGAGCTATTTTTTCCCACAAAACTCAGTGCAAATATTTTCACAGACAGTTTTAGATATTGCTTCTAGTTTTTAATCAATTTTTATCAACATTTTAAGTTAACGTTTATACATGTATCAAGAGTGTTTTGCAGAATTATCACTTCAGTGGAAATAGCGAAAATAAATTCCAAGCCAAAATATAGTATTTTCAGGTACTCCGGTGGCCTAAAACAATTACAACTTGACAAGGCACTCTTGACAATAAGAAGTTCCCAAGATGTCATTATCTCCAACCCAACCAAACCCATAGTAGAAAAAAAAAACAATAGTCAAGAAAATTCAAATACTTGAAATTCAGCAAAGCAACACATATGGTATCTAGTGTCAAGTATACCCCAGTATATGTACATGATGCTGACTAAAGCACTCTGATGCACACACAATGACAGAGCTTGTCAAATACACAAAATTGTGCAGTCAGAACTATTTATATGTACTCATAATGCACATTAACAACTCGACCACAGTGTGTTTCAATGCTATTATTACATTTCGAACATAATGTTATAACCTTGTATCCACTTTCACCCAGACATTCCGTTATTCACACCGATACATTTCAAAAATGCATACCAGCGAGTTATTGTTACAGAACAATTCAACACTTTCTAAAATCATTACGAAAATAATTGACTTAATGCCATGCAGCAATAATGATCAACAAAATTGCATTACTAGTTTTAAACTGGGCATACATGTATGCAATATGATGGTTCTTCCATCAACTATGAAGTGTTCCACAAAGAGCATGTGCGTCTCTTGCAAGACGCTTGCAGGGTATGCATCAAGAAGGGCATCAAGTTCCAAGCGAAATAATGAAATCTGCTGCGAAATCATCTCTATTTGCCCGCAATTTGTCATGAATGAAACTATGCATGCTAAAGAGGTTATTACACAACAACCTTGTGATATCGCTGGGATAGTAGTGTAATAACCCCTAAGCATTTACTACTAGTTTGCAGGATAATTTTGGCAGACAGACACAATTACGCATGTAATGTGATGCAAATAATGTGAAGTCTGAAAATCTGACAATGGTTGAAAAGAGCCTAGTGTGTTATACTAATCCTGGCTGTCAATCTATGATCGAAAATGTCTAGTCTGTGTCAATCTGGCTGTAATCAGTGTTCTCACAGCAACATGGCTAATTTACATAACACTAAAACATATTAACTACCTCTATTGTATTCAGTTTTATTTTTTCTACAAAATTATAAGTAGGAGACTATTACATAACAGTTTCTAAGCTTTGCTGACATGGCAGTCATGACCGCCTGTCTATAGTGGCGTTCACGTTAGAGATCTCAGTACGTGCAGAGACTCAGGACTGAGTCGGCACGTGTCGAAAAAAACTCGTTCTCTGTCCCAATATATGCTTGGGACCGAAACTTGGCACGTGTCGAGATTTGCTGCCTGAACGCCCGGCACGAGCCAAAATCACGCCCTCGGTGGTAAGAGAACATACGCTAATTCATACTACATGCTGCAGCAAGAAATGATGATGACAGGAATGAAGATATACTAGTATATGTACGGATGCTGTAGTAATGAATGAAATGAATGCAAACCGTTGCAGCAATGCATATTTATGCGCTGCTGCAACCGCCATTTTCTTGCAATGCTACATTGACGTGAAAAATAATTGTTTTTGAATCTTCTTTGCCGTTCATGTGCACGATGACTTGTAATAAAAACTATAACAACAAATGGATACAATTTCAGTATAGCAATTATTATCATATGCGTATTGTTTTCCATGTTTGGGCCAAATAACAGATCAACGAATGAGGGCGTGATTATGGCATGAGCTGAGTCGGTCCTAAGTGGGTCCCGAATAACGTGAACGCAATTGCTGTAATCCCTCTGCAAACACAAAGGATTAAAAATTTCGGCACGTGCCGAGATCCCGTAACGTGAACGTACTATATGTGATGACATGGCAGTCATGACCGCCTGTCTAAGTTTGTGTTGACATGGCAGTTATGACAGCCTGTCTAAATTTGTGATGACATGGCAGTCATGACCGCCTGTCTAAGTTTGTGTTGACATGGCAGTTATGACAGCCTGTCTAAATTTGTGATGACATGGCAGTCATGACCGCCTGTCTAAATTTGTGATGACATGGCAGTCATGACCGCCTGTCTAAATTTGTGATGACATGGCAGTCATGACCGCCTGTCTAAATTTGTGTTGACATGGCAGTTATGACAGCCTGTCTAAATTTGTGATGACATGGCAGTCATGACAGCCTGTCTAAATTTGTGATGACATGGCAGTCATGACCGCCTGTCTAAGTTTGTGATGACATGGCAGTCATGACAGCCTGTCTAAATTTGTGATGACATGGCAGTCATGACCGCCTGTCTAAGTTTGTGTTGACATGGCAGTTATGACAGCCTGTCTAAATTTGTGATGACATGGCAGTCATGACCGCCTGTCTAAGTTTGTGTTGACATGGCAGTTATGACAGCCTGTCTAAATTTGTGATGACATGGCAGTCATGACCGCCTGTCTAAATTTGTGATGACATGGCAGTCATGACCGCCTGTCTAAATTTGTGTTGACATGGCAGTTATGACCGCCTGTCTAAATTTGTGATGACATGGCAGTTATGACAGCCTGTCTAAATTTGTGATGACATGGCAGTCATGACAGCCTGTCTAAATTTGTGATGACATGGCAGTCATGACAGCCTGTCTAAATTTGTGATGACATGGCAGTCATGACAGCCTGTCTAAATTTGTGATGACATGGCAGTCATGACAGCCTCTCTAAGTTTGTGATGACATGGCAGTCATGACCGCCTGTCTAAATTTGTGATGACATGGCAGTCATGACCGCCTGTCTAAATTTGTGTTGACATGGCAGTTATGACCGCCTGTCTAAATTTGTGTTGACATGGCAGTTATGACAGCCTGTCTAAATTTGTGATGACATGGCAGTCATGACAGCCTGTCTAAATTTGTGATGACATGGCAGTCATGACAGCCTGTCTAAATTTGTGATGACATGGCAGTCATGACCGCCTGTCTAAGTTTGTGTTGACATGGCAGTTATGACAGCCTGTCTAAATTTGTGATGACATGGCAGTCATGACAGCCTGTCTAAATTTGTGATGACATGGCAGTCATGACCGCCTGTCTAAATTTGTGTTGACATGGCAGTTATGACAGCCTGTCTAAATTTGTGATGACATGGCAGTCATGACCGCCTGTCTAAGTTTGTGTTGACATGGCAGTTATGTCAGCCTCTCTAAGTTTGTGTTGACATGGCAGTCATGACAGCCTGTCTAAATTTGTGATGACATGGCAGTCATGACAGCCTGTCTAAATTTGTGTTGACATGGCAGTTATGACAGCCTGTCTAAATTTGTGATGACATGGCAGTCATGACAGCCTGTCTAAATTTGTGTTGACATGGCAGTTATGACAGCCTGTCTAAATTTGTGATGACATGGCAGTCATGACCGCCTGTCTAAATTTGTGATGACATGGCAGTCATGACAGCCTGTCTAAATTTGTGTTGACATGGCAGTTATGACCGCCTGTCTAAATTTGTGTTGACATGGCAGTTATGACAGCCTGTCTAAATTTGTGATGACATGGCAGTCATGACCGCCTGTCTAAATTTGTGATGACATGGCAGTCATGACAGCCTGTCTAAGTTTGTGTTGACATGGCAGTTATGACAGCCTGTCTAAATTTGTGTTGACATGGCAGTTATGACCGCCTGTCTAAATTTGTGATGACATGGCAGTCATGACAGCCTGTCTAAATTTGTGTTGACATGGCAGTTATGACCGCCTGTCTAAATTTGTGATGACATGGCAGTCATGACCGCCTGTCTAAGTTTGTGTTGACATGGCAGTTATGACAGCCTGTCTAAATTTGTGATGACATGGCAGTCATGACCGCCTGTCTAAGTTTGTGTTGACATGGCAGTTATGACAGCCTGTCTAAATTTGTGATGACATGGCAGTCATGACCGCCTGTCTAAGTTTGTGTTGACATGGCAGTTATGTCAGCCTCTCTAAGTTTGTGTTGACATGGCAGTTATGACAGCCTGTCTAAATTTGTGATGACATGGCAGTCATGACCGCCTGTCTAAGTTTGTGTTGACATGGCAGTTATGACAGCCTGTCTAAGTTTGTGATGACATGGCAGTCATGACCGCCTGTCTAAGCTTGTGTTGACATGGCAGTTATTACCAACACTGCATATTTTTACTACTGATCACCAGGACCACTCCATAGCAGCCACTCAACAATCCAGGAACAAATATAGCTATGCACATATTGTACAAGCGTGTGGATAAGTGCAATATTGCAGTACCTAGCAACAACTGAAAGCTGCGGCTGTTACTGAAACAATAACTGGGATATACAAGCATCGTTATATTTTAATGACTATTTAATGCAGCTGTACCAATCAAGTCCCATAGAAACCAACAAACTAACTACAATACAAGGCAATGTTCTGTAAACAAATTTACATAGGCATAATTTGTACATGATTAGCAGTTGTTTTGTTTATTTCACATCAAAATGACTTTTGTAAGGCAGGTGGTATATGAGCCCCATAAAACTTATGGAGAACACATGTGCAAAGATGTATATAGAGGATATCTCAAAAGTGAGCCTACAATGTCAAATTTAATAAATTTAGAACATATGAAATCACTTCACAAGTTTAATAAATCTATGGTTACCTCCTGTGACTAATAGAGTTGGGTTATTTTGGGAGCCACCCATCTATTTATGGTGCTTGGTCCAATAATTACCAATTTTGGAGTCAATTAATATGTAGCTTTTACACAAACTGTAAGAAATGGGCACTAGACATACAGACTTGTGGACACACTAAGGTTGCGGGAATTAGAAATTGCGCCTCAGTTTATGTGGCTTTCTACATGGAATAGAAGCACATCTCCGATAGAAGCACACATATGATTGATTATGATTGACCGTCAATACGCATTTCTGTTGTTTATATAAGCCTAACAACAGAGCAAATACATTGAAAGAAATTTGAAAGTATCAGAAATATTCGCAATAATATAATTCCTAAAAATCCTTCCAAAAGAAATAGCAAACCAATTATTACACTTCTTTAAATACACAAAATTATACTATGCTATATGGGATAAATAGAATTGTTGAACATCTGCTATTGAAAACCAAATCTAGCATAGAAACGGGAGTGCAATGATCACCTTTTATACACTGTTCTTTAATGAGGTATTCAAATAAGAGCTCTCTCTTTCAGCATAGAGATGAGCTAATTAGTAGAACAGTGATCATATTCATTAATTTAAATTTTTTTTTTTAGTTTTTCACAATTTAAACGAATATGATCTTCATGAGTATCAGTAGCATCAATAAAATGGTACACAGTCACCAAATCAGTGACTAGTAAACTTGTATTTGTTTCTGTGTACAGAAATATATTTTTGCTTTCAATGTTCCAGTTTTTTTCCTATTTGTTAAGTGGAAAGAATAAATTCCTTTAAAGGCCCATACCACTTTTCAAGATTAAGTATGACAAATGGAAAATACCGATTATCTTGCAGCCATGTTACAAAACATGGACCATCTATATATAACTACATGTATTGGCAAATAAAGTTATTTTTACACAAGAATTGAAGTCCATTTTTTACTATACATGTTTAGATTTTATGATGAAATATGCATGTTGTAGACAAAATTTAACATTCAAATGCCATTAACAGAAGTGCTCATAAATAACTTGTAATATGACCTAAATTAACTTACTTTCATTCAGTGATTGTGTTAGCATACCTATCACTGCCGCGACAGTGTTATTATCTATGTATTTAAATCAGTACGAGGCACAGAAACCAACTTACATGTATTACACCGGAAGATGACAAATAGGAACATAATTTGCATACAATTAGCATAAGAAAATTCAGTTGTTTGATCAAATTTGCATTTTCTAAAAAAACACACGATAGGTGGATGCCAAAAGAAGTATATAGGCAGGGCATCAAAACCCAAATCCCTTGTGTTAGATAGTACGTGCATACATCAGAT
Organism: Saccoglossus kowalevskii; assembly: GCF_978046115.1. Taxonomy (NCBI): domain Eukaryota; kingdom Metazoa; phylum Hemichordata; class Enteropneusta; family Harrimaniidae; genus Saccoglossus; species Saccoglossus kowalevskii. Next base: position 2,831,243 of record NC_140644.1, read on the forward strand.
TGACATAATTCAACTACAGTTTTGTATAGTGAATTACATAGCTGTATACACTTCAGCTGTCATGTGTTGAGTTGCACACAAAGGTCAGGAGACAACATTCCTCAATAGATATCTACTATAAATGTACAGTTATTATTTCAATGTTTTCATGGGCTCATTAATGAACCAATGAGTTCTAATTCTAAGTACTCAAAATTAAAACACTTTAATAATCAAGTCTTTTATAGAATAATTTGAGTTCCCATTTTATACTACATGTATCAATACATTCATGTACATTCCTTTTGAAGACAAAATAAAAAAACATCACCATTCACACCCTGGCTGTCGGGAACATATGTAAATAGGATGGCTTACAACATGTATTTGTACTCCTAAGTGTTTGTACATGTATGGCCCAAATTACACACTTAAGTGGTCTGAGAAAATTAAACGGAAACACATCGTTACATTAAAAAGGCTTCCTGTTTTAGAGTAGGTGAGACCATGCCAATGCTGTTAGGATTCTTGTTGAAGAATCTTGTCAGTGGTGGTGAAGGTATGTCTAATACTGCTAAAACTGCCCTGACTCCAGTAAAATTCTGGTCTGTGATTGACTTCTTTGACTAGCTTGGGGTTAGGACCAGTTTAAACAATCCGATTTATCAAATGAAACTACAACTGATTAATCTGATCACAAAATAGGTTTACATAATCAGATTTATGTCATTAGACTAATCTGACAAAATTGAACATGCTCACTATTCAAATCTGAACAGACATCACATTCTTCAGTTTAGATCAGATTCATCAGAAGCTAAAGTTGCATCTTTGCCAGCCAGGGTTCATTTATTCAGCTGTTGCCTCACTATTATATGTTGAATGAAATAAAACACAGTGGCACTTGCTCTGATGCGTTACCATGGTAAAATAAACACAAGTCACATGTTGTGACGTGTTTCCATGTCAGTTAAGCTATAAGGTTATATACATGTAAGTCTATCGGTTTAAATTTGTTTAAAAACCCATAACAGAAACCCTGTATTCTAAGAACCCCTGTGAGATGGAAACCAATACATCGCTCTGATTGGCTTGTACATGCTCTCAGAATGGTATAGTATTCGTGCTAGTTGATTTTTGTATATCAACCATGTTTAGGATCAAAATATCATAACTTTGCCAACAAAATTTACTATTATCGGATCTGCGATTTCTGGTAAAATATCAAAAATGTTCTAACTTGTATGATTTAGATACACAAAAGCTGCATATCATGCATGATTTTTGTGATCTAATATTAAATTTAATTTGCTTTTAATTTTTTTTAAAGAGTTTCATTATTATTAAATCCTTTTGATATGAGGAAACCAACCCATTCATGCATATTTTTTGCTTTTAATAAACACAACCCACAGACTCACTTGGTTGTACTGTATTGACTGTGCCTCATTTTCAGTTATAACATTTTTGGTGAATTTAACGAGTGAGATTGAGCAATAAATACATGTAGTTCATAAATATAGAAACTTATGTGTGCTGTATAACATCAATAACAGCATGTGTTATTTCAAGTATGCCTAATATTATGTGTTTTTTACTGCAAACATGCAATTTCAAAAACATTTTTTTTCATTAAATTGTTTTTCCCAATTTGGCCAATAATTGTGGATAAAACATTCAGTTTCATTCAAGTCTCATTGTAATTTTGTGTAATTTTGTTTAGGGTGGCAATAAATTTTAGTTTGGGGGATAGTTATTGGAACAACACATACTGTATGAGAAATATGAATGACAGTTTAAAGAAAGTTTTCAACAAATATAATAATAATATAATAAATTGTTTAACGTTTTTCTTCAGCCTGGAATTATGTATCATGTATCTGAAAATAGTTAGATGGTGTCCAGTAGAAAGAAAAGTCATCACTACTATTGCCTCCTGAGAATCTACATCTTCAAACACTGCATTCTTTGTCTTTGAAGTGTGTCAGTATTATAAAAAGCTCTATAATTCTGTTCTAATAGCTGAGACAAATTGCTGTAAATTTGATTGTCAAAATGAATATACTAAGACAAAGAAATATTTGATTAAATGAACTGTATGTCAAATACAGAGTACACATTTTTGAGTACAATTTTCCTCTTACAACGACGAGACATTTTTCCCTGTAATATATTTTCCCTTTCATCTTTGATGACATGAGCAAGGTTATAAAAAGCCACTAAAAAAATGAATAATGTCAATTTTTTAATACTAATTGACCAACAAGTTTCTTGCAAGACAGTTTTGAGATGTTAAGCTTTATCCTTGCTGTAGGAAAATGCCCTAGAACAGTAGTCAAATCATGCTATTTTTATAATAAATAATATTAATTTTCTTCAAACTGAGTATGATCACCCCAGATTTTTATTTCATGTTCTTTATCTATGCATTTTGTCTCCAAAAAGGACATACATGTACCATGATAAAAAGTGATGCATGTTCAGACATAAAAGTCTTGCTACGTCACATATCCGACAATGGAACTGTTTTTGCTCCCCCTAGAGCTTTTCCATTCATTTTACTTATAAGGATAAATTTGTCGTTATATTCCTAAAGACACGATCAAAGCAGATTTTATTCCCTCAATACTCTTTCAGAATGAAGACAATTTATTTTGTTTGAGTGTCACTTGTACTAATGTAATCAGCATGCTCAGTCGTACTTGCAGAGAATAAAACGTAGTCACAATATTTTTTATTATACTGTAAACTTTTTTTTATTCTTGCTGGAATTAATTTCCGTTGAAAAGATATTTTAGTTATTTTATGTGAGGTTTATTTTCACTGATTCTTGAAGAGTTTAATGTAAAACATAGAAAAAAAGTTTATTTTGTTTGAGTGTCACTTGTACTAACGTAATCAGCATGCTCAGTGGTACTTGCAGAGAATGAAATCTAGTCACAATATTTTTTATTATACTGTAAATTTTTTTTTTTTATTTTAGCTGAAAAGATATTTTTGTTATTTTATGTGAGGTTTATTTTCACTGATTCTTAATGTAAAACATAGAAAAAAAGTTTTTTTCACCGGATTTTATTTTTATTGTTTGATCACTTCAGCAAAAATTAATGTAGTGTAAAAATAGTGTATTTAAGACCACAACTTGACTATCCATACTCCTACACCACTTATGAATATTAATTGCACACCACAAATGTAGACCTCAATCCAAATAAAATACAAGCAATACCTAGATGTATGCAGTGGGACACAGGGAGAAATCACATCATATACTGTAAAACATGTCTTTTTAGCCAACATGTCATTTTAGCTAATTTAGCTGACCTGTAATTTCGCTTATTCAAGATGTTGCTAATTTAGAATAAAGTATATTCTCACAATGAGACTGTTGGCATTTTAGCTAAATTAAGATTTTGTTAATTCATGCATTGAGTCACTGGCATGTAGCTATTTCAGTGTATTTTACAGTATTCTATTCAAGTTTTAGACTATGGGAATATTGAAACAGTAGAGGGGGAGGGGGAGGGGGAGGGTAAGTGAAATAAATGGATAGTTGATGAGAAAATGACGACACACATCTGTCAGCTGAAATCTTAGAGTACATACCTATTATAGGTGATAAGTACTATCACGCTGAACTCCTAATAAAAGTTCAATCTCTACATGTTGTGTGAGGTTATGCATTACAAACTATAGCTGAGGTCCTACAAGGTTAATACAGTTTATCGTTTATTTATCAAGACATACAGAATAGAATAACACCGGTAAAATCAAGAAAAATTGATAATAAAATTTCGGATAAGAAATTAATTTGAATTGCTAAATTTTGCTTATTTCCTGATAGTTTTGGTCGATTTCCTCGATAATTGAATTCATAGTGTTTATTTTTTGCTCATAAAGTCTGTTCTCTATCAGCCACATTTCCTCTTTCATTTGTCTGCAATATTCACATACTGGTAATCTCTGTTTAACTTGTTTTTTTGGGTACATTGCACACATCAGCCCGGTTCTGAATTGAGCATTTGCTTTGATAAATTGATAATACACTATGTAATGTTCCAGTGATAGTCTTATTATGTACAAATTGGATTCAGACTTCACTTTCTAAGGCGAGTGATCACTCCATTTGCCTATCATTTGCCCAAATTAAGACCCAAAAGAGCTACCGGTAATTATCACACTCCCAAACCATACTATTTTGTATTTTGCACAGCTCCTCTCATCAATCACATTACTGCATCCTGAAAAGCCATTTTTAGCACACCATCCATTTTTAAAAGCCATTTGTGCTTTCTTTTTCATTGTTATTGTTCTACTCCATCTACCCGTGTACTACAAATATTTTGAGATAAAACCCATTCAGAATTTTATAATTCTTTGTACTTGCTGTATTTGTAGACTAAAATTTGATAGGGGACCATGTGTGTATTTATGCCTGGAAAATATCAACAATCAGTGAAATACATAGTTAAAAGTCAGACAACATGAAACATTGACAGACGTTTAATGTATTACAAGTGTTTATATAAACTATCAATTCAAAACTGACATCTCACTAATGGATGTCACTCTCACCATAAAACACTAGCAAAATCAATTCTAGTTCTATTTAAATACTAAACTTCATAAGCAATATGGTTATTTTTATATTGCGTGGGAAATTTCACAGCAATCTTATCTTCAATACAGCAAATCCTGTCTCTATTTTCATTTTCTCATGACTTAAATTACAAAGAGATTAAATAAATCAGCACAAAGACATTTCTAATCTGAATTCTACCATGGCAGATATGGTTTTGAAATCTCAAAAACAATAATATGAAAATGATTGATATAAAACAGTTGCACAAAAATTGAAGACCACAGCTGATTTATAGCGGTACAATAAAGATACAATCTTACTTGAAAAAAAGATATTCTGTCAATCTGCCTACAAAACAACCTAACCAACACGAAATGGACAAAATGGTTACATGTAGAGTCTATTTGTAAGCAATCTAAGTGTTATTAATAAATTTATACAGAGGCCATCAGTTCAAAGTTGAACATCATACAGTCACTTGCAGTTTTCCTAATAATTAACATACATTGTAGCATTCAATACACAGTAAATAACACAAATATGTAGAGAACAGGAAAAGCTATCAATGACAAAATCAGCTGTTTGGAATTCACATTTCTGTCTGTGAAATGTTTATAAAACCTATGAACTAAAAACTGACTAATGGTTTTCACTCTCACCATAAAACAAATTTTAAAATAATTCCGGTTATATTTAAATACTGAACTTGATACATGTAAGCAATATGGTTATTTTTAGATAAATTATCAATTCTTTGAGCCTGAAATTTGTAATGTCAGTCCTTATAGAATAGAAAAACATTAGCTGAATGAATGAATGAACATTGTACATAGGCACACACTGGAAGCATTGAATTATACCCAATAGCAATCAATATTATGAAGTGTTTTTGAATGGCATTAGATGAAACATACCCGGACATGTTACAGGTCTCTGAGTTTGGAATACCTCAATAATTATTTAATTTCTTGCTCTGCATGTGTGCTTGATGAATGCAGTGATTGTATTTCACTCACTAATTACTAGTTGACAGCAAGTGAATGAACCATTCAATATTTTATACAAACTAGGTCAAGGACCTGTCACATGACCACAAATTACACTCACCATGGTAAATAGGTTTCTTGATAATGAGACAAATTAATTAATTGTTTACAATCTTTTGGGATCATATCCTCTATTTGACATGGTAGAAAGGATCTCATTGCAAGTAGTCAGATAATAAAAGCACATATATCTATTTACAGCATTGCTAGTGGAGTACAGAGTTCAGTTTGATGCATTTAAAAATACATTGATTGCAGTGGACAGCTGACGATTCAATGGTTATATTTAATATAAACATATGTAACTCAACCAACGGATATATGATTGAATTTTGTATAGCACTTCAAAGTTGTAATATCTCCCATGAGAGCCACAACAATAACAAGTTATCCTCAAGAATCTGTCTTATTTGCATAACTGGTTTATTATTACAGATACTGTATTTGCTCTATTAGAGGCGCATCTCTAAGAGAAGAGCACATAAACCAAAAATTGCATCTATGCTTGATTATTGAAATACAGCTTTTATGAACGGTAGCAGCAACTGTAAGCACACGAGTTATGTTACTCATAATGTTCTATAAACATGTCATAGTTACATATACAACAAGTGTAAAATTCATTGGTTGTCTACTTAAGATTTGAACACAGGTTACTAATGACTGTAGCGTTTTAAAAAGCTTATGCGAAATTCAAGTGTGCTCGCTATTAACCATGACAATGCTTTAGGAAAATTAATTGCCACATAATGTGATGAAAAATATTAATTTATTTTTTGGCGAAAAATAACAATGTTATCATTATTTTTAATGTCTATGATGATTTTTTTTGCACCACTGGCTGTGACTGGCATAATATTGATAAGTAATATCAATTCAAGATAAAATATCAATAATGAATGAATAATATTATAGAAACTCACTAAATTAAAAAATCTGATTCATATCAATAACAATATACGATTTTTTCAGCCCAACATGTAATCGAGCAAAAAGTTGAAAATATGAGAAAATATTTTCACCACATTCTGATGGAATAAACAAATACCCGGTATAAAATGAACATTTTGCAATCAAACATTTTTTTAAATCAAATCGTTGACTGGTGACCCATTTTTTTTCTTTTTACACACAAGTATGAAAAAGATGACTATAATCTTCAATGAAACTTTTAAACTAGCGGTCATGTATTTATGAAAGAAGATTCTTATTGGCAACTTATTGGGTCAGAAGATACTTTTTGCTGAACTCGAGACCATCCTGCATTTAAAAATCAACAAATGAGATTGAAGAAAATAGATTCCAGACTTCCAGAATTTGCAGAAAATCTTGTTTTATCCTACTTCAATAATTCCACAAAAAAAGATATAATTCACACTCAGAGTTCAACATTATAAAAACTGAGCTATGCTTGAATCTCCAGATTCATGATTCATCTTGTAAAAATACAAAAACCCAAAAGTTATGGGTACTTGAAACGAATAAAAATATTACAAAAATACTTTAAATAGGCATTGCCTGTCTGTCAATAGTCATTTGAGAGGCCCCAACATCACACTATTTATAATATCAAATAGATTACCACTATCTACTGTCTGACTAATTATCTGTGATGGGCAAAAAGAAAAAGAATTATCGTATCATGGGTGACATTGGGGGAGAGAAATTTATCAACTAAAAAAAAATTGTCTACACTAGTTCCTGTTTGATTGCTATTGATGTTATGGGGGGGGGGGGGGGTTACTAACAACACACATGCTGTTGGGTTGCTTAGCATTCCAAGATATGCATCAATGGGTTAGACATAAAACATTCCACACACATATTGATGGTGTATCATAATAAAAACAATTCATTCCCCACAGTGCCAATGTACTCAATGGAATACTCATTCCAATATGGCACTATGGGAAATTATCACAGCTTTGAAAATAATCTGTCAAATTTATTTGCTGGTTTACTAATTGTTCTCTCAATTAAGTTTCCATGACACAGAAATATTCAAGACGTTTTAATTTCATTTATTGGATTTGTTTAAAAGGTTTGTTTTCAAGTTAATTTAGCCTATTCGCTACAGGTATTCTTTATTTTCATTTTGAAACATATCCCTTCTTCGTCGTCAATAAAATATGACAGTAATTTATTCATATAACACTCCCATTCCGTTTAGTTATCTCATACAAATCGAAAGGCATTTGTATGTAGCTGGACTAGTGAATATGACACAAACCACATGGCCGACAGTAAACATGATTAGAATTCTGAATGCTATAAAAATAATTCTGAATAATGAAATGAAGGGTATGATTCAAATCTGAATTAATAGATCTGTATTCGTTAATTAACAGATTGTTTAAAAGAATAAATGCATGTTATGTTGTTGATTGGAGATTAGTCATTTTAACCATACTGCCAGTGGTTATAATTTGGCAAACTGACGGGTGATCGACAAACTAGCTAATATACCGAGCGTTCGTAGTTTTGTGTCACCAAAATATACTTTTACATTCAATATCGGCATCGAACAACGGCTAGTAAACGACATAATACGGGTAACACGACAAAGCATCTGTATTATAGTTGCACAAAATTACGCGGAAAAAGTCCAAGGTTGGATGAGCCGCACGAAGCAGTAAAACTAACCGAACGTAAACAAGCCGCCGAATTCTTTGCATAGTAAACTGAAGGGCTAGGAAGACCACACAGTTCAGTGGACAACGACAACAAAAACACGAACTCTGCCCAGAAATCGGAAAAGCTTTAGTGACTATGGACTGGTACCAAATTCTTACAATCACATAATGTCCCACAATCAAGGATCTAGTATAAGTGCACTCAAAGCACCGCTGAAAGCGTTAAATATACAAGAAAAGGGAAACTTCACTGACCTGCACACTCTCACGATCAACTCTCTGGTGCGGGCTGTGAAAATGATATTTATACCGCGTTTTTCTATTGGTCGAAAAATACAGGTCAGTTTGCAATTAACCAATCGACCTCAATCTTTCTTATAGATGATTAAGTGGACTGCGCATGCGTTGATGGTACTTGAACAACATGGCGGAATCAACGAGTACCGGGATATGGTTCTTTTTGTTATTATTCGTTATAGTTAATATTATTGCTTCAAACACGCCACTCGTAGATGCCAAAAAGAAAGAAGTAAGTTATAAACCGATCTGTTTTAATTGTCGATAGTTTGCAATTCTGTTACATCGAGATTCGTTGAACACGTAGTGTACGCACAAAACTCCAGATGTACAAATTTCATTGGTTCATTCATGGACAGTGTTGATATATGGTGCCTCCCATTGACTGGAATTATTTTTGTTCTTCAAATAAATATATTACAATTTAACTGAGAAAATTTTATGCAGATCAACGAGTTTGATTATACCTTTATTTTTGTGGTATCATTTTTGTAGTGTTGTTTCCCAATTTTATAGAATCCTTCACCCTCACAAGACTTGTTTCACTTTCACTGATAAATTTTGTGCAGAGCAAGATGCATATGCAATTTGAATAGTATTGTGATTTTGAACACCATGTGTTTCGTATTTGGAATGTGTGTGTCTGTATCCCCTGTGGAATGCACAGGGGAGAGCATTGGAGTTTGTGATCAGAGGAAGTGAATCTTTCTGCAATTATAAACTATTTCAGTTTTCTCTCTGTGTGTTCTTGTAGCAGGTACTGGGGGATAGAGTTAAGCAGCTAATGGACTGGAATATGAAGAGATCTGTTATCAGACTAAATGGTGACAAATTCCGGCAATATGTGAAAGCAACGCCTCGAAACTATTCTATGCTAGTAATGTTCACAGCTATGCAGCCACAGAGACAATGTACAGTGTGCAGGTAAGTACTAATTACATGCTGGTTACAAATCAGTATGGTGCTCAACACTTTTCATCAGTAAGTCTTGATCTAGCCTGACATGTACGCGTGAGTAGGCCTGACAGTAGGCTAACGCCTGACAGAATAGTGTATGTCATGTGAATATTGAGAATTCGCAAAGTTCACACCTTCTTTCAATGAGTTCAATGAATATTCATTTTGGTGGTCATGGTAACACCTTCAATCAAAGCTGTGTTTGCATTGTTGGCAAATATCACAGACCGTTTTCAACAAGATGATAAATATTATGTCAACAAATAAACTCTGTCATGAATTGTTACTCTTTGATGGCTGTCACTATCTGACGTTCCTGCAATTTGATTAGTACCAACAAAAAATCGTCAAGGGAAGTGAAAAACTACATCGTTCTATCAGGCTTGTATTGGGTTTGGAGCACCACAGAGGGCGCCACCTCATCAGGCTAGTCTTTATCTATTTATCAAGTTTTTGTTTTCTTTCTTATCAGACAAGTTAATGATGAATTCCAGATCCTTGCCAATTCATGGAGATACTCACAGGCTTACAGCAATAAGCTATTTTTTGCCAGTGTAGATTATGATGAAGCCCACGATGTGTTTCAATCTGTAAGTATAAAGTTACTTTCTGGTTTACTGTAATAAATTGTTCTTTGCAAGTGTGGAAAATAAGATTATGATGAAGCCAATCCTCAATTTCATCACTTATTTATTGTAGCTAAAACTGAACTCTGCGCCTGCTTTGATGCACTTCCCACCGAAAGGAAAAGCAAAGAAAGGAGACACTTTTGATATCCAAAGGTAAGAAACGGCACTGACTACAGTTCTCTTTTCTCTGCAGCGTTGTTCATGTAAAATTATTCAATGTTTATTTACATTAAATGAGTTTGATTTTCAATTAAATATGAATACAAGCTATGATATAATATATCACTCTCACTGAATAGACAGAGGCAATGCTCAATCAGTGCATTCAATTAATTGACACTGTAAGGGTAGCGCCGATAGTATAGTTTCAGCATCTCATCAAATGTAGTGGGACTTTCAATATGCAAATCAGTGTGCTCACTTTCCAATGGTTGATGGTAAAGTCATACACAAACTCTGCTGGAAATGTTCTAGGAATTTTACAATATTTGCAAAAGAGAATATTACAAATATAGTGGTTTCTGATTGGTTTATTTTGGTGCCTGCCTGCTGTAAGTTGCTAGTTTTTGATGAAAATGACTGAAAATGAATCTGTATATTATAAATTAGTCATCTGGTGTACATTGATTACTAGAATCACAGACTTCTTACATATCCTAAAATGGTAAACTTATAGTTGTAATTTAAATACCAACCTTACCATCACATGCACATATATTATTAAAAGGTTAAAATTACCGTTCAATAATTACCAGTTACTTTCCCTACCATTTCTAACAACACCCACTTTCCTCACTCAATGACAGTTACTATGCAATAATTATATTGGCTATTCAATTCGATTATATTGGCTATGCTTTTGACAATGCAATGTCAAATGACTAAAATCAACCAAGTATAAGCCAGTGTTCTTCACAATCCAAAATAGCTGGTGGGCGGCTTAATTAGCATAAATTTGCATATCATTTACATACAGCATTCTAGCATTTATGTCATGAACTGCAATACACACTAAGTTATTTACTATACTCTTTTTAATTTAATTGAAACATGTTACATTTTTTTGAAATACAAACAGATTGGCCACTATCAATATTTACAAAATTGCAAAAAGTTTGAAATCGTTGATTTATACGTTCGCAAATTATTCTATGTTCATGAAATGCAATTCGAGTAACCAAGAGCAGGTACAAAACATAATTGAGTTATAATGTAGAAAATATACAAGGTGATTTGACCTCGAAGCCAAAACGGACGATTTGTCAAAACAAAACCCATTTTTATTTGTGGCATCAGTACTCACCGGTAAGATGCATTTATGCATGTACGGTCACGATACGTTGCGTTTTCACACGTTGTTTTGGAATTCAAGAAAAAATGATAGCAATCGCCAAAATAAGAGAATCTGCCATGTTCTCGATAGATTAGACATGAAAAATGGATAAATTGAAAAAAGGTACGTGGAAAAGATAACTAAAATATTATTCAATTACGAATACTCGCGGTAAACTAATCCGGCAGGAAGGTTTGGTTTTTTATTACCGCTTTCCGAATTCAGTACACGAACACCCAGAATGCGCTGTTCCCCTATGCAACTTAGATACTTAATCGTTACAGCGCCAACAGAGGTGGGTGCCCGATGGTCGTTGAATGGGGTAGGCCAAAAGGTCACCAGTTTGCCTTCTCCATGCTGTTTTCACGATGAAAATCGAGCGAACGTTGTAAATACGGCTAGAATTTTAATTTTTGTTCAAGTTTACATGAAATCTGCTAATATATTTGTTTATTTTCTGTGCATATACATTTCGTTCGTATTTACTTCTTTCTTTTGTGATCGGAAGGTGATTATTAAAAATACAGCTGTAAATTGAAACCACTGTAGTTGCGTATCGTGAGTAATAAGTGGCAACAATGTCGGCCGACAATGAATTCAGGCGATTGACACATTGCAATGAATACACTTGATAACTGCTTGCAGACTTCCAGTGGTCATTGTTTATGTTTGGACTCTTGAAACAATAGCAAAATAAAGGGTTGGGTACTCTTTTGTTTAGCCTTGGGAAGAACAATGCAAGCTTTTTACAAATAATTTCAGCTGGATGTACGTTGGTGGGCGGGTGTTGAGAGTTACTGGGCGGCCGTAAAACTTGATGGGTGGGCCGCCCGCCTAAAACCCCTTGTGGAGAACACTGTAAGCACAGAGTAATATCCATTGTTCACTGGAAGAATATTGTATCTCATTGGTCAGTGTGTAATGATAATACTAACAGTGTTGCTGTTCATATTTGTAGGCTTGGATTTGCTGCAGAAGCAATTACTAAATGGGTCGGTGAGAGAACAGATATAGTGGTATGTACATACTTACGATATATGCAAATACCCTAAATTTATTCATTTTTTAATAACTTTTGCTTCCAGGGACTGTAACACAAAAGAATGCTATTTCATGGTGCCATGAGACAATAGATTCATGAATTTACATAATAGACTAATGAACACTGTCATGCGATTTATGACCAACTTTCTCAAAAATTAAGAGTAGGCTTCTGCCTTAAATGAGTCAGAATAAAAATGTGTCAAGAATATATAAGAGACAAAGAAAGTCGGAGACAATATTGCAATATTGCCGATGCTTATAATGAACACGCTTGAGGTTGATTACTTGAAGGTGTCATGCTATTTCTCGTCTGGTGATGATAAACACTTGCTTCTGATTATTGTTTCAGTGAATCACCAAACAAAACAATATGTTGCTACACATATTGAACTGTTGAGGTGAAATGATTCCCACTGTATGCTGGATACCTTCTTATCACTTGTCAAAACTAAATGCTGATGGTTGCTTTCAGATCAGAGTTTTTAGACCACCAAACTATTCAGGGACAATTGCTCTAGCGTTACTCTTTTCTCTCATTGGTGGATTACTGTATCTTCGACGGAATAACTTGGAATTCTTGTACAACAAGACAATGTGGGGTATTCTTTCATTGGTGAGTTTTCATTATGGATTTTCTATTCTCAATTACAGCTGACACTAGTTAAAACATCGCCGTCTGAAAGCCTTCACAGATGAATAAAAAAAATACAGCATCATCAGGCGAGATGTTAACTAACAAACATTCCATACAATTCGAAAAGCATTACATTTTATATAGGACAAGATCCGAATAATAATCCAGGCTTGTAACAATGAAAACAATTTTTTTCTCATAAAGCATCAAGCTTTCCCTGATTTGGTATACATTTTAAAATGAATATTAATCAATTGATTATTCATAATGATACAATGTTGTTGAATATTTAGTGCAACCCACCTTTAGTGCCCTGTTAAGAAAAAGTCTTATTGTAGCTGGAATAATATGGAGCATGAATTTAATTTGCTGTAAAATGACTAATTTTCACTAGGTTTAAATTTCACTGATTTAGCATTTCAGGCATATTCAGTGGGTTCAACAAGTCCAACATTTTATAAAAATATTCCCTTTTTTCTTTGAGGTAATCATTAATTAATGTCACCTGATCCAAATATTTATATTTTGCTATGACAAAACACTAAAGAAAAGCACATTTAAGCTCCTTCATAGATCCCAGTGATTAATTGAATAATGTATGTGAAACCAAATGGTATCATGTTTTGTGTAATAATTTTGTATTGTTTTGTAGTCCTTACCTGTGTTGTCTGTGATACATACATTTGGCCATTTGTGTAGTCTATCTGCGTAAATTATTATTTCTATGATATACGCTATTCAAACTTTGACAATGTTTGCTGATAATTTTATTTTACAGTGTATCGTCTTTGCAATGACCTCAGGTCAGATGTGGAATCACATTCGAGGCCCACCATATGCTCATAAAAACCCACAAACAGGACAGATGGTAATGTATACAATGCTTTTTGGACAGTACTTATTGTAATATTCTATTCTTGGGTTTGGTTATTTACTGGTGAATTATATTTTCTTTCTACTCTATTGTCAGTACTGTAAAGCACTTCAATTTTTGCGGGAGGCAAATTTTTGCAAATTTTGTGATTCAGTGAAAATAATAAAATTTTGTTTGAGTTATCATTTCTCTTGAGCCCTGCAACACAGTGTTAACGGCTTTTGAAAAATGTTGCTTGCATGAATGCCATAAAATCATTGAATCACGAAAATTGCGAGTGGTGAAAATTAAAATGGTTTACAGTATAACAACAAGACTTGCACCGGTCCATCTAGATAATTGTATGCTGATTGATTTTTAATTTAATTTCTATCTTGGTTTTATAGAGTTACATTCATGGTAGTAGAAGTGGTCAATTTGTTGCCGAGACTCATATTGTTCTACTGCTCAGTATCCTTTATTGACAAGTCTCGTCAATAACATATACCCCTTATCTTCCTGAAAGGTGATCATACCCCTTATCTTGCTGACAGGTGGTCATACCCCTTATCTTGCTGACAGGTGATCATACCCCTTATCTTGCTGACAAGTGATCATACCCCTTAACTTCCTTAAAGGTATTCATACCCCTTATCTTCCTGAAAGGTAATCCTAGTCCTTAGCTTCCCTAAAGCTGTTCATACCTTTTAATTTCCTTAAAGGTGATCACACTCATCATATTCCTTACCTTCCCTAAAGTTTTATTGTCGGGAAAAACTTAGTTGAAAGCCCTTTTGAATCTCAAATTTGAAGTGTATTGATTATTACTAAATTTTGTAATATGCCCTATCTTTGAACACTTAAAAGAGAATGCTGTATGTGATCTAATGAGCTGATAACATTGTAAGATAATAAAACTCAATCACAACTGAAACTAGGGAACTGCTCAATGATTGTTCATCTACTGACAAGGAAGATATTTTATGAATGCTGTAACTGTTACTTTTATTATTTATTATTACATAAATTTTGCTGACAATACAACTTTAAAAGTAGTCATATCCATAACTTTCTTCAAGGGTGATTGTGCCCCCTTAACTTCTTCAAGGGTGATTGTGCCCCCTTAACTTCTTCAAGGGTGATTGTGCCCCCTTAACTTCTTCAAGGGTGATTGTGCCCCCTTAACTTCTTCAAGGGTGATTGTGCTCCCTTAACTTCTTCAAGGGTTATTTTCCCTCTCAACTTCTTCAAGGGGGATTGTGTCCCCGTTAACTTCTTCAAGGGAGATTGTCCCCCTTAACTTCTTCAAGCGCGATTGTCCTCCTTAACTTCTTCAAGGGTGATTGTCCCTCTTAACTTCATCAAGGGTGATTGTCCCCCTCAACTTCTTCAAGGGTGATTGTCCCCCTTAACTTCAAGGGTGACATGCCCTTTAACTTTCTCAATGGTTGACATGCCCCTTAACTTTCTCAATGGTTGACATGCCCCTTAACTTTCTCAATGGTTGACATGCCCTTTAACTTTCTCAATGGTTGACATGCCCCTTAACTTTCTCAATGGTTGTCCTATTCTCTGATATTCCTTCTAGGTATAATTAGTGGTGTGTTGTGCTGAATATAATTTTCTACACATAATATTAATTTGTACTAAAAAATGACATAATTGAAATACATTTGTAACTCCTGTGCATGGTGTCATTATTTAAATGCCCCTTGTCTGTTTTCACAACATTGTACAAGATTCATGATCATCACAAACTAATCATAGCTATTACAGTAAGTCTCAGAAGTATTGGGCAGCAAGTTAGCAGCTTGCTCACTCACTAATTCGCTGACAACTTTAGTTTTGACAAAGCAGATTTGCCTATCACAAACAATTTTGTATACTTTTCATTCATGTAAATCCTCATAAACATATTTAAAATACTTTATTTTCGTTTAGAATTAATTTTCGGTATTTTCGCTGAAGGAATGATTCAGTGAAAATAAAATCCAGCGAATATACCTTTTTTCCTATATTTTACATTCAACTTGTTAAAAATCAGTGAAAATAAATTCCATACAAAATAATCAAAATGTCTTTTCAGCGAAAATTAATTCCAGCTAAAATGTTATTTTACAGTACTGTTCTTTTAAATATTACTACCAGGGTTTTTTCTAGAAAAACAAATATAAGAGTGAGCACACAGTAATTAAAGGTCCTTGAACCTCAGAAATTAAGACATTATGAACAGTAAAGTATTTTGGTAAGAGGGCGCAAGCCCAGGGTATGAGGGTACTGCGTGCACTCCTGTTCCACTGTTACATGTACAAGCATTTGATGATAACCAAATGAAGGGGAATATTCAAATTGTAGGTCATCCTGCTTTGAAAAATGTTAGTTTCTTTGTGGCATCTCATGGTTACCACAAGAAAGACGTGATAAATATGCCTACATTATAGTATACAGCTACTTGCAAACGCACCAGTCAGCTTGCCTTCCTATATTACAGGGACCCGATCTACTTGTAGAAATAGATGTTCCCTCATTTATTCATTTACTGTTTGATACACCTGGCATTCTGAGTTCATCTACTGTTTGATACACCTAACATTCTGAGTTCATCTACTGTTTAATACACCTAAAATTCTGAGTTCATCTACTGTTTGATACATCTAACATTCTGAGTTCATCTACTGTTTAATACACCTAACATTCTGAGTTCATCTACTGTTTAATACACCTAACATTCTGAGTTCATCTACTGTTTAATACACCTAAAATTCTGAGTTCATCTACTGTTTAATACACCTAACATTCTGAGTTCATCTACTGTTTGATACACCTAACATTCTGAGTTCATCTACTGTTTAATACACCTAAAATTCTGAGTTCATCTACTGTTTAATACACCTAACATTCTGAGTTCATCTACTGTTTAATACACCTAACATTCTGAGTTCATCTACTGTTTAATACACCTAACATTCTGAGTTCATCTACTGTTTAATACACCTAAAATTCTGAGTTCATCTACTGTTTGATACACCTAACATTCTGAGTTCATCTACTGTTTAATACACCTAACATTCTGAGTTCATCTACTGTTTAATACATCTAGCATTCTGAGTTCATCTACTGTTTGATACACCTAACATTCTGAGTTCATCTACTGTTTAGTACACCTTACATTCTGAGTTCATCTACTGTTTAATACACCTAACATTCTGAGTTCATCTACTGTTTAATACACCTAACATTCTGAGTTCATCTACTGTTTAATACACCTAACATTCTGAGTTCATCTACTGTTTAATACATCTAACATTCTGAGTTCATCTACTGTTTAATACACCTAACATTCTGAGTTCATCTACTGTTTAATACACCTAACATTCTAAGTTCATCTACTGTTTGATACACCTAACATTCTGAGTTCATCTACTGTTTAATACACCTAACATTCTGAGTTCATCTACTGTTTAATACACCTAACATTCTGAGTTCATCTACTGTTTAATACACCTAACATTCTGAGTTCATCTACTGTTTAATACACCTAACATTCTGAGTTCATCTACTGTTTAATACACCTAACATTCTGAGTTCATCTACTGTTTAATACACCTAACATTCTGAGTTCATCTACTGTTTAATACACCTAACATTCTGAGTTCATCTACTGTTTGATACACCTAACATTCTGAGTTCATCTACTGTTTGATACACTGAGCATTTTGAGTTCATCTACTGTTTGATACACTGAGCATTTTGAGTTCATCTACTGTTTGATACACCTGGCATTCTGAGTTCATCTACTGTTTGATCCACCTAACATTCATCTACTGTTTAATACACTGAGCATTCTGTGATATAATAGTACCAATGAATAATGATATAGAGTTAATTTGTTGTTGCAATATAACAATTCAACTTTAGTATGTGAATAGGGAAGGGTATCACCTTTAAGGAAGTCCTGTTTGAATGGTTAAGACTACTAACATATCACTGTTTACAGATACACATGAGGTGTGTAGTCATTGACTTCTCTTTTATGCCTTGTCATTTAGAGTTATGTTCATGGCAGCAGTCAGGCACAGTTCATAGCAGAGACACACATTGTCATTTTGCTGTGTATCCTTTATGTAAAATGTTCAACACAGCTGTCATAATGCCATCTGAGTCTCCATGGTGATACTAGTAAGTCGCAGTTTGATTTGATTCATGGCAAATTTATTAGTACGTACATCATAGAAAAGGCATTTGATTTGTGGTGGTGCAAAAATACTGTTCAGAAATTTGACACTGTCCGAATTGGACAAGATGTGTTAAAAAAAATGGTCACAACCACTACTAGTGTTTTTTCGTATTATTGCAAGACCACCTTATGATTGCCAACAATAAAATTTTCAAATGAATCACCAAAATCGAAGATTGCCAATCACCCAAATCAAAGATGGCTTCTGATGAATCCCCCGAATCACAGATTGCTACTGCTGAATCACCCAAATCAATGATTCCTAGTCAAATCACTAAAATCAAAAATGGCTTCTGCTTGATCACCCAAATCAAAGATGGCTACTGCTTAATCACCCAAATCAAAGATGGCTGCTGTTAATCACCCAAATCAAAGATGGCTACTGCAAAATCACACAAATCAAAATCATTCAAGCTGAATGTATGCACCACTGACACAATCTCCAATTCACTTGTTTTCATTGTAATTAAAGCTAATTGTTCGATCAGTTTAATTTGCACTTTTATTTCACATACTGTGGAGTTATATACCTTGACAAAGATATTTTCAGATGCTGCTATTACTTTTGGTATTGTATTACTCAACGAAAGTGTTACTCAAAAAGGTGATGTCGGCAAGAGACGAAGTAAGTCTTCATTTATTACTCCCTTTTTATATAGTGATAACTAAGCATTACAGAGTGTGATAATTTATTTGGACGACCAAATAAGGGAATACTAAAATAGTAACATGAGGAGCTCTTTATAAGTGTTGCAGCAATAAGGTAGTTTTGAAGAGCTTTGTTCCAGCAGTAAAAGTCTTTGGGATTGACAAAACATTGATAAGTCACAGTGAAGTAAGCTTTTGAATGTTCCAAAACTCCTGAAATGCAGTACATCTTTGTACTGGTTTAGTTCTTCTAGTTTGTGTTATCTGTTTTACAGTAACATTATATAATAATATCCTAATATAATATCAATAATGTGTTTGTTATTGCAGTTGTAACAATTCTAGGTCTTGCTACAGTTGTGGTATTCTTCAGTATATTATTATCTGTTTTTAGATCTAAATATCATGGTTACCCTTACAGGTAAGTACATCTATTGTTATGTTAATTACATACCTGCCAGAAATGTTAATATGAACCTAAATATCATAATTTAAACAATGTATCTATTGTTATGTTAATTACATACCTGCCAGAAATGTTAATATGAACCTAAATATCATAATTTAAACAATGCATCTATTGTTATGTTAATTACATACCTGCCAGAAATGTTAATATGAATCTAAATATAATTTAAACAATGCATCTATTGTTATGTTAATTACATACCTGCCAGAAATGTTAATATGAACCTAAATATCATAATTTAAACAATGTATCTATTGTTATGTTAATTACATACCTGCCAGAAATGTTAATATGAACCTAAATATCATAATTTAAACAATGCATCTATTGTTATGTTAATTACATACCTGCCAGAAATGTTAATATGAATCTAAATATAATTTAAACAATGCATCTATTGTTATGTTAATTACATACCTGCCAGAAATGTCAATATGAACCTAAATATCATAATTTAAACAATGCATCTATTGTTATGTTAATTACATACCTGCCAGAAATGTTAATATGAACCTAAATATCATAATTTAAACAATGCATCTATTGTTATGTTAATTACATACCTGCCAGAAATGTTAATATAAACCTAAATATCATAATTTAAACAATGCATCTATTGTTATGTTAATTACATACCTGCCAGAAATGTTAATATGAACCTAAATATCATAATTTAAACAATGCATCTGTTGGTATGTTAATTACATACTTCCCTGAAATTTTAATATTCAACAAATATTTTATATTTTTTGGTTAAAAGTTATATTTTTGACTTCTTGAAAACCGCAAGTCCAATTGCGTTGACAATTTATATATATATATATATAATACATGTACAGTAGATATCTCAGGTGGACCTTACTCAGCAAAGTTAATTTCATGATATCTTCAATTTTCTAATTTACATTTATTTTATTTATTTGCAGTTTCCTCATCCGATAGAGAAGATGTTTTTTTATTCTTAACTGAAATTTAACTGTCTATGCTCCTTTTGTTAATTACTGCAGTAAATGTAGTATAATGAGTTTTTTTTTTTTTCATCTGCAGATGAAATGTTGCCATTTCTTGTTTTATGTTCTCAATGTCACATTCACTAACAAATCAGTACCCCTCCCCCATTCTTTTTTTTTTTTTTTTTGATAAATAACATCAGTACTCATTCTATAATCTAATTTGTGCTCTTCCACAACTATTTTTATTTGCTTGTACAGAAACATTTTTGAGTTAAGGGCAGAAACTGCAGTGATCTCTTTATTAACATACCGGTACTATTATGGTAATTTGTTTATGTGGGTGCAATATTTTGTTATTTCTTTCTTTGGTGTGTATTTCATACTATGGTAATCCAATCATGATTCATGATGTATTGTTTTATTATCCTACATTTCTCTTATTACGATATTTGCGTTATTAGTAGCACTTGCACTTAACATAAAAGTGTGGTGTCTCACAGCAAAACATTTTGTATTATTGTGACATTAAAAACAATTTTTAGTTTATATCTGCAACTATTAGCAATGGTTTCTAATGGAGCAAATACGGTATATATACTGACTGAACATAGGTCAATGTTAAAAAGAAAATTGCAGCTATGTCCTTTTATGTTGAAAGCTGCTATTGTATGCGTCATAAATTTTGTGAAGGGAGGTTTTAAAGGAAGTTGTGTCAGTCCCTAGGATTGCACCAGGTGTTCACGACAAGATTAGGTTATTTATTAATTTTGGGGTAATCATATTTTGAATATTGTAAGTGCCAGCATAGTTGCGAGGTCCATTCTGAATTTGACCTGAACTTTGGAAATTTTAGTCAGATTTGCATGTCGGTCGTTTGTTGTTATAGTCACGATTGATTCTATTTTAGCCATTTCATGTTAGGATGTTTTCTGTACAGTACAGCTAGAAGTGTTGCCGATTACAGTCCATTCAACGTTATTTTTGAATCGTGCAATTCTACATGTTGCATCCAAGATGGCTGATATTTCACCCTATAAGTAAAATCATCCAGTTTCTATAGGTTGAATTCAAGATGGCTGATATTTAAAAATAAAGCACTGTCAATACAAACTTCTTGTAATAAACTAATCTGATACTTACATAAGGATGAGCACTTTTTTATTGTCTCAAGACCCGAGTTTGTGTAGCAGCACAAAATAAAATGTTGCAATTTGAATACATTTCTAGCAAAGAATTTGTATGGTCTTACAGATGCATTCTCGTTGACAAGCTTTGACTGAACTGCTATTCAGATTTTATAATGTTGAATGTAATATGAAGTTGTATCACATTAGTCACAAGTTTGAAAGCATTTGCAGTTTCTCCTTTTGGAGTTCTATTGCTAACGTGCAAGCATTAATGACTGATCTCAAAGTAGGTAAAGTTGTACCCTCTCCCCCAAGTTTTATTGTGAACATCCATCCATCCATGCTGTGATTTTGACATTTTGGAAATCTAGCCAGGTGTTTGAAGATAAACACTCCATTGCGAAAATAGATAAATATGTGCTGTGGCCCGGATCTTTGGTCTCAAGGGGGAGGGGCTCAATGACTGGCATTTAACTGTGGTGTAATCATTCTCTCAATGGTTGTTGGACTTAACTGTGGTGTGATAAATATTACAAATGTACCTCATATTCATAGATAATTTATTTCTGTAAAATTTGATCATAATTACAGTGGATGTCAGAAAACTTTTACATTGACATTTGTATTATCACTACTTGTATTTACCCTAAACTGTCTAATTTTGAAGTAATTTATAAAAGTACAAATGAAGTAGCATAAACATATCTTGTCAATTTAGGGAATTGTACACTAGATAAAGACATCCACTATGAATGCAGCAATATTATATACAAGCATCGCAAAATGTGTTAAATACAGTCATTTCTGAAGCAATGAAACTTGTAACTACATTACCAGCAACTGAACAAGTTTAGCATTTACATTACATTGTGTCCTGCAATAAAACTAGTTAGCGTAGATTCAAGCATAATTTATTGACTATTGTGGATTGCATTAGAAACAAAATAATGCACATTTTATACTAAATCTGAATTCTTCATATTGTAGAATACTTTATTTTCGCTGGAGGGATGATTTCGTGAAAATAAAAATCCAGCGAATATACTTTTTTCTTATACTTCATATTCAACTCATCAAAAATCAGGGAAATTTCTTCCAGCGAAAGTGAAGTATTTTACAGTATTACAGAACCTTATTTTCTAAATAATCAGTTTCTTACTCCAACTGTAAATTTTAATGGATACCCTGGTTGTTGGGAAAGCTACCAACTACAATGTACTGTATTTATGCAATTTATTCTCCAATTAGTTGACAATAAGTTGGAGCACACTTTACTAGACGAGCTCTGATTGGTTGCTGACAATAGGTTGGAGTACGCTTTACTAGACAAGCTCTGATTGGTTGCTGACAATAGGTTGGAGCACACTTTACTAGACGAGCTCTGATTGGTTGCTGACAATAGGTTGGAGCACACTTTACTAGACAAGCTCTGATTGGTTGCTGACAATAGGTTGGAGTACGCTTTACTAGACAAGCTCTGATTGGTTGCTGACAATAGGTTGGAGTACGCTTTACTAGACAAGCTCTGATTGGTTGCTGACAATAGGTTGGAGTACGCTTTACTAGACAAGCTCTGATTGGTTGCTGACAATAAGTTGGAGTACGCTTTACTAGACAAGCTCTGATTGGTTGCTGACAATAGGTTGGAGTACGCTTTACTAGACAAGCTCTGATTGGTTGCTGACAATAGGTTGGAGTACGCTTTACTAGACAAGCTCTGATTGGTTGCTAACAATAGGTTGGAGTACGCTTTACTAGACAAGCTCTGATTGGTTGCTGACAATAGGTTGGAGTACGCTTTACTAGACAAGCTCTGATTGGTTGCTGACAATAGGTTGGAGTACGCTTTACTAGACAAGCTCTGATTGGTTGCTAACAATAGGTTGGAGTACGCTTTACTAGACAAGCTCTGATTGGTTGCTAACAATAGGTTGGAGTACACTTTACTAGACGAGCTCTGATTGGTTGCTGACAATAGGTTGGAGTACGCTTTACTAGACAAGCTCTGATTGGTTGCTGACAATAGGTTGGAGTACGCTTTACTAGACAAGCTCTGATTGGTTGCTGACAATAGGTTGGAGTACGCTTTACTAGACAAGCTCTGATTGGTTGCTGATCCTGTGAGATCTGTACAAGACTTATCAAGAAGTTGGTCACACACCAAGATTAAAAGTGACCTGTGGCCAACATGCATCAGATTTCAATTCTGCTGGGTCTTGTTAATCACATGACAGTTTGTTTGACTTTGAGGAAATCCCCTGAGATTTGCCGTATTATAAAGAAACTACAGCTGGGTTTGAACTCTGGCCTTGAAGAACAAAGTCTATATATTAATCGCAGAATTTGATGGGTTGAAAAACAAAAAGCAAACAAGCTGCTCTAAGATTGGTGTGTTTGTTAAGTGTTAGGGTTAGGTAGCCAATCAGGCACAATCTTGTACGAGGTTTGCATTGAATCCTATTTTAGAGTTTTTATACCATATTCCATCTGAAAATGATGCATATGGCTTTTTCCCCCCTGAGTGAAGTTTTTACTTGAGGTAGTATAAAATACTTTATTTTTTTCGCTACTTTTTCATGAAGGAATCTTAAAGCAAAGAATCCCAAGGACTTTTGAAATATTTACATCCTCACTGCGCCCAGATTATCAATTATCAAAAAGATTGACCATATACTAAGCATATGACATTGATATAACCATTCAATTTATAGTTTTGAAGTCAAATACGACTTGTCACTCATCCCTTCTGAAATGCCCATAATTTGATATTCTTGTCAAAGTATCAGTGTCTATTATGACTCGTGAATGGAAGCACTCTATATTTTAATAACCTCTTACAAATTAGATGACCAATATTTATATATTAACCTTTTCACCACCAGTTCCCTCTTTTGACCACCAGTTCCCTCTTTTCATCACAAATTCACAAAATAGTTCTGTTTATAGTCTGCACTTTCCTTCAGAAGGGACCAAAATAGCCAAACTAAGAATTGACTAAAATTTTGTATGTTTGCTTTAAAATTAGGGTTCATTTCCAGAAATATTGAAGAATATAAGAAAAAAAGTGTAGAAAAAGTGTGTGAGAAAGTCTGGTGTTGAGAAGGTTAAACACTCCAATTCAGTAAAGACTGAATTAGAAATCTTTTTTTTTTGTGGTTGACATTGAATGGAATTAATAAATCCAGGGAATTATGGCCTTTCTGTTTGAGGGATAATCTTCAAACTTCTCAAGATACCATTTATGATAAGCTGCTCCAGCCGCCACTTGGTTACTAACAACAAACATCATAACCAGCCACCACATAATGTGATGATAACCAAGTACTGTGCCAATAACAAAATATATTATAATCTCTGCAAGGTAGTGAGGGTTACTGACGTATTCAAACCAGTCTCCATGTGGTATCTTATGACTGGTGTCTGAAAGATGAAAATTAGTGAGTGTTACTGACGTATTCAAACCAGTTTATATGTGGTATCTTATGACTGGTGTCTGAAAGATGAAAATTAGTGAGGGTTACTGACGTATTCAAACCAGTCTCCATGTGGTATCTTATGACTGGTGTCTGAAAGATGAAAATTAGTGAGGGTTACTGACGTATTCAAACCAGTCTCCATGTGGTATATTATGACTGGTGTCTGAAAGATGAAAATTAGTGAGGGTTACTGACGTATTCAAACCAGTCTCCATGTGGTATATTATGACTGGTGTCTGAAAGATGAAAATTAGTGAGGGTTACTGACGTATTCAAACCAGTCTCCATGTGGTATCTTATGACTGGTGTCTGAAAGATGAAAATTAGTGAGGGTTACTGACGTATTCAAACCAGTCTCCATGTGGTATCTTATGACTGGTGTCTGAAAGATGAAAATTAGTGAGGGTTACTGACGTATTCAAACCAGTCTCCATGTGGTATCTTATGACTGGTGTCTGAAAGATGAAAATTAGTGAGGGTTACTGACGTATTCAAACCAGTCTCCATGTGGTATCTTATGACTGGTGTCTGAAAGATGAAAATTAGTGAGGGTTACTGACGTATTCAAACCAGTCTCCATGTGGTATCTTATGACTGGTGTCTAAAAGATGAAAGATAGTGAGGGTTACTGATGTATTCAAACCAGTCTCCATGTGGTATCTTATGACTGGTGTCTGAAAGATGAAAGATAGTGAGGGTTATTGAATGCATTCTCTAAACACTAAGTAAAATCTAAGAGCATTTTCACCACTTTGCAACCATCATGGTAAAAACAAAGACTGAAACTTTCAGAAAACGATACTTTGGAATCGTTGTTGACTCTCCTGAGATTTGAGCATACTATGAATGACTGTAACGCTTCATAAAAATTACTCACTATTAATTGAAATTTTAATTATATCAACAATCTGCTAATATGTGTCCACATGCACTTACATGCCTTAAATTTAATGCCTCATTTGTAAAAGATTTTAGTTCCGTGAAATTACAGTTTACTCTTTCTATTTGGCACTCCGAGTTGGTCATGTGATAACAAAATTATGACCTGATATCACTTATTTATACATTGGTTGATACAAGTGGCACCATGGGAGGACTGTACATTATCTAATCAACTTCAGTTCAATGATAACGTCACTTGTATCAAACATCTCTAGAAACAGTTGATATCAGGTAACCTCATAATACAGAATATGAAAGAGGTTAATTTACCTGAAGCTGATTTTCTGAGAGCAGCAAATATTACACCAGCCGTGTATTGATGGTAGGAAGCCCATAGAAATAATACAATGCCCAAAATATGACGGTATTCAATGTAATAACCCATCTCTTTAACACTACTGAATGGCGCTGTAAAAAGAGGTTTATTAATAATACAGGTCTTAATGATATGATTGACAAAATTCAATGAATCTGCCATTACCAAAGATAATTTACATACATGTTAATATTTAATATTATTTTAAACCAAAGTAAGTAAATTTCTAAATTGAAGCATTAAATATCTTTTTAACCATTTATTAATTATATTACACTTATATTAAAATCATGTGGGATCTTGGTGTGTGTGTGTGTGTTTTTTTTTGGGGGGGGGGTAAATTAATAGGGGTGAAAAGGACATTCACTTAATAAAAATAAAATAAACAAAGAAAATTTTTTTTTTTTTTATGTTGGTTAGAGCAGCTGGCATTTTTGGATTTTGCTTTCATAACAGATCTGTTAGAAATCCAGCATGGGATACTTCACACTATGAATTTTGTTTTCATAACAGATCTGTTAGAAATCCAGCATGGGATACTTCACACTATGAATGTTGTTTTCATAACAGATCTGTTAGAAATCCAGCATGGGATACTTCACACTATGAATTTTGCTTTCATAACAGATCTGTTAGAAATCCAGCATGGGATACTTCACACTATGAATTTTGTTTTTAATCAGGTTGATTGTGATCATCTAGCTATGACCAAATAACTACAGACATGCTACTGACAATTTTTTTTACCGCTATTGCTACCTTAGGGATTAGATGTACATATTTAGGTACTCTAACTCAATAATGTCTTACTTTAACCTAATTTGTAAGTATTGTCACAGAAACTCTGAATTTCTCGTTTTTTGGGAGTGAGGGTTTTAACTGATTTTATTTGTTGAACTTTAGTTTCACACTTGTTGATATTATGAAAAAATATGAAAGAAAATACAAAGCAACATGCACGAACATAAAAAAAAACTTTATAGTGAAATATCATGGAACATTCAAAATTGGATCAAGAATACCTCACATTTGACTTTATTTGAATATGTTACAAAAAATGTATGTAACAAATTTAGAAACACACTATCATAAAACCAAAATATGAATAAAAACAATATTATCGTTACTTACCTGCTTGTGACAATGGTGGCCCTTCAGCCAGGACGCTAGGTCCCAAACATGGATAAAAAGTCATACCCAGGAGATAGTGGATAACATTCATTTTGGAGGATGTTTTACTGATGAATTGACACTCTAAAAACCGACGTGTTCCTTGAAACACTATCATACACATGGCGATGAATACTGACACATGTGAAACTAGAAAAAAAAAAACAATTATTCAAATAATGTTCTAGCAAAATTGATTCAATAAATATCAGTACTGGTAATACGAATAGAGACTTAACAAAATGCAGACAGAAAATGTATAATTTGATTCAGATAACGGTAATTTGATTTGCTGCGGTCCACTTCGCCGACAGTGGTACTATATGGTAGTGTGTAAAAATTATTACAGAGTTAGTTGCATGCACACTTTTTTACACTTTGAGTCAACTTCAGGTATCATTCACAAAATAATTCCATTTGAAGTCTCCTTTTAGTCCACAAAAAACTTTCAAACTTTTTGTTCAAAAACTAGATGCAATGTCATATTTTGCCGGTTTGATCTGAAATTGAGATTGAATTCAGTGAAAATTTGAGTGGCAAAGAGATTTGGCTTTTAAAGTTTTAAATGACCTTGATAACTTCCCAGAGAATGAAAGTACATAAAAAGACATCTCCAAAAAACATTGAGAATGAAGGTAGTGAAATTAAACATGTTTTCACTGCAATACTGTATGCCCACCTGTATGTTATATTTCAATGAGTGTATTAACATATTCAGATTAGCAGCACATTTTCATGTTTTCTTTTATGAATAGAACTTAAAGTGCCTGTGCAATGCCCACCTTCACGTTTCCCATTTTAGATCTGTGTCCCACTGAAATGGGCAGTTATTGATTTTTTTGCTGAAAATGATTACTCGTATCCAAGTAAATTTGAGATGTTTCTCGCGTTGTAGCCACACCCACCTATCCTGAAACGGTCGACTGTTTCCGGATTTCCGACTCTCGCCGAAAGTGCGCCACCAAATGCCAAAATGTGAGAGGAAGTCATACCCCTGAGCCGTAATAACACTGGTCATTTCAGTATACATTTTTCGGTCGGCGTTTTCGGTCACTTGCCCTCATCGTGAGCCGACGCGTTCACCTATTTCAACAAAATTTCAATTTATTTCCACACGGCTGTCATTTATTTAGTAACTGTGATTTGTCATTTTTTTAATTATTTTATAGTGATCACTATAGTCTAATGTTTCGAATGTCGAAATATGTTCTCTTTTATTTTAATTTTGAAAGTTTTACTCAGACGATCGATGAAATAAAACAGTGTAGTGACGTGCCTAGTAACCTATTTTGTCCAGCGACAGTGTACAAACGTGTGCCGGTGATGATCACACGGTGACCAGCTACACCAGAACGGACATATTTCGCATCTAACTCAACCCCATGCAACAAAAATTGATTCTATGTGTTCATTATGGTCCATTCCTCCTCGACGAACAAGTACATAAGTGATAATTTAGTCATAGTCAAGAAAACTGCACAAGAAATTTGCCGTATTTACATGTATCGACAATGCAAGCTGCCATGCGACTTCCCCTTCTGACGTCACAAGGGGAATTTCTGTATGCAAATAAGAAGCTAATGAGGAGCCTCGTTTTAAAATACACAAAAATAAAGTTGCCGTAGATTGAGTTTAAAACACATTTTTTCACTTAAAAAAATAATTCATGCTTAGAAACATAAAAATTAATAATATTTATGTATCAATGGATAATTTTATGCGTGAAAATAGCAGCCATTTCACAGGCACTTTAATGCAAATTATCATAATGTTCATAAATTGGCCAACTTGAAATCATCGCTAATGTGTGAAGATACGGTCACAAATGAGTGGTCACATGACTGCTATATGCCAGCTATGATTTTTGACTTTCATGGAATCTGTCATGTAAAATTGAACGAGTTTATTTTTATACATGAATCTAAATCAGCCAGTGAAATATTGACGCACTAATGTTGAATGCTACCAGAGGTACATTACTTGGGGTTTGCAACTCGCATAGTACTGTATGGTGACATCATGTCAAGATCCCATTCAAGTCACTTCTCGTAGATAGCGAGACTGAGGCTACGACCTTCTGACATGACACATATCAATGTTCAAGGTTTGTAATGAAAAAATAAAACTTTTCTTGTCGCTATCATAGTGCAAAATGTAATATATCGAAAATGTACAGAAAATATAGTTCTCGTAAACCGTCATACCGTGGGCAGCTATTTTGATCCACCTGGAAATCCCAGTATCCTAGTTACCTCGGGCATGCGCATTCGCATTTTTCTGAGTTGGAACGCTTATGCGAGAGCGAGATTGTGACGGGATCTTGGTATCATGTCACCGTAGTTACAAACCCCAAGTAATGTACCTCTGATGCTACTAACCATACAAGTGGTTACAAATTTACATAAAATTTGCATACCAGAAACAATGTCTCATAAACAATGAGATATGGTCTAATTTTTGCACAGAAATTGAGCCTGACCATTATGCAGACAGACGCAATAGGATTCAAAACTGACCTTAGATCAAAGGAAATACCAGTTTCTCAATTATAACATCTATTGTAGCACAGTGCATACCTTTTGGATTCTGCATGAGTGGATAGTCCGTGATGTAGACCAATGTTTTACTGAACCACTGAGATGGAGAGACATCCATGAAGTAAGCGCAGTATACCACATAAAGAATATAACCATTGCAGATCATTGAACACAAATAAAAATGTTTAAACCAGCTACAAACAAATAAGAAATATTTACATGGGATGCATAATTTGAAAATGCACGTATTACACACTTTGCAAATAAACAAAAACATTACGTAAAACAAACATTAATCAGATCCTTCACAAATACTCACTTATTTGTATTAGAATTTTTAAAAATGTAGGTTTAAAGCGGGAGGGTTATCACCTGCACACATGCGGGAATTGAGTCCCAAGTGACGATAACAACAAACGCTAAAAACTCAAAGGCTCATGGGCAGTTGCTTGTTCGTAAACAATGACACGCTATGGCCATCTGACGCATGCGCAGGTGATGACTTTAAATGGTTTGGGGATTTTTATTATCATCTCATAGATCATGTGACTTCCTTAATTTGCATGAGATCTTCATTACATTTGCATACCCTTGACCTCACAGAAAAAATATTACAGTGTATTATTAAGTTTCTTAATTCATTAAGCCAATGAATGAAAATTTGCATTTGGATTAGATGGAGTTTTCAGCAGCATCAAGTGACTGAAAACGGTTGAATGACCATATCAGAAAATCCAATTTTTGTCTTGCACATCAGAGTCATCTACAGATTCCTCTCATCATCATCCGAATTTACTGGATATTTTTCTTATGTCGAACAATATGTACAACCTGAAGTTGAATCTGATTACGACAGCTGTAATGTTTAGTATATTCTGTATGGGGGAGGGGCAATTTAATTACCAAAAAAAATTCTTCTCGCTTTGCGAAAATTGAAAACTTAATGATGATGGTTTTAACATGCATTAAAGGTTTATTAGATCCATGAATCAAACTACAAAGTAGAAAAATAACAATTCCAATTCATTGAAATTCAAAATTTTAGGCGCAGGTTTCAAATACCTCATTACACCAAGAACATCAACACTTTTTGAAGGAAACAGACTGATAATGATAATGAAAATGATAATTTTTGTTTTCAAAATTGTTCCAGTTGTGTAACAAGGTTTTTGTACTGTCAACAATACAACATTTATCAAAATAATGACAAAATAACCATTTAAAATCAAATATTGACCTCGACAACACAGGGTCAGTAATAAATGTAGTGATTGTTAGCATTAGAAGGCGCTGTGGCGGTGACGAAAACACACATGTTGGAAACCTGTGAGGTCGGGCCCAAGGTTTGATAGAAAGGAAAATAACAAATCACGATTTTCATAATTATCGAACAAATATCACTAAGTTAACTTGTTTATTTGATTGGTTTTCTTTCTGGTTCCGCCCAAAAGCACAACGCAGTGGCAGATTGAGAACCGATTACACCATGGAGCTAAAAATGATCAGATTAAACTTACCGTTTCGGAACATCTAGATATTGTTCAAGAGTACTGGGTTGGCCTTTACTGCGAACTTTGCCATACATGAGAAACTCCCTCAGCTTTTTGGGCATGGAAATATTAAAATACGAATAAAATGTCAACATGAAACCCAAGATACACACGCCCCAATACCATATCAACAACGAAGCAGCCATGTTGAAGAAATGATCAAAAAATAAAGACATTCTGTCACTAGAGGGGGCTATTTCGAAAAAAAATGCATTAAAGCAGGGGGGGGGGGGGGTTACATCAATCATTGATCTTAAGTAGTCAATAGATTTGCCAGTAGTTTTTTTTTCTTTTTTTGTTATCTCATAATTCATGCTTCTATAGAATACTTTAATTTGAATAAGGTCCCAAGTTTAACATTTCGTTGCCAACAAGTGTCACTGCAACACAAAAATCCACACACCAAAGCAATTGGGCAAAGTGACTGCCACAAAGCAGTGAAATCCAATATTTAAGTGACGTTTGAAAGTGGCGACAAAAAAAGATATTTCAAGCGTCACGCAGTGTAGCAAGAAATTATATTTCGGTGGTCCAGACGGAGAGGGCGTAGCTTCATAGAGGGCGCCGTACTATACACCAAAGGGTGGCGTTACGTTAGTGGTGGTCATTCTACGCGTTTCCACAGTGTAAATATCATCTACATTTTGTTCAAATTTAATGTTCATATATTCAACTTTAACCCTGTATATTTTTACCAATATTGCTATGACAATGCTTGCCCGTCACCCTCCCTCCCCCAGGCGCATTTGGCACCGTCACCCTCCCTCCCCCAGGCGCATTTGGCACCGTCACGGGTGCAGCTTTCTAGAGTATGTTCGCTCACAATAATGAAGGTTTTGAGTCTCTGATTTTTTCTGGGCGGCTTTGTTCGCTTCTGATGCGGAATTTTGCTTCATAATATACTGTGTAGTTATTTTAATGTAATTTGACAGAACAATGTTCTAAACGTATCGTCACGTTAACTAAAATAAGTTGCAAACAAGCCTTGTTTTCTTTCATGTATGTTACTTTTGTTTGTGGATTTAATTTCATATATCGCTTATGCTTATAGTATTAATAGATTAAATGTTTGGCAACGCTATCACACAACTTGAAGTATTTCGTCGTTTAAGCCGGGTTGTGGAACCAAATTTAAAGACTGCTACGGCATTCATGTATTGAAATTTAATTTATTTTGCGATTCGAACCACTAGCTCCCTTCAACATTTTTATAGTAGAAGCAAGTCAGCGGCGATCTATTGAATATGATAACACTAGTCCACTCAGCTGACGTACAAGTGGTAATATACTAAATACATAAACGAACTTATAGTGAAGTCTGTACGATTTGTTATATGGGAGTCGGCCAGAGGACTGTGTGTCTTCCCTCGTAATAACACCATTATATGCCAGTTTATTGTGTACTGAGACACAAATCCAACGACTGTGCCGCGGTTAATTAGAAACTCTCCCCTCAAGCCCCGCCGTCAGAATCCCCATATCCCTTCCCACAAGACTCATTACAGGCCCATTTATACTTTTTTCGTTACCCGTTATGAGGGCTTTTTAATTCCTGGTGATGCGTTCTCGGGATTTGTAATTCATGGTGATTCGTTCTCAGCTAATTTCTCGATCTTCGTTATTGGGTGTAATGAATTCCCGGTGATACGTTTAGTCTAGTTCTCAAACTTTTAATTTCGCGTTATGCGTTCTTTGAGTTTATTTCCCGTTCTCTGTATTGTACGCTGAATTGCGCCACCAATAGTTTAAAATCGGTACACCTGAGTGTTTTTTATACACTCGTGTACTTGTAGTATGAGTGAGTTCTTCCTATTGGTCAATTCTCCCGGTCGTTTCGAAATGTATGGTGATCTTTTACCAATCAAATCTACTGCTAGCGAATTGGCTAACTGCTTGGGTTTTGATTAAACAGTTGGCTTTCGAATTTCGCTGTTATTATATGAGTGGTAGGCGAATGTACCGGCGACTGACTAACTATGCCGACCCTACTTTAGGTCATTTTTTATTATCCAAGAAACGTTCCGAGCGCCTGTGGCTTGCTGGTGTGTCTAGGAAATACTTGAGGTTTCATGCACGTCTTTCGATGCTAACAAGCTTTATTACATGATAAATTATAGTTTTCGTCTGAATTGTCCTATTGTTTATTGATTCCTTATTACGTCATAGTTTTCCAATGGAACATTAAAAGGTTCACAACTGTTAATAATGTATAGTAGATCAAGAAAAAATGTCAAAGCGTTTTTCTTCTGTTCTACAGGAACGTATATTATTAGAAGTAATTTTGAATTATTCATTTGAAAACAATTTTTAATGTGCAAATTATTTTCATACTTATGAACCCCCTTTCCCTCATATTTACTGATTTCTATTTATTTCTAGATCACCAGTTAAAGTCATTATTTGGCTATATATGCAATGTACAAACCTGATTAGTTTTAGGTTAAAATCGGTTGATATTAATTCCCTGATTAGCATAATATAGTATATTTGTTGGGGTTCTAATCTCATTTAAATGAAACTTGCTACATTGATGGTCTGTTACATTGCACAGACCTTATTAGTTTTACACTAAAATCTGTTCATATTAATTATCTGATTTGCATAATTAGTGTTAAGCTTTTCCATCAGTATCTCAAGTACAAGTAATTTTTAATTGATTTCTAATTTCTCCATTACTCAGCACACGAGAGTTCGTTCTAAGCTTTTTTTAATATTATATTTGTTTGACAAACTATTTTTCGTCATCTTTACTTAATTTAGTTGTTTATTTTGCATCAGTATGCCAGATCATTTTCAAACACAATTAAAGAAAGTTTGAAATGATCATATAATTGGTCAGTCTATTACTTCAACAATCCCTCATCGTTTTATCCACCAGCCACAAACCAAGTTTCATTTTGAGACATTCGAAAGCTCCAACCATTACCTGTTGTACGCATGAGAAAAGAGGATCAAGAGAAAATGAGAAATTGGGCTGTTGACAATGGGAAATTTGTTAGACAAAGATAAATCCGACAAGAAAACACAAAGTATAAGGCACGTACATTGTTACTGAATCTGTACGAGAAGGAGATACCAATTGGTGAAACATTGCATAAAGAGAGACATGATTTGTCAGATGGGTCAGCTGTTTCGAAGGACACATCTGAGAAAATCGATGAGCAGAGAGACGAATATAGTAGTGATGAAAACAGTGGTTCGGAAACTGAGGAAGTAGATAACACGAAAGAAGTGACATTTCATGAATTGCTGAACAAAGAGAAGCAGTGTGTGCAAGATAGGCTGGCACTTAAACAGAAAGAAACTGCAGAAACTGTTTCACAAAGGGACGACTACAGTAATGACGAGAACAGCGGTTTAGAAACGGAGGAGATAGACAGTTTCAAACAGAAAGATCAGTTAAGAAGTGTATGTCTAACTACTAGGTCTTACCAGCAATCAAAGTTAATGTCAAATATCTTCAATAAATGCTTTTATATTCAACAACCATTCCTGGTGATTGGTGAATAGGTATTTGGAATTCCTGGTGATTGATGATTTCCCTCTTTAAATCTTGGTGATTGGTGATTGGGAGGGGGTATAAATGGTACCTTTCTACCGAGTCCATGGACAAAGTAAATTTGATTTATGCAATACTGTTGAAGACTTCTTCTTTCTACAAAGTCTGACATCATTAATACTAATATCAATATAATCAATACTTGTAATTGTTCAATATCACCTATTGTCAAAGTAATTACACGAATTATGAGCGGGAAAATGACCTGTTATAAAGAATAAAAAAACGCTTTTGTAAAGGTAAACCTTTCAATTTAGGTTGCGCCCTCAACGCTTATATGGTGTCAACATTACGTAGATGGGGGAGGGCGGTTTCCAAAGTCTATTTACTGTATTTGTAGTGCCAAATCACTCGAAAACAGTAGTTTTTATTGACAGTCGACCACAGATCTAAACATACCCACCTGAAAACGGCGTCTCTCGTACCGAGGGCCATGTAGGTCTGTGCTTGCAATGCATTTACCATTCCAGATATTGTGATGTGATTTATACCGTACGAATTGTGGGCATCGTGACGTAGTAGTTTGCATTCTGAAGTTGAGTTCACAAATTGTGAAATGATATCTGTATATATCCTTGTAGTGTGATAGTTCAGCCATTAGTATTTATAGTCTTTTTTCATTACGGTGACATTGAAAATGTTATCAAAAGGGTCAAGCACCGTCGACTATCAGCTGGCTTAATAATGGTAATATAATATATGCGACGAATTTTATTCCGTCATTGTAAAAATAATTTTGGAAATTTAAAGATGCTTTACATCACGTAAATTATAACAAATGTGTCCACATCAGATATATAAAAAATGTTAAATTTTGTTGTCAAAGATTTGTGTTTACGAAGATAAGATCCATTTCAATCATGCCACCTGATAAGAAATGTCAACAATCTTTTAGTTCCAGACAACACAGTCAACATGACACTGTCTATGTTTTTCACGATATTCTCGGGAATGAATTTATTTTGGTAGAGTTGTGAAAATGTGTATTGATGCGGACATTTTACCAATTTGAAAACCAGGCGACTAAAATCTATGTCATTTTTTTAAATACGCGGATATATCCTTTTTTAAGTGATTTAAATGCACGATGGGCAGTTCTTAATGTTTTTGAAAAAAATATGTGAATATATGTCAGTATTACATAATAACCACATTTTCAAGCAGCACTGTAAATTTTCAAGACAAGCAACTTATCACAGCTAGATACCATGACAACACAACATATACAGCTTGACGAATTCAAATTGTAATTCAATATCGGAGAGTGGTCGGAGCCATGGAAACAACTGGCTGGACATATGTATCCTTATTGTTGCTAATACACCAACATGCCAGTCAGTCTTTCAGATGACCGTAATTATAGCATGCTAACGCAATTTGCTCACAATTATGTTCTTGTGCTGACCTTATATTTTAAAATTAATTTAATTGATTTTATTCTGCAAATTTTAACTGTTTAACGGGCAGTAGTCGTCGCGCTACGCTTGCGCGAGATATATGGGTCTCATATAAACAAAGATGGCGACTGTGGCTGTTGCGCATATCAACGAGTAGACGTTACCAAGATTTAATTAGATATTTTGTAGGTTATTGGAAGGTGTTGAAGGAGTCACCGGCGGTAATTTGTGCAGGTGACGCCCAGGTCAAACCTAATATATGTGATTTCCATTAGAAGGGCGCACTGGATAGTAGGAAAATCAATGTTTATCAACACAAATATCGCACATGCGTGGCGTGACAACTGTCGTCCTTTAAATGAATGATACGATAAGCATCGACAATTTTGGATTACTGAATTACACAATGACAATATAACCAAAAACTAAAAAAAAAAACTAAGAATATACAGAACCTGGTTTCAAGGGGGTGATGATTTGTTGAATATCAACAAAAGCGAATTAGGAAAATACTACTAACAAAATTAATTTTTGATCATTGTCTTGAACTAGAATTGGGCGGGAGAACAACCCAAATACACCAAATGGTTCTGTAAATTATGTAAATCTGCAGTCGGTGATGAAATACATTACGCAATTCAGTGCCTAAAATTTAATACTTAGAGTTATATTGTTTTGATAATGCTAAGAAGCAAAAACTTGGAAAACCTCAGTGACATCACAGTCACTCTACTCGTAGAGTAACTGTGGTGACATTGACAAATTTGTTTCTGTCCTCGAATTAGCCTCGAATTAAATTGCCTTTAATTAATTGTATAGATGAAACTCAAATTAAAGTGATTCAGTGATTTAAAGTGATTATGTAAATTGTATACCCCACCCTGCAGCAGCAGCATTTTCAGCTATTTTTATATATTGTATTTTTGCTGTACTGCATTGCCATTACAAAAATTACAGTCTGGATATGATGCATTGTTGTTATGGTAACGTCAGGCAAATGTAATTTGCTCTATACAAATAAATAGCCATGGAAACATGGATGCAAAAGTGATAAGAATTGTGTTATATAGTTTGTAGAAATACATTATGATTCTTGAAACTTAACATAATGTGACGTCATGTCATAATAATGGGCGGGAGTGTGACGTCGCGTCACCCGGGGAGTGTGACCACAGACCATTATAGAATGCATAGTCTGTTGGTTCACGTTGAATCAAATGTGAGTTCCACAAAACAATCAATCAACGTACTTTGAATTTTGTTTTACTAATTGTCTTTTAAAGGCAATGTCAAGCATAATAATACCATGAACAACACCTTTTATTGCTATAGCAACGTATTTATTGGCATTGCATAGACATGTGTGACGTATAAGAACAGTACAGAAATAGAAAAAAATTAGTGTTTAAACAAAAATCAATCGAAAAATTACTTGAAGCTAACCGAATATCGAAAAGATGTGCTACTATACCGAATGTTCAAAACGCTCTACATGGGACTTTTGAAACGAAAAAATAATGTGTGACGAAGCATGTTGATACACAACACGACGCTCTGTTGGACGAGCAACGCAAAACGTTTTCAACATGTTTATGTGTTTACGTGTTTTGGTATAATTCCCGATATTTCAGTTCCTTCATACAGTACAATATCCGGCAGAGATGAAAAGCAGCAAAAAAAAGCAGTACATTTTAAAATATGTCATCTATTATCAAAACGCGCCACTGAAACTATTGTCAAAATTAGCCTTTAATTCTTTTTTTGTTCTAAGACAAGAGAGACCGAGAAAACCTTTCTCTGCACACACATCTTCTAAATCGAAATTTAAGCAAGGAACTTGTAATTCCGAGAAATAAATCTGCCCGATGTCTCGACCCACAGTTGTATCCAGTCCTTTGAGGCAGTTCAGGAACTCTTCGTCGCAGTTGCAGTCACTTAGCGTGTATGGAAAAGGGTTGAATGTGTTGAAGCCAGTGCGAAAGGATTCGATGTATCTCTCGCAGTGGTCGTGTTGTCGGCAGCATTTGTCTTCTTCTTCGTACAATCCTAGGTCATCCTCGCTTTCCGCTGCGTCTCCTTTCCCGCACCACTTGGTCCCAGGGTAGATATAATTCGCCAAGTCTCGTCTAGTGTCACTTAATTCGTACTGGACACCAGGGTCCATTCCGACATCTAAATATAACAGAAATAGTATAATATCATACAAATGGTTCAATTCAACAGTACGTACATTTGTACTTGGGTCATAATATACACCCGGTGTAGGTGTAGAGTAAGCGATGTTCGGATACCACGGTGGCGGTATGCTATAATAAGTCACATCGCGGAAATTACACAAGTTCGACTGCGTATCACGGTAGACCGGCTCCACTGCAGTCGTGATGATGTTTGTTTGTTTTACGACAAATAAGCAAAAAACTAATGGATCAACCCCTTCACTTCGCAAAGATGTTGAAAACAGACAGCATCGCACGTCACAACAACAAGTGGGATTTATTTTAATGGGGAGAGTTCAAAGAATATTTCTTGTTTTATGTACACGTATTTTACCCCGACTTCAAGTCCTCGCCGACCGGGAGCTCAAGTGCTTAAGTCCATCATGTTGACGAATCATATTGTAAAAATCTTTCGATTTGGTCTAACCATCATCCGTTCAGTCCCTTGAACAATTCAAAATCACGCGACGCCCGAAATACACAGCTGATTTATGGCGCTATGCCAGAGGTTAACGAACTATTTATGAAGGTTTCACGTTGTTTACAATATCGGTGACTGGCGGGCGGAGTTGAATTGATTTCTTTTACTTTAACAGCAACAACAAGTAGTCAAAAATGTTGTTATTTATTCCTAGGAACTGGTGAGATCCGAATTTGAATTCAAATAGTTATTGTTTTCCGTTACACATAACCAACCTTGACATTTCCAAAGCCATGAAGTTAAAGTAAACTTTTTTGAGCCATTGCCACGTGCCCATAATTTTGATCTGGTAATTCCCTATCAAAGTCACAGCCTTTGTCCAGTGGAAAATACCACCGTACAAGTTCTTTCAACTGTTAACATCAATCAAAATATCGTACGATATTTGTGAACAGAAATTTTGAGACCTTTTAACTCCGTGATGAAAACATAACCTTTGACAGATATCTCATTGTATGTTGATAACTCGGGGGACACACTCCTATTACTGCCTTTATAGGGATTCAGCTGCGAACTGGAGAAAACTAACATGAAATTGTTTTTAGTAGCAATAATATACGATAATGTTTATTTTTCTGAATTATATCTACTCCTTTTCACTATATAATATTTGTTATAGTGGCATCTTCCCATGACGTCATCGTTCTCGTGATTATGCTGCCAATCACACATGTGCGTTTACCTATATCAAGAAGAGGCATATGACGTTATGCTGATGAAGCAAATTCGCAGTGAAGTTCGATTTACAAAGGCAGAATTTGTTATGCAGAAAAACAACAAACAAGATGCTCTCTGACTGGTCTGACTGTGGTGTATAAGAGCTGTGTAGCTAACGTGGTCGTTATCTTAGGTAGCGTACAACCAGGAATTTCAATTGAAAAATACAATAGCTAAAGATATAACACACACACACACTTCTGGTGTCCAATGTCCACTTTGGTCACCCCAGTACTCCCATAGTTGGCCAAGCTGGTCTTCAGTGGCGGATCCAGCAAAATGTATTGGGGGGGGGGGGGGGGGAGGGGGCTTCGCTTAACATTACGGAGCGAAAATCGCAGAGAAGCTATGCGTAATCCAGATGATATGAATCGTCATGCGTTTCGAGGGGCATGCCCCCTCCGCCCCTCTGGACCCGACACTGCTGGTCTTTTAAACCAGCAATCTTAAGATTTTGGGGCATTTTTGCAAAATCTTTCGGGGTTCAGTTTACAACTGGCCGCGGAGCAGTACTACTCAAAATTATGGTGAATAACCTCAACTCCCCAGGTCAACCAGAGACTAATTCATCACTATTTACTACCATTACATGTACAAACCGAACTCGCTAACGTACATGCAATATTTGTGTGTAATGCGAAAAGAACAATGCCAATTTACATACTAGTACAATCGCCTATATATACCATTAGTGTACACATGGAGCTCAATGGTATACATGATGTAAGGCTTGGGATAGTTGTTATGTGTACGGGATGTGCGCCGACGACGGCGAGAAAAATATCATCATGACTTGTGTCTGCAGACAATTTTCTCAACAACATTTATTTGGAATAATCAGATTTTTGTCTACGCCATTTATAAAAAACAATTCTGACGTCATAGCTATATCAATTAACGAGTTAGGCTTACGTGTAACCTTTGTTGTATTTCTCTGTATTATGCCTTATCTCATGTTTCACTTTGCTTATTACTCTATCAACATGTTTTTTCATCACAACAAATTATTCTAGTAAATTATTCACGTTCTTTTTTGTGCCGTACGTATTTTGACTCGCGCTTATACTACATCAAGGTCATGTGACCCCGCGAACAACACCAATTATATAGAGAACACGGTTAATGACCCACCTCGAACCCACGAAGCACGTGGAATAGAACAAACTAATGTAGATGTAACATTAAGTACTTACTTTTCATGATACTGCCACCAGCCACAGTGAAAATGCAGGCAATAAAAGAAACGACTAGGAGGAAAGCTCCAAAAGTTGTCATCATGGTTACTGT
This sequence comes from Saccoglossus kowalevskii, assembly GCF_978046115.1. Taxonomy (NCBI): domain Eukaryota; kingdom Metazoa; phylum Hemichordata; class Enteropneusta; family Harrimaniidae; genus Saccoglossus; species Saccoglossus kowalevskii. The sequence continues at coordinate 2,872,312 of NC_140644.1, forward strand.
CTTGGATGTTTTCTTGATATGTAAATACAAGCAAATGCTGGAAGCAGAATTTAGTCTGATAGGTTTGGATGCTCGTGTGATTCTGACGTCGACCTCTGCTGGTACAAGTGTATATAGGGTGTTTGGAAACATCCAGGGGGTGCACTCCTATATTGCAAATGGCCTTAATTGACCACAGCTTTGCTACAATTTACGCCAACTCCGAACACTGTTTTTGGTGCTATTTGGCTGGTGTAACAATATAAATAGCCTATCAAGATTCGGGAACGTAAAAGAAGATATTATGATTTATAGAGATGACTTGCACGTGCTGATATATACACAGAGCACAGTTAACTGCAAACGCATCATGGGTGTACTAACATGGATACAGGAATATGCAAACTCATCATTTGTAAATTTCAGGATACGCGGTGTCCCTACTTTGTTGCTAATCGCCGATCGGCGAAAAAAAAAACACGCCAAAATCGAAATATAATATTTTTTTATTCGTGTTGATCAGAATTCCGCATTGTTACGCGGTTGTTGCAGAAATACTAGTTTTTTCTTTCCATTTTGTGTAATCGCGATTTGTTGTTTCACTAATAGTCGACTGTTGAATCAATACCGGGGATGTAGAAACCTTAGATGCTATGCTATTTATAGGTAAATAGTGCCTGTTTACCGTCATGTTATTCAAAGTTTTACGCACAATGTCTTGCAGAAATGTACATGCAGACATGGATGATCAATTTCGTCAAACCGTAACCGTAGTCACACAGCAGAAAATGAACCAGAGCGCCAAAAATAAGGTATGGGTAGTATTTTTTTTATTACAGTGAGGAATTTACAATCAGTAATTTTAATAAAATAATATTACACACGGGCCATGAATTTGTAATGAGTATTGCCTACATTTTTCACTGGAGTCCGTATACTGTAGACTACTTTACTTTTGCTTGGAATTAATTTTCGCTATTTTCGCTTAAGGAATGATTCAGAGAAAATAAAATTCAGCGAATATATTCCTATATTTTACATTAAACTTGGTGAAAATAAATTCCATATAAACAGCCAAATAGTCTTTTCAGCCAAAATTAATTCTAGCTAAAATAAAGTATTTTACAGTATTATATCGTGCCATTGCAGAATTATACGTGGGCGGGACCTTCTCTGTGGTGTGAGTATGATGACCTTGTCCTTTCGTCCTCTCTCAGGTCATCGATTTATCGAACTTAATCGATGATGAAGGTGACACAATTCGCACATGCATAGCTCCGTGGTCGTATTTTTAGTCACAGGCGTCGTACGATTCGGACCACGTGGTATATTTCCGCTTTGACCCAATCAGGCGTGGTATCTGACGCACGTGACATTTATATAATACACTAATAAATTAACGGAAAACAATGTACATATGTAGATTATTTACACGTCTACTTGTTAGGCTAAAAAAAGAATTGTTTCTGGTTCTGCTGCGTTCAAGCAAGCGGTGCGGTAACGCGCCTGTTCCTTCATTTAAAAAATAATATTTTGCCAGATACCACAAAAAAAAAAAAGGTCTGAGTGAGCCTTAAGTTGAAAACTGCCACTTCCGCTGACCAGCAGCTCCAGTCCGGGATATAAGAACTATATCATGAGAAGCAGCGAATTTTTTGATCTTATGCAGTATATTGTTTTATTATTAAGTCGGGGGGAAACAAATGATTCGATGAAAAGTTGGATTATATTGGAGGTTATATTTACCACCCAAACAAAAATGCGCCAGGTGCAACAAACTAATAACTATATATTATAAAAATTTGCAATAATAATAAAGAAGCAGGCAGTTTATATATATATATATTTCAACTGTTTATGTATAAATTTATTCTCTTTAAATATAAATCCGTATTTGTATTTGCTATAGAGATCGTCTTGTATTATAATGTCGAAAAAAACTCCATGGCAACGGTGCAGTTGCAAAAAGCCTAATGGCCATGTGGATATCTCCTTCCGAGTAATTTTTAATAAAAGCGCCGTGACCCGAATGATACTATTTAAGCTGTATCATACTACGCTCACAGATCAAAGCATCGAACGATACTGTAATATAGTGGTATCACACGTTTGTAAACTTTCTCGTACGCTTCCAGTGACTGTCGTTGTTATGTAGTAGCTGAGAGCACGGCGTTGCGTTATTCTCTAGCATACACTGTGTGTCATACACCAACTTCCGGATAATGTGAAAAACAAATCGAAGTGTATGAAGTCATCATTGATTGCCTTATCCGATGACGGAGGTTAGCAGGACAGAAGCCGATAGAAATCAGCATGTTTGGTAGCGCAATAAAAACAACGGTTTGTTTTTACCATAATTTTATACTATCAAAACAAAAAACAAAAAAACAAAAAAAAAACATGAAAAAGCGACAGGATAACCGTCTCCAAATACGAAATTAACACGAATCTTCGGATCTTACACAAGTCTTAATTTTCTACGTGTTTATTTTTTTTCTGCTGTTTTTATTTAGACCACAGAGTCTTTCTAGTGCCCAGATGGATTGCAACCCGGAGAACGTAAGCTTTCGATGGAAGATTTGCTGTCATTTGCTGCAAACCGACGAGAGTGGAGAAACATGGTCGCATTGGTGGCTGTGTAATCGTCTTAGTTGCGAGAAGAATAAAAAAAAAGTTTACAACGATAATTTATGCACACTCAAATAATCAAATACCCGCGGAAATATGTTCATCACAAGTTCCTACTGGTGTGTGTAGTTCAGCATATCCAATATTTCCATAGCGGCGTAAACTTGGTGAGTCACTTGTAGTTAGAAGGACGATAATCACGGGTTTCGTGATTTATAAGGAATTCTGACTATCTGTTTGTATGACGTGTGTCGTGTGCTGTGTTTATTGCGAGTTCTTGGAGAAACTGTTGAGTTTAGACCGTCGTGAGACAGGTTACTTGTGCCCTACTGACTTGTTTCAGATCGAAAATTCGTCGATTTTGTATTCAGATCGCCAACTAAAAGGAATGTTCCATACTGGTGTGTCTACGTCACAGATTTGTATCATGATGACACGGACAAGACAAATATGCATCTATTTACTTTACATTGGTTGAAGGGAAGTGTCGTGTCACTAAGGGACTTTGGACAAATCCCATTTGTTGTTTGAATATCAGTTGAAAAATAAATATTGAAGTCAATTACAAATAAATAACCATATTCCATACATACATAAGATAAGATGAGCGTGTTGGTTGGCCGACTTCTGACACTTGGTGGCGTATTTGTTATTTCATTTGGATTCCACACAGCCAATTTACGTACAAGTAGCTATTTCTCATTAAGTCCCTAAATATATATTAAATACAAATTCACATACAGCAATTAAAAAAACATGACACAAATAAAAACAAGAAATATGTTACTTAAATTCAGAATAAATATCATAATATATCTTATTAGTTAAGATGTATGGATACTATGTACTGGGTACATGCCCGTATATAAATACGCAGATTAGTTGATTTACGGTTTAAAGTAGGAATATAATTTCATATATTCGATGCCATATATTTTCTGTGACAGCCTGCATGATAATAATTTTAGCACTGGGTCTTTTATTCTAGGAGTGAAGTTTATTTAATTCGTGGAAAATGTATACATCATCTATGATTAGTTTATTTTTATTTTATTTTATTTTATTTTATTTTATTTTATTTTATTTTATTTTATTTTATTTTATTTTATTTTATTTTATTTTATTTTATTTTATTTTATTTTATTTTATTTTATTTTATTTTATTTTATTAAACAAATTTATTTATATAGTAACAACATGAATTTATAGGCGGTTTGACTACGATGTTTTCACGATGAGGCGTGAATGTTCATATACATAATACTATATAAAATGAATCTACCCGAGAGCATTCAGTTTGTAGATGGTTACGCTCGCAAACCAGCTTTCTACCGTATTTAGAATTGCTCTAGTTGGTCTATTCATTTATTTATTCAGTTTTTTTTATACAGGGTGGCCCAACTCAGCTATAAATATATGCTTTCCCATGCGGTCCTGTAACATACAACTGACATACAGCAAAAGTGTTAGTAAATACAATAAATTAAAAAAAAACACAGTAGATTTATTTAAGTTACATTTAAAAATATTCAGAGTCTTGCAATTACAAAGACTTTCTGGTTAAGTATTCTACAGTTTAGCACCTTGATATTTGAAAGCCCTTTTATTCATTGACGTCTTTACGGTCAGCCAAAAATTATGGCCAATTTGTGACTGAAGTCCTGGTGTTAAAAACAAAAACAAAAGGCTTTACCAATTCACAATCAATGTAAGAGGGCGCTCCTGTACAACCATTCAATATGGCGACCAGTCATCCCGAAGTGGGAGCGGACCACGGTCCTGGCGGGTCACCTGGACCACCTTATTCCCGCAGATTCTCAAACAAACAGGTATAACATGGCATGATTCATATTATATCGATGCATCTATGTTGATAATGTAGATCAATATGTGATTGAGGACGTGCAAACATTGACCCCGAAAAAATGCTCTGAGGCGCAACCATTAATACATACATGTACAGGGCAGTAACCTCGGTTCTTGTGCGAATCCAGAGTTATGGGAACCTGAATTAGAAATTTGTAAAGTTCACTGAAATAGACATGGATTATTTAATATATGTTGATTGTTTTCAAGCGGAGGAAGGACTGTACCTTGGTGTTGAGAACTGAGACAATGTAGATGTGAAGGGAGTTATAAAAGAATTGATAGTGATGCCAGACTTTGGTAGTGAGAGGATTCATTTGACATGAGGTTCAAATGATCCTCTCAATAAATGGAAGTGTGTGTAGATGTAAATCCTTAGACTTGGCCTCGGTTTTCAATGTCAACAACGCTCAGAAAATAGCTACAGTTTACAGATTAACAAACACAAACACTTTGTACTAACTATGCCATGTATGCCACTGTCAGGCATGCATTATGCAATACATAATAACGACCTGAAGCATGTGCACTACATACTTAATATAATAAGAAGGTTTTGATGTAAACATATCTCATGAATATTAGGAAATGCCGCAAGCCTGTATTTTCGGCCTTGACCTCCACCCTGTCTATTGTGGTTATTAGAAGACTGTACACACTTTCTACCATACTAAACTGGTAACCAGGGTGTTAGCCAGCCACCAGTCCACGCACCAAACACACTGGCAACTTTTTCCCATTTTTTTGTTTTTTCCTATTGTTCTTTGATAATTTTACCAAAATATATTAAAAACCATCTACATTTTCATGAATTGTTTTGGACTGGCAGTTTCAAATTCCTGGTTAGTAGTCTGCTGGTCACCAAATTTAACACCAGGTTGCTGCATCTTATACTAGTCAACCTTAGAAAGTCACTAACAATTTATACAGCGCCACCAGTGGCTGTTCCAGGGTCTGTGCATCTAACAGACGTATTATATAAATATAATAGTATGCCAGTGTATAATTATGCACACCACACTCCTATTTATACACACTTCATAATTGACGCTTGTTGACGGTAGCTGTGTTTACAGCTGCTTTCCTTAGATCAATATGAAGCTATCTGAAAGATTGAGTCTGATTGGCTACCCAACCCTAACACCTAACTGTCAGACCAATCAGAGAGCAGCTTGTATATACCTGAGGATTGTCAAGATGCGATACTCATCGGTGCAACTGAACGCTCCATTTAAAGTCGCAAAAATTACGAGATGATGACAAGACATGCATGTATTTCAAATACTAATGCAAATTATTGAGTTTGTGCGTATCACATGTATTTTGTGATTTCCGATAAGGAGATAAACTCACTCATTCATTAAACTTTCCAAGCATTTGCTGCATCCTGTGATGCCATTGATCAGAAATAAGATTGATTGATGTAGAATGAGATCTTCATCACATATTACTATAAATGGTTGTCTGAATTGAATACTCCTTCTTTATTAAATCGTTCATTTCATTATTATTCATTTTTTTGAATAATGTATAGACTTGATTTAACCAATCTAGAACTTTTCTATTTACATAATATGTAAATAATGCCAACAGTAATGTACAATGACCAAACTACTGCTTGTTTTTATTGCAGGCAGCTCCGTATGTTTTTAGTGAGGAAGAGAAAATGGTTCTGAAAGAGTGTTCTAAGATGAGTTCCATCAGAGGTAGCTAAATTTTTATTTACTTGTAGTATTCAACATGACATTCATCGTCTGTCTTATTTAGTACACATGTGTGACTGATTTTCATTTTTAATGGGACATTGGTTGCTACTTACGATGTCAGTATGAATCTTGACACAAGTGGTTTACAATATAATGATCAATTTACAACCAAAGTGCACACATGCACACCAAGGGTCAATGTTGTCAATGAATACTGATATGGGCTAAAGCTGTGTGTTATGTTTCAGTATCTACTGTAAAATACTTTATTTTAGCGGGAGTTAGATTTTACATTGATTTTTATGGAGTTAAATGAAAAATGGATTCTATTTTCACTGATTTCACTGACTTCAGGGAAAATAGTGGAAATAGAATCAAAGTGAAAATAAAGTACTTCACAGTAGTCAAAAAACACAGGTTTATTTATGTTTATTAAATAATGCCTTTGAACACATGCATTGAAAGCTTATTAGGATTGACTAACAACCTCTGAATCAAAAAACACACACATTTCCCGATTGTACCATAGGTGGCACACTTCACAGGTACCAAAAAATTGTGAAAATAAAAGAAATGTACAAGGTGCAGGATGCAAACTGTGCACATGATTGTTTTGGTCATATCATCAGTACACCAAAGCTGGGCTACCGGGATAATGCAGATTTACTGTGACATTCATTTGACATAATCTTGTAAATTAAAAAAAATGATATCAAATTTGTTCATAATCAGGCAAAAATAGTCTGTGTAGATTTGCTTATTTTGTAATTATTGAATGTTTAATATTATTGTTTTCAGCTGTATTTGGATCTGCTTGCTTTGCTAGTTTAGCATTTTTGCTGGTCAAGTCAGGTAAGTTTTCACTGTTTTGTTGTTTAAGATTCCCTGCTAGCAGTTAAATTACACAGATGATATTTATAATGAATGACCTGTGTAGTATTTTTCATATAATAAGCCTTTGGGTAGGAGCATATGAAAATAAATCTGATAATATGAGGCAGAATGTGTGAACATCAAGGATTATTAGTTCATGTGTGAGTTAAGTGTGATTAAGATGGCGTGACAGATGATTTGGAGTCAAAATGAATCCAAACATACATTAAAAGTGGAACTATGGGGTGTTGTCAAAAAAATGATTGTGTTATCCATCATTGAAGATGTTTTTACCATGAATGAGCTGTCATGCTTGCTATAGATAGATTACAGCTTTATTACAACCGTGTAGAAAATTTTAAATTTAAGTTAATAATGCATAGCTAAAAAGTAAGTAAGCAAAAGTTGAGTAAATAAAAAAAAAATAAGTGTGATTGACTAGTCTTTTGTTTGTTCATTTATGCAGTTACTCAAGTACTGTACACATAGAGGGCTATAATAGTGTCTTTATGTTTTGATTGTAAAATATATTTAAACTGTTTTTCTTTATCCAAATTCAAGAAATTTGTTATAAGATTGAGATTCCTTCCATGGGGTTGAGGAAGTTGGAAGTGGAAGGATTGGGAGGGGGGGGTGAATATGGAAGGTGTGGAGGAGAGGGGGTGTGATCTGTGCAAGAGGTGAGTGTGAGAGGGGATAAATAATAGTATCATAGGTTTCTGATTCTCTTCTAGGTAAAATATCAGCGTCACCAAAATACGGACCAGTCCCTAAGATGTTGTGTAAGTACTGCTATTTAAACTTGATGATTTGAGACCTATGCGATCCTATTCAATTCAGTAATTCAAAATTTCAGATTAATTTCAAATTTTTCCTATCAGCAATGAATGGAAAAAGTCTGACCATGGCATTTTTGTTTTCCCATTTGTAAATTTTTTTTCTGGTTTCAATAACTAATTTGCATCCAACCACTTTCACATCCTATACCTTTCTAATTATTGTGAAAACTTGACTTAGTTCTATTTTGATATGACACCATGTCAAAACAACCCCCTACAACATAAAATGCAGATTTCTCCTGGTTAGTTAATTCCTATGTATACCAAATGCAACTGAAAAAGTTGAGAAACAAAATTAAAATAAATTTACTGTGAATGTGTGCATTTATTGTTTAAATACAAATAAATGACAAAGATTAAATGACACAATGACTAGTACACTCTGATTGCAAGATATAGACTTCATGCAAAGTTAGTAAATTGTCGTTATATGCCATAATTGTTTCACAGATGCATCATTTTTTGGTTATGTTTTTGGTAAAATATCTTATATAAATGAATGTAAAGAAAAAATGATGAAGTTGGAAAACTCGCCTTTAGCAGAGGCGATCCGGAACAAAAGAAGTTTTGAAAGGTATTAAATCGTCATTCTGTATCTACCAGTACACTCCAGTGAAGGTGGTAGTTGTTTTGCTTTGATTGAAAATGAGACAACTTCACTCTGTTATCAATTGTGTCATGACATTGTGGTAATATGCACATGCACTTTTAATGGACTGGATATTTGTTTTAGAGATTGTGTAAAGCATTAGATTGGCTCATATTATGATATGTTTTAGTCTGAGGCAGAGTGATTCACAACAAGACCAGACAGAGTATGGTGCTACCTCAAGTGTATTACAGTATGAAAGTACCAATGAAATGCCATTATCCAGTCCTGATGTATTTACCAACATGGATGTAGACCCTACCAAAGAACCCTCACAGAGAGATGATCAAAACACTGTCTCAGGTATGAACAATGTAACAGGTATAACTGGAACAATGTAAAAGGTATAACTGGAACAATGTGACAGGTATAATTGGAACAATGTAACAGGTATAATTGGAACAATGTGACAGGTATAATTGGGACAATGTGACAGGTATAATTGGAACAATGTGACAGGTATAATTGGGACAATGTGACAGGTATAATTGGAACAATGTGACAGGTATAATTGGAACAATGTGACAGGTATAATTGGAACAATGTGACAGTATAATTAGAACAATTTGACAGGTATAATTGGAACAATGTGACAGTATAATTAGAACAATGTGACAGGTATCATTGGAACAATGTGACAGGTGTAAATGGAACAATGTGACAGGTGTAAATGGAACAATGTGACAGGTGTAAATGGAACAATGTGACAGGTATAATTGGAACAATGTGACAGGTATAATTGGAACAATGTGACAGGTATAATTGGAACAATGTGACAGGTATAATTGGAACAATGTGACAGGTATAATTGGAACAATGTGACAGGTATAATTGGAGCAATGTGACAGGTATAATTGAAACAATGTGACAGGTATAAATGGAACAATGTGACAGTATAATTGTGACAATGTGACAGGTATAAATGGAACAATGTGACAGGTATAATTGGAACAATGTGACAGGTATAATTGGAACAATGTGACAGGTATAAATTGAACAATGTGACAGGTATAATTGGAACAATGTGACAGGTATAATTGGAACAATGTGACAGGTATAATTGGGACAATGTGACAGGTATAATTGGAACAATGTGACAGGTATAATTGGAACAATGTGACAGGTATAATTGGGACAATGTGACAGTATAATTAGAACAATGTGACAGGTATAATTGAAACAATGTGACAGTATAATTAGAACAATGTGACAGGTATCATTGGAACAATGTGACAGGTGTAAATGGAACAATGTGACAGGTATAATTGGAACAATGTGACAGGTGTAAATGGAACAATGTGACAGGTATAATTGGAACAATGTGACAGGTATAATTGGAACAATGTGACAGGTATAATTGGAGCAATGTGACAGGTATAATTGAAACAATGTGACAGGTATAAATGGAACAATGTGACAGTATAATTGTGACAATGTGACATGTATAAATGGAACAATGTGACATGTATAAATGGAACATTGTGACAGGTATAATTGGAACAATGTGACAGGTATAAATTGAACAATGTGACAGGTATAATTGGAACAGTGTGACAGGTATAATTGGAACAATGTGACAGGTATAATTGGAACAATGTGACACGTATAATTGGAACAATGTTACAGGTATAATTGGAGCAATGTGACAGGTATAATTGGAACAATGTGACAGGTATAAATTGAACAATGTGACAGTATAATTGTGACAATGTGACAGGTATAATTGGAACAATGTGACAGGTATAAATGGAACAATGTGACAGGTATAATTGGAACAATGTGACAGGTATAATTGGGACAATGTGACAGGTATAATTGGAACAATGTGACAGGTATAATTGGAACAATGTGACAGGTATAATTGGGACAATGTGACAGTATAATTAGAACAATGTGACAGGTATAATTGGAACAATGTGACAGTATAATTAGAACAATGTGACAGGTATCATTGGAACAATGTGACAGGTGTAAATGGAACAATGTGACAGGTATAATTGGGACAATGTGACAGGTATAATTGGAACAATGTGACAGTATAATTAGAACAATGTGTGACAGGTATCATTGGAACAATGTGACAGGTGTAAATGGAACAATGTGACAGGTATAATTGGAACAATGTGACAGGTATAATTATGACAATGTGACATGTATAAATGGAACAATGTGACAGGTGTAAATGGAACAATGTGACAGGTATAAATGGAACAATGTGACAGGTGTAAATGGAACAATGTGACAGGTGTAATTGGAACAATGTGACAGGTATAAATGGAACAATGTGACAGGTATAATTGGAACAATGTGACAGGTATAATTGGGACAATGTGACAGGTATAATTGGAACAATGTGACAGGTATAATTGAAACAATGTGACAGGTATAATTGGAACAATGTGACAGGTATAATTGGGACAATGTGACAGGTATAATTGGAACAATGTGACAGTATAATTAGAACAATGTGACAGGTATCATTGGGACAATGTGACAGGTGTAAATGGAACAATGTGACAGGTATAATTGGGACAATGTGACAGGTATAATTGGAACAATGTGACAGTATAATTAGAACAATGTGACAGGTATCATTGGAACAATGTGACAGGTGTAAATGGAACAATGTGACAGGTATAATTATGACAATGTGACAGGTATAAATGGAACAATGTGACAGGTGTAAATGGAACAATGTGACAGGTATAATTGGAACAATGTGACAGGTGTAAATGGAACAATGTGACAGGTGTAAATGAAACAATGTGACAGGTGTAATTGGAACAATGTGACAGGTATAATTGGAACAATGTGACAGGTATAATTGGAACAATGTGACAGGTATAATTGGAACAATGTGACAGGTATAATTGGAGCAATGTGACAGGTATAATTGGAGCAATGTGACAGGTATAAATGGAACAATGTGACAGTATAATTGTGACAATGTGACAGGTATAAATGGAACAATGTGACAGGTATAATTGGAACAATGTGACAGGTATAATTGGAACAATGTGACAGGTATAATTGGAACAATGTGACAGGTATAATTGGAACAATCTGACAGGTATAATTGGAACAATGTGACAGGTATAATTGGAACAATTTTACAGGTATAATTGGAGCAATGTGACAGGTATAATTGGAACAATGTGACAGGTATAAATTGAACAATGTGACAGTATAATTGTGACAATGTGACAGGTATAATTGGAACAATGTGACAGGTATAAATGGAACAATGTGACAGGTATAATTGGAACAATGTGACAGGTATAATTGGGACAATGTGACAGGTATAATTGGAACAATGTGACAGGTGTAAATGGAACAATGTGACAGGTGTAATTGGAACAATGTGACAGGTGTAATTGGAACAATGTGACAGGTGTAATTGGAACAATGTGACAGGTATAATTGGAACAATGTGACAGGTATAATTGGAACAATGTGACAGGTATAATTGGAGCAATGTGACAGGTATAATTGGAGCAATGTGACAGGTATAAATGGAACAATGTGACAGTATAATTGTGACAATGTGACAGGTATTAATGGAACAATGTGACAGGTATAATTGGAACAATGTGACAGGTATAATTGGAACAATGTGACAGGTATAATTGGAACAATCTGACAGGTATAATTGGAACAATGTGACAGGTATAATTGGAACAATGTTACAGGTATAATTGGAGCAATGTGCAGGTATAATTGGAACAATGTGACAGGTATAAATTGAACAATGTGACAGTATAATTGTGACAATGTGACAGGTATAATTGGAACAATGTGACAGGTATAAATGGAACAATGTGACAGGTATAATTGGAACAATGTGACAAGTATAATTGGAACAATGTGACAGGTATAAATGGAACAATGTGACAGTATAATTGGAACAATGTGACAGGTATAAATGGAACAATGTGACAGGTATAATTGGAACAATGTGGCAGGTATAATTGGGACAATGTGACAGGTATAAATGGAACAATGTGACAGGTATAATTGGAACAATGTGACAGGTATAATTGGGACAATGTGACAGGTATAATTGGAACAATGTGACAGGTATAATTGGGACAATGTGGCAGGTATAATTAGAACAATGTGACTGGTATAAATGGAACAATGTGACAGGTATAAATGGAACAATGTGACAGGTATAATTGGAATAATGTGACAGGTATAATTGGAACAATGTGACAGTATAATTGGAACAATGTGACAGGTATAAATGGAACAATGTGACAGGTATAATTGTGACAATGGGAAAGGTATAATTGGAACAATGTGACAATGTAACAGGTATAATTGGAACAATGTGACAGGTATAAATGGAACAATGTGACAGGTATAAATGGAACAATGTGACAATTATAATTGGAACAATGTGACAGGTATAATTGGAATAATGTGACAAGTATAATTGGAATAATGTGACAGGTATAAATGGAACAATGTGACAAGTATAATTGGAACAATGTGACAGGTATAAATGGAACAATGTGACAGGTATAATTGGAACAATGTGACAGGTATAATTGGAACAATGTGACAGTATAATTGGAACAATGTGACAGGTATAAATGGAACAATGTGACAAGTATAATTGGAACAATGTGACAGGTATAAATGGAACAATGTTACAAGTATAATTGGAACAATGTGACAGGTATAATTGGAACAATGTGACAGGTATAATTGGAACAATGTGACAGTATAATTGGAACAATGTGACAGGTATAAATGGAACAATATGACAGGTATAAATGAAACAATGTGACAAGTATAATTGGAACAATGTGACAAGTATAATTGGAACAATGTGACAAGTATAATTGGAACAATGTGTTAGTATAATTGGAACAATGTGACAGGTATAAATGGAACAATGTGACAGGTATAAATGGAACAATGTGACAAGTATAATTGGAACAATGTGACAGGTATAAATGGAACAATGTGACAGGTATAATTGTGACAATGTGACAGGTATAATTGTGACAATGTGACAGGTATAATTGGGACAATGTGGCAGGTATAAATAGAACAATGTGACAGGTATAAATGGAACAATGTGACAAGTATAATTGGAACAATGTGACAGGTATAATTGGAACAATGTGACAGGTATAAATGGAAGAATGTGACAAGTATAATTGGAACAATGTGACAGGTATAAATGGAACAATGTGACAGGTATAATTGTGACAATGGGAAAGGTATAATTGGAACAATGTGACAATGTAACAGGTATAATTGGAACAATGTGACAGGTATAAATGGAACAATGTGACAGGTATAAATGGAACAATGTGACAGTTATAATTGGAACAATGTGACAGGTATAATTGGAATAATGTGACAAGTATAATTGGAATAATGTGACAGGTATAAATGGAACAATGTGACAAGTATAATTGGAACAATGTGACAGGTATAAATGGAACAATGTGACAGGTATAATTGGAACAATGTGACAGGTATAATTGGAACAATGTGACAGGTATAAATGGAACAATGTGACAAGTATAATTGGAACAATGTGACAGGTATAAATGGAACAATGTTACAAGTATAATTGGAACAATGTGACAGGTATAATTGGAACAATGTGACAGTATAATTGGAACAATGTGACAGGTATAAATGGAACAATATGACAGGTATAAATGAAACAATGTGACAAGTATAATTGGAACAATGTGACAAGTATAATTGGAACAATGTTACAAGTATAATTGGAACAATGTGACAAGTATAATTGGAACAATGTGTTAGTATAATTGGAACAATGTGACAGGTATAAATGGAACAATGTGACAGGTATAAATGGAACAATGTGACAAGTATAATTGGAACAATGTGACAGGTATAAATGGAACAATGTGACAGGTATAATTGGGACAATGTGACAGGTATAATTGTGACAATGTGACAGGTATAATTGGGACAATGTGGCAGGTATAAATAGAACAATGTGACAGGTATAAATGGAACAATGTGACAAGTATAATTGGAACAATGTGACAGGTATAATTGGAACAATGTGACAGGTATAAATGGAAGAATGTGACAAGTATAATTGGAACAATGTGACAGGTATAATTGGAACAATGTGACAGGTATAAATGGAACAATATTACAAGTATAATTGGAACAATGTGACAGGTATAAATGGAACAATGTGACAAGTATAATTGGAACAATGTGACAGGTATAATTGGAACAATGTGACAGTATAATTGGAACAATGTGACAGGTATAAATGGAACAATATGACAGGTATAATTGGAACAATGTGACAGGTATAATTGGAACAATGTGACAGGTATAATTGGAACAATGTGGCAGGTGTAAATGGAACAATGTGACAGGTATAATTGGAACAATGTGACAGGTATAAATGGAACAATGTGACAGGTATAAATGGAACAATGTGACAGGTATAAATGGAACAATTTGACAAGTATAATTGGAACAATGTGACAGGTATAAATGGAACAATGTGACAGGTATAAATGGAACAATGTGACAGGTATAAATGGAACAATGTGACAGGTATAATTGGAACAATGTGACAGGTATAATTGGAACAATGTGACAGGTATAATTGGAACAATGTGACAAGTATAATTGGAACAATGTGACAGGTATAATTGGAACAATGTGACAGGTATAATTGGAACAATGTGACTGGTATAATTGTGACAATGTGACAGGTATAATTGGTGCAAAGATCCACTATGACAGGTGGGAAATGGTACAAATAGTCAACTACGTTGTTCCTAGCACACTGTCAATTGATTTAATCTGTATTTTTTCAGCATTTGGTCCTATCCCATTGCCAGAAGATGAAAAAGTCATGAAACCAAAAACTTATGAAGAATTGAGAAAAAAACACCGCCAAGAGTCGCGGGCACCATCTAGCTATGGTTATGGTTTGTTTCCTGCTTCCTCTAGAACACCAGAGCAGTCTACTACAGCAGCAAAAAAGTCTAACGAATTCAACTCAGATGAATATTTTGGATCTCCTTCTACTGCAGGTATATTTATCTCTGCTTCACATACTACCCGTCTCTTTCTCTGCTGCATTACAGTAGGGGGTTATCTCTGTCTATTTCTCCTGCAGTCCTGCAGGTTATTATCACAGCTGCAGGTTATTATCACAGCTGCAGGTTATTATCACAGCTGCAGGTTATATTATCACAGCTGCAGGTACTTATCTTCAAGACTTGACTGAGCAGGTACTTGACTGCATTTACCACCATACCACCATGCAGTTACTTGTAGTTTAGTGTGCATGTAATCATCAGACGTCTTTTGTTCTGACTGTGTACACAGGCAAAATATTAATATTTATTTTAACTGGTATTCATCCAACGAAAATATGTGGGATACTGGGCAAGTTGTTTGCTCTCTGCCTGGAGCATCTTTTGCTGGTCAAGTAATCTTTGTTTTGTTGGAATGGTTGTCATGCTTGCCTAATAACCTTTTGTTTTACTGTTTTTTTTTTTATTTGTTCTCTTTACAGGAAAGCATGTTAATAAGTATGGAGATGTCATAGATGATTAGACAGCTGGTCAATGTAGTACTTGATGAAACTACAGAACTTAGCGCAGCATTCAGAATGAAATTTCCATGTCACTCTACACCTGTGATTGAAGTGACAAAATGATATCGAACCATTCAGTCAACTAAATCTTTTAATACATCTTTTAATGGGTAGGTGGCAATCAACAGGCATTTGGGCTTTTCATTATATCTCAGAATTGATTGGAGTATGTGTCTCATGACTGAAACCAAATTGAAAGTGGAAGCAATATGATAGATATAGTTTATTTTCACTGCGTTTAGGTTTTGCAGTTGAGTAAATGAAATGTTTCAAATAAACTAATTTTGATTTAAATATTTTCATGACTCCTCTTCTCTCCATGTTTAGAATACATGACAAATATTTGTTAGGTTCGTCAGTTATCTTCAGTTTTGCATGTATATTTCATTATTTCAAGCTTGATAGAATATTAGATGATTTATTTAATTATGAAATCTAACTGGTCGCAACTATTCCAATAAATGTTTGATTCAATAGAATTATTGGCAAACATTGCTTTTAATATAAATCTTCATTTTCTGTGCATTATGATGCACACAAAAAACAGCCCTTGCAATTCACATTACTGTTCAGCACAGTAAGAAAGTGTTGATTGTGATAAGACTACCTATTTAGTCCAACATTCTGTTTTTGTTTCGCAAGTTTTAACATTTTGTCAATAGAATAAATTGCATTTTTTTATGATAATGATATGGGTGTCAAACTGCAGTTTTGATTGGTCGCTTAAGTTGCTGTTCATTAAATGTGCACAACTGTATATGTCATAACTTGCAACTTACACATATAAAAAAAGTCAGGAGAGACAACAGTGACATTCAATGTCCAGAACTGTCGCCGGGCACAAAAAAAAAATGTGCACAACTTTGCATCATTAAAACATTGTCAGAGTAAAGCAAAAACTCTATTTACATGTGATACACAGAAATCCTGTTCTATATATAAATAATGGTGCGCCCTCCATTGATACGTAATGTGCGAGTGTAACCATACCAATCACAACCAAAGTGATTTTTCGAGGACTACGAAAGTGATGTAGATTTGTTTTATCTGTTGAGAGGTACCATTGAAACCTTGTGTTTGCGCTCTTGATTACTCAAATGCAGGAAAATTTACACAGACAAATCAAGTCTTAGTGTAAAAAGTATGTGTATTCAAACTAACAATTTGTTGTTACACATGCAACATTTTGTGCTCTGTTCAAAGCAGAGTTCAGTGGTTTTACTGACTACACTACTGAGCAAGATCTGGACTGAGAACTAGAAATGCCCGATTTGAATGAATTTTTGGAACTCTATCATGAAATTGATAGATGTTTTATAAAAGCTTGAATGTGGCCAGTCAAGGTGCGATGGACATGAACTCTCAGTACCTCGAATACTGTTTGATTTGGCAGTAATCACGTGACTTTCAAACTTCCAGGGTCGACACATTTTGTATTCTACAGTACAAACTATGCACAGTGCATGGTGTTTTTTGCTGAACGGCTAAATAAGGTGCAATGAACTGTCAGTTCAGCCATCATAGAAGTATAGTCATGTCTGCCATTCTCTGTATTTTCACCTAATAAAATTATAGAAATGCAGTATTCCACGTCTTTTTGACATTAAATGTGTCATCTCCATTCAAACTTGTGTTGTATGCAAATGTATGCAATACTGATTGGCCAATATGTTAAACCTCGAAACCTACCAGTAATGTTAGAAATACAACTTGCTACCTTTTATTACATCTCAATACTTTGGTGAGATTATTTTTATTTCACGGTTTTCAGCGACTAAACCGCATGGAACTAAGTAATAATAAAATTTAACATTCGCACTTACCGGTACTCAAATTTCAACATATTTTGGACAACCCCTTACAACACTCGGAAGAGCGTTAATCAGTTTTTCGGCCGAGTTATGCAAATGTTGACCTTTTCTTGTGATGCAATGCGCGAAACAGAGAAAACGTTCCAAAGACGCACACGTTTTGTATTCAAAGTACTGAGAATTGGCACCAGTTAAGGTCATTCTGAATTCAATCTGGGGCAGGGACTAAAAAAGGTAATTATGCAAATTAAGTATTTATTATGGACCAATATATCAAATTTCATTGAAAGCTCTTGTGGTTCTTGAGACATCAGTGGAACAATCATGCAAATTAGATAATTAATATGCACATAGCAACAGATGACACAAAACATATGCAACATATTAGTTTATTTTCTTTGACAAAACAAATACAACATTTATATTACTCTAGTTTTTTACAATATAATATATAAAATATTGTTTGCACTCATAACACAACTACAGCAATCAATACATGATATACTTCCCATTGTGATATATTACTAAAGGTGTACACTTGCTTGCATCCCTAAATAAAAATTCTCTCTGAAACGAGAGGATATCAGCCAAGCCTTCGGCATCATGTGATAAATATTTAACTGATAAGACCTTCAAATTCAATAAATAGTATGATATGGATTTAAAATATTCTGTTCCCACTCTGCATTAATTAAAACCAGATGATGCACTTAAAAACATGTAATGAAACATAATTCCGACCCAATAGGGAAGGATACCCTTTTTACGTCTGCAATCAGACCCCCATAAACAACCTTTCAAATCATTGTAGACATACTTTTAGATTGTACTTTGAATGTAGATGTTGGTAATTGCAGATTACACTAATATACGCTTTGGTAATGAACATGGAACTGGATTAAACTCGCATTGGAAAACTAAATTAATCTTTAAGATCCAATCCCAAGGATTGAGTACAAGTTTCAGAGATTATAAATGAATATACTACAGCATTTGCATTTCAAAATGTGTGTCCGCTTCGCTAAATATTTCAGAAAAACACATTTGGTGTTT
This sequence comes from Saccoglossus kowalevskii, assembly GCF_978046115.1. NCBI lineage: Eukaryota > Metazoa > Hemichordata > Enteropneusta > Harrimaniidae > Saccoglossus > Saccoglossus kowalevskii. Next base: position 2,891,340 of record NC_140644.1, read on the forward strand.
TAATTTGAGGTATTTCATGGATTTGGAAACAAATTTAGCCAGAGAACTGTTGACAGTCTAATGTGTATTAACATTATTCTTTGCTACCAAAACATTTCTGTTTTACAATAAATCATTTTCTATTGTTCTACCAAGATATTAAAACAGAGTTATTTAAAAATGCTCCAAAATAAGTTATCCACGTTGTATTTTTAACCAACACAAATTGGGGAAGACGTAACACTATTTATATTAATTGTAGCCATTAAGGTAAATAAATTGAGATATAAATGTATGACCAAGACTTTGACCACAGAGGTAAACAAGTTTAGAAGCTTGGACACAACCTAGACTTGCACCACTGAGGGCGCCAAACAAGTCCAGTATTTGGAAGTAGTCGCACAATTTGTAATTGAACCACCAGTAGTGATGCAAGTAAATTAACCATATAATTTGTTTTTGTTCTTTGTAATTATTTAGCCATATAAATCACATCACTTATAAGTGATATATCTGAAAGACTTTGTTAACAGTACATTACCCGGGCTTGTAAAGTAAACAAGGACACTTAATTCAAAAGCCCAAATATCTGAAATGTCTTGGACTGATTAAAATAATGAAGTAAATGTTTGATACAATATTTAGAAGAGCATTTAGGTGGGCCATGTACATGAATTTTGTGTTTAACATTATCACATCATGTTGTATCAAAAATTATCACTCAATGTCAACAAAAAATGATACCATTGTATAAACAAGCAGCCTATCGGCTGAGATAGCTCCGCTGTTAGCAATGCACATTTCAATTAAAAAACTGAAGACATCATTAGAAAATGAACAATATGAATAGTATCAAAGCAATCGGACTTACAGTTTTTAACAAGAAGTCGAAAATATCACTTTTTACCAAAAATTACAAAAATATTCACCAAAATAAATTAATTAGAGAATTGAAGATATCATCACAAAATGAACAAATCTGAGAGAGGTTCACATGTAGTACCTATATATGTAATATCAAAGCAATCGAACTTGCGGTTTTTAACAAGAAGTCGAAAATATCACTTTTTACCAAAAATGACAAAAATATTCACCAAAATTAGAGAATTGAAGATATCATCACGAAATGAACAAATCTGAGAGAGGTCCACATGTAGTACCTATTTATGTAATATCAAAGCAATTGCACTTGCGGTTTTTAACAAGAAGTCGAAAATATCACTTTTTACCAAAAATGACAAAAATATTCACCAAAATTAGAAAATTGAAGATATCAACATGAAATGAACAAACCTAAGAGAGGTCTACCCAAGGTACATATACACCAAGTATCAAAGCATTCAGGCTTGTAGTTTTCAAGAAGAAGTCGAAAAAGTAAAACATTGACACGGACGACGACGATAAGATATGATAAGCTCCGCTCGACAAAGTCGACAGCGGAGCTAAAAATGATAATTTTTTCAAATATTTAGTTTGAACAAGTGCCATTAATTTTTTTTCTTTAAATATACAAATAAACCATATTCATTTGGTTTTCCAATTCACAAAAGTATTTGATTATAAGGGTGTTGCTTCTATATGAACTATGTGGTGACCAGGTTGGATAATGGTTTAACTTTTTCTGCACTTTTTTCAATATTTCTGAAAATAAACAGTAATTTTGAAGCTAACAGACAAAATTTGAGTCAATGTTCAGTTTTTACTCAAAAAAAATTTGGCTATTTTTGTTCCTAATCTTCTGACGGAAATTGCAGACTATAAACATGATTACCGGTATTATGTGAATTTGTGATGAAAAGAGGGAACTGGTGGTGAAAATGTTGAACGCTAAAATTTGTCATTGTTGACTTCCTTCAAAGTGATATTTCAGAGTATTTTGAGGTATAATACGGAAGTTGAGAATTTCCATCATGTTGTTGATATGAATAACTGTTAAACACTGCCAACTTTTAGTATCAAAATAATGTGTTCTGGATTTTTTAAAAACTTTCTGTAACTTAGAGATAACAAAATATGCACTTGTGTTAAAATATTTCAGACTTATGACTTTTGCTGTTCAGAAATGTGGGTGGAAAAAATATGGACAGTGGGTTGTATTGGATTAATCTTTGATTGTAAGCAATGCTCTGATTGGCAGTTATACAAGTCATGGTAGTTGCATGTCAGCAATGCTCTGATTGGCAGTTATACAAGTCATGGTAGTTGCATGTAAGCAATGCTCTGATTGGCAGTTATACAAGTCATGGTAGTTGCATGTAAGCAATGCTCTGATTGGCAGTTATACAAGTCATGGTAGTTGCATGTAAGCAATGCTCTGATTGGCAGTTATACAAGTCATGGTAGTTGCATGTCAGCAATGCTCTGATTGGCAGTTATACAAGTCATGGTAGTTGCATGTAAGCAATGCTCTGATTGGCAGTTATACAAGTCATGGTAGTTGCATGTAAGCAATGCTCTGATTGGCAGTTGTACAAGTCATGGTAGTTGCATGTAAGCAATGCTCTGATTGGCAGTTGTACAAGTCATGGTAGTTGCATGTAAGCAATGCTCTGATTGGCAGTTATACAAGTCATGGTAGTTGCATGTAAGCAATGCTCTGATTGGCAGTTATACAAGTCATGGTAGTAGCATGTAAGCAATGCTCTGATTGGCAGTTATACAAGTCATGGTAGTTGCATGTAAGCAATGCTCTGATTGGCAGTTATACAAGTCATGGTAGTAGCATGTAAGCAATGCTCTGATTGGCAGTTATACAAGTCATGGTAGTTGCATGTAAGCAATGCTCTGATTGGCAGTTATACAAGTCATGGTAGTAGCATGTAAGCAATGCTCTGATTGGCAGTTATACAAGTCATGGTAGTTGCATGTAAGCAATGCTCTGATTGGCAGTTATACAAGTCATGGTAGTAGCATGTAAGCAATGCTCTGATTGGCAGTTATACAAGTCATGGTAGTTGCATGTCAGCAATGCTCTGATTGGCAGTTATACAAGTCATGGTAGTTGCATGTAAGCAATGCTCTGATTGGCAGTTATACAAGTCATGGTAGTTGCATGTCAGCAATGCTCTGATTGGCAGTTATACAAGTCATGGTAGTTGCATGTCAGCAATGCTCTGATTGGCAGTTATACAAGTCATGGTAGTTGCATGTAAGCAATGCTCTGATTGGCAGTTATACAAGTCATGGTAGTTGCATGTCAGCAATGCTCTGATTGGCAGTTATACAAGTCATGGTAGTTGCATGTCAGCAATGCTCTGATTGGCAGTTATACAAGTCATGGTAGTTGCATGTAAGCAATGCTCTGATTGGCAGTTATACAAGTCATGGTAGTTGCATGTCAGCAATGCTCTGATTGGCAGTTATACAAGTCATGGTAGTTGCATGTCAGCAATGCTCTGATTGGCAGTTATACAAGTCATGGTAGTTGCATGTCAGCAATGCTCTGATTGGCAGTTATACAAGTCATGGTAGTTGCATGTAAGCAATGCTCTGATTGGCAGTTATACAAGTCATGGTAGTAGCATGTAAGCAATGCTCTGATTGGCAGTTATACAAGTCATGGTAGTTGCATGTAAGCAATGCTCTGATTGGCAGTTATACAAGTCATGGTAGTTGCATGTCAGCAATGCTCTGATTGGCAGTTATACAAGTCATGGTAGTTGCATGTCAGCAATGCTCTGATTGGCAGTTATACAAGTCATGGTAGTTGCATGTAAGCAATGCTCTGATTGGCAGTTATACAAGTCATGGTAGTTGCATGTCAGCAATGCTCTGATTGGCAGTTATACAAGTCATGGTAGTTGCATGTCAGCAATGCTCTGATTGGCAGTTATACAAGTCATGGTAGTTGCATGTCAGCAATGCTCTGATTGGCAGTTATACAAGTCATGGTAGTTGCATGTCAGCAATGCTCTGATTGGCAGTTATACAAGTCATGGTAGTTGCATGTCAGCAATGCTCTGATTGGCAGTTATACAAGTCATGGTAGTTGCATGTAAGCAATGCTCTGATTGGCAGTTATACAAGTCATGGTAGTTGCATGTAAGCAATGCTCTGATTGGCAGTTATACAAGTCATGGTAGTAGCATGTAAGCAATGCTCTGATTGGCAGTTATACAAGTCATGGTAGTTGCATGTAAGCAATGCTCTGATTGGCAGTTATACAAGTCATGGTAGTAGCATGTAAGCAATGCTCTGATTGGCAGTTATACAAGTCATGGTAGTTGCATGTAAGCAATGCTCTGATTGGCAGTTATACAAGTCATGGTAGTTGCATGTCAGCAATGCTCTGATTGGCAGTTATACAAGTCATGGTAGTTGCATGTAAGCAATGCTCTGATTGGCAGTTATACAAGTCATGGTAGTTGCATGTCAGCAATGCTCTGATTGGCAGTTATACAAGTCATGGTAGTTGCATGTCAGCAATGCTCTGATTGGCAGTTATACAAGTCATGGTAGTTGCATGTCAGCAATGCTCTGATTGGCAGTTATACAAGTCATGGTAGTTGCATGTCAGCAATGCTCTGATTGGCAGTTATACAAGTCATGGTAGTTGCATGTCAGCAATGCTCTGATTGGCAGTTATACAAGTCATGGTAGTTGCATGTCAGCAATGCTCTGATTGGCAGTTATACAAGTCATGGTAGTTGCATGTCAGCAATGCTCTGATTGGCAGTTATACAAGTCATGGTAGTTGCATGTAAGCAATGCTCTGATTGGCAGTTATACAAGTCATGGTAGTTGCATGTCAGCAATGCTCTGATTGGCAGTTATACAAGTCATGGTAGTTGCATGTCAGCAATGCTCTGATTGGCAGTTATACAAGTCATGGTAGTTGCATGTCAGCAATGCTCTGATTGGCAGTTATACAAGTCATGGTAGTTGCATGTCAGCAATGCTCTGATTGGCAGTTATACAAGTCATGGTAGTTGCATGTAAGCAATGCTCTGATTGGCAGTTATACAAGTCATGGTAGTTGCATGTAAGCAATGCTCTGATTGGCAGTTATACAAGTCATGGTAGTTGCATGTCAGCAATGCTCTGATTGGCAGTTATACAAGTCATGGTAGTTGCATGTCAGCAATGCTCTGATTGGCAGTTATACAAGTCATGGTAGTTGCATGTCAGCAATGCTCTGATTGGCAGTTATACAAGTCATGGTAGTTGCATGTAAGCAATGCTCTGATTGGCAGTTATACAAGTCATGGTAGTTGCATGTCAGCAATGCTCTGATTGGCAGTTATACAAGTCATGGTAGTTGCATGTAAGCAATGCTCTGATTGGCAGTTATACAAGTCATGGTAGTTGCATGTCAGCAATGCTCTGATTGGCAGTTATACAAGTCATGGTAGTTGCATGTAAGCAATGCTCTGATTGGCAGTTATACAAGTCATGGTAGTTGCATGTAAGCAATGCTCTGATTGGCAGTTATACAAGTCATGGTAGTTATTTCAAAATAAAAGCTCACTTCAAAAGGTTAAAAGTCAAGGTATTGGACGTCTTACAATAATATGCTAAAAAAAATGTACCATCATTAAAAATGACATAGCATCTGACATATAAAAATATTGCGTAATATAATTACTGGTACACAAAAGTAGTATTTAGTACTGCACATAAACATAACACATCAACGATAATAAAAATATTGCGTAATATAATTACTGGTACACAAAAGTAGTATTTAGTACTGCACATAAACATAACACATCAACGATAATAAAAATCCTGACAAGTGCAAGACATTAAATCGTCATGGTAACTGTAAAGCCTGGTATCGAGCACCATAAATGTGGCCGAATGACCGACATGTAAACTGTATTTATATATGCGCCTTGTAATTAAAACTGAATGTTCAGGAAGTAGACAGCTTTTTGGCAATATAGTACTTTTACAAATTCTTAGTACTACGACTGTTGATTTTTGTATTGAATTAAATATTTATAAACATGATAATGATGCAGAAGATTTCTGATAAAAATAGAAAGTATTATTTCCTAAACACATCTTACTATGTGTCTGTATATATACAATATATTCTTATCAAAATATAGCAATCTTCCCTCCCAATGGTGACACAATTTGATGTGCACGTATTTTTACTCGATTTTCGATTACTAGATTTTCCACACTTGTACTTTCTCTGCTACAACACACCAATTTGCATGGTCGTAATAGCTCTGCAAAACATACAGACTTTCTACATGCTCTTCAACCAGATTCACAAGTTCCCCCTCTTTAAAAACATGATAATAACGCTTACAAGTTGAGGGGTCAGCCGTTACAAGGTTTTCTGTGTCATTTTCAGTACCGTTGTTTATATTCTTCATCTTGTCACTATCATCATTGTCCTCCACTTCTCCGTTACAAGAACAGAGATCAACCTGAATACTTTCAGCCGTTTTGGTTTTATGTTGTTTACTGAAATGAATTCTCTTTTCAATACAGCTTCCAGAGCTGTCGCTATCGACCGAGGAAACACTGCAGCCGTCATCTGATATGCCTAACGATTTCTTTTTAAGCGAGAACCTCAGTGGTTTGTATGTTTCACCTTTTGCAAAAGCCTGGCTAATCTTGGCTATCGGTGGTGTACACCTACCTTGACGTAGTCTGAGTAACTTGGGTGAAAATCGACTACTGATATTTAATAGCCAACTTTCACTTTTAGTTTTTCTTAAATATGATATTTCATTATCAGTTGAGTTGTCGGAGGCATCAGATATAGTTGCATCACCAACCTTTTTTTGTCCTTTCCAAACATGATTTTCTGATTTTTTAGTTTCATCTTCATCCATGCTTTGATCTGACCCACCCTCATTTTTTGAGATTCTATTTAGAGATTCTCCATTGTGGTTTGGCAAATCTGTTGCTTTGTTGAATCCATTTACTAATGATTTTTCACCAATTTGAGATTCATTAGATTCTGCTTTGCCATCACCGATACATTCAGCCGTTAAACGCTTCACGTCGTTAACTACCTTTTGAATAGTCTCCGACTGATCCACAACAACCCATGAGTCATCAGCAATCTCACAACTTCCTTTTACAACATCATGCTCGTCTTTTTTTTCTGATAGGGTGCTTTCACAGGTTTCCATATTCAAACCGTTATCTGAGTTTTCACTTGGCACATTATCGGGACAGGTCTCTACACTTTGTTCACTATTAGTACTATTTTCTCTCTCATAAGACATCCTTCCCATTGTTACACCGCTATCTGAATACGATCGCTGTGGAAGTCCACATTTTTCACAAGAGTCAGGGTTAGTGATTTCTCCATTGCCTTGTCTGCATTGTGTGGGTTGTGATCTGACACCTGGCAATTCCTGGTCTTGTTGTTGTCTCGGTTGTCTGTGTGGGGATTGCCTTGGCATGTCCTGGTCATCATCGCTGGTGGAGCTACAATAGCTTGAATTCTCATTCTTCAAATCTTGTAAACGTCTAGCTGTTGAGAAATTACGAGATATGCATAATTGTTTTAATATGCAGGTATGTATTAGTCAATATGGCAACACTGATTACCTTTGAACTACAGCAAATTGCACAAGTACTACGGTACTCATATGAGTATAGTGGTCATGAATTAGAAGACAGTAGTTTATCGGTTTATTGTGTACAGTCATAGAACTATAGTTTCATAGTACTGTAAAAGGATTAATTATTCACTGGGTTTTAATTTTGCTTATTTCGCTGACTGGAAAATGCACTACCGTATTACGCCGGGCACGCGCCCCTCCCTGGGCAAGCGCCCACCCCCCTATTTTCACAAAAGTTACATGTTGGGGACATCCTCGGTTAAACGCCCATGGTGATTTTTAGCCAAGAATGGGATCAACAATAAAGTATTATTTGTCAAAAACGAACGCGTTTGATTTATTTAAATAGTGTGTTTGTTATGGTAGTTCTCTTTTGGGAGTGTGTGGTGGCCCTGAAAAGGGCCGTTTAGTTTGTGTTTTTACGTAAAAACTCATTGGAACTTAACGGCGTGAGATGAACCACGCAGCATGTGGCGCATACGTTCTGCTTTCTCTTCATTCACGTAGAGGTCAAAATACGCGTTCTATTTTTACGTGTTAAGTTTGGCTCTTCCGTTTCACCCCCTCCGGCATGTTCTACTTTCGCAGCCTAATCGCAGGTTTTTCAGAAGACGTCGAAAAAAACACAAGAATAAGTAGAAATGTTCCTGTTTTGGGCGGATTATTGATAGAAAATAATGTCTTTATTACAAAAATGCTGAAAAACCGCGAGTTTTTGCCTTAGTTATTTTTTATTGGCGAAAAACTGCGAACTCGGCAAATTTGGTTGCACAACTTCCGCTTCCCTTTATCATATACACCCAGCGACACCGGTGCCAGCTGACTGCGAACGGGAGCTAGCACTTTTGAGACATCACGTCGTAAACTTGCTACTTTCTTTCCATCCTTCATCACAGCTATGGCATTACGGTCATGTGGATTATTTTTCTGTCGTTGAAGAAAAAACATTTTGCCGACCTCAAGCCCATTACGATAACCATAAAGAGGCATGCCGACGATGGGAACTTCATCATTCATCAACTTCATCATCGTTATTTTTGTGCTGTGTGTGGGTGCGTGAATAAATCATGTTAATGAGGTCGACCAGAGTTTATTAGTCCCCGTTCGGACGCAGTCCGAAAACGGGGACTTATGTTTTGCCCTGTGTGCGTCCGACCGTGCGTCCGTGATCACCTGTATCTCCAACATGCATGGACCGATTGAGTTCAAACTTCACTCATACATCACACATTATATGGGACATATGCACATGCATTTTTTTCATGATCTGATTAACGATAGCCGAATAGCGGCCATTTTAAGGCCGAAAATGCATCAAAATCGCACATTTTCACCATTCCGGACCCGGATCTCAGTTATGCATGGACGGATTTTGTTCAAATTTGGTACATACATTAAACATAATAGGACCTTGATGCACGTCATTTTTTTTTTTTGGATCGGGTTCGAAATGGCTGACTGGCGGCCATTTTGTTTTAAAGAATTCAGTTCTGGATCCGTATCTGAGACATGCTTGGATTGATCGAGTTCAAACTTCACACACACAAGGTACATCATGTCACAAATATGTATGTGCATTTGTTTCATGATCTCATTAACGATAGCCAAATGGGGGCCGCTTTAAGGCCGAAAATGCATTGAAATCGCACATTTTCACCATTCCGGACCCGTATCTCAGTTATGCATGGATGGATTTTGTTCAAATTTGGTACATACATTAAACATAATAGGACCTTTATGCACGTCTTTTTTTTTTTCGGATCAAGTTCGAAATGGCCGACTGGCGGCCATTTTGTTAAAGAATTCAGTTCTGGATTCGTATCCAAGACATGTCTGGATTGATCAAGTTCAAACTCCACACACACACATGGTACATCATGTCACAAATAGATATGTGCATTTGTTTCATGATCTGCTTAACAATAGTGGAATGATGGCCATTTTAAGGCCGAAAATGCATCAAAATCACGTATTTTCACAATTCCAGAACCGGATCTCAGTCATGCATGGATGGATTTTGTTCAGATTTAGCACAATGTGTTGTACATATGCAGGTGCATTTCGGTCATGATCTGCTTTGAATGTATATGTCACTCAAATATGAACGGAACGGGGACGTGTCATTGACAATGACTTGTTTTCAGTCTGTTTTTGACTCCCATGTGCGAAGCACAAAATGGGAGTCTTTGCAGTTAGTGTGTCTGTATGTGTGTGTGTATGTGTGTATGTGTGTCCGACTTTTCCACTGCTATCTCAAGAACCATACATTGGTTTTTGATGAAACTTGGTGCATAGATGCTCTGGGCCAATGCGCAGATTTGATTAGGTTTTGGTAACAATCCATGCTTGTTAATTACCTAATTTGCATGATAATTAGCTAACTTTTAGCTGTTCTATGACTGTTCCACTGATATCTAAAGAACCACTCATTGGATTTTGATGAAACTTGGTACATAGATGCTCTGAACATATGCGCAGATTTGATTAGTTTTTGGTAAAAATCCGTGCATATTAATCACCTAATTTGCATGATAATTAGCTATTTTTTAGTGGTTCCATGACTGTTCCACTGATATCTAAACAACCACTCATTGGATTTTGATGAAACTTGGTACATAGATGCTCTGAACTAATGCTAGGTTTTGATTAGTTTTTGGTAATAATCTGTGGATACTAATTACCTAATTTGCATAATGATTAGTCAATTTTCGGTTTTTCCACTGATATCTCAAGTACTAATCATCACATTTCAATGAAACTTGGTACATAGATGTCATATGACACTGCACAGACCTGATAGTTTTTATGGTAATATCAGTACATATAATTACCTAATTTGCATAATTAATTAATTTTCAGCTTTTGATATAAGTAGTGAGCATTACATTTCAATGAAACTTGGTACTTACATACTCAAGGACTATGCAGAGATTGATTGTTTTCGATAAATATTTGTGCATATTAATCACCTAATTTGCATAATTAGTTAATTTTCAGCTTTTCTACGGGTATCTCAAGTACTAATCATCGCATTTCAATGAAACTTGGTACATATATCCTTTAGGACTATGCAGAGACCTGATTAGTTTCAGGGTAAATAATTGTGCATATTAATTACCTAATTTGCATAATTAATTTTCAGCTTTTCTACTGATATCTAAAGTACTAATCATCACATTTCAATGAATCTAGAATTATGCAGAGACCCAATTAGTTTTTGGTAAATATTTGTGCATATTAATCACCTAATTTGCATAATTAACCAATTTCCAACTTTCACACTGATATCTCAAGTACTAATCATCACATATCAATGAATGTTTATACATGGATGCTGTAGGACAATAGACAGACCTGGATAATTGTGGGTTAAAATCTGTACATATTAATTACCCAATTTGCATAATTAACCAATTTTAAGCTTTCACACTGATATCTAATGTACTAATTTCCATTTTAATGAAACTTAGTACAAAGATGCTCTAGGACAATGTACAAACCTACCGGTAATTAGTTTGGGGTAAAACTCTGTTCATATTATTTCCCTAATTAGCATAATAATTCATAATTTTTTGGTTCTAATCACATTTCAATTAAACTTGGTACATAGAGTTTTTGTTACATTGCGCAGACCTCATTAGTTTTACAATCAAATCTGTTCATGTTAATTTTCTGATTTGCATAATTAGTTTTCAGCTAAGTAATTTCAAATTATATTTAATGTGTCTCCAATACTCTCAGCACATGGGAGTTCTTTCTAAGCTTTCTTTGATTTTTATGTATCGCCATTTGGATATGTTTATGTATTCACAATAGTTTGTAAACATTTCACATCAGTAATAAAAGGTTTATTTGTTTCATAACCCTGTCTGCTATTCTTCAGCAATTACGATGCGATGTATCAATACGTGCGTGAACAAAATTATGCTAATGAGGTCATCGCCATCTTGGATTACAAGCGATAGTTTTTCCCGGCTGTTTTGACTTGCACTGATCCCGGTTACTAACAATGTAACCGTGCATTGATTACAATACTTACCATACTTTGTAGCCAATTTCAGTGAGTAATACAACTTCATTCGCTGACATAAAACAAGTTTTATTCTTGAAATTCGACCCTGTGTCTTAGTGTTCCCACAGTTCTTGACCGAGTGCTCACGTTTATTGAAACCTCGCATAAATCAAGAAATAAGTACGTGTACACAGTGTATGAAAGCGTTCCTTTATTTGACCTTATCATACAATCACAAAAACAACTTTTTAAAATCTTTTTTGGGGTGGTCCTCGGATTTTCATGATTTTGTATGTTCAGACCCCTGGGCGTGTGCCCGGGGTAATACGGTAAATTAAAACCCAGTGAATATGTAAAATTTAGCATAGAGCACATTATCTAAATGATAAAACCGTGAATTTAAAAACCCACTGAATTAGTCATTTTACAGTAACATGGAACAGCATTTTTGTGTTTGTTACATGGTTGTTTTTTGGGAAAGTCATCCTAATATTTCTGACACAATGTAAAACAAGCAGCCTGTCAGCTGAGATAGCTCCGCTGTTAGCAATGCACATTTCAATTAAAGAACAGAAGATATCATTAGAAAATGAACAATATGTAGACTTGCTGTTTTTAACAAGAATTCAAAATTATCACTTTTCACCAAAAATAATCATCAAAATTAGATAATTGAAGATATCACCACGAAATTAACCTGTGGTTTTTAACAAGAAGTCGAAAATACCACTTTTTACCAAAAATTACAAAAATATTCATCAAAAATAGAGAATTGAAGATATCATCATGAAATGAACAAATCTGAGAGAGGTCCACATGTAGTACCTATATATGTAATATCAAAGCAATTGGACTTGCAGTTTTTAACAAGATTAGAGAATTGAAGATTTCAACATGAAATGAACAAATCTAAGAGAGGTCTACCCAAGGTACATATATACCAAGTATCAAAGCATTCAGGCTTATAGTTTTCAAGAAGAAGTCTAAAAAGTAAAACATTGACAAGGACGACGACGGACAATCACTCATATGATAAGCTCTGCGTAACAAAGTCGACAGCGAAGCTAAACATTTTTTAAAAATATTTCAGGATATCATCAGTCACCACACGTAATTTGTTCAGGTTATGTCTTATATATTAAACAGCCTACAATTTGAGATATGACATAATATCATAAGTTTGCCAAAGTAAGCATTTACTTTATATGTAATTAAAAACAAGTCAACAGTGAAATATACTATAAAATGCATGCACACATGTAAGCTATGAGAATGAATATTCTGTACAATGACAAATTCATATAGAATTATTTATGCACAAATGAACATTGATATGTGGACCATCTACACATAAGATTTAACTAGACTGCTTCACGACATAGCTATATAGAATACCATGTTTTTAGTTTAACTAATTCACATATTTCAGATTCAAAACAAAACGTTTTGAGTGATTTAAAGCAATTTTTATCATTTATAATTCCTAACTCCACTCCCTGAGGCATACAACATTTGATGAGTTTCTGAGAAGATGATATTCATTGACAAATAAATGGTTGGATGACAGTTAACACAGCATCATCTCAATAGGTCATCAGATATTATTGGTTCAATAAGGTACAATTAATGATAGCTGATATTTACCTTTGTGTTTGTGATATCGTGGTTGTAAATGCCATGGTACAAGGACGTCCTGCGAGTCAAACTAAATCAAAGAGAGAAAATTATTATTTTAAGCTGACATGATTCAAACATTGATGTACTCAACAAATCACCCACTGAGACAGTTTTATCCCCACTCTAGTTTGCTATCTGTGGCGGTTTTCAGCTGGCGATGTAACAGGAACTACTAGTATGCAACTTAATTTGTTTGTACAATGTGGCTGTGTTTACCACAGTTTCCTCTGTCTGATTTCCTTGCTCCCATTTTTCAGGAAGCTGGGGTAGACTGTGTTAGGAGGGATCAAATAGAATGACCAAAACTAATGGATAACATTTTTTCGGATGTAACTTTTGAGTAACGTTTTATTTTGTGACTGCTTTTTACCATTCAGCATTTTGCTTGTATTTCACATTTTCAAGAAACCATGAAAACACAATTAGTAAGTTTACAGGGCAATTATAAAATATCAAAAATATAAGGCCAAAAAAAAATAGATTTCTGATTTCATACATTTTCTGTGATGAATAAATTATATTCAATTGAAAGATCAAATCAAATAAAAACGATGCACGTTCAACATTTTGTCAGTTGATCAGGGCTAGGGTGTGTGCATGATTTGTGTTGACATAAAGAAAGAAATTCACCCATGATATAAAAAAATCAGATTCACCACTATTCTACTCCATATTTTGGGTGATTTTCACAAACGCATGTCCTTATCACTTACAATAAAACTCACAAGAAAATCTGGTCCATGTGCATCAAGTTTGAAATGGGTTGCTCACACATTTTTGTTCAATGTAATTCAATTCAAGAAAATGTAAAACGATTAAAAAAAATTGTTTTGACAAAGGAAAAAATAAACCGGCATCATATTTTCCAGTGACAATTCTATTTTTTTGGGGGGTGGTCTAAGAAGCCATCCAAACTTTAGGATACCATATTTGCTATATTTACTTTCATAAATTACACAGGTGTTTCTATAGACAAAGTAAATAATATTGGAATGATTTAGTAATCAAATGTGTCCTTTGGTTTACTGTAAAATACTTTATTTTCGCTTGGAATTATTTTTCACTATTTTCGCTCAAGGGATGATTCAGTGAAAATAAAATCCAGCGAATATATACTATTTTTCCTATATATTACATTTAACTCATCAAAGATCAGTGAAAATAAATTCCAGCTAAAATAAAGTATTTTACAGTATATGCGCTTCTATTGGAGATACACATATATGGTATTAAAGTGAATTAAGCTAAGACTGTACAATTTACAATACTTTCAATTTAACTTAGAATACAATTAACCAGAATATGGTAGATGTATCTCACCTTGCGTTGTTTTTGTTCCATAGCCCATACATAAACCATGAGCTTGCCTCCAGGCCTTAATATCCTGGATAACTCTTGTAACGCCTGTATTCGTCTTTCAACAGTAGCAAAGTGATGAATAACAGCAATAGATATAACTGCATCAAAACAATTATCACGATATGGTAGTCTGATATTGTCACATACCATCACTTCATAGCTGTTTTTATTTGCTATGTCTACCAGTCTTTCACATCTATCTGACCCTATCTTAAACGTCTCCCCGTTAATTGGAAGATATCTTCCATTTCCACAACCTGAAAGTCAAACAAACCCGTTAATTGGAAGATATCTTCCATTTCCACAACCTGAAAGGCAAACAAAATGTAATGATATACATGAACAGATTTTTTTGTTTTTTATTTTTTTAAATATTTTTTTTGTGCCGGGCGACAGTTCCCGACATCGAGTGTCATCTCCTGACTTTTTTGTTTGTATGTGCAAATTGCAAGTGCTGGTGATGACACATAGTGTATTTTGCCATAGAAGTCATATTCATGCCTGGGACTACATGACAGGGCTGTGCGGCTATCTCCCTGTCAAATGGCAATTTGTAATGCGCTATCTTGGCGTCAACCAGGCCCGATCGAACACAAGCACCTGCGGACCTGCATGAACAGATTTGAATATTGTAATAAATGCACATAGTTTGAACAAAATCACTTTAAAATCATTCTCATTGTGTCAACACAGGTGGCGCTATTCAGCACAGACCTGTGTCTTATGACGCATAACTAGCATCTGAAGGCTAAATATACATCCGCTACCATTTTTCTCAGCGTTTCTGCCGCGGAACTATATAAAAGTATTTTTCTTGTTTTGAACACATCCTCCCCCGATTTTTAGCAAGATTTAATCTTTAATGAGTTGATCAATTAAAATAACACACAACACTCATCAGAATATCTTATTTTATTAACATTAAAATGCATGTAAATTGGAAGGTCAAAGGTCTAATTTTTCTCAATATTTCATTGACACGCAGATCGCCGCAAACCAACCGAATAGCGCCACCTGTGTTGACACAAAGTGGAAATAGTTCCGACCACTTTTCCCATAGTTCCACGCGCGGTATGTGTCAGATTGGTTGGTTTGCCGCGATCTGCATGTCAATGAATCATTCTTGAAAACTTATTGATTTTATTTTAAATATTTTATTTGATAGCCAAAATTGGTATTATCTCATACTGCAGACACTGCCATGCAAGAAAATGCAAATCATCATTGTACAAAAAAAAGAGCACAAACGATTTTAGTCGTGAATAGTTCTTCCACTAAACAGAAAATTAATCATACCCCAACCAACTTTGATTTCTCGATTTTCAGGGCCACAGACCAGACTAGTTCATCAAAAAACTAATTTTGTAGTCATCGCCTTAAGAATATTAACAAATTATTAGCGTTATGATAATTACTTTGTATGTTCCGGTGAAATAAAAATGTCATTTATAGTATTTCCTATCATGTTTTAATAGTAATTATTGCAATAACATTTTGTCATATGTCACCTACCAAATTATAACTACCGGTATACATACATACCAGTAGTAGCTATGAAATATTGACAGTACTATTTTTATCAAGCTATTAAAAATATTGTAGACAGAAATATCAACCATCTGCCTACTTTGAGCAGACAATAAAGCACTTAGAATATTATTAAATGTAAAGTAATGCAGTTAAAATAGAAAAAAATTATCATTTTAATCATAGACACAACTTCCATTTAAATTTAAATTCATTTTGTGGAAAAAATTAATTAATATATACATTCTGAAAAATGCAGGCAAACAGAAGCCTGGTTAAAGCGGGAGGGTCGTCACCTGCACACACCCGAGATTCGAGTCCCAAGTGATGATAAAGCACGCTAAAAATGCAAAGGCTCATGGGTAGGCACTTGTTTACAATGACACGCTATGGCCATCTGACGCATGCGCAGGTGACGACTCCCTCGCTTTAAACGAAAGTCTATCAACAATACAGAAAAAAAAAATCACGTCTTATCTAATCTAGAACATATAGTAAAAGTCAATTATAATATTTCAATAATCTATTATGATATATCTATGCTTACAATGAGTAATGGATTTCAGTATACAAGAGAGAGCAATTTTATTTTATATATCGAGGCAATCTCATGAAATAGATTACAGTGTAATATTGAAGTAGAAATATTATAAAAGGACAATTTCTACATAAGTGTATACTACACTAGGTTATTAAAAGTATACCACAAAGTGTGCACAAAATACAGTACAGTGATCGTAACGATGAACACGTAGCAAATTTTAATATTCAAATCAAATACACATGACTTGACATAACCTGACGATCTTGGCTGATTTGTATATTCAGATCAAATACACATGACTTGACATAACCTGACGATCTTAGCTGATTTGAATATTCAGATCAAATACACATGACTTGACATAACCTGACGATCTTAGCTGATTTGTATATTCAGATCAAATACACATGACTTGACACAAACCTGATGATCTCGGCTGATTTGAATATTCAGATCAAATACACATGACTTGACACAAACCTGACTATCTCGGCTGATTTTAATATTCAGATCAAATACACATGACTTGACACAAACCTGACGATCTCGGCTGATTTGAATATTCAGATCAAATACACATGATTTGACATAACCTGACGATCTTAGCTGATTTGAATATTCAGATCAAATACACATGACTTGACACAAACCTGACGATCTCGGCTGATTTTAATATTCAGATCAAATACACATGACTTGACACAAACCTGACGATCTCGGCTGATTTGAATATTCAGATCAAATACACATGATTTGACACAGACTTGACTATCTCTGCTGATTTGTATATTCAGATCAAATACACATGACTTGACATAACCTGACGATCTTAGCTGATTTGAATATTCAGATCAAATACACATGACTTGACACAAACCTGACGATCTTGGCTGATTTGAATATTCAGATCAAATACACATGACTTGACACAAACCTGACGATCTCGGCTGATTTGAATATTCAGATCAAATACACACGACTTGACACAAACCTGATGATCTCGGCTGATTTGAATATTCAGATCAAATACACACGACTTGACACAAACCTGATGATCTCGGCTGATTTGAATATTCAGATCAAATACACATGACTTGACACAAACCTGACTATCTCGGCTGATTTTAATATTCAGATCAAATACACATGACTTGACACAAACCTGACGATCTCGGCTGATTTGAATATTCAGATCAAATACACATGAATTGACATAACCTGACGATCTTAGCTGATTTGAATATTCAGATCAAATACACATGACTTGACACAAACCTGACGATCTCGGCTGATTTGAATATTCAGATCAAATACACATGACTTGACACAAACCTGACGATCTCGGCTGATTTGAATATTCAGATCAAATACACATGACTTGACACAAACCTGACGATCGCGGCTGACTATCAGACGATTTGAATACACAGATCAAACTTGATTTAAACCAGGCTATCACAGACGATTTGAATACTCAGATCAAACTTGACACACACCTGACCATTTCAGCTAATTTGAATACTCAGATCAAACTTGACACAAACCTGACTATCAGACGATTTGAATACTCAGATCAAACCTGACTATCACAGACGATTTGAATACTCAGATCAGACCTGACTATCACAGATGATTTGAATACTCAGATAAAACTTTACACAAACCTGACTATCAGACGATTTGAATACTCAGATCAAACTTGATTTAAACCAGACTATCACAGACGATTTGAATACTCA
Source organism: Saccoglossus kowalevskii (assembly GCF_978046115.1). Classification (NCBI taxonomy): domain Eukaryota; kingdom Metazoa; phylum Hemichordata; class Enteropneusta; family Harrimaniidae; genus Saccoglossus; species Saccoglossus kowalevskii. Next base: position 2,909,712 of record NC_140644.1, read on the forward strand.
GATCAAACTTAACTTAAACCAGACTATCACAGACGATTTGAATACTCAGATCAAACCTATCACAGATGATTTGAATACTTAGATGAAACTTGACACAAACCTGACCATTTCAGCTAATTTGAATACTCAGATCAAACTTGACACAAACCTGACTATCAGACGATTTGAATGCTCAGATCAAACTTGATTTAAACCAGACTATCACAGACGATTTGAATACTCAGATCAAACTTGACACAAACCTGTCTATCACAGACAATTTGAATACTCAGATCAAACTTAACTTAAACCAGACTATCACAGACGATTTGAATACTCAGATCAAACTTGACACAAACCTGACTATCACAGACGATTTGAATACTCTGATCAAACTTGACTATCACAGACGATTTGAATACTCAGATCAAACCTATCACAGATGATTTGAATACTTAGATCAAACTTGACACAAACCTGACTATCAGACGATTTAAATACTCAGATCAAACCTGACTATCACAGACGATTTGAATACTCAGATCAAACCTGACTATCACAGATGATTTGAATACTCAGATCAAACCTGACTATCACAGATGATTTGAATACTCAGATCAAACTTTACACAAACCTGACTATCAGACGATTTGAATACTCGGATCAAACTTGACACAAACCAGACTATCACAAACGATTTGAATACTCAGATCAAACTTGATTTAAACCAGACTATCACAGACGATTTGAATACTCAGATCAAACTTGACACAAACCTGATTTGATTTGAATATCCTGATCAAACTTGACACAAACCTGACCATTTCAGCTAATTTGAATACTCAGATCAACTTGATTTAAACCTGTCTGTCACAGACAATTTGAATACTCAGATCAAACTTGACACAAACCTGACTATCACAGACGATTTGAATACTCAGATTAATGATTTACCTCATTTACCTTATTTAAATGAAGTCCATTTAAGTAAAATAAAAGAAGCATGGTTTCTGAAAATAGATCACTTGATGTACCAAGAAAGAAGGTCACTTAGATTTATTTTAAAAACTATCACTTTTAATTTCCTGTGTGACCCCTTAAAATTGAATTACATTTCCAATTTATAGAAACATAACTTGTGCTTTTGTTTGAATCGTAGTTACTGTATTGTACAAAAACATTAATTGTCATCGACAATTGACTGAGTGTGTGTGACAACATTGCAGAAGGTTAAAACTATGCATGAAATGTCATCAGGTAAACAGTCACTGTATGATTAAGATGGTGTAGAGACATTATAGTTAAAACTATGCATGAAATGTCATCAGGTAAACAGTCACTGTATGATTAAGAGTGTGTAGAGACATTATAGTTAAAACTATGCATGAAATGTCATCAGGTAAACAGTCACTGTATGATTAAGAGTGTGTAGAGACATTATAGTTAAAACTATGCATGAAATGTCATCAGGTAAACAGTCACTGTATGATTAAGAGTGTGTAGAGACATTATAGTTAAAACTATGCATGAAATGTCATCAGGTAAACAGTCACTGTATGATTAAGAGTGTGTAGAGACATTATAGTTAAAACTATGCATGAAATGTCATCAGGTAAACAGTCACTGTATGATTAAGAGTGTGTAGAGACATTATAGTTAAAACTATGCATGAAATGTCATCAGGTAAACAGTCACTGTATGATTAAGATGGTGTAGAGACATTATAGTTAAAACTATGCATGAAATGTCATCAGGTAAACAGTCACTGTATGATTAAGAGTGTGTAGAGACATTATAGTTAAAACTATGCATGAAATGTCATCAGGTAAACAGTCACTGTATGATTAAGATGGTGTAGAGACATTATAGTAACTCAAATATATAACCCTATAGGCATGTCTAGCAAGAGTTTGAATATTTTAAATATTTGTTATCGGATTGTGTACATGCTATGTGTTTTAATTATTCAATTGCTGGTAATACATATGTGGATTATGGTATTATCTGAACAGGCATCACAACAGTGTTGATTTCTGTATTCATACAAAAATCTAGAATTTCTGCTTGAATGCATTTAAGATGTTTGTGTGGGAATTTGTGTAATCCAACGTACATGTAGGCAATACTGATTTACCCAAGTGACAAGAACAAACTGGTCACAGATTGATATGCAGCGCAATTAGATTTAGTACATGCTTTATGACATCTTATTAATGGTATCAGTTATAAGAGATGCTGTAATGTAAACAGAACTTTGAGTTACAGGCAACATAGATTTTTGTTTGTTTAACGTTCCAATTTAGTAACCCGAATTTTAATTATAAGTTAACCGAACTTCGAATTATAAATCTACATCGTTAAACAAAACAAATAATCTATGTTGCCCATAACTTGATGTTCGGTTAACTGTTTAATTAAAGTTTGAGTTATTAAATGTGGACGTTCATCAAAAACAAATAATCTATGTTGCCCATAACCCAAAGTTCTGTTAACTGTTTATCGAACATCGAGTTACAATTTGGGCGTGGTTTTGCAAAAGTGACGTGGTTTCTAAAATATGGGCGTGGTCATTTTGGTAACTCAATCTTTTCATAACTCGATGTCCGTAACTCAAACAATTATTATGCAGTATACTTCACCAACGATTTCCTGACAATAGGTGATTTTCCGTACAATTGCGAGATCTCGCGAGATGCATGAAAGACGCGCGTCAAAGTCTGCCGAAAAAAACGAACGATTTGATTTTGAAGTAGAATTTCTTTATTTCGTAGCTCACATCGACCGGCCAATCTTCGACAAAAGAATATTGCTTCCGAATACCCTTACTTAATCGAAATTGACTATCATCAAATGTGGACAGCACATTATATTAAGCATGGAAATGTCCTCCAAAATACTTTCGCGTTTGTCGAATACCACGCGATGTTTGACGCCACTACGATGCTATGACCTTTGTTTGTCCTGTTTTTACGTTCGATTTCACTCATAACACGTGATTCTCGCAGTGAACGGAAAATGGTCCATTGTTACAATCCTAACTATTAGTTAAATTATTGGTAATGTTGGCAAATTAAGTGAATAATCTAGTAAACATTATGTGAGTAATAATATACACAAAACTTAATGCTTGAAACTAGTGTTGAGTTTCTTGTATGCCGCAATCAGCAAACTTTGTGCAAAGGCAGCATCTGTATAGATTTCCATCGAGTGACTTATTAGTATTCCCATGCATGTTTGAATCAAGTCAAACAGGTAAACAGGTTACCTATTATCTATAGTGATTAATTCAACCAGAACCCGAGTACAGGTAGTACAAAACTACAGCCTAAGGCATGCAATTCAATACTTCCTATATCTTGAAAGTCAAACAGACAACAGACTGTCATAATCTCTTATTACTGATGCATGATCTGTATAGTCTGATCAAGCTTAAGATTAAATCTGACATAATTTTTTTTCGCACAAGTATTTATCTTCATATTAAATTATGATTAATTTACAGGACCAGCCTTACATAAATATGAAAATTAACAAGTCATTCCACTGAATGCTACGTATTATATTACTATAATTTATAAATATTATAAATTTTACAATTCAAACTGAAACAAAAGGTTTCTATTAGCTGATGGAATAACACTGGAGCATTTGTAAAAGACGTCATTGCAAACTGACTTCAGTCAGTAAAATTAATAAATATTTATCAAGTTGAAAAGTTGAAAATAGGAAAACAAAATTATTCAAAAAGATCATTTTATTTATGATATTCTTATGTTGATCAGCACACTGGATGATTTATTTTAATATACAACTAGCAACTTGTAAGAGTAGTCAATAATACATAAATGTCTATTATACAGTATCATCAAAGAATGAAAACATTGTAACATGTTTCATAATCATCTTGGCTGTTTAGGCAAGATATTTGCAGAAAATTCAAGAAACAACTGTTTGGGTCAAAAATACAAAAACGGTTAGCAAAAGAAGACAACTGCTGATTATGTCACGAAATGAACAAATCCAAAGGCTCATGCACGTTCATTAATTTAGCAAGGGAATACGAGTATTATTAGATGTCAGGCAATCTAAAGACATTTTCCAACACATATACACATATTATATTCATAGTTGCAGAAAAAAAAAAAATCACTGCTGTAGTATTCAAAGACACGTACATGTATTTGGAGTGAGTCAATCTAATTTGGTGCTATTATTAACCCTAAGAGCTGAAAAGAAACAAAAATGTTTCACCGGAATTTGTTGGGAATTGTTTACAACAGTTAGATTCAAATGGAACTGATCTCAATTGCCGCTAATATTTTTTTTGTAAAACTTGCCAGCAATATCATCTGGACAATTCCACAGTGACTGACGTTACATTCAGAGGGGTTGGAAGTTATTTCAGTTGTCTTTATTACTAGAGTATTGCTTTGTGGTATTTGATACTGTGTTATTGAACAACACTTCCAGCCAAGCCCCCCCCCCCCATGATGTCAAATGGTTGACCCCTTACTCACCTATGTCAGCTATAATACTGCCAGGTTCCAACTGTAGCAGAAACTCTTTGACTCTTGGCCATGCTTTGTATCTTGTATCAGTGAAATGAGGAGCTATCTTTTCATAGACGTCATGTACATGTGCCTTCTCTAAGGCGATGGACTTGGCTTGACGATCCATCTACAAAACCACTCACCACCCACCACTTTACACATACTGATTATCTGATATTTTAGTAGAAATTTCATCTGATTTTAGAATTAGCCATCTGCAATAAAAATATTGACATCGGTGTTGAGTGTGTTTGTCGTGTAATGCTGCACTATTCAATCAGTATAGTTGACGTCACTGTGAAAAGCAATCAGTAATATGGTACAGGCAAACAGACACAGTTGGAAATAGGATTTATACATAAACATGTACAAATGAAATGCATCCCTAAACAAACTGCAACATCTCAAACATCATCAACATTAGGATGAAGATATGCTTTTAAAAATAGAAACTACTTATATATGCAGAGGGTGGCTAGTATAAGAAAAACAAATTTGTAGAGAAAATGAAATTACATGAGTGAGGTACAAAATATGTGAAAAAAGATACAAATACTATATCTGTGCAACACTCACAAAAATATTGGTTCAGCCCTTAATATAGATTACAAGATAGACAAATACTATATCTGTGCAACACTCACAGAAATATTGGTTCAGCCCTTAATATAGATTACAAGATTGATGGACAAATACTATATCTGTACAACACTTACAGAAATATTGGTTTAGCCCTTAACATAAATGTTACAAGATAGACAAATACTATATCTGTACAACACTCACAAAAATATTGGTTTAGCCCTTAACATAAATGTTACAAGATAGACAAATACTATATCTGTACAACACTTACAGAAATATTGGTTTAGCCCTTAACATAAATGTTACAAGATAGACAAATACTATATCTGTACAACACTCACAGAAATATTGGTTTAGCCCTTAACATAAATGTTACAAGATAGACAAATACTATATCTGTACAACACTCACAAAAATATTGGTTCAGCCCTTAATATAAATGTTACAAGATAGACAAATACTATATCTGTACAACACTCACAAAAATATTGGTTCAGCCACTAATATAGATTACAAGATAGACAAATACTATATCTGTACAACACTCATAGAAATATTGGTTCAGCCCTTAATACTGATGTTACAAGATTGATGGACAAATACTATATCTGTACAACACTTACAGAAATATTGGTTTAGCCCTTAACATAAATGTTACAAGATAGACAAATACTATATCTGTACAACACTCACAAAAATATTGGTTCAGCCCTTAATATAAATGTTACAAGATAGACAAATACTATATCTGTACAACACTCACAAAAATATTGGTTCAGCCACTAATATAGATTACAAGATAGACAAATACTATATCTGTACAACACTCATAGAAATATTGGTTCAGCCCTTAATACTGATGTTACAAGATTGATGGACAAATACTATATCTGTACAACACTTACAGAAATATTGGTTCAGCCCTTAATATAGATGTTACAAGATTGATGGACAAATACTATATCTGTACAACACTTACAGAAATATTGGTTCAGCCCTTAATACTGATGTTACAAGATTGATGGACAAATACTATATCTGTACAACACTTACAGAAATATTGGTTCAGCCCTTAATATTGATGTTACAAGATTGATGGACAAATACTATATCTGTACAACACTCATAGAAATATTGGTTCAGCCCTTAATATAGTTGTTACAAGATTGATGGACAAATACTATATCTGTGCAACACTTACAGAAATATTGGTTCAGCCCTTAATATAGATGTTACAAGATTGATGGACAAATACTATATCTGTACAACACTTACAGAAATATTGGTTCAGCCCTTAATACTGATGTTACAAGATTGATGGACAAATACTATATCTGTACAACACTCATAGAAATATTGGTTCAGCCCTTAATATAGATGTTACAAGATTGATGGACAAATACTATATCTGTACAACACTCATAGAAATATTGGTTCAGCCCTTAATATAGATGTTACAAAATTGATGGACAAATACTATATCTGTACAACACTTACAGAAATATTGGTTCAGCCCTTAATACTGATGTTACAAGATTGATGGACAAATACTATATCTGTACAACACTTACAGAAATATTGGTTCAGCCCTTAATACTGATGTTACAAGATTGATGGACAAATACTATATCTGTACAACACTCATAGAAATATTGGTTCAGCCCTTAATACTGATGTTACAAGATTGATGGACAAATACTATATCTGTACAACACTTACAGAAATATTGGTTCAGCCCTTAATATAGATGTTACAAGATTGATGGACAAATACTATATCTGTACAACACTCATAGAAATATTGGTTCAGCCCTTAATATAGATTACAAGATAGACAAATAACAAATCTGTGCAACACTCACAGAAATATTGGTTCAGCCCTTAACCTTTTTACCACCAGACTTTCTTACCCACTTATTCTGTACTTTATTCTTATATTTTTTAATATTTCTGGAAATGGACCCTAATTTTGAAGCCAACAGACAAAATTTGAGTAAATTTTTAGTTTTTACTCAAATAATTTGGCTATTTTCTCCCCATTCTCCTGAAGGAAAGTGCAGACTATAAACAGAACCATTTTGTGATGAAAAAAGTGAACTGGTGGTGAAGAGGTTAATACTGAAGTAACAAGATGGACAAAACTCACAGAAACAATCCAAATTGGCAATTTGTACAACTATCAGATATCCTCAACTGAGAGTTGAACTGACGTCATGGCAACAAACTTCAATCTCCTATGACACAAATAATTGGACTTAGAGTCTAGAGAACTGGAACCAGATAAATAAAACCCCCAAATCAATTTGACTGATCAATATCAAGCTAGAGAAGTAAGGATTCCTGATGTGTGTGTCACTACAGAAAGACAGGATCTTAATCATTTTCCAACACCCACTTATATGATGTTTTATACACAATTTCTATTTTGTAGTATTATGCATGTTATAAAATAAAGCTTGCAAGACAAAATTGCTTTGTTCTAGTGTTTGTAATATGTCTTCTTTAATGGAATTAAGCTCACACAACGTATAGCACTAACAGAGGAAATGAAACACCCTTGCTGATAAGCTAGTTGTATCCATGTGGTGCACAGAGAGGAAATATTAAAGTAAAATAGCATATCTATTAAATAGATTACTTTCCAATAATCCTGCTCAAAATCGTGGAATTGATAGTTTCTCATCATCATTTTTAATAACAAAGTTATTAAGAAACCAAGTATTCTATTGACAATTTCTCAGAAATGGTAGCGATATTAGTGTTTTGAATTAATGAGATATTGACATGAATTGACTTTATACGACGTCAACAAAAATATAATAAAATGTGTGGTTCCAGTAAACAATGCACAAGAAATACAGGTAGGTTAGGTCAGATTTTTTTTTTCCCATTTTTTCTTTTATCCTACATTTTCTTTTTGTTATAGCTTGCCGAATATGCTGATGATGTTTACATTAAAGTGACTCCAATTTGGTCAAATTTCTAGATACCAGATCCATTGAAGTCTCAGTGAAATCTTGTGTGATTTAGCACCATTTTTCATAGTTTGTCAAAAATAATTTAGGGTACGTTATAAATTTTTACGCTTACATTGAACATTGACCTGTTTTCAAAAATATAATTTGCAACAATAAAAATGTAATGTGATTTCCCTTTACCATTATAGCAGTATAGATGTTATACGTGCCTAATTGTCTAGATTGACAAATTAATCTCAACGTTTAACAAATCCAAATGCACAAAACACAGATAATGAGAGACTGATTCGTGATCATGGTTTGACCATAGCAAAGATCCTTGAATTGGCTAGCTGCATGAGGTGAACAGCACAACTCAAAAGATGATATTGATGGAATCACAATGAATTTTCAAGAGCAATTGCCATAGGTGTGATCTGGTTGTCATGATAGCAACAATTTTGGGAATGATTTTTAAATTATAACTCAAAAACTTGTAGATGGATTCTCATAAAATTTTCATGAGGCTTGTGAAACTGCATTTATTGAAACAAAATGTCCACCAATCAGCCATTTTGAACTCAATCCACAAACAAGTCATTGTCAATGACACGTCCCCGTTTTGTTCATATTTGAGTGACGTATACATTCAAAGCAGATCATGACCGAAATCTCAGACCACTTTCAGTGGTCCGATCCGAAATGCACCTACATATGTACAACACATTGTACTAAATCTGAACAAAATCCATCCATGCATGACTGAGATCCGGTTCCGGAATTGTGAAAATACGCGATTTTGATGCATTTTCGGCCTTAAAATGGCCATCATTCAGCTATTGTTAAGCAGATCATGAAACAAATGCACATATCTATTTGTGACATGATGTACCATGTGTGTGTGAAGTTTGAACTTGATCAATCCAGACATGTCTCGGATACGGATCCAGAACTGAATTCTTTAAAACAAAATGGCCGCCAGTCGGCCATTTCAAACCCGATTCAAAAAAAAAATGACGTGCATCAAGGTCCCATTTGTTTCATGTATGTACCAAATTCAAACAAAATCCGTCCATGCATAACTGAGATCTGGGTCCGAAATGGTGAAAATGTGCGATTTTGATGCATTTTCGGCCTTAAAGCGGCCGCTATTCGGCTATCGTTAATCGGATCATGAAAAAAAAGCATGTGCAAATGTTCCATATAATGTGTGATGTATGAGTGAAGTTTGAACTTAATCGGTCCATGCATGTTTGAATTGGCCGCCAGTCAGCCATTTCAAACCCGATCCCCCCCAAAAAATGGCATGCATCAAGGTCCTATTATGTTTAATGTATGTACCAAATTTGAACAAAATCCGTCCATGCATAACTGAGATCCGGGTCCGGAATGGTGAAATGGATCATGAAAAAAATGCATGTGCATATGTCCCATATAATGTGTGATGTATGAGTGAAGTGTGAACTCAATCGGTCCATGCATGTTCGAGAAAGGGGTGATCACGAATGCACACAGGGCAAACCATAAGTCCCCGTTTTCGGACTACGTTCGAACGGGGACTAATAAAATGAGTTGCATAAAATTCCTATTATGTTCAAGGTATATACTAAGTTTGAACAGGATTCATCCATGCACGACTGAGATCAGATTTCGAAATTGTGAAAATGTATGATTTTGAGACATTTTTGACCTTAAAATGGCCGCTTTCAACATTCTTGAATTTGATCATGAAACAAATGCATGTGCATATGTTCGATATGATGTACGTGTGAAGTTTTAACTTAACTGAAGCATGTATGAGATTTGGCTAGATACGGATGGACAGACACATACAGGTCAATCAATAAGTCCTTGTTTTAGGACTTTGTTATAACGTAGACTATTGAGTATCAATTATATTTTGCTAGTGATTGCCAGGATAACAGAAATTTGGGGAAAGATTATATATTTATATATATTAAACTCAAAAAGATATAGATGCATTCTGAGATTTTCAGAATGGGGACCAAGTTGTTGATCTTGTTGCCATGAAAACAAAAATGTTTACAGTACCTATTCGTTGCCAAATAACTAAAAAAATAATAAAAGTATGGGAATTTGGAAGAGATCTGGAATGGGATTTTAAGGAATTCTTCACCCTTGCCTGATAGGGTCCTTCCTTGAGTGAACAAACCTATTCAAGACTCAATTCAGTCCTACTTTTCAAAAAGAATTAGAAGCTTACATGACTATGATAAATGTATCCAATAGGGCAGATGTATTAACGAGGATATCTAATTTGCATCTATATTGAAAGTTTGTACTCTTGAGGTGTCTTCTAGTTTACATTAGATATTCCGTTTAACACAAATTAATCTACATTATTACTATTGGGTGCCACAAGTTAATGAAAATATCCTTCACAAGGGACTACATGTAATTTCTATTACATCTCTTTTTGTTTAACTCTTTGAATGCCATATCTTTTCTTGTCAAAATGTTTGTGCCACGTTTTGAACAATTATGTATTTTTCCATAATTTCGCAATTAATTTTGAACCAGATAGTCATTAATTACTGTTGGCTACAGGTCTTGATAAAAGTGATATGAAAAAAATTATTCAGATTTATTTTGTGGAAGTTGACAAACGTTGACTTTGGCACACAAAGAGCTAATTCAAATCAAAGTGATAGAAATGTGAGTACTAGTGTGTATGTGTATTTATATATATATATATATATATAAATATAAAAGAGTAAAAACACTTGATAACCGAAAACATAATTTCAAAAATCACCTAAATGTGCCAGCATACTGTAAAATACTTTATTTTAGCTAGAATTAGTTTTTGCTGACAAGATTTTTTGTTCTGAATGGAGTTTATTTTCACTGATTTTTGAAGAATTTAATGTAGAATAAAGGAATATTTGGTGGATTCTATTTTCACTGAATCATTCCTTCAGCGAAAATTAATTCCAAGCGAAAATAAAGTATTATACAGTATTATTATACCAATATATATTAAAAAGCAAAACTAATACAACTCAATTCTTATTTGTATTACTTTCTCCTGGGAAAACTACATAATGGTATATCATAAAACTATCAATACATGATTGCAATTATTACATATTGACTGCAGGTTACTTATCTACCATAGAATATAACTGGTCTCTCACATAGGGGCTGGAGTGGTGGGGGGGGGGGGGGAAGAAACTTTAAAATTTGTCAGGCAGTTAAGGGGTCAGAAAATTATATTTGAAACGTACTGAAGGGTCCCTATTTCAATTTCTATTTTCAATGACTGGTCTATTCACTTGTATAGCTTCTTGATCAAGAAATCACTTTTCATTCTATGCACCAATAATTATAATTATAAATGTAAATATTAAAAATCATATTCTCATCAGGGATTGCCCCCTGTAGATAAGTTACAATGTGAATTATTATGTTTGATGTATGCATACATGGTATGAATGGTAAGCGAATGAGAACTGTCTATGCACGTTGGAGATCCAGTTGAGAAATGGCAGAAATGCTTGATTTTGATACAATTTTTGCTCTGATAATAAGGCTCTGGGAGAGCATTCATTAAACAGAATGGTAACCAGTTGGTAATTTGTAAATCCAATATGAATAACAAAATGATTTGCATCAAGATCTCGTTATATGTTCACGTTTGAATGAAATTAGCAGCCTGTCGGCTGATATAGCTCCGCTGTTTGTGATGCATGCTCTGAAAGCAATGACTAAGAAGCAATTTAAACTTAATGCTAGCTGCTTTAATATCGCAAGACACCAACTTTCTTGATTTTGTTGCAGAGAATATTTCACTAAAAGTAGAAGATATCTTTACAAAATGGACAAATCTAATAGAGATCTACCCAAGTATCAAAGAATTTGGACTACTGGTTTTGTCAAAAAAATATGTTTTTTGATGAAAAGTTACGAAAATATTTGCTAAAAATGAAGAATCGAAGATGTTGACAGTAAGTGAACAAATCTGGCAGAGGTCCACCCAAGGTACCTACAAATAAAGTTATAAAACAATCAGGTTAGAGGTTTTCAACAAGAAGTTGAAAATAAAATATTTACGAAAAATGACACAAATATTCACTAAAATTAGAGATTTGAAGATATCGTCATGAAATTACCAAATCTGACAGAGATTCACCCAAGGTACCTACAAATAAAGTTACAAAGCAATCAAATTAGCAATTTTCAAGAAGAAGTTGAAAATAACATTTTGACCAAATTACAAAAATATTCATTAAAATGAGAGAATTGAAGATGTTGACAGGAAGTGAACAAATCTGACAGAGCAAATAAAGTTATAAAGCAATCAGGTTAGAGGTTTTCAACAAGAAGTTGAAAATAACATTTTTACGAAAATGACACAAATATTCACTAAAATTAGAGATTTGAAGATATCATCATGAAATTACCAAATCTGACAGAGAGGGTTAGGTACACTTTTTTACTGCTTAAAATGGTGAGTTTTTAATATTTGGGCCTATTAAAAAAAATAAAAAAAACCACGACACGATATTTCATATTTTTCGGTCAGTCGCTGAGAGCAACAAAACAATTTTTTTGTTTGGCCTAAGACAATTGAACATATCCAAACGAAATGAACAAATCTGAGAGAGAACCACACAAGGTACCTTTCTAGAAAGTTTCACAGCTATACAGTTTGTGGTTTTTAAGAAGAAGTCGAAAATGTAAAGTTGCAGACGACGGACGCCGACAGACAATCTGTAATACTATAAGCTTCGCTCAGCGGAGCTAAAAATACTTGCTTTTGACATATTTTTAGCTTTAAAATTGTACATTTCTGAGATATAGGCAAAGATCAACATATGCACAAAGATAATCTGTAAATTCCAGATTTTGGAGAGGAGGGGAAAAAAAAGTCATCATCATGAATTGAACAAATCTGTTATTACATATTATTTGTCAAAAAATGTTGAAACATTCATTAAAGTTGGAAAATATGAGAAAATCAGAAAAAGAACTACCCAGATAAATAAAATATAATAAAAATTAATCTGCCTTATGGTTTTGGGAAAGTATGAACACATCACCACGAGGTGATTATTAATGGTCACAGAACACAATTATGTAATAAAGTACAAATATAGCAAATACATGTATGGTAATAACAAAATATAAATGTAATTTTTCACTATTATCAGAAGTAGACACTGCTTGGGAAGTGCATCATTACAGATCGCTCCCATCTGTCTGACAAACATGCATCGTTATATGGAATTTGATGCCCAAAATTCAGTTTTGTACAGCAGAAATACTTTACTGTAGTACATTTTAAACAAATGGCCACCAGTCGGCAATAAATAGTGGGACAAATTGTCTCATAAGGTATGCACCAAGCTTGAATGAAACCATCCATAATGTTAGGTGACTTTGTGATGAACTAAAACATGAAGGAAGGGCAATCCATTAGTCCAAGTAATTTTACACTAGTTTGACTTTGAGCGTTTGTTTTGCATTGATGTATATTTAGATTAACATTAGTATGATTTTGAAACATTGTAGTCAATCTCATAAACTTAGTTTCATTACAAAAAACAAATCACATAGCAGCATGCTTAGGTGATACCTTGAATACAATTGGTATCAGTTAAATTGTCATATATTTCCATATACAGCAGACTCAACTTTGGGCCATGGTGAAATCCTGCAATCTCCCTCCAGCAAAATTGAATTTCCTAAAAACAACAACACCACTTAACCATTTGAGGAACTGTAATATATATACACATACTCAATCCTGAAACAGCCGGTTGACTGTAATTTACTTGCATGTCTTTGATAATCTCAGCATGATCGTAACATGACTTCTCCCATGTGCCGATTGCTGATGATTCGTCAAAGCAGCATAATTGTTGAACATTGTATTAAATTTTACACAGTTTCAATGAAATCTAGCATCCATTCTTAGTTTGAATGTCTTCCATACATATGCATGGTTTACTTGTACAATTCAATGTGCAGTATAACTTGATGACTCAACTTTAGACACTCCTTTTACACTGTCTAAACTGTCTGTTGACGTATTGTATATGCTGTTGATTTTGAAACACTTTGTTTAAAAACTTTTGAATGATTTTTCTGCTTTCTACATTTTCAAGCAAACTCCATGTGGAATTGCCAATCCCTTGTGAACTGTGTAACATGGTGACCGCAGCTGAACAAAGTGATTACGCTGTGAGCATAATAACATGTGTTAGTTGTAATGTCTATTTCGGCAACACCATTATGCCAAATATCATGTCAAAATTGATCAAAACATACTTCAATGAACAACGAACACCAAAATATAATAGACCATTTTCCGTACACTGCGAGAATCACGCGTTATGTGTGAAATCGAACGTAAAAACAGAACAAACAAAGGTCACAGCGTCGTAGTCGCGTCAAACATCGCGTGGGATTCGACAAACGCAAAAGTATTTCGGGAACATTTCCATGCTTAATAATGTGCTGTCCACATTTGATGATAGGCAATTTCGATTAAGTGAGGGTATTCGGAAGCAATATTCCTCTGTCGAAGATTGGCCGGTCAATGTAAGCTGCGAAATAAAGAAATTCTAGTTCAAAATCAAATCGTTCGATTTTTGCGGCAGACGTTCGACGCGCGTCTTTCATGCATCTCGCGAGATCTCGCAATTGTTCGGAAAATCACCTATTCATTTCATAGTACCAGTATGCGAGTAATATTCAAAACTTATTCACGGAGAAGATGATTATATTAAAAGGGCGGTAGTCGTCGCTCTGCACATGTGCAAACAGGTTGACAAACATTGATTTTCCCACAAACCAATGTGCTCTCCTAATAGAAATCACAAGTATGAGGTTTGACCTGGGCGCTACTTGCACAAATTACCGCCGGTGACTCCTTCGATACCTTCCAATCACCTAAAACATACCTAATTAAAGCTTGGTAACGTCTCAGTTTGTACTCGTTGATCTGCGCCATCTTTGTTTATAATTCACGTCTTTACCCTTTAACAGTAATGCCAAAATATAAAGACAAACGAAGCGTAGCGACAGTTGTGCCAAACACACAGGAACTAAAAATGACAAATGTATGACAAATAATTTTTAAGAGACAGTTTGATGAATGAATATTTTCCAGCATATTGACAAATCCGATGTGCATACTTCCTAATGATACGACTCAAATGTCATTGAAAAAATACAAATATAAATCAATAGAATGTCATTATCACTAGTTACATGTATTAGAGTAGAATGCTACTTAAGCATTTTAGAAATGAGCACATACAGTATTTTAACGCATATACTGCTAACAACATTTCCTTTTCTATCTCATTGTAAGTATAACAACAGTAAGTAGACTTCCTAAATTCACTGTCATTCTGTTTCTTTCAAATAATATGCAGAAAATGACAATTTAGTAGCAGTTTTCACAGACCCTAATGAAAACGCATTTCTTTATTAAAAACCCACTATAAATAATGTAAATTTATAGTACTTCAAGACAAGAGTTCATTGTAAGACACATGTCAATGTTTTGCCATACGTCAAATTAACAAAAGGGTATTTTCAAAAATTTTGTACATGGATTTTCACATCAAACACCATGTGTGTCAATATTTTTAATATTCACTATTCCAATCAATGTGATATGGAATAAAATGAATATATTGTACCAAATTTTGATATTAAACAAAATGTAAAATTAATAATAAAATTTAATAATAATTATTATACATATGTGCTATATAACATGTAGTTTTTTTTTTGTATTTACAAACTCCTATATTATCATATCTCCTCATAGTTTGTCCAAAATACATAACATTAAGACAAGATTTGTTCTCGCATATAATGAAAAATTTCAATTTATAATGAAAATAACAGACAAAACCTCAATAAATCATGTCACACAATTCATCTTCATGGCATTCCAACAACGAACAAAAAATATGTGATTTTAACTTTTTATATTGTATTTACTTTTTATATTCTTCTTACTAACTTGTTATATTTCATTTGTATTGATAATCTATTGCTTTATCCTGAAAGAAACGTGTATTTCTAAAGATGCAATAAATAATTATTATCTACTGAGAACCAAAAAAATTAAAATTTACAGTTTCATTCGTAAATAATCTGCATGTGCCTTCATTCCAAATCGTATCTGCACTTGTTTGAATGTTTCCTCTTATATTTACATGGGGTAAATTCAGTCAGCAACATTGATATGTTCAAGTTTACTGACATGTTCAAGGTTATACTGACATCAAATTCAAAAACATTGCTTTGTTTACATTGGATGAAGAAATGCTATGATGCGATACAAAAACATAATTCTATCACTGAACACAAATGTTTGCACAGACGGAAATGTTTTTTGTTGCCATGTCAGGCTATAATCTCATTAAATTTGTACAAGCAGAAAAAAAATGTATAATAAGGTTATTACAAGAATGACTTGGACAGTGTAGAGTTGCACAGACATTCACTCCACATTGGTCAAAAGGATTGTTGTACTGCCTTTGTGCATTATACTTTGCGGTATTCTAATGATATCCCCATATTATTAGCTTAGGATACAATATGAATGGACATCAAGAGAATGTAATATAATATTGCAGAATAAGCAAAAAAAGACTTCTAAAAAAACAAGCCATTGAGAATATTACAACGACCCTTTCTTTGTGTCAAGTACAAATGAATGGTTTGCAAAGGTAAAACAAAATGGCTGCCAGTTTGCCATCTTGAATTGAATGATGACATAAATCAATTGTTATTCATGAGCCAGGTTTGAATCTAACTGGACATCATAAATTTAAAATATGAGCAGAATTTTTGCAAGAAAAAAAAGATAACTGTCAGTTTTCCATCATGCATTTGACTATTACGGTGTAGACTAATTTTTCGTTGACATGCTGGTACACAATAGCATACATACATGCATGCATTGGGCTAAAACACATGCATATTGTGTTGATGTTGCAAAAGTAGTTTCATCTATGACGCAGAAAGGGCAACTAAAAAAAATATCACCCCTGCTCTACAACATCATGTAGCGATTCACACAATGTACGTATTATAATGTAAATACATTATCATCTATGAGAAAATGATTAAATCTTGGCTAAACAAACAAACACTAATTTGTTGATATATGGGCGAAAGAATTGAAGACTGCAGTGATACATTAAATAAATAATTTGTTTATCATCTTGAATAACGGTTGTAGTTTGTGCATTTCAAAAATCAATTGACTTTATCAATCAACAGGTGATCCATTAACGCAATAACAGTTGTACCCTTGGTTTCCATGGCAACATTTCCGCTGTCGTTAGAAATCAATTTTATGTCTCTGGTTTGTGGTAAAAACAGATTTTTTTTTTGTATCAATAGATCTCATATCTTTGTGTGTTGATTTCAAATATCTTTTAATCCTATACATACATATATCAGATACGTATTTCAATCATTACTTATTGATTATAGTTTTCAACTGCAAATAATAGAATTGCAGAATTGCATTCATTTTTCTTGATAGATGTACTTACATTTAGTATGTTAATTTCATGCCTAATATTCAAATGCCTATCAACCTTGGCTTATGATGTCCATCAATGTCCCAATATGTCCAAATTTCTGTCTTTTTATATGACTAAGTTCCAGAATAACGAAGGTTTGCTTTGGCTGAATTTTTCAACATTAAAAAAAGCTGCCAGACTGCCGTATCTTGAAATGAATCACAAAACAAATTACTGGTATCCCAAATGGTATGATGTGAAGTGTCATCATGATCGACTCAAGAATTACAAGACGCAGGTGCAGACAGATGGATTAAGCTGATAATCTAAGTTCTTGTTTTTTGTCAAAAAGGGTTTGAATTAATAGTTAATACAGGATAAGTGATTTTCAGGGTAAAAAAACTGAGACAACATGAATTCCATTTCATATGAAACCAACAGTGTTCTCCCCAGAAAGTTAAACCACTATGACAGTAAAAATTTACATACTAATTTGCATATGCAGAAATTGTGATAATTAACCATCTCAATTACACAATGCACTAAATTATTGACTTACAAAACTGTTATTTTTTCAAAAGTGTTACAACTATTCACATGTTTTAAGTTTTCTTAACTTGATTTATTAAACTCTTTGAGCCCAATTGTCAAACTTTGGCACCAACTCCAAAATTATTTTGCATACAACCCTTTTAATCAAAAACTGGGAAAAAATATTTGATATTTTATAGTGACAATTTTACAAAATGTGAAAATACTTCCACTGAATTTTCAAAGGGTTAAACAGTCAGCAATGGCACAATGGAAATATTACTGTAGTAGTCAGGATAATGACTATAGCAAACTCAGACCAGTGTGTTGATAAAACAACGCACTGTGGCAGTATCCACCACACTGTTTGTATCAGGGGAGAACATTCCAACAGTACAGTATTTGGTGCTATGTGGGACCAGAAAATAAATATGAACTTTCCCAAACATTTCAAAAATATGTTATTACTCATCCAAAATACTACAAATACAAGCAAGAACAATTGCCTATAAAGGGAATCAGATATTGACTGGTACCTTTTTGAATACATCCGTTGACCACTTTGGCACAATGCCTTCTTCCACAGTAATTATAACCTACCTGTACAACACGTATGAACACATTACTCACAATTTGGCTAGAAATTTACAATTTTTAATGTGAATATCAATAATAATTTTTTTTAGTATTTAAGTAAAACATTTATTTCAGGCAGATTATTCGCACAATTTACAAATATAGTGGTTTTGAAAGCAATTAAGCATTGCTCACTTTAAGCAAGCTGACAGATAGCTAAATATTTAAGTAACTTGAATGTTCAGACTTTACAACAACACAACTATCACATTTTCTAAATAATGACTACCAAAAGATGAATTTATGTTTGATTGAGAACGACATTAATTTGTATTAAAGTAAATGATTGCACTTCCCACATTTATGATTGGATGGGAAGAGATTAATTTCTTGTGAAAATCATTAAACAAATTGAAAATGGTTGATTCTCAGGGGATGTAAATAAAACAGGTGGCAAGCTATACATACAAAGGCCAATACTAATACAGAAAATTAATTTATAATCAAAACTCACTCTCCAGACCCCTATCATAAATATGTAATTACGATTTAATTAATTTATTATTATTAAGAATATGATTTATCTTACAATAAATTGACAATCATTTTACATCAAATAATTTCCTCATTAATTTATACCATGATCCAAATTTTGTAGTTTATGTAGTAATTATTCAATATAATGTAGACAATTATTATATGTAGTATAATATGTGTATATAAACACAGACACAGACATCATTGTGTTTTTTTGCATCATTGGAAGCAACATATTTGCTGTTGTGTAGCATAATCCACAACATACATATTAATCATTCAATACAATTGATTTTACATTGACAAAACACAGCACAAATAAATTTATATTGCCGAAAGATAATGCATCATATTTGCATGAAGATTGAAAAGAAGTGGAGATAAAATACGATTCCAGGAATTTAGCCAGAGTTATGACCAGTTTATTAATACAGTACAACAGATGAGGCTAAAGGTTGTTCTATATATATGTAAATAAATCCTTTTCTGGATTTTTGGGCTACAGTTTGGGACCAATCTTTCATTTCTGGTTTTCATATATAACAATAAAAAGGAGTATAATTTATTATGTGAAGCTTGTATTAAAAAGATAACAATTTTTAAATTCTTACCCACAACTAAATATTACAACTAAATCACTTTGAGCGCTATAATTTTTCTCAACAAAATTTTGATTTGACCCGTTTTATGTATTTTTTGTTTGCGGTATTTTTGGACCAAATACACACAATTTATTATTGGTTCAAAGTTTTAATCAAAGTTTTGAAAAATTCAGAAAAATTTATGTGGGTTTAAAATTGCTGGAAATCAGAAGACCTGAAAACTAGGTATGATAGTACCGGTAGTCAATAAATATACAAACTTTATCAAATACAAGTGTGAGACAATCCAATAATTGAATGACACAAGGAGAAAAGAATTACGTAGATACGCCATACAAACAAGCAAATATCATAAGAAATAAGTAGGCTTTATCAAATATTATTTTTAAATACAATGTAATGGTTTCCAGAATTATAGAACTTATGCAACCAACCTTTATCAGTATAAAGCATCACTTTAATGTGATATCATAATCCTTTATCATGCTGTGACCATTGCTGACTAACTTGTGTTCCAAGCCTCGTTTTCAGGTCCCCTGTAAGAATACAATACACACTATTCTCTGCCGATACGCTGTGTTAATGCGGAAGTGAGGCTGGAAACGTCAGCAATGGCTGCCACATGATAAGAGCAAATTATGAAAGATAAAAGCATTTTATTTCATTACATTACAAAATATGACACCCATCACAAAGCCCTAACCCAAAACATGGTTGAATTTTGTAATTTAATGTGTAAATTTATAATAACCACCACTTCCACCTGTGGATGAATCAATAATATTATTACTACAGGATGTATGACAAAACAGGAAATACTGTATTAGGGAACTGACCCTTATATGAATATTTTATGACTACTTATGATAAAAATAAAACCTTCATAAGGTTCAAGTCATGATGTTTTAATGTGCAGTATGAAAGCAATACTACCTTACCCTCATGGCAATACGGTTATACATGTAAACCCAATTATTGTATTGTAACATTAATGTACTTACGTAGTCCACAAAACAAAACACAAACTAATTACGGTGTAATCACATAAGAAGAATCAGAACTTTATACAGCTGGCAGGAAGATTAGATAAAATAATGGCCTTTTTACATTCAAAGCAAAATTAAATGTTTAGCCAAAAACGAGACTGCAGGGCATATACAAACACATTTGTGTGTAGCTCTCATATAATATTAATACGATAGATTTATACATTTACCGGTTTGATGCATGTACATTAGGTAGTCTGCGTAAAACAGAATAAAGAATAACAAATTCTATTCTAACAGATTATCTGGTACCCATGTAATGTATACATGTACCTACACGTATGGCTGATGGCCAAGATGACAAACTGTGGGAGATATCCATTTGGTGATTAATTGACGCAGATCAGATTAGAATAGATATAGCTTCCATATGGTCAATTATATAAATGGCAAGTCTTAAAAGCAATGAGATGGTTCTCGCAAATTATTCTCCATTCAGATTTAAATCTGTTTTAAAGTGATTAATGATAATTACAACAAAACAATAGGTGTATGTGTAATACAAGGAAATGTACGAGTAACATTATAACTTAAGTAGAAATAAATGTTTGATTCACGACCAGCAATTACACATGTAATATATATATGACAATAATAACCATTAACGAAAGCAGGCGACATTATTTGTTCACACGCGATAATGACAGCATGTCCATCTTTAGTTTATCACAATCTGATGGTATTCAAGTGTCAGCTGCTTGGACACTGCATATCAGCCCAACAATTAGTATAACACATCAGTTGCAACAGGAATAATCGTATCCTAGGGAGACGACAGATGGCCATAGTATTACAACACCTAATAACACAAATATGATGACCAGTACTAGGCAATGAGTTATAGTTTGGTATACTTATTATAAATATTTAAAATGAAGCTTGTCTGAACACCTACTACATCACAAACAGTCTGAAATGCTTTGACATTGTAACTGAAGAGGAATCCATAAGAACAACATTAAAAAGGCATGTCTAGCTGAATTATTTTCCAATATTTTTTAAATCCATGTAAGACCTGTGTGTAGCAATCACCCAAGGGACTTGTATTTCTAGACATGTGGTCTTTATAAAAAGGTCGGATTATTTTTTTTACGGATCGCCAACTCATACCATCTGACATGATAATTGTCCAGAAAATAATGAAATGATAATTATTGCAACAAAACCACATATATTTGGTCAAAATAAGTTTGACTTGTTAAAAGTTAAAAATTGTTTTAGAAACTGAATGCTATCCCGGTAATTTATATTCCAAACTCAAAGGCAAATCTGCAAAAATATTGCTGAAAGAGTGGTTAGTCTTTATAAACAGGTTGCGCATATGTTATGCCTTATTAGGACTGCCTGAAATTGGTCACCATAGGGAGGTGTTATGCCTTATTAGGACTGCCTGAAATTGGTCACCATAGGGGGGTGTTATGCCTTGGGACTGCCTAAAACTGGTCACCATAAGGAGGTGTTATGCCTTGGGACTGCCTAAAACTTGTCACCATAGGGAGGTGTTATGCCTTATTAGGACTGCCTAAAACTGGTCACCATAGGGAGGTGTTATGCCTTGGGATTGCCTAAAACTTGTCACCATAAGGAGGTGTTATGCCTTATTAGGACTGCCTAAAACTGGTCACCATAGGGAGGTGTTATGCCTTGGGACTGCCTAAAACTTGTCACCATAGGGAGGTGTTATGCCTTGGGACTGCCTAAAACTTGTCACCATAGGGAGGTGTTATGCCTTGGGACTGCCTAAAACTTGTCACCATAGGGAGGTGTTATGCCTTGGGACTGCCTAAAACTTGTCACCATAGGGAGGTGTTATGCCTTGGGACTGCCTAAAACTGGTCACCATAGGGAGGTGTTATGCCTTGGGACTGCCTAAAACTTGTCACCATAGGGAGGTGTTATGCCTTGGGACTGCCTAAAACTTGTCACCATAGGGAGGTGTTATGCCTTGGGACTGCCTAAAACTGGTCACCATAGGGAGGTGTTATGCCTTGGGACTGCCAAAAACTTGTCACCATAGGGAGGTGTTATGCCTTGGGACTGCCTAAAACTGGTCACCATAGGGAGGTGTTATGCCTTGGGACTGCCAAAAACTTGTCACCATAGGGAGGTGTTATGCCTTGGGACTGCCTAAAACTGGTCACCATAGGGAGGTGTTATGCCTTGGGACTGCCAAAAACTTGTCACCATAGGGAGGTGATTTTTATATACATGTAGAGGTGGGCACTGGTTTGACAATACACATTTGCTATATTGGTAGCACATGTGTTTACGTACTTCACATGAATTTTTTTAATGATTTAGTATGCAATGTATGGTTTATGCACTTCTCTCAGATATTTCCTTCTCAGAGGGCAAACATGTTAGAAATGAGGTATTATGGGACCAAATGAGTCAGCACATGATGATATGTCAAGATAATAGTATGTAAATAGCATCAATCAACAGAAAATCCATTTTCTATCTGTCCAGGTGCTTTTTGCATAACAGGAACATTGTACTGTAAAATAATTTATTTTTGCTGGAATTAATTTTCGCTCAAAAGACTTTTTTGGGTGTTTCATATGGAATTTATTTTTATTGATTTTTGACGAGTTGAATGTAAAATATAGGAAAAAAAGTATATTCGCTGGATTTTATTTTCACTGAATCATTCATTTACAGTACCGGTAATGTTTTAACTCTACATGTATAAGCAGTATTTCAATGGACATTTTGGCTCTGTGATAAAACACCTCAAAATTTTACTCGAGGCTTAATACAAGGCACAATTTGATATTTTGAAAAAAAATGTCAACAAAAAAGCTGCTCTTTGACTGCTCCTACAGTTATGTGTTTGTGTTGGGTTACTTAGGTAGCTAATCTGGCACTGTATTATGAGTATTTTCGCAATGACTCGCAAATTGCAGCGAACAATTCATTTGCTCATAATGAAGGAGTTGCAGCGACCTTTAAAATATCCCGTGACAAGAAATGAATGATTTACAGTATGTGAGTTAAGAAAACGTGCATGAGTGGAAGGATATAAAGGTTACAAAAAGCAAGCTATAGTATGCAAGGTTATTATCTCCAGCCAAATATGCTAATTTTTATAAGAGAAGTTTTAAATGCACTACGGAACACTCAAGCATACCGTTTATTACCTCATTATAAAATGATCGCATACGAAATACGCTACAAAATAGCCATTTATATCATAATGCTATATGTAAATTCCCAATTCTCCCAACGTCTTTTCTTGGATTATATTACCGGTACTATTCCAACAAAAAGCCTTAGATTTTTTAGAAACACCTAATAGTGTTGTATTCCTAAAACTGTAACATTCCAATGTGCAATATAAAAAAAAAACAATGTTTTTAGTAGTGAAGCTTTGCATTCAATCTGGTTTATGAAACAGACAATAGATGGACATGTCTGACATTACGTGTTTTATTCGTATGCTATGCAGCAATGAAAGTGCAAATGTGCAATAATGTTATCATTTTTGGCAATAATAATTTGTATTACTACCGGGGTACTACCAGATTTCCCCGTTCTGATCAGTTGATTATACATATGCAATCAATTCAGTTGGATATTTAAGCCAGTTTTCCAGTTTTCGGGGCAGAATTACTGGTTTTGTCGTGCCAGATGCAAGATCTTGCTTCAGCCAATTAGGCTTGATTCAGACCAACCTTATTTCTGTAAAATATTGGAAATAAGGTTTCTCTATTTTCGCTGAAGGAATGATTTAGTGAAAATAAAATCCAGCGAATATACCTTTTTTCCTATATTTTATATTCAACTCATCAAAAATAAATGAAAATAAAATCCAGCGAATACATCCAAAAAGTCTTTTCAGCAAAAAATAATTCCAACTAAAATAAAGTATTTTACAGCATAACTTTAACAACTATTCTAAAGTGATTATTATTATTATTCCACAAATATTCCATTTTCATTTCTACCAATAATTAAATGTACCGTAGAGTATATAATTTTAATGTACCGGTAATTTTAGTGGATTTTACTTTTAAGAAGTTTTAAATAAAATCTTATTGATTGATTGATTTATTTATTAAATAAACATTATTTTCCTTTTTATCACTGATAAATCACTGAAGAAAATACATGAAATACATCAGCTTGTATATTGTCAATATTTTAAAATTATAGAAAACTTATTTTATATAAATAAAGTGTTAAAAAGTTAAAAATGTTTATTATGACTCAATATATGTGAATTATATTACATAAATTTATTTAGCAGAAAATACACCAATATTTACATACTTTTTTGCTTGAAATGAGTATTTTTGTATAATAATGTTAATGTATCAAACTTATTCTTAATAGAAGTGCATATAAACCAAAAATCACATTGGCTGTATACTGAATCATTAAAATATGACATATGCTTCTAATTTACTGTTTACAGTTCTACTCTAAAACCCTTTTTCAATTACATCGTTTACATAAAACACAATATTTTATGTTTTAATTATTTGTAAAATAATTTACTATGAGCCAGTGTACTAAGCTTGACTGTTTTTTTTTTTTATATACCGGAATATACTTTTTTTATTTATTCAAAATATCCAAGGAATATTCGTGGTGTATTGTAAGTCTAATCGGACCGGAAGTGGGAATTTGTTAGTACTCTAAATATCCAAACATATTTTTGTATAAGGTAATATGGTAAATACACAGTTCAACTGACAAACCCATTACCAGAACTGGATGATTTAACAACAATAATAAATTAAATATCATTTATTAAATCAAAACACTACTACTAGTAAATCTCCATGTGTTAATTATATTTTACAAAAGCTCCATGTTGTTATACTGATTATCCCCTGCAACAGATACAGTGGATATGTGATTATATAGATTCCTTATTTCCTTGATACTGTAAAATGGCTAATTTTCACTGGGTTTAAATTTCGCTGATTTACCATTTCATCATTTAGATAATGTGTTCTATGCTAAATTTCACATATTCACTGGGTTTTAATTTTCCAGTCAGCGAAATAAGCAAAATTAAAACCCAGTGAATAATTAACCCTTTAACAGTACATGGTTGTGTGTTGCATCTTTTCACATTTTGCTTTCAAATCTGAATCATAGAGTGCTTAGCTTTTCAAATATTTATTAGAAATGAATATCAATTCATGTAGCAGCAAACAAGTGTTTGTACTGCACTAAATTACAAGAGATTGTCAACAGGAAAGACTAAATTAAATCTCTTGGTCCGAGAGGAGACTAAATCAACACTCTGCAGGTGTACTTTCCTACTATACAAACATACAACCTTATATGCACTGCAGATAGTGACAGTGAATATGACGTCAATCGATAGATAACCCTCGATGTAGTACAAGTGAAAGAAAGCAAAGATATCAATTATGTTATAATATATCGAGGACACATGTAGAACTGAAATGTACAATGATGATATTGCATACATTTTTTTTTTACAATTTATTAAGGAAGCGAGATAGTTTCAAAAATGGGAGAAATTCAAATTCTAGTTATGACATAATATTGCTCACACAATTAAAAAATTCTTATTAAATGTGTATTACTGATGTAACTTTAGTAAGTGAAGATGAAAGGAAATGTATAACATGAGAAGATATATGAAACATTCATTTTTCTTAGTGTTAAAATACTTTATTTTAGCTGGAATTAATTTATGCTGAAAAGACTTTTTGGATGTTTTGTATGGATTTTATTTTCACTGATTTTTGATGAGTTGAATGTAAAATATTGAGAAAAAGGTATATTCGCTGGATTTTTTTCACATTGAATCATTCCTTCAGAGAAAATTTATTCCCAGTGAAAATAAAGTATTCTATTGTAGTGTAACGTAAATATCTAAGACACAAAGGCATTATTTTTTGGAACATTTCAAACATCCTCGAGGCTAAAAACAGGTTATTTTCTAGAAAAAAA
This sequence comes from Saccoglossus kowalevskii, assembly GCF_978046115.1. NCBI lineage: Eukaryota > Metazoa > Hemichordata > Enteropneusta > Harrimaniidae > Saccoglossus > Saccoglossus kowalevskii. Next base: position 2,936,532 of record NC_140644.1, read on the forward strand.
ATGCAAGAGGGAGCACTGCAATTCAGCGGCGCCACTATGTGAGGGAGATAGGGTTCTCCCTACCAGGGTGTGGAGTTTTTGATATTTCTAAGTTAAAATGGAGCATTGTATGGTTTCCTTGGGGCCGAAATTACTATCAGACAGGTCACAGTTAAAGACTGTGGCCACATGTGATCCCTGGTGAATCAGAATTTCATGGTTGCCAGAGGATCTGCTCCCTAGGGTAAAGGGACGCATGGCCATGGCATGAGGGTGCTGCGCCCCAGTTCCCTGCTAAAAGTATACCAGAATGCATGGCCATGGCATGAGGGTGCTGCGCCCCAGTTCCCTGCTAAAAGTATACCAGAATGCATGGCCATGGCATGAGGGTGCTGCGCCCCAGTTCCCTGCTAAAAGTATACCAGAATATAAGTTGTTTTAGTCAGACTCAGCATGAGGGTGCTGCGCCCCAGTTCCCTGCTAAAAGTATACCAGAATATAAGTTGTTTTAGTCAGACTCAGCATGAGGGTGCTGCGCCCCAGTTCCCTGCTAAAAGTATACCAGAATATAAGTTGTTTTAGTCAGACTCAGCATGAGGGTGCTGCGCCCCAGTTCCCTGCTAAAAGTATACCAGAATATAAGTTGTTTTAGTCAGACTCAGCATGAGGGTGCTGCGCCCCAGTTCCCTGCTAAAAGTATACCAGAATATAAGTTGTTTTAGTCAGACTCAGCATGAGGGTGCTGCGCCCCAGTTCCCTGCTAAAAGTATACCAGAATATAAGTTGTTTTAGTCAGACTCAGCATGAGGGTGCTGCGCCCCAGTTCCCTGCTAAAAGTATACCAGAATATAAGTTGTTTTAGTCAGACTCAGCATGAGGGTGCTGCGCCCCAGTTCCCTGCTAAAAGTATACCAGAATATAAGTTGTTTTAGTCAGACTCAGCATGAGGGCGCTGCACCCCAGTTCCCTGCTAAAAGTATACCAGAATATAAGTTGTTTTAGTCAGACTCAGCATGAGGGTGCTGCGCCCCAGTTCCCTGCTAAAAGTATACCAGAATATAAGTTGTTTTAGTCAGACTCAGCATGAGGGTGCTGCGCCCCAGTTCCCTGCTAAAAGTATACCAGAATATAAGTTGTTTTAGTTAGACTCAGCATGAGGGTGCTGCGCCCCAGTTCCCTGCTAAAAGTATACCAGAATATAAGTTGTTTTAGTCAGACTCAGCATGAGGTGCTGCGCCCCAGTTCCCTGCTAAAAGTATACCAGAATATAAGTTGTTTTAGTTAGACTCAGATTCAAGAATCCAGACATTGTGACGCACAGGAATCATTAAACGATTTTTAGGCAATGAGCTGAAAAAGTAGTTTATAACAACATCATCAACAATCAGTTTATCTTCAAAAATTGCTAATTTCCTGACTGGCCAATGCACCCACAAAAAATTAGTCAAGCTGATTCAGTGATAAGTTCAAAAGTTCTATTAGACAACAATATTTTATTTCATTTTCTTTCACTGTTCTAATCCTGCATGATACCATTTATCCTTCCAAATTGAAGCATTATCCATGAAATTCTACTATTTTTCATGCTTTTAACGCTATCAATACGCTGTCCTTTGTTCAAATGGTATTTAAAAAAAACTGTGACATTATAAAGCAGCATCTGGCGGTACAGTCTCTCAATCCAGATAATTTTAATATCATGCATAAAACACACTGGGTCATAAAAAAAAAGAAACTGATTTCATAAATTTTCATTCACATAAATTTGTGTATTTTATGTTGCATAGAATCCATATGGAACAGTACGCAACGAGACGATGACCACTTTTTACTGAATATACAACTAATTCTAAATAATGAAAATATTAGCAGTACATTGATATATATATATATATATACACGTAAAGTGATCTTGAAAATCTTGAATTTGACTATAGTTAGAGAATTTGTATAACAAAAACATAATTCCCAAATAACTTTATTCTTTTTTTCTTAAAGACCTCTCTGTCCCCCCAGCAGCCAACAAACTGACTTGATTTTGAGAGATTTCATTTGAATCTGAATCCCTACAAGGCACACTGGGCGTAAATGTTACACAAAACGTATCCTGAAGTAAACGTAAATGTTTAACATGCCAAAGTTTTCCTGCATTTGTATTTTATAATTTGAATACTGCGGCACTCTTTACTTTGGATACTCATTACTGCGGCACTTTTACACTTTGAATAATATGATAATCCTTTGTACATTTGTAATGCTGATGTAACCCCATTGACATTCTACAGACTGCTTCAATAAATGCACCTAACTCAATCACATCCGTCTAACTTCATTAGACACAAGCGTTTTTGATGAAAGAACAAGTCTAATGATGTTTAAATTATGTATCATCAAATCTGTATTAGAAGCCGCATCCCTAATAAAAGCCGCATACACTCTTTTTGAACAATTGAGAACCAAACATTCACCATTTCTCATATGTGTAGATGTTCTAATAGAAACCGCATTCACTTTGTTGCATTGTATCATTAGCTCCTGTGTGTGCGAAGCGAGGTAATGAGTTTGGTGTATGTGTAAGCAAAATCTCACAAACTTCTGAGCAGACTTTTAAAAAAATTTAGTACATACATGCAGGTATCTTAGGGTAATCTGCAGATATGATCAGTTTTAGGGCCAGGTTTGTGCATAATAAGTAGCTGATTTGCATATTAATTTAGCCCGTGAAAGCAAATTCTCCAAAACTTTTGATCAAATTTTGGGATAATGTGCAGTCATGACTAGTTTTAGGGTCAAGTCTAAGCACATTAAGCAGGTAATTTGCATATTACTTCATTTTAAAGCAAAATCTACAAATTTGCTATATATTTGAGCTGAACATCTGTTGGCTGATCATAATGCCATTTGCTCTTTTACAGACTGTCGGGAATTTTTAATTCCTCAATAATTTTTTTTATAAAACACCAATGCTTGCATATTTTGTATTTACACAAAAGCTTTGTAGATTTTAACTTTGATTTTAATAAACGATTTTACAGTAGTACTGATTGTTGGAATGTCTTGAAAACTGGTAGATTTACGTGTGAATTTACAATCCAGCCAGTAAATCAAGAAACAGACAAATCAAATCAATGAGTATCCAAATTCAGAAAGACAAATCTAAATCAAATTCTATTCAAACCAGACCAATTACATTAGGATTGGCATTTGTAAACTATAATCTTGTCACAGGTGAGCCATTTTTAATTAATTGTACATGACACAGCTATGATTATTATATAATCTAAGGTGATTTCATATTTGAAAATAAAGCAAGCCATAAGAAATTAATCAGGCCTAGGAAGGAAAGCCTGGACCGGCCGTTATTTTGATACTCAAGTGCCAGATTATGTAATTGCCACTATCCTCGACTAAATATGCAAATTAGGTTTATAACCTTTAATGAGCAGTCTCAAAACTTGTTCACAATCTCGATAATGATGGCAAAATCATTGATCGGTATATGGCAGGGAGATCAAATGCAATGAAGTATCAATGGTATTTCCAATGTCAGCATTGCCCTTTTAATGATCACTACTCACTTGGGAGATATTGAAATAGGAATAACAGCAGCAGAAGACAGTTGATACTTCTGTGGGCCAATTTATGTAATAATTGACAAAAACAATTGCCGAAAACTATTTGTATCCATTAATTATTGTCTTGTTGAGAGTCCAGATAGGTCTCGCCACTGTTGTTGATTTTTCTGTTCAACAGTTCGAAACAAACGCTATCCAAAATCAAATTAAACTGATTGTTTGTGTCCACTCTTTCCACCATCCATGATTTAAATTAGTTTGGAGAACTCAAGGTGATTTATGACACCATTCTGATGATGCAAAATACATCTTCATCAAGATTTGCTGTTACTTTTTAAAAATCTCAGAGGAGAAAACAAGTTAGAAAATTCTGGTGTAAAAAACCTACATTAAAAAAATTGTGCAGGCCTCAAATGTGAAACAGGCTATAGTTATAGTAAATTATATGGGTCCGAATAATCAAAGAATTTGTTAAGTTTCGGCAGGTTTAAATATTGTATAGTACAAATGGCACAAATTTTTAATTTCTGTCAAAAAATTTTAGATTTGTAGTACTAAAATAATTCAGTCATAATAATAATATTCATCGTTGCTGTGATTGGTTGAAAATTGGTTGTAGTTTTCAAAATAATCTTTTTTATTATTTTTATTCGCAGAAACAGAACAAATGATATCATATTTATCACTAGTGTTTTAAATATCAAAACTAACTTTATAATGCTAATTTAATCATGAGCAAAAAATTTATATCAAAAAGTATTAGTTGCATTCAGATTCAATCCTTGAACACACATAAACAATATATGACCATGTGATTATGGAAGATGTATCCATTGTTGAGCCATTTGTGCATTAACAATTCCAGAGAGACATTTGAAAAATGTTTACTAATTTTCAATAAAACCTAAACTACATTTAATAATAATAATATATCATACAACTGCAAACAGGGCTTTCCATTAACTACAAATATTTGACAGATTAACAATTTGCCCGCAGGTTAAAAAAATTAGTACTTAAATAATATATGGAAAAAATAAACGATAAAGTTCTTATATACAATGTACTAGTAGTAGGTTAAATGATATGGTGATACTTGAGCCGAATAAACGAGATACGCTGGAGCGACAATAAAGGTACACACAATATCAACTAAATAATAAATAACAGCATCAAAAAATAGATTTTTAAAAGATAAATTAAAAAAACAAGAGTAATTCCAATTCATTTTTTCCCGCAATTGCTAACGAAACCGCCAGAAACCGTATGTTGATATCATTACAGCTGATTGAATAGCATGCTACAGCTTTTCAATCAAAATAAAATAATAATACAAATCAGTGTTTTTTTTTGCAAAATACCTGTATGATGCAGATCTGTTGCACAAAATAAGCGCGACGAATGTAGAGAGGCGATACGAATAGTAGATATGAGCACCAACAACAACGTGGCATAAAACACCCGCAAATACGAATGAATGAAAATAAATGTCTTCTGCAAACGAGCCAAATATACAATGGCCTGATCACGACGTTTTTTGTTTGTGTCATTCCACGATGTAAAAATCTTCGAGAAAAAAGTCCCTCATACTCATTGACAGAAATGCTAGATGAGAAAACGCAGCTATTCTATAAATTAAACTATGATACAAAAATATATAATAATATAAATTGTTCCATGTTATTATGATTTTGAACATTGCCGAAATTAGGTGCGGATTGATATTTACTCTAGAAAAAGACAAAGGCTGTGCGGAAGTGTTTTGAGGTCTTTATCGATTCTTTGATATTTGGGGTATTTTGGTTGTTCCCTTTATCTATATTTAGAAAACTAACAACCACGCTCAACAAAGCATACGGTATTTTGTATTTTCCCGATAACAAGTACAGGGTTGCCTGAGTAGAATTCATCTCTCGGAAACTGGTTACCTTTAACCTTTAGCTTTTAACCTGACACAAAACAAATAATCAAACATGGCGGCCATGACTTCCAGAGCTGTGTTTTCGTCAGCAAAGTGCTGTTTCAGACGACGATTACTAGTATCCGCAGATACGATAGAACTGTGCAAGGTAAGCTATCAATCTTTGTCTTCTTAATGAATTAAACAGGTGTGAATTTAAATTCGTGCCGTTTACTCGTGACTTGCTTGCAATCCATGATCATGAACTACATCTCATCTCTCGTTCGGTGGAATAAATTTCCAATACTAATATTTTATAGTTACAACAACATTGTTGTTTTAATTTACAGACAACACATTTCATGGAAAGGGACACCTATGCAATTGAATTGGGGGTGAGGGTTTGAGTTAGGAGGTACAAATATGGCGGAATCAATGTCATGTTACTGGAAACACGCAGAAATAGCTAAACAAACTTTTATCATAAATTATCTGCTATCCTTGTGTACTTGGTGACAACAATGCATGCATCTACCAGTTGCAAACAAATTGTTGGCAGTCAAGGCATAGGAGGTGCAAAATTTTGGAGTGCAAAATCTGTTCGTAGAAAAATCTCTACGATATATATATATATATATTTGTCAAGGAAACAATAAGTTTTGTTGTCATTTCACATGTTCATGTAGATTTAATTTAGTGGATTTTACTCATCAGCTCATAATTATAATAGTTGTTTTATTGTTATGAAAAAAAAAATACATATATTAAAACACATCACATACATTGTATCAGGATAATTCTGGCAGGATTCTGTTTGTCTGGTTTTTGTCTTACCGGGTTATTGTGCATACATGGACTCCTATAGTGCAGTACAACTGTATACTGTGTGGTCATAGAATCATATGGTCAGTATAGGTTATTGTCAAATGTGTGCCTGCAACAACACAAAATATGGCTAATCATAGACCCTCTACTGGAGGGTCTATGGGCTAATCAAGCTTAAACAAAAAAAATTTAAACTTTGGATGTATAGCTGATTTAAATCCTTGTTACAGTGCAAGTTTAGATGTACAGTACTGTACATTTTGTATATCCGTGATATGATATATTCACTGTTTTTTTTCAATATTCACACTGGCCAAGGCAGTGGATTCAAATCTTCCGAATATATTGGGATATCTCTATCTGCAAGTGTCACAAAAACCTTAAATGTATTCTATATTTTGGACTACGCAAGACATGTGACCATAATATTTTTATTATAATGGCAAGGATAAGGATATACAGCAGATAATGTTATTTTGCATCTTGTCATGGAGCCAATTTGAGATGATTTAATCAACATTGTGTAACATCTCAAACCCTAGTAACATTCTAGCCATTACCAGTAATTCGTGTCAACCACATTTACTTTTTTTATTGGTCTGTGATTATATCCAAACATGGAGGTATAGTCTTTTACCTCCATGATTCAAACAACCAACTGCCAACCAACGTGATAAGTAATGTTATTGTTTCTCAGTATGAAGTCCAGTCTCATCGTGAATATTCATCACTTTCTAAAGAACAGAAAAATAAAATAGCCGATGGTCCTGGTTTATCTGATTTTATATCCGCTGATGTTGATAATAGTTATCTTGGAAAGTTAAAATTAGAGCCCGGTGTCAAAAGGTAATTTATCAAGCCATGGATAGATGGAAACACTTACATGTATTAGGTTTTGTTATTACCGTACTAAAAAAGAAATGATCATATATTTAATTTCTATATACCAATATGATTTTCTTTAAAACCATTGTCGCATTGACCTTGTTTTATTTATTTTCTTCTTTAGTTAAGACATTAAACAAAAAAAGGGTAGATCAGATTATAATATTTTCCTACCTTCATCGTTTACCATTTTTTTTAGCTTGATAAATACTTAATTACAAAATGTATGTTTAATGATTTTTTTATGAAATCAAAAATTTAGAACAACAAATTCAGTTTTATTCAAGTCTCATTGAACACTTTTTTTCATGTTTTGCCAAAAAAGGTTTAGAACCTGTTGTATTGCTAATTAGATTACCAGTATACAATAGAAGCAATTGTTATGCTGACGAAGGTCAGTGTAAGGTTAATTAGTTTGTATTATGCAAATGAGATGCGTACCTGGGTACATGGGGAGAACACTAAACATACACAAATTACACTAAACATACACAAATTACAATTCTAGACTTGTTAAACAGTTGTCATGGCAACCTGATATATAAATATGTTTGGTTCGTATGAATTAGTAAGTACAGTTATAACCGTGGTAACAGGAAAGTTATCAAAATGGTGTTAACTTGTTTGTGGAAATTTTATTATTGTTGTAAGTTGGTCAGGGAATAAGAACTTGGTTAAAACTTCACGTCGCATGTATAATATTATTTTTAGATTACGCTTACCTCCATGGTTGAAAACCGAAATACCGATGGGTTCAAATTATAGCAAATTAAAAAGACAACTGAGAACATTAAAGCTTCATACAGTAAGTGCAATTTTCATATTATTGCATGCTCCAGCAAAGTTATTCCCCTTTGAACAGAAATGAAAAACATTTCACCATGTTTTGCCTAGATATTTAAAACTGGTTATTTCCACTCGCACACACACTTTGATGCCTCAGTGATATTTTCAGCAGGCATTCTGAAATGCCAACTCAACTTAAATACAATTGTGCATAAGTGTGTACTAATTTATGAAACAAGATGTGTGATTGGTAATGATAGATGAAACAAGATGTGTGATTGGTAATGATAGATGAAACAAGATGTGTGATTGGTAATGATAGATGAAACAAGATGTGTGATTGGTAATGATAGATGAAACAAGATGTGTGATTGGTAATGATGATGAAACAAGATGTGTGATTGGTAATGATAGATGAAACAAGATGTGTGATTGGTAATGATAAATAAAACAAGCTGTAGCAGCAATTTTACCACTGCAGTTGCCACAAATCTGCTATTTCAAACACAGTGCAAAAATGAGGACTTATGGTTTGACCTCTGCTTTTATTCAAGCTTTTAGAATGTATATAGATTGTCTTGCTCAGTAACAAACAAGAGAGTGCTACAATAGTTTGTACCCGGTAGTTATTTTAGCATATGCAAGGTTGTATAAAAAGATCCCAAATTTCAAATGCTTGATTCAACTGTTAATGTATGCACCAATATCTTTAGTCCCCAAGCACTGAAATTGAAATCACTCTTTAAAAAATGAATAGCATGTTAGAATTATTTGTGTTAAGACAAATGACACGTTTTCTAATTAACACAATACTTATTGGCAAAACTACAACAAGGATTTTAGAATTGTACACATTTTTTAGGTTTGTGAAGAAGCTCGGTGTCCCAATATTGGTGAATGCTGGGGAGGCGGTAAACATGAGACAGCTACAGCCACAATAATGGTAAGAGCAGTACACACACATACTCTAATGCAAATGTAAAATTTATTTCAGAAAACATGCATTTTTTTATTAAAGTCAAGTAAATAATTGGGTTACGAACGATGATAATTGTCAGAATTTTAAAGGTACATAGTGTTTTACTGAGTAAATGGATCAATAACTGACAGATAAATGAAGCTTACACAAGTATACAACCTGAATACCCACAGGGGGCTTCTGCTGAACACTGCTGCAGGCTAAGGAGTTAACCATTGGAAATGGGGAGGGGTGGTGGCTGGCAGGAATAGTGCGACTCGTGTAATTTTTTTCGTCGTGTCTTATTGTATATTCATATTTTTCTTGAATACGTCAAAAAGACCTTGCTTCCAATTTTTTTTCTCTGTGTTAAGCTAGCAATTTTTGTTTTCAACTACTCTTCTTGCCACCCCCTTGATTTCAAATGGTTGTCCCCTAATTAGCATTCTACTCATGTTCATAATGACTCATAAGCTGCGTATTTTACTGCATATTGTGTGTAAAAGGATACAATTTATGGAACCTTTATGATCACAATCTGAAACCAAAAAATAATCTTTCTTTGTATTATTCAGGTTCTTGGTGACACGTGTACCAGAGGATGTAGGTTTTGTTCTGTCAAAACATCGAGGGCGCCGCCACCACCTGATCCTCAGGAACCTGTTAATACAGCCCTTGCCATTGCATCGTGGGGACTTGACTATGTTGTCTTGACATCAGTAGACAGAGATGGTAAGCATGTAACCATAACTTTTGGCTATAGCTTTTTTCAATGGTTGATGTTTCGACTGTGGAAGCTTTGAGCGTTTTAAAAATTATTTTAAACATTGAATTCTTGAGTTGTTGTATATAAACGGCATTCATTTTAAAACACTAATTATTAAATGAATATATCCTTTTATTTAAATTTGGTTATGTTCTAAAATTATTTTAAATTGTATTCTTTTTATTCATGTTCTACATGTTTCAGAACTCATACTTGTCAAAGATGTGATCTCTTAATATGTACCAATGTTAAAATTAAAATGATAGTTTGGCTGCCATGTATCAAGGCTGTTTGTTACATCATCAAGTTTGCCTCAAATTTAAATGTTAGCTAGATGACTTAAATTGCATCTGATTAACATAAACATTTTTATTTTGTTAGTATTATGACCAAAACAAATCTTTGGTTTCTCAAGTTTTCAGAATTATTTCTCTGCCACAATTTTTGAAAACGGCGTCCTCTGTAGTTGTCCTTGCTTTATTCCTAGTATGTTAAGCATGGAAAAACTTTTGTCTTATTACAATCACAGTTCAATAATTATTGACATGTTTTTAGTTTCATTTGCAACAAAAACTGTCAACAGTTAAAACTGCAGGAAAAATATTTGTATTTAATTGTTAATATTGGTCATTATGAACATTGCCTTGGAAAATCATGAGAAAAGAAAATAAGTTGACAAGTATATTCCATCAATATTTACTGGGAAATAAGTGATCAAATGCCACTAAGTTTTCTTCAACCTTTATTATTCCTGCAAAGGTGAAAACATTTGACAATTATTTTTCTTTGATCCTTGAGCATCAAAGTCAATTTTTTTCAACAAAATAAATCCTATTTTTAATTTTTTTTTCAAAACATCAAAATACATATTGCAAAAAACCAAAATGTTGCCTCACAATTTTTGTGAGAAAAATAATATAGTGTACAAATGTTCAGCTCAGAATTGAGTTGGGGCACAGCAATTTAGTTGGTCATTTTGTTTTTGCACCAATATTGTTTGATGCAAACATAATGGGTTGTACATGCATATAAATTAATGTTTTGGTTCTGATGATGCTTAACTATTTCAGATATACAAGATGGAGGTGCTTCACATTTTGCCAACACTGTAATAGAAATAAAAAAAAGGTAATTCCTTGTGGCTCATTAATCGTTTCAACATTATGCACATTATGATCCTTTTATTGTTGGTGGAGACTATTTCACACTTTTTGGCCACTCTTGATGTACTTTACTGTACCAGTATTTCAGTCACCAGTGTCTGTGCAGTCCATGCGACTACATGTCCACATGGAAAATATCAATGTATTCTTAGAAACTGTGAAAGAAACTATAGGAGATCAAAGCCACTGGGAACTTTGGTTTAGGTTCATATGTGTTCAATCAGATCTGGTTGATGCTGAGATAGAGCCTTACCTTGCCATAATAACACTGCCTTGTCACCGAGTCACAGACATGAAATGTAGCTTTTGTAGTAAAATGCACTGCCTATAGTTTGCACATGAAAATAGACAGTGACCCACAAGGCTGTCTGGAATCTGGTACAAAATAGACAGTGACCCACAGAGCTGTCTGGAATCTGGTACAAAATAGACAGTAACCCACAGAGCTGTCTGGAATCTGGTACAAAATAGACAGTGACCCACAGAGCTGTCTGGAATCTGGTACAAAATAGACAGTAACCCACAGAGCTGTCTGGAATCTGGTACAAAATAGACAGTGACCCACAGAGCTGTCTGGAATCTGGTACAAAATAGACAGTGACCCACAGAGCTGTCTGGAATCTGGTACAAAATAGACATTGACCCACAGAGCTGTCTGGAATCTGGCACAAAATACACAGTGACCCACAGAGCTGTCTGGAATCTGGTACAAAATAGACAGTGACCCACAGAGCTGTCTGGAATCTGGCACAAAATAGACAGTGACCCACAGAGCTGTCTGGAATCTGGCACAAAATAGACAGTGACCCACAGAGCTGTCTGGAATCTGGTACAAAATAGACAGTGACCACAGAGCTGTCTGGAATCTGGCACAAAATAGACAGTGACCCACAGAGCTGTCTGGAATCTGGCACAAAATAGACAGTGACCCACAGAGCTGTCTGGAATCTGGTACAAAATACACATTGACCCACAGAACTGTCTGGAATCTGGCACAAAATAGACAGTGACCCACAGAGCTGTCTGGAATCTGGCACAAAATAGACAGTGACCCACAGAGCTGTCTGGAATCTGGCACAAAATACACAGTGACCCACAGAGCTGTCTGGAATCTGGTACAAAATAGACAGTGACCCACAGAGCTGTCTGGAATCTGGTACAAAATAGACAGTGACCCACAGAGCTGTCTGGAATCTGGCACAAAATAGACAGTGACCCACAGAGCTGTCTGGAATCTGGCACAAAATACACAGTGACCCACAGAGCTGTCTGGAATCTGGTACAAAATAGACAGTGACCCACAGAGCTGTCTGGAATCTGGTACAAAATACACATTGACCCACAGAACTGTCTGGAATCTGGCACAAAATAGACAGTGACCCACAGAGCTGTCTGGAATCTGGCACAAAATACACAGTGACCCACAGAGCTGTCTGGAATCTGGTACAAAATAGACAGTGACCCACAGAGCTGTCTGGAATCTGGCACAAAATAGACAGTGACCCACAGAGCTGTCTGGAATCTGGCACAAAATACACAGTGACCCACAGAGCTGTCTGGAATCTGGTACAAAATAGACAGTGACCCACAGAGCTGTCTGGAATCTGGCACAAAATAGACAGTGACCCACAGAGCTGTCTGGAATCTGGCACAAAATATACAGTGACCCACAGAGCTGTCTGGAATCTGGTACAAAATAGACAGTGACCACAGAGCTGTCTGGAATCTGGCACAAAATAGACAGTGACCCACAGAGCTGTCTGGAATCTGGCACAAAATAGACAGTGACCCACAGAGCTGTCTGGAATCTGGTACAAAATACACATTGACCCACAGAACTGTCTGGAATCTGGCACAAAATAGACAGTGACCCACAGAGCTGTCTGGAATCTGGTACAAAATAGACAGTGACCCACAGAGCTGTCTGGAATCTGGTACAAAATAGACAGTGACCCACAGAGCTGTCTGGAATCTGGTACAAAATAGACAGTGACCCACAGAGCTGTCTGGAATCTGGCACAAAATACACATTGACCCACAGAACTGTCTGGAATCTGGCACAAAATAGACAGTGACCCACAGAGCTGTCTGGAATCTGGCACAAAATACACAGTGACCCACAGAGCTGTCTGGAATCTGGTACAAAATAGACAGTGACCCACAGAGCTGTCTGGAATCTGGTACAAAATACACATTGACCCACAGAACTGTCTGGAATCTGGCACAAAATAGACAGTGACCCACAGAGCTGTCTGGAATCTGGCACAAAATACACAGTGACCCACAGAGCTGTCTGGAATCTGGTACAAAATAGACAGTGACCCACAGAGCTGTCTGGAATCTGGCACAAAATAGACAGTGACCCACAGAGCTGTCTGGAATCTGGCACAAAATACACAGTGACCCACAGAGCTGTCTGGAATCTGGTACAAAATAGACAGTGACCCACAGAGCTGTCTGGAATTTGGCACAAAATAGACAGTGACCCACAGAGCTGTCTGGAATCTGGCACAAAATATACAGTGACCCACAGAGCTGTCTGGAATCTGGTACAAAATAGACAGTGACCACAGAGCTGTCTGGAATCTGGCACAAAATAGACAGTGACCCACAGAGCTGTCTGGAATCTGGCACAAAATAGACAGTGACCCACAGAGCTGTCTGGAATCTGGTACAAAATACACATTGACCCACAGAACTGTCTGGAATCTGGCACAAAATAGACAGTGACCCACAGAGCTGTCTGGAATCTGGTACAAAATAGACAGTGACCCACAGAGCTGTCTGGAATCTGGTACAAAATAGACAGTGACCCACAGAGCTGTCTGGAATCTGGTACAAAATAGACAGTGACCCACAGAGCTGTCTGGAATCTGGCACAAAATACACATTGACCCACAGAACTGTCTGGAATCTGGCACAAAATAGACAGTGACCCACAGAGCTGTCTGGAATCTGGTACAAAATAGACAGTGACCCACAGAGCTGTCTGGAATCTGGCACAAAATACACATTGACCCACAGAACTGTCTGGAATCTGGCACAAAATAGACAGTGACCCACAGAGCTGTCTGGAATCAGGTACAAAATAGACAGTAACCCACAGAGCTGTCTGGAATCTGGTACAAAATAGACAGTCACCCACAGAGCTGTCTGGAATCTGGTACAAAATAGACAGTGACCCACAGAGCTGTCTGGAATCTGGTACAAAATAGACAGTGACCCACAGAGCTATCTGGAATCTGGCCCAAAATAGACAGTGACCGACAGAGCTATCTGGAATCTGGTACAAAATAGACAGTGACCCACAGAGCTGTCTGGAATCTGGTACAAAATAGACAGTGACCCACAGAGCTGTCTGAAATCTGGTACAAAATATACAGTGACCCACGGAGCTGTCTGAAATCTGGTACAAAATAGACAGTGACCCACAGAGCTGTCTGGAATCTGGTACAAAATAGACAGTGACCCACAGAGCTATCTGGAATCTGGCCCAAAATAGACAGTGACCGACAGAGCTATCTGGAATCTGGTACAAAATAGACAGTGACCCACAGAGCTGTCTGGAATCTGGTACAAAATAGACAGTGACCCACAGAGCTGTCTGAAATCTGGTACAAAATAGACAGTGACCCACAGAGCTGTCTGGAATCTGGCACAAAATGGACAGTGACCCATAGAGCTGTCTGGAATCTGGTACAAAATACACATTGACCAACAGATCTGTCTGGAATCTGGCACAAAATAGACAGTGACCCACAGAGCTGTCTGGAATCTGGTACAAAATAGACAGTGACCACAGAGCTGTCTGGAATCTGGCACAAAATAGACAGTGACCCACAGAGCTGTCTGGAATCTGGCACAAAATAGACAGTGACCCACAGAGCTGTCTGGAATCTGGTACAAAATACACATTGACCCACAGAACTGTCTGGAATCTGGCACAAAATAGACGGTGACCCACAGAGCTGTCTGGAATCTGGTACAAAATAGACAGTGACCCACAGAGCTGTCTGGAATCTGGTACAAAATAGACAGTGACCCACAGAGCTGTCTGGAATATGGTACAAACTAGACCGTGACCCACAGAGCTGTCTGGAATCTGGTACAAAATAGACAGTGACCCACAGAGCTGTCTGGAATCTGGCACAAAATACACATTGACCCACAGAACTGTCTGGAATCTGGTACAAAATAGACAGTGACCCACAGAGCTATCTGAAATCTGGCACAAAATTATGCTGATTTAGGTAGATTGTTACCGATATCTTATTTAGACTGCATGATACTTTTTAAAGTCATGTGTAAACTTTATAGAATTAGTTATCCAAAGGAAACCTTTTTATGGGCGTGTTTGTTCTTGCTGTTGGAGTACACTATCAGTTTATTCATGACTGGTCAATACCTACATTCATATATCATGATGTTCATCGTATCATTCCTTCACGAAGGCATCAAAAGCCAGTACCTTGAGGCCCAATGAGTTTACATTGCCACCACTTTTTAAATTTTGGTCTTGAAAATGGGTATCCTCTCAACTGTTCAAGGCCTGCATTACAGCATATACCGGTATATTCAGTGTACCATGGGTCTAGGAGAAATATTTCATGTGTGCTTTTATGTATTTCTTTTTAATAGTAATCCCAAGATTTTAGTTGAATGTCTTACTCCTGATTTCCGTGGTGATTTAGAGTCAGTCACAACTGTTGCCAAATCTGGTCTGAATGTTTATGCACATAATGTTGAAACAGTGGAAGCTCTGCAACCGTAAGTGTATTCTAAATATTTTAATGATTTAAGGATTTTAATGGTATTTGTGAAGACAAAATTCAGTTAATTCACTGACACTTCATGTTATAGAACCCAAATAAATTGTCACTGCTAGAAAATTCTGTGATTTTTGATGACTCGAAATTCACAAAAATTTGTCTCCATGAGAGTTGCCTCTCTAGTAGATGATGTTTCTCTTAGAATTGTGTGTATGCTCTGTGATCTGTGTCTCTGTGATCCAGAGGTTAGCATTGTGGAATCACAAAGTGTCATAGGTGGTATAATGTACTTTTGTGCTATTAGAGGATGATGGTATTTATCTTTTGTTCATTACAGATTGGTCCGTGATTATAGAGCAAACTACAAACAGTCTTTGAGTGTGTTAGAGCATGTAAAAAAAGTTAATAGCGAAATTCTTACTAAGACGTCCATCATGGTTGGTCTTGGTGAGACAGATGATGAGATGGTACAAACCATGAAAGGTGAGTTGTTCTTGATCATAGGACTTGTAAGTTTTTTGTGGGTTTTCTTTTCAGTGTTGTTGTCATCATAGATCTTTCTCTTTCATCAACCAATTTTTTAGGGAGATTTTTCCACATGCCAAATAGTTTTAACTCAACCTATTGTTAGTTATCAGGTCTGTTTCATCAAATTATTTTTATTTCCACAATGATTTTGCTGTTTGTCAAACTCCACTTTACCTAAGTAAAAACAAAAGAAAAATATAACTTGTATTTTATCTCTCCTACACATCCACCACCATCTGAACTGAATTATTTTTATTTAGCAACAAATTTGTAGTGTTTCTCATATAAACTGAATCATAAATAACGTATCTGAATTTTTTTCTCTGGAATCATGCATTGTAAGTGATGGCAAGGTTGTAATATTTGTGCTTTGTTTATATTTTGTTTAGACATAGCAGTAATAAATGTTACTTATTTTGATTAGATTTACGTGCCATTGATGTAAACTGTCTAACAATTGGTCAATATATGCAGCCAACAAAACGTCATTTGAAGGTCAAGGAGTATGTAACACCAGAGAAGTTTAAATATTGGGAATCGCTCGGAAAAGAACTCGGATTTACATACACGGCCAGTGGACCACTAGTTCGATCATCATATAAAGCAGGTAAGAATGGATCCATCTATACAATATTATGCACAAAAGACTGAAATCAGTTTCAAGTGTCGTAGTCAAAAAGGCATTTAGATGAGAGTGAAATGGTATAAAGCAAAAACTTCAGCCATACTCACATTCATTACTGACCTCAGTCACAGTCACATCTAGCACTAATTGTAGGATATTTTTTTAAATTACTTTTCAATAGGCGAGTTCTTTCTAACGAATATATTGAAAAAGAAGCAAGAAAAGTTACAGCCATAATGTCATTCATGATATTGAGCAGATTGTCGTGTATCTGATGTGATGACAACATAGTATTGAATATGACGATTTAGTAGGAACTATGGATTCCTACTTTACTATGGTTCCACTTTCACCCTCTCTGCAAAGAAAAGCTATCAGGATTTCCAATTACGAAGTGAACATGATTTTCAAACATTTTTTAACTATATCAACATAGATGAAGGTATACGAGAGGAAAATATCTGTTGTTTTATTTTTAGGTTATATGTTAACGGTGCATTGTACAATGAATGTTCCTATTCGAGATGTGTTTCTAATAGAACAAATATTGTGTACAGTTTGACTGGAATGTAAATTAAAATGCGAGCTAGATGACTAATTAGCATAACCCAGTGTTCTCCACAATCCAAATTAGCTGGTGGGCGGCCCTAATTAGCATAAATTTGCATATTAATTTGCATATCATTTACATACAGCATTCTAGCATTTATGTCATGAACCTGCAATACACACTAAGTTATTTACTATTCTCTTTTTAATTTAATTGAAACATGTTACAATTTTTTGAAATACAAACAGATTGGTCAATATCAATATTTACGAAATGCAAAAAGTTTGAAATCGGTGATTTATACGTTCGTAAATTATTCTGCGTTCATGAAATGCAATTCGAGTAACGAAGAGCAAGTACAAAACATAATTGAGTTATAATGTAGAAAATATACTAGGTGATTTGTCCCCAAAGCCAAAACGGACGATTTGTCAAAACAAAACCCATAACATTTTTATTTGTGGCTTCAGTACTCACCCGTGCCGACGGACGGTAAGGGTCATTCCAGTTTTTATCCACACCCCCCCTACGGATGGATATTAAGGTTATGACACCCTATGGATTCAAATCCACCATTCAGGTGTCGGATTTTTGTTAACTAACACACCCCCTGGAAACTACTGATTTGACGTGTACGGATGGGTATGTGAAAAAATTATACCCCTCGGATACACACAAAAACAGAACCCCTCGGAAAAAAAGCAGTGTGACTTGCAAGTGGCCTACTTGGGTCTTCTAATTATAAAAAAGAAATTGGTGAATTGGGATGGTATGTTGCGAAGAGCAGTGCAGTTGGAAGGAATCAATGATTTTTTTGGAGAGGGGGGGGTCTGCACAACTAGAGTGATGTCATAATATGATGACGTCACCTAGAGGGATGTGTGTGTCCCACATTGTTTTGTGCACCTGATTTGCAAATCGGTCCGAAAATTAGTTGAATGACTTTTGTCATTGGTGTTGATTTTTTTTTTTATTGTGATATGTCTCTAGTAATTGCAATGTAGAAGTATGTTCAACTGAATCAGTGTTCTCCCCAGACTCTAAGCCAAGCATCGCGGCTAATTTACATAACAATACATTTTATTTGCATAATTTTGTTTGCATAATAATTAGTTTCCCCAACAAACATTATAACTGCAATGAAGGAGAGATACATATCTCATATATTTTATATCATTTAAATTCATTGTGTTTTATGTGTGCATCAAGTCAAATAATGTTTGAAATAGAATAGGAAAGAAATGGAAATACTTATAGCCAATCGTGAATATATTGTTTATCCGTGGAGGTAACTGGTTCGTCATTATTTTGTGTACAAGTACAGTCAGTTTAGTTTTAGTGCCAGTGTTACTGCCAGTACATACGGGGGGGGGGGGATTTGTTTGTTAAATTTGTAAAATCTGCATGATTGCGGGTTATCAAAATATGAAGAAATTAATAAATCAATAATGACATTTTTTTCTACAACGGCATTTCAAAACTAAAGTCAGCGATTTTTCATTGATCTGTCTATTATTTGTGTAACGCTACGATCACGTAACATTGTCAGTTGACGGCATTGCGTTGAACGGGTATTCACCGCTGCTGTTATGATCATCGGTTCCTGACTTTTTTGTTTAAAAATACACAAACTTAGAATGTTTGCTTAATTAAAACGATTCATTGATGATTAACTTAGAAATGACATGAAAATCGCCAACAAAATGTTGTTTTTATACATCGCGAAAAAACGTGCACTCTGCGCCGCCATCTTTGTTACCTCAATCAGAATCTCCGTTGTAACCCAGCATGCATCGGTTGTGATGTCACTACATGTGTTACGTCGCCTTAGGGTGGCGTTCCTCGGTAATGACGCACTATGAATGAGGTATTTCTAGAGGTCAGAGTTCGTTTTTTCCTTGTCCATCTCGTCTGCAGTTGAATAATTTTTACTCCGATTTATTTACAGTTTTCTTTCCAATGCGACTTAATTTTATTTGTTTTTTTTAATTCTTGGTAATTAGTGTCACTGGCGATGAAATAGTAAAAACACAATTAACCGCAGTGCAGCAACTCGGGATAGACCATCCCGACACAATGGGCAAATTATTACTACCCTAGTATTTTGGGTTTGCCAGCTCCGCATCCTTGATAGACTTGGTAACTTCTTGTAGACTTCCGTTTTTATCACTGCTTTTGTAAGGCTAACTATGTACAAAGGCGGGATTACCTTTCGATCAATACATGTTATTGTTTTAAAAATGTGCTAGACGAAGCTGACACTTGTAAACAATACAACGTGAATAAGCATCGCGGGCAGGATTTCAAAGATCGTGGGCGAAACAAAAGCGACGCGGCTGTTTGTCTAAGCGACGCGGGCCCGCAGTGCTTGAAAGGCCTGGGGAGAACACTGACTGAAGGGTCAGGTAATTTGCAGACTGATTCACAAATCATATGTATGAGGCAATATGGCGCTCAGTGTAAATGCAAAAATATACATCTAGAGTGCATATATACATGTAGTGTTATATAATAACATTTTTTTATTGCTCACAATTTGCTTTATACATAAAAGCAAGCAAGGTCTAATGACTATTGGTAAAACTTTAATACACAGGTTTACTGCTTTGGATTTAATGTCACAAAAACATTAATTTAAAGTTGTATATATTATGTTTTATATTTAGTTGAAAGCCCTTTGTAAATAGGTTAATTTGACCCCCTTAACTAAATCCAAAAACAAAATCCAGGACAACATCTATGGGTTTTGCCTGAAAAATGGCCAAGTTATTTAAGTTAGGAAAACAACTTAAATCCCATGATGCAACAGTGAGTAACTTACCAACATTGGCCTGTGGAGTCTGGCTGCACATTAAAAGTGTAAACTAATGAAAAGAAATGTTGTAACACAGCGAAACTTAGCGAAAAAGTATTGTGATAACAGTAGAACCTGCCAGCAGTACAAAAGTTCATAGTTTATTTACAATGTTGAATTGAGACTCCCTAAGTTGTTGAAAACTCAAACCAACTGGTTTCAGGCCTTATAATGTATGCTGTAAACATATTTCTGAAAAGAGGAAATGATCAATTTTCAACAAAAATTAAAACATAATACAACTTTAAAACCTAAATGTTCATATGATATGTCAAAAGTTTGATAATTATAATTGTGAACAGTCCTCAATACTTTTGCCCTGAAATATTGAACCATTTTGGTGTGACAAAAGACACAAGTTAATCAATTAATACATAATGTATGTATTTATGTATTGTCAACTTCAGCTAAGGGTAGGCATGGGTAGACACACTATGGACGCATGCGTAGATGACAACTCTCCCGCTTTAAATGTCAGTGCATGAACTCTGGAGGTCATTGCCCATCGTCGCATGTAATTCAAACATGTGGATATCAGTTGAAATGTACATGAATAATGTAATCGAAGTGCGCTGCCCAGAGTTTATTATATTATAGTAAAATTTAAACATTGCGCATGATATGGTATGTTATTGTATGGTTTAAATTGCATATTCATTTCATTTCGAATAAAATAATTCACAATAGGAACATCGATGAAGTATTTAAAATATTTTCCCGACATTCGGTAGACACCTGACTACTATCTTTTTCAATGATTTAAATGTGCACATGTGTAAGTTTGCGTAATTATTACGAATGCAACATTATCAAGTCGGTAATATTGAGATACTCACAGACCCAATACCCCGGGTCAGTACCCTAACAATAGTAAAAATAACTTGAGTTTGCGTAATTATTATGAAAGCAATTACAATGTTGAAATATTAATCAGAGCCGGTACAATATTGTAAACAAAATTGCGTAGTTAGAAAAGCCAGTACAGAGTTGTGTACAAGTTGCGTAATTACAGTACCGTCGGATATCATAACAATTTTACTAGAACGACACACGAGGCAAGAACGAAAGGGGTTGCTAAGGTAACGTGCCAAACTTCGGTCAACATACACTTGATGTCAGCATCGCAGCGCAGCAAGTTTCGCAAAAAAGTACTTGAATTCAATTGCGCCCAAAATGATGTCGCTGATCACTCAGTTGTCGCGGCGTATGTTGTACCAAATTTTGACTTCGGCTTTTTTTTCTAAGTGCATGTTCTTGTTCACGTAAAATACGACCTCTCACCAATGTATTAAAACACTTTGAATTTATACTTTGCGTGATTATATTTGGTCTACGCGGAACATTAAACTTTCTAAACATTAATATCTGAGACCATGCATGATGTATATTCACAAAATCATATTTTATATTATGTACGTCTTTCATTCCAAGGCTCAGGCAAATAAAAGAAATGTTCTTCTGCCAACTATTATAGACTAGTTTCCAAGCTTTTGACTAAGCAAAATTTATTTAATTTTCCATTTGAAATTTTTGTGATCCTTGTAATTTCCCAGTCCTTGTGTTCATTCATGGTCTTGACAATAAATGTGAATTGCCGTGCGAGCCTACCATACACGACCGTGTATGTACTAGTAAGGGTGCCTCTACAGGGTAGTTGCACGTGGAAAAGGTGAGACGCAGTTTTGTATATATGCCACTTGCGCGTACGCCCAAATCAGACTTGTGCATGGCATTCTAATGATAACCTGCGCGCAAACCAGACTTACGCGTGTGAATAAAATAGAGTTAGAATAAAGGGAATGAACGCGAAGCTTTCTAATTATGCCAGCCAGTAAAATACAGAGATTTAAAATATTATAAATAAAATGTATACAAGTGTTGTAATGTCCTATGTAATAGCCACATGTCGAGTTGAGTTTATTTTAATTTATAATGTGAACTATTCATGAATGCCAATGAAATTTGAGAACAACTGAAATGTACAAGTAAGTCAGACTCTTTTAAATGAATGTATCAAGTATACACATGAATTAGTATTTGCCCCAACACATTGGTTTATTCTTTATTCTAAGTTGCGACTGATATGTTTGTGTGGGCTTGATCGACACAGTCGTAGAATAATAAATAAATTTTGTTGGATTAAAACAGTTTGCAAGCAGGGGTACAGCCACGTATGACTGCATGCATTTTAAAAGGGCGTACACCCTCCCCCAGGTCTCTTGGCTGACAGTTTGTTTTTTACAAACCTACCCCTTGGAAGCTTAAAAATTACGACCGCATGGATTCACATCATCTGTGGGGAGTGTGGATAATATGAAAAAAAAAAAATCAAAAATATGACCCCCCTCGGAATTAAATCATCTGTAGGGGTGTGGATATGGAAAAAAAAATAGTCAAAAAATGACACCTCTCGGAATTGAACCATCCTTACTTTTTGTAGAATTATGACCCCTCGGATTTAAACCATCCGTAGGGGGGGTGTGGACAAAAACTGGAATGACCCTAAGATGCATTTACGCATGTACGGTCACGATACGTTGTGTTTTCACACGTTGTTTTGGAATTCAAGAAAAAATGCTAGCAATCGGCAAAATAAAAGAATCTGCTATGTTCTCGAAAGATTAGACATAAAAAATGGATAAATTGAAAAAAGTACGTGGAAAAGATAACTAAAATATTAATCAATTACAAATACTCGCGGTAAACTAATCCGGCAGCCATGTTTGATGTTTATTACCGCTTTCCGAATTCAGTACACGAACACCCAAAATGCGCTGTTCCCCTATGCAACTTAGATACTAAATCGTTACAGCGCCAACAGCGGTGGGTGACCGACGGTCGTTGAATGGGGTAGGCCAAAAGGTCACCAGTTTGCCTTCTCCATGCTGTTTTCACGATGAAAATCGAGCGAACGTTGTAAATACGGCTAGAATTTTAATTTTTGTTCGAGTTTACATGCAATCTGCTAATATATTTGTTTATTTTCTGTGCATATACATTTCGTTCGTATTTACTTCTTTCGTTCGTGATCGGAAGACGATTATTAAAAATACAGCTGTAAATTGAAACCACTGTAGTTGCGTATTGTGAGCAATAAGTGGCAACAATGTCAGGCGACAATGAATTCAGGCGATTGACACATTGCCATGAATACACTTGATAACTGCTTGCAGACTTCCAGTGGTCATTGTTTATGTCTGGACTCTTGAAACAATAGCAAAATAAAGGGTTGGGCAACTACTCTTTTGTTTAGGCTTGGGAAGAACAATGCAAGCTTTTTACAAATAATTTCAGCTAGATGTACGTTGGTGGGCGGGTGTTGAGAGTTACTAGGCGGCCGTAAAACTTGATGGGCGGGCCGCCCGCCTAAAACCCCTTGTGGAGAACACTGATAACCATTTATTTTCACTATTTTGATGTTTTGAGCAATTTCACTAGATTTTAATTTCACAAACTTGAGAGAGAAATGATGAGTTCTATTGTCATTTACATGTTTATGTTGCCGTCATCTTCTATGTTGACTAAGTTTTTTGTTCTGCTTACAATTACAACTCAAACTGTTTTTATTCAATTTCCTTTGATTTGATATGTGTTCTATGTATATTTTTCAAGATATTGGTTAAATTTCATTTAAAATTGTCTTCTCGTGGTTACAACAACTCAAACAAAATTTTGATGCGTGCAATTTTCATGATAAAATTTGGTTCAAATAAAACATGCAGATTGAAGACATTTATACTGAATAACAAATGTTAGTAATATTCTCTCTAACTGTCAAAGTGTAGTCATTATGTAGTATTAAATAAAAAATTACAGTACAATGTACTTTCCCTGTCAAATCTGGCTAGCGAGATTTTGCTTATATCTATTACTTGTACTGTTATTTGGGAATTTTTATACAATTCCTGTTTTATTATCCTACAATGAATATTGAGGTTTATAAAATACATGTTGTATTATTTGAGTAACAGGAATATTAATTATTTGTTTATGTACTAATAATGACTAAATTGTTTTTGTCAACACATTTGAAGCAAAACAAAATGGCATCTAAATTACAGCAAGGCAAATATAGGGCAGAAGTTTATTTCCACCATATTAAATTTTGCAAAGGATTATAGGATGGAAATTGGAGGGCTGGGGGGGGGGCCTCATGTCTTTTCCATACAACCCTATGCTAACAAAAACTGTAAACCTTTCAGGTTTTAAAACAACATGTTTTTGTTTTTTTTAAATTGTATGATTATATTGTTGGACTTTTAATAAATTTCATTCAGAAGATTGTTTTAAAGAGTTTTTACTGTTTTTAGCTTTAAGCTGTCTATCTGTAGAAACGTTGGAGATAGTTAAGTGTATCCGATTTCCACTCTTTCTTTCATTCTAATTTATGTTTTATTATGTTTCATATCACAGTGGGAAAAAATCTGTTTTGCCTACTAAAAAGCAGAGCTACGTCACATGACGTTCCACGTTGCTAAGACGTGCACCACTGTACATGCATTTCTATGGGCTCTTTTTGCTCTGCTGTGGAATGACGGTCGAGCCGGTGAAAACAACACAAACTCAACTTTGAAGTAATCCTGAACAACCAAATTTATATATGTTACACATGTAGGGTAATCTTGTTACACTGTTCAGGGTAGTCTCAACCACCATCCCAAAGTATCGTTTTCTGGGAGCTTTTGGCCTTTGTTTTCACCGCCAGGGTTGCCAAGCGGTGAAAATGCCCGGATGTCCGCCCCCGAGGATATCCTATCATTGACTAAAATCCACACATTTCTGCCCTATAGGCAAATAAAGGACATTTTTAACCCAAAGTTCAACATAGATGGCGCTCATCGGTTCTTACAAGCTGTTAGTAACAAATACGTTTAGATCTTTCGGATACATTGTTATGGTTCTATCACACAGTCATGCATAGTGTAGAGGTGATTTCAGAAATGTACACGCCCAGCCACATTATTAATAGGCACTTATGAGGGTGAGTTGGTATATTTCTGAAATAAAAAAAAACAATCGTGACTGGTTGTTGCCGCAGCTTTCAAATTGTAAAATATTTAGTCCCCGAAGTTAGAGGTTTGCGACAAATCAAAATACCAAGACCACAAGTGATGACAAGAAGAACTGATCAGGACTGATAATGACGTCAGTAAAGATGTTGAATAACGAGTTTGAAAAAAGTTAAATAAATAAAATAATTGCATATAGACTGAGGTTCGTAGATATACATATTTCAAATGTTGAAAATAAGTTTTCGGACACTAATTAATAATCAGATTTTTTGTTGCTGTTCAAATAATCAAAGGATTAAAGAGTGGTGGTCGCTGCGCCGCGTCCTGTTCGATATGGGACTCATAGCAACATACAAAACACATGTAAAATGCATTGTTTACATGAATTTTTGTACACTCGTTGAGTGCCCCCCCTCCCCAATTAAACAATAAAATCAGTTTTGTAGGTGCGTACATTACTTGTTCATATCTTTCATTTGAATGAGAGCTCTTGTATTCGCAGAAAAAATAATTCCACAATTTGACTGTTAGGGCTTAGTTATCTGATATAGAGAGATAAAATGTATATGTTCCCATGAAATCACTCACGTTTTTTTTATTATCTTAGAAAGTAGCCTGACAAGGTGGCATGACTTGCGCCCTCCGCGAAGCTCTAAACCCAACACGTGTTAGTGTGATATTTGTTCGGTCGGCGAGGGCGCAACTCACGTCTACATGTCAGGCTCGTTCTTGATGAGATAATTTACATAAATGTAGTAGATGCAATGGGAACGGAATATGTACGTGTTAACAAGTCACGGAGATGAATTCTCGATTTCAGTTCCGTCTTTGCCGCA
This sequence comes from Saccoglossus kowalevskii, assembly GCF_978046115.1. Lineage (NCBI taxonomy): Eukaryota > Metazoa > Hemichordata > Enteropneusta > Harrimaniidae > Saccoglossus > Saccoglossus kowalevskii. The sequence goes on from NC_140644.1 coordinate 2,962,543, forward strand.
TGATATACTATTTGCACATTATACACAGATATTATACTCTTCTCAGAAAGAAAATTCAAAACGAACTCCCATAATATTGCTTCTGTAAAGTGCGCCCTCATATGTAAAGATGTTTGAAAATAACTTTGTTACGATTTACCGGGATATACCACATTCCCGGAAGCCGAAGATACCACTGTGACACTCCGTTTCGCATGCGCGTAAAATTGCACGCGTCATATTGTGCTTCTAGATGTTCCAATTGACGACACAGTAATGAAATTCCCTTCTATTGGATATCAGCAAACTGACATGTTTGTATTTCTGCACCCCAGCCAGGCTACATCCGGGAATGTTAACCCACCTCGTGTAAGAATCACTAAAATTATATCCTGTGCTGAGATAATGTCATAATTTAGACCCTGTTGAAATCTGATTGGTGTAACTAGACTCGTGTTCAGCAAAATGTCGAACGTCGCGCTCGATTCTTAAAAATAGAACTCGCTCATCAAAGCTCCCATGACGAAGGCAGCGGATTAGTGAAGATTAATATTATTGTAATATTGCACGCAATAGTTTAATAAAGACGCGTCTTTGCACTTATGTAGCGGTGACGTAGTATGAATGGTTGGGTTCAACGCAATTCCATGTACGAAAATAGTCAAACACATGAGCCGCAAGCAGTTCGAGAGCCTGTTTAAAAACTTGATGTTAATATAGTGCGTGATGTGTTAATATCGATAATATCAAGGATCAGCGGTATAGCTCTCACTCAGGGGTTTTCATAAGTGCATTTAATACTTGGGTGGTCGATATCCTCATCGGCGTCTAGCTATTTAACAGCGCCCTCAACCAGCTAGAATCTGAATGTCAGGAATTAATCGTACGTAATGCATGTACGCAATCCAGGCCAAATTTTCTAGCTTTAATTGCATATGTTCATAGTGATAAAACAAACATTATGTTAACAAAATGATAACAAACTAGAAATTATACATTTTATTTGAAATCCATACATTAAGGCCAAGAGTGGAACACAAACACCCATCAAGGCTTTGTTTGGCCCGAGGGGCGGGTTTGGGACTATCAAGCGAGGTTATATATATGGAATTCACCCTAAAACATACAACTGGCAAATTTCAGAGGTTCCAATAGACTCACTCCGAGTAGGATTATAAACACTTCCATGTTCCACGCGATAAAGAATGTCAATTTACAACAGAAGGGATGAAAATGATGAAAAACATCTTTCGATCATCGTCCAAATTGCACGCTTTGGTGAACTCGATGTAAACATCCTCCCCTGTGCGAGGAAATGACCCAATTAAACGGCTGGCGTCTGGAGATTAATTCGATATGTTATTCTCATAAATACTATTAATCACGAGATGTTATGTTTATTTTCGCTGACACGTTAACGTTACATTAAATTGGTTACGTGGCGTAATTTCTTCTCATCGACTTTCACATCACGTGATATGACGTAATTGCTTTTAGCTGACACTTGTCACATGACATGACGTACATGTAATTTCTTTTCAAAAACACTAATACTGAGACTAATTCAGCTTTATACCTACTTATTAATTTCGACAGTTGCATACAAAGTTGAAGTCTTTGTTGGAACGAGTACGTGCACATATGTGGGGCCATTAATTATATGATAGCGTACTTGCAAATGGCACGTAACTTGGTTTCAAGACGATGACCAAGCGGTCGCGCTCAGAGGTTTGCAAGCCAACCAACTGAATAAACCAACCCACTAACTAAACAATCCATTCCTCTCTAATCGTGAAGTTAAAATTTACCAAAGACCCGACTTTTAAGCTGAAAATTCTTGGTTTCATGCGAATTCGTCTGTGAGTATGCTTGAAATATACAGTTTGATTGACCAATACAATATCGATGTGGCCAAAATTGAGGTTATTACAAATCCCACGTCGTAGTGGTGTGAACACATTCTTTGGAGTATTTTCACGATCAATAACGTGCCATACACATTTAATGATTACCAATTATGATAAAGTTAAGAAATCTCAACGCCATATTCTATGGTGGGAATTTCAAACTTTGAACCTAGTCCACTCTGAGAAGAATAGTGCTCTTATTTGATTACATTGTATTATGTTACAAAAAACAAACAGTTGGTATACCACAAGTAATCTTTAATAGGTTCATACTTTTCATACAGACCGGTCAAAACCATTCACTGTTTGGGTGTTTAAGTTCATGGTCTGTGTTAGATTACTCATTTATTAGATATTACCCACCAATATATGCCCTTGAGAGATTTACCAGCTCGTGCAAGATTTTTTTAAATTAAAACTGTAAAATGCAAATGCGAAAATGGAGAGGACGTCATATGTTAGATACCAGGGAACACATTGGTACCAAGATCAAGTCTTGAAACTGAATTGAAACTGAAACTGAGTTTGGATACAAACAAAAATTCGCTTTGTGCTTTATAGGTTAATTAGTCACGGGCTGACCCAGTTACTGACCTATATTTAAAAACTAAAAGACATGTATTATGTATGAATGAAGTAATTGTAATACACAACTGGCAGTAACCGGTGTTAGCAAGACTACGTCGCGTGACTGCAGTGGAAACAGTAAAATTGTGACATCAAACGAGCATATACTGTACATAATCGATGTATTCATTGAGTGTGACAACATTAAATTACTTGTATCCACTCATGGTTAGTATATCGTTGTTTACGTATCTTCTCAAATGCCATGGTTCGCATGAATTCCGTAGTCTGCAAGTGAGTACCCAGTCACAGCCAGTATACCGATGATACCGACGTAATTTCTCAAATGACACGATTCGAATGAACTCTGCAAGTGAGATACTTACACTATATTAGTGCACGTATGTCTCGGTAACATAAGTGCACATTGTAATGTACATTCCAATAATTATTAAAATTCGTGCGACAAGACAAACAAAAACACGATTTTATTCGAAAGCAATTATAATTTTAAGAAACCTTTGAAAAGCTGTAAAGCATTACTAATAGAAAGAGTTTGGTTATGTAAAGTGATAGTTTGCCTAAGAATACCTAATGCACGCTGTGCTTTCATCACCAGATTTTCAATGGCAAGTTTAAAATTACCATTACTTTGAAAAATGATACCAAGATAGTTATATGATGTAACTACTTGGATTTTGTTGTTATTTAGGTAGAAATCCATATTAATAAGAGTAACTAGTTTATTAAATACAATAATTTTGTCTTAATGATATTGTCTTGAAGTTTCCACTTTTTGCAGCAGTGTTCAAGTTTATCAAGAGTATTTTTCATTCCTGCTCTTGTATCTGAGAGTATCACAACATCATCAGCAAAGAGTAATGAATTGATTGATACATCTTCCAGATTCACAGGATTTGAATAAATATTTTTAGAAAGATCATTAATAAAAAATGTTAACAGGTGTGGGCTTAGATTGCACCCCTGTTTTACACCAGTTGATGACAGAAATCTATCAGTGCAACCATGTGTTGTTTTGATTGCATATTTTGTGGTAGAGTACATTGACCTTATCAAGTAGAAAAATTTACCTCTGACTCCTGCTTTCAGTAATTTAAACAACATGCCTTCCAGTCAAACACTATAAAAAGCCTTTCACAGGTCGACAAAACAAGCATATAGATATGCTTTATTTCCCTTATTGGTATATTTATTAATGAGTGATTTTAATATGAGAATACTGTCAGTTGTACGGTGGTTCTTCCGAAAACCGAACTGCTCATGTTGAATATAGTTTTGGTTGTCCATATATAATTAAAGCATGTTATTGAGAATAATATTAAAAAGTTGTGAAATGGAATTTGATAGGGCAATTTCCCAATAGTTGTTAACAACTGTAATATCCCCAGCTTTATGCAGTGGTACTAGATAACTAGTGTTCCACTCAGTTGGAAATCTTCCACTTGTAAGATTTGATTGAAAAGTTTGTTTATACAAAATATTTGAACATCTCATTGGTTATAGAGTCAGGAACAAGTGATTTCTCAGTTTTTAGTTTGTGGATAGTATCAATCATTTCTTTTTATCAAATTCAGGGTTACCACTTAGATTAGTAATGCTCTCTCTAGTGCATCACAGTTGTTAAATTCTTTAATTTGTTTAATGGTATGCCAAAAATGTGCCAGATTATATTTCTCCATACTTAATAAATTGTTTAACAGTGTTTGTTTGAATTTACATTTTTTGACAAATTTGTCTGCGGCAGAATGTATTATGTCATTGAACTCTAATACCAAGCTATCACCGTTCTTGTGTTCAAAGTTAGTTTCCAGATTTTTTTATATTTTGCTAGCAGTTTCTAGGGAATTAAGTTGCAAAGTGAATCTTGATTTTGAAGAATTGTTCCAGATATATTGTTTGTAAGGAACCAATGAGGTGTCAATGTCCTTGTCAGTAACATAATCAGCATTAATTGAAACTGTTATTTAATCTGTTCTGATAAGTGGTTTAGCTGATTAACTCTAAAATATCTAATCTGCGATAAGAAGATCTTTTGAACAATAAAATAGTCTACCTGGCTTACACCATGGAGGTAAAAAGTTACCTCCATGCTTACACCATTGTACTGGTAACATGTAACTTTACCAGATAAATCTCCTACTATTCTACCATTGCCAATTATCATATCTGTTGTTATACAGTGACTACATAAATACTGGCCATATTTATTATTCACCTTGTCCATACTTTCTCTAATGTCATTATTGAGTTCTATGTACGGTATAGCTGCAACTTCTTGCATAGTATCCTTTTGTTCTGTTGTTCTGGAATTTAAGTCACCCAGAATGCACACATTTCCATAATTTGAAAACTGCAGTTTTATCTGTGATGATATCAAATATATCTTCATCAGTAACATTACTGTTGAGATAATACGATGATCCCAATGGTGTGATATATACATTACTTAAGTACAAATCTTTATCTAAACCAAAGAATTCTTTATGCAATTTCATCCAAAAAGACTCCTTACATTTGCTTGTAATTTTACTTAAACCTACCTTTAGTGTAGATTTAAATAGAATTACTATACCTCCAGAGGATTTCCTAGCATTTTTATTCTTCTGCCTGTTTTATCTAAAAGACAAATAATTATCTGGTACACTAATCTTAACACTATTTTCTAACTATGTTTTTAATAAACATATAATGTCATGGTTTCTAACAAAATTAATAAAAAAAAATCATTTATACAAGAAGTATACCGGTATGCGCCAGTTATTTGATCCCCAATTTTACGGTCGAGCCGATCCTTTTGACCAATATTTTAAAGATTTTCTGCTATTTTTTACCCTAAAAGCGTCATTTTTTGGGCCCAGTTTTCAGCCAGTTGTGTACGTGTTCAACAGGCGAATACCGCCACCGCCACAGCCACGGGAGGGGGAGGGGTATCTGCAGCACACATTTACGCTGCAATCAGTTTCTACTTGCAATGCTACACCGACATGAAAAAAATGGCGGTTCTTCGCATTCATCTTTGCCGTTCTATTACACAATGGTTAATAATGAATACTATAACAGAAAATAACATCGGATATATACAGCGGAACATGCATACCGGTACCGCCTGCCATGTGACGAATGAGGGCGCGATTTCGGCTCGAGCCTAGTGGGTCCTAACATGGACGCAACTGTTATGGTCCCTGTACAGACATCAAAGTATTCGGCACGTGCCAGAATCTCGTAAACACGTAATTGACGGGGTATTCGCGGACAGTGTTTGATTGTGTTTTGCCGAAGATGAAAAGTTAACATTTCAGAGCATACCGGTAACTTGAATTAATGAACCTAAATGAAGATTTTCCGAGGCCTGGGCCACAACATTCCCTGGTTCATTGACCAGCCGTATATTATCCCGGGTAATAGCCTTGATGGCGTTGCACGCACGCTATGTTGACTTAATACATCATGTCAGCCATGGGAGTTCAACACATGGGGCCTTGGATTAACGCTCACTTACTGTTCTTATTCCATTAAATTATCAAAATAGCAATAAAATTGCGCAATTGGAAGAGAAAATAGTAGATATTTCAGAGCTCTAAGTATTTTTTCAAACTATTTGTCTATTCAAGTGAGCTGTGTCGATGTGGGTGGCAACAAATAAACAAAGAAAATCACTTCGAGTATTATACTACCAGAGTTAATGCCGTGATCGAGTGAAATAATTCCTGATTTGGTCGTATAGTCCACTTTCTCAACGTATGCTTAAACACCGTTGCTTATGTCGACGAATGTATTTTTAGTAGGGATTATAAGATAATAATCTCCCTTGCGTCATCATACACCCTAGGGTTAATGTTTTTGTATGAAAGAAGTATGTTCACACGTCTGCTAAGTCTAAATATAGGAAAAACGCACGTGTTTCTAAATTACCTGCATTTGTTTTTACAGTGACCTAATTGGCGGGTACGAACTGGATGGCTTCCCAAAAATGTTAGTGTCTTATTCGTAGTAGTTTTGAAAGAAATTATATCGTTTCTTCGCCAATTTAATCAGCCGTTGAAAGGGTCGATGTGAGACAATCGGTGCCGGCGAATCTATTTGTTTTCAAACCGTGTCGATTTCATCGGCAGTTAATACCCACAGCCACTTCAATTACTCGATAAAGTGTCAATTTGCAACTCCATTTCCGAGTTTCCGTTTCATAGTTTCCCACTCCGAGTCTCGGCTGGTACTGCCTCAGATTGCTATGTGAACAAGTCGTCATTTTGATCTCTAGTTTCAGCATGTCTAAGCGAAAGTTTTCCAATCTTCCCGTTCTCGATGAATCGTGGGTGTTTTTTTTTTTCTGCTTGGATTCTAACACCCGCGAGAGGCCAATTTACTTATACATGTGGGCATTCCTACGTACAGCCTGGAGAAAGTACCCATCCACACTTTATGCCACTCGTCACGCTAATAATTGAGACTGACTGAACAACAATATAGCAAGCAAGTTTTCACGAAATATTACCCAGGTCCTGCAGTTGTGCACGCGAGACGAAAATAAAAATAATAACTCAATGTATTAATTGCCTCCTTCGCCTAGAGACGTCCCTGAACAAAGCAGTAATACTTGAATCAAAGTGGCCGTTAGCTAACCCGACAGGTAAAATGCCGTAAAATCAGAATTGGAGGAGTTAATTGTGTGACTTTCTTGGTCGAGTTCAAGGCGAGAGATTTCCAGGGATTTTTAGTTGCATATTAATCACAGCAGGTGTATCTGGGACGCGTGTCAATCGAGTTCACGCATGCGTATAACGTGAACGTGGACGGTGTGTCATCATTTGAAACATTGTTTGCATTATTACTCACTGTGTTCGCTTCAGATGGAAAATTAACTGAAATTATCCTGAAGTGACCTCATGCCGCAAAAGCAGGCACGTTTTTTTTAAAAATGACCGTCGAATGAATGGAATGTTTCAAATAATTTGGGAACATAGCTCTAAAAGAAACAACACTTTCAAATGGGGAGGGTTACACCAAATGGTTGTGTGTGGGGGGGGGGGTAGAATTTGATGGAACTAGTAATTGTCATGTAGGTACCACCAATCCCCAACAACCAATTTATTCATTTAATGGTAGCATTTCTCATTTTTAATTTAAAATAACTTTCTTAATTGTTGCCCACAACTTTTTTGATCACTTCTTGAAATCCGTTTATAGCTACAGTACTTTGAAATCATGATACTGTAAGAACGTACCTGATATGTATCTTGGCCTCACAGTATCTCTTTCCCTTATCAGCAAATACATTTCAACAATATATTAGATATAATTTTGTTCGTATTAGACAATGAAGTTTATATATATATATATTTGTTTGATGTTTATATTTGTTTATGATAGTTATAGATAATTTTAATGGGTCAATATTTTCTTAATTTGGCTATTGAAAAGCAACTAAATTTCGAACAAACGATTAATCAAATAGAAAGTCGAAAACGAATGCCAACTATCGAACGCGGTAAAAATTATTCAATATTGGGCGTTCAGTTTATATCTCCTGACTTCACGCAAATTCCAATATTGGTTGAATGAAGCACAAAGCTAGTAGAACGCCCCCTATTCTTGCCTTGTGTGCATGCGTGTGTTTGTTTGTCTCAGCCAATTTAGTAAACTCACATTTAGCAATAAACGATTCTGATGTAACTTGGCTAAAGTGATTCTACAAGATGCCGGCTTTGCCGCGCAAAACTTGGTTACTAAGCGACCACTGATCTCAGAGTCCTCCCACAGTTTCTGCAGCCTCACTTTCAAACTACGACATACAATTGTCAGATACGTTCTCAAGCATATTTTCCAATTCTTGAATTTTGTTTTATTTTCAAAATAACAACCCTTTGTATTTTCGGATCTCCGTATAGTATTAGTGCTCGGACCAAATGGATGATCTCAGAGTGTAGCTTTAATTAAAATATATAATGAGTGTTAGAAAAATATATTACCACTCCTATCAGATGTATACCGTGAATCAGTGGATGAGATTACAGCTTATTAGTCATATACTACACCTGAGAATCGAATTCATTGGGGTGGGGGCACTTGTTATATTTCATACACTGCGTGAATTCCATCCCCAACTCCGTAAATGAGATTTATGTATTAATTTATGTGTAAGCTATATTTCTTGCTATGTTTCTTATATATCAGCGCAATGGTAAACATCATAATACTTGCTTATAAACCGTTAATCTTTTGACTGAATTGGCAATCACCGAACGTACATTCGCCCTTCATTTCCGCTCAGCCAGTGAACCACAACTGTAAACACGTACAGCACAGCGGTAAGAACGGGGTCACATGACTCATGCGTCAGAAGTGTGTCACAAGTCATACATTGAAGTAGTGTCACGTGACCCAGGGTATTACCACCAGTGAGACTGAGGTTTAATCACATTGAACAATGAGAGTACAACGTCCGTCAAAACATCATTAGATTTATCGCAGTATATGATGTGATTACTACAACGGTTCAGTTATCTATGTTCTTTCGCGTACTCACAAGTGTTGCCATGCCAACATGAAACGGCTGATATGTGTTATCATGATGACTCTAGTGATTACAATTGAGTTATATTATTATATATGTATTGACAAAATATGTTTTGTAAGCGATAAGACGGTTCACTGTGGTTCTCATGTATCTGTGACATGACATTGTAAACCGCAATATTTATAAACGTTTACAACATTCAAAATGAATGTTTGGCCGGGCATGTCACGTTGTGTAGTTTTTTTATTTGAAAATCTGGATTTTATAAAATTTTAGCCAAAATGATTATATGATTACCTAATCTTATAGCAATCATAACGTGTGCGATATATGTACCCCTGAACCGTATGTCATCATAACAAAAATGAAGTACCCCGGGGACTCGTACAAACAATATAAAATACTATACTTTGTATATTGCACATACAAAAGAGTATAGAGAAATACATATTTACTCGGTGGCTGACAAAACTGATGATACATTCTGATATGTTCTGTATTATTCTACGTAGTTTGAGGACGATTTGAATCCAACATTCCCAGCGAGCTAGTCCAGGGGCCGTTTATAATAGAGGGAATAGCCAGAGTTCAGGCATGTGAGAATACAATATAGCCAAATGAAAACCAGTGTAAAAAAACTGTTTTTAGTACACACAATATGAAGCATCTGATTCCGCGAATTGCCGCCTCAAAGCTAGGCACATGTTCACGTGCGCGTCAGCCTGGGAAGTACGGATGACTGCCACCCACCTCCACCGTGAATATACCCCCCTTTTCCAAGATACGACAGAGAGCAGCAATGTGACCCAATCCATATCCCAAACTTTGACTCAGGGGGTATTTTCTATTTGTAGCATTCCCTGGGGTTTTCCCCTAGTTACCTAGCTGTGGGTCAATATATCTAGTTGTGCTGTACCAACTTTGCAAAGGAAGGCGTTTACCACGTGACGAGTGACAAAAGTTCCTGGAATAATTATCAATACGTGTTGTAAGATGAATAATTAGGTTGACTCACAATCCTGGGAACACACGCACGCATTGGAAACCATATGCGTGAAATGAGCTACTTTTCCCCAAAATTCCCGAAAGATTGACCGGAAATGACGCCATTTTACCCAAAACTTGCTTTTCCGCCCATAATATAGTTTTAAACAAAAATGTTTTTTTGCCCCAAAAATAACGTTTTGTTAATAATTTCCTGAGAGCAAGGTCGATGTTTTTTAGCTCAGAAGACAGACTATATATTTTTTTGAAGCACCCCCCCCCCTTTACGAGTACGTGCTTCATACGCGGACCGCCTGTCGATGCTATTTCAAATGCAAATAGAGAAACGAATCAAATGGTATTCAATCTGGTTAAGTATGACGACCGCGAGCAGAAGCTTGTCATCATCATCAAAGAGCATTTCCCGAGACTGCATTTTAATTCATAATTTACTTGACATTGAGAAGGCCAAAGCAGTCATTGTATGGCTCAAATTTCAAACTATACTCCAAGGTTGAAGACCACCGACTTCACGATCTGAATGTCCTCGCCGCCATATATTATGTTAATGATGTACGTGCTATATTCACATCGGGTTCAAAGTACGAGGCGTGTCGACCAATCAGATGCCAATGTTCATATTCTAATGTGATGAAGTGGTAGTGAGTCAACAACATGTTTATGATTTCCAGTCTTCCCCGGTGCCAGTGACCTCTGTACGCTAGAAGTGTATAAAAAGACTTGGGTGGTGCTGCGATTCATCATATCCCGATGTTCTGAGTAGTATTACAGGACACACTGGTATATCTCATTCAATAACCACGATATCTGGTTGAGTACTGTAAACAACACGATGTGCCATCACAACAGTATGAACAAAGAAAACCTGGCGAACTGTGGCTGCAATAATAACGTATCACAGTATCTACAAGCAGGCAGCGAGACTATGTGTGGTACGCTGGTAGTTAGACAAGGAGAGCACTCCAATCGACTCCGAAGGCTGGTGGTGAAAGTATACGGTAAAGCGATCGACCCATTTGTCGTCTTCTACCAGGAGAAGAAATTCTGCAATTCCTGTGGGTTCATGAAACTGCGTAATTGCCGAGTGGAAGTCGTTGATGAATATAACTTTACAATCGCTCCCAAAGACGGAGATGGGAATTCTCTGACGTTTACCGTGGACAGTAAGACCGATTTGGACAGTTGGATTACAGCACTGCGTGTAGCGCCACTGTCACCACTGCGATCGGCAACCAGTATACTGCCCAGTCTTCAAGAACTGCAAGAAGAGGCTGACGACGAGAGCGACGCGGAGGAAGAGCAAAAAACAACACTTGTGAACGATTCCCGGACGGCGAAGTTGAAAAGAAAGTCTGTTGATTTTCGGCGAAGCAACAGCCTTACGAACATAGGACTCGGCATAAGCAGACATGCCATATACCGACTAGAAAGGTTGGCTGGCGACTCATAGTACTGAACATTCTAATTTTAATGTAGCAGGTGACTACGGTGCGTAGAGTGTACCGTACTGAACGATTGAGGTGATATATTGTATTTGACACTGCTGACCTGTTCGGTGATCGAACTTGTATTATACACTACGTTTCCAGAATATTTGCTGTTTTATGCTTTATTCGTATTCCGTGAATGCAATGCTTTGTACTTTCAGTACAACAATACCTTTTTTTTGCTTTCACACAAAGAGTCATTCTTTGAATTGGGTGGAGCCCCATATTTAGTCATCCCGAATACGGTGACTATACCTACACGCCCATATCAGTGGAAGAAAGGATACGTTTGTAAATCGGAGGCGGCACAGAGAATTCACATTTGTTGAATTTGGTTAATATTTTGGATTTGAGAGTGAATTAATCTGTTTTCAGGTGTTCTATAACTAAAATGTGTTTTCTTTTGCATTTTAGAAATAGACTTGTTAATGCCCCATTTCTTTTGATGGCGAACAATATTCTCTCTGTAACAGTCTTTGTAAAGTTGTTCAGACAGTCATTGAACCTGTGCATTTCCAATAGTTATACTATCTGACGTCATTGCCAATACTTTATTTACACTTTTTATATTGTATGTTTTATTGATATTAAATAATTTAATATTTATTGTGGATAACACGTCTGATTTGGAGTCATGGTATATAGTTGAAAACATGTTTGTTTCGGAATGTGTGCACTTTGTTTACTGTTGTGAGCGCTGTCTGACCTATTTGGAGTGACAAGGCATGTTGTTACGGTCGGTACTTGGTACGTCCTTGATCGCCTCCTCCAGCGTCTACTGACCGATACTTTCCCGAAGCATGGTGTAATAGTGATAGTTCGGCGATAGTCATAATAACACTAGTACACAATTACCCGTGCCCTGAATATATATAAAACAACATTACCTTTTACAATGTTTACTATGGCCCTGTACAATGTGATAACGAAGATAAGATGCATATACACAAAATGGTTTCCATGGAAACCTCCACCTGGACTGTTGCTACACGTAAAACAGCACATCACAATGATCAGATAGGTGTTAGATCTTTCATGACCGACGTAAATCTTTGTAGGGTTATCCCTCTTTTACCCAAACTATTCATCCGGTTTCCTCAGTAACACCATGAATGTACAAACCATGGCAACATTGAGTTTCTGTAGCACTAATGTAAACTTTGTGATCTATAAGTGGGAATTTCTGTGACACAAGTGAATTCAATTTAAATTGAAATTTTAAAATAATCTCAATTTAGCATAGTGGCGGACGTTTAAACATAGTGACTTTTGTGCTGCATTTCCAAATAATTAGTATTATTGTATACTTGTTGCAATACGAAAATTGAAGTAGCTGTTTATGTCAATAATCCCCGACAATGAAAACAGGTTACGCTTGGTGATAGACTAGTATGGTACTTTGTCCTTGGAACGAAGGTAATATGAACCACTTATATAGTGCCTTGATCGAACACCGAAACAAAACACGTGACCTTCCACGTGCGTTTTACTATTCTGACAAAATCGAAAAATTTGTGTGAAAAAAAAATGCTGACAAAAAATCCAAAATCTCGCACCAGCAGGGTCTATGACGAGATTAAACAGGGCAGAAATACGGACTCAAGCGTACGTGACACGCGACGCAGACGACATTCTCATTTCTCTATCAATACCAGGGCGCATATACATTAATATTTATAGTGTAGGTGCATTCATCTAAAGTCAAATAAAATAAAATACAGAATTGATCCTGTAATTCTATAAATTCTGATTCGATGTTTCAATAAAGTGAAAATGAAGCTCAATAGTCTGCACGTTTCGAATGGTTGCCCACGTGACCATTCTATTCTCTTTTCATGAGGTCATTTCAACGAACCCTAGAACATTGAACGTCGCATAACAGGCGATCAATAAGACCTTAATCCATACGTATTACCATGGTAACTAGTTGCAAACATTTATGTTGATGGGATAAAGAATCTCAACAATTTTAAACACCACGAGTACATACAAGACCGTGAACACGATTCGTGATATGTGAGCGATTGATACACAACTGATAGTAAATTCCATTTTGTGTAAAGACCACGTGATTTGAATTAACACAATGTTCAAGGCCAAGTTGGTCAATGTTTATGCTCGTTCTTCAGGGATAATGGGAATACCCAAACAACATCATAATTCCATCGCGCCAATCATAGACCTTAAAAATAAGGTCTATGCGCCAATTAAATATAGCCAAGAATTTATGAAATAATAAAAGTATTTCACATGAAAGAATGATTCTCAACTATGCAATAACACTATCCTCTAAATCGGTGTCTCCATGACATTTTAATGAAACTGTATTCAAACGAACAGTTGTATTAAAGGCCATACACGTGTCCGTTGCACAGCGGAAAAGATAAAATGAAATATACACCAGTAATAAATACGTAAATACAAAGTATTGAATAACAAAACGCAATATAATATTATTTGTGTCAACCTAAACGCAATATAATATTATTTGTGTCAACCTAATATCGCAGCAGAGACGAATTGTTGTTTTCCAATAGTGCCACTACGTGGGAGAGTGTAAAAAACAAAGCTGTTTGCGTAAAGGGACAATAAATTATATGCGGTTTGTATACTATAACGGCTCGTCTGGCTCCAGTGAACACAGTCAGGGTGCAGTGGGTAACACGGAGAACAGCTACTAAATGCATAACGTCTCCATAGATACAAAAATAGCCTTAAGCCTATTTTATTTGATACAAGAATTTTGTCACATCCCTGTTATTGTTATTGTCATGGTTCTGCATCGCATTATTCCGCTCAAATATTACGTATGTACCTCTGATTATATATGCACAATATTGTACGATTAATACTCAATAATAAGTTGCTCCAAAATAATTTCTAATAAATATTGGATGGTTGAAAGGGATGTTGTCTGTACTAGTGTTCATGGTTGGCCAATATGTTAAATCAATACCTAATCATCGACATAGAAGTCGCGCGACCATGCTGGTTTATAACCTTTCCTATAAATCGCGCGCTCTAGTGTTAGAGCGCTTCCATGGCGTTAAAATGACGTACTTGGGTGAAGGAAATATCGCTTAAATCGACAGTTGTGTTTGGTTGTGTAGACGTTCATAATCTAGGTTAGGTAAAATCTCCCAAAAACCATCATCATTGTTGTATGGCTAAAGATAAAAACAATGTCGACGCTTTGAGTTGTCTTTCTGTCATCTATTTACGTCATAACACCGCCTCGTCACTGGAGGGCGCATTTTATAGGAAAGGCGTATTGTCTGTTTCTTTGTCACTGCATTGCAAACTGTAAATATGTCGTCACTGAATGTTTGCTGAGATTTAATACTGTCTTACCAAATGAAGGAGTTTCGTGCAATTGAAACATTTGCATTAATTTTAACGGCAAAATCCGTGTTTCCCTTGCGGCACTAAACATCATCTGTTCTGTGACACATAAACAAATTGTATTATTGCAGTAATCGCAACGCAAACTTACACCATATTTGTGGATCATAAACACCCCTACATTGTTGTTGCGTTGCGCTAAATGCGGTCTATCACGTGACTAGACTGAGCAGCAGGTGGATTTATACACGCGTTACTACTGTAGATTGTTGTTGATGAGCATTCGGCGATTAATATCCACGCCGTAATCCCATTGTGCTACTGACCAATACCGTTAATCGATAACAACAACAAAACAATACACTTACATAGGGCATGTGATTAATTTCGATCGGCGCGGTACTAACAGTTATTCAGTGAAAAACATAAATATTTACCCATCACGCGCCTTCCCGTTAAACACTGTGTGTTTGTATTAAACCACGTGATCACGTGAATCTACTCAATGAAGAAGCTATTTTTAGATACACAAGCGATCGTACGTGCCGGAGATAACAATGTTAACTGCAAGTAAACCAGATACCTTATCTATGTATATTAAGACCAGACAGTCTCAAACGTAAAAAGGTCACTCCAGGCCACAAAAACAACAACAAATTCGTTTGTTTGTTTCTGAAGTGGATATCCTGTATTCTTGATTAAACAATATGGATGATTTTGTCAAGTGGCAAGTATCAATATTCAGCTGACATTTTGATATAAATGATTGCAGGAAGTCACGTCTTCTAACAGCAACACATACCCCCCCCCCCACACACACACAAAGCAATAACTATATCAGGAGTGACGATCAATGTGATTTCTTAACCACGCGACGTTTTAAACAGAAATCTTGATTGTAAATATGTGTGAACAAAGGGTTAACTGACCTTCATAATCTTTTCAATAAGATTTACCATATTTTTGACTCATACTTAAGATGTGTAACCAGTATTTGACGATGATGTACGTGAATATTTGGGATTTCCTGACGAACAGTTTTACCCCTCTCCTTATTGTAGCATTATAGGCATAGTTACGTAGGATTAATTTAATAATAATAATAATAACAATAATAATAATAATAATAACAACAACAATAATAATAATAATAATAATAATAATAATAACAACAACAACAACAATAATAATAATAATAATAATAATAATAATAATAATAATAATAATAATAATTTAAATATTATTTAATTTAATTAAACACATACAGTTCATCAGCATATAATAGATTATAAAGTTGTAAACATGTTATTTTAGCCGATTTAGATAGTTTTAGACATAAACCACCTCCTGTCGAATACATCCTTTAATTATCGACTAAAACGCCTTAATGCAAACAAACATCCCATGCTAAGTTACCAACACGCGGAAATGACCTGATAAACAGCGCCCTCTGCGGATGCTCTGGATTGGGTAAAACTAATGTACAAGCATTAAAATAGGTTTAATCACAGATTACAAACTTACCATATTATACAATAAAAAGGATGTGAAGATATAGATGAGTTCAAGTGGAAAGCAAACATGATGAAACAAAACAAGTCTGAAAATTATTTCAATTCCATGAACAATTTAAAAGGGGCAAGATCACACACCCCAGATCTTACATACGAAAAAAGAAAATGTATAGATATAGAGTACTGTACGTATCGCTGTTGTGGAATATGAATACGTTTTTGATAACTGTTTGTAATTATTTGCACTTTCAGACATATTTTTCCCCGCTCCTAATTGATTTATTCCTGTATATGTACATCTATTGTGAGCCCCCGATTTAAAATTAGTACCACAGCGAATAAATAAATATACAATTTATAATAATAATTCGAAAAAAAACAATTTCCAGTTATTTGGATGCTATTATCATAAATATATACCGGGGGTATATGCCAAGTACCATATCACCATGCACCTATGTGTTAAAACCCTTCATGTGTCATTTCCTTTGTAGAACGGATGTCAACTCGTGGCGAATCTTTGTACGCCTTGAGAATTCAATTTTATGTCGACAATTAGGGGGAAGGGGCATATTAATTGCACATTTTGACTATAATGCAATGTCACAACTCAATGTTCTCAATGTTCTTCATAATCCCTCCATGAAAAGTGTACTGAGTACACAGTGAAATAAGGAGAGATGGGATGGGGATACAGCAGAATCTGCATATTTTTCTTTTTTATGCGAGTATCTCCAGATCCTAGGGACTTTGCTGCTAAATACAAGCCCCAGTGTCAACACGTGATGACAGCTGGCACTGCGGAATGACGTATATAATCGATATTAGCTGTTACAGCTATCTAAGTAGAATCGTAGCAATGGACCTCATCTATATCGCCCAATCGATAATCGATCGAATTGACGTCATTCTGATATTACAGATCAGTTCCATGACAACTCGCTCATGGGGTCCGATGATGTATGTATTTATACTAAAAAAACAAGATTGTTTTTGTGAAAAAATCGTAGATATTTTCCAAACATTTTATTTTTTAAAATTTGATTTCCGGATCAGACACGCCCTCTATCGACCGAATTATTATTTACTTGAATTAAGACACTTTTTACTTCACTTTTTCAAATATGTTGTTTTTATAGTTGTATTTTGTATCATGATGTTTCCATGGTGTATTGTATTATTAAGTCAGCAATCAAATAAGAACTACAATTTGAATATAGCTTGTAATATTGGTTTGGTCATCATGCCTGCATTTGTTAATAATATTTTGTATTTTTCATGGGAAAAACTTAACCATTCAATACTGTCGCCAGGGAAACTATATCGCCACAGACACTTGAAGACTGGCGTCACAAAGACAAACTCATATACCACGTGACTTAAAACTTGGAGGGGAAATATGGAAACGGCTGTTCCGACGTCACCGTGACATCATAAGAATTTAGAACACCTAATGTGTCTTCTTTATATGCGCAAGGTCATCATATAAAGACGTCCAGGTATCGGCTTTGTGTTGATGACGTGGGAATGACGTCACTAATCCAAATATCGACATTTTTTTTGAATATTCCCTGGAATGTATTCCTGAACATAGTTGACACCTAGTAGATTTATAGCGTCTCACTTAGCACATTCAACACTCTGACCTTTTGCTCACATTTCAACATTTTGTTATATCAATTTCTATGCACTCTTGATAAAATACGTGAAGATTCACGATCCATAAATCATTCATAACGTGTTTCTATCACGGTGCATGCGTCATATGACAGTCCGTGTCTGGTGTATATACTGTTATCACCATTGTGAATGCCCTTAGTTATTCGCTGGTGTTTAATTTCGCTGTTTTCGCTGAATAAGTAAAATTCGCTAAATTAAATCTACGTGAACATAAGTAGAATGACAATAGAACTTATTTCCCTGCCAAGTTTGTGAAATTAAATACCAGTGAAATTTCTCAAAACATCAAAATAATGAAAATAGCATTTTTCTGACCGTGTATGTAGCACCACGAGATAGTGTGTTTTCTCCGATATAGCGCCCCACTTTTTGGTCCGATTCTCTGACTGTGACCAAAAGTTCCTGTTGATTGTTTTTTTCTCAGGCTCCTATAATTTCTCAATTTCCAAATAAAGATCACAGATGAAATTGATAATATAGTATTTAGTGTCAGTACAATAAAGTACACTGCATACAATCAAAACTTTGTTTTATAGCTTTCATAGTCTCTCTCGTATTAAAGCTTATATGTAAATTTGAGTCGTCCAGGCAACGTATGCCCATGCGTTAGTTGAGATGAATTTTTCAGTATGCTGGATTCTTCTTGTTACAGTGTTACATACGTCAACAGCTACCACGAAGTATATGCCAGATCAACTAAAAGCTTTTCAAGGATATTTGATGGATATTAGTTTGTTATTTAATATTACTATCCAAGTTACTCAATTATGGCATCCGGGGTACTCCTCTAAATTGGTTTAAAGATTATCTATCTAACCGTAGACAATATGTTCAGGTAGATGGTTATCATTCCTCAACCCAACCTATCAAGGATCTGTTTTAGGTCCTATACTTTTTCTTTTATATATAAATGATATTCATAAATCCTCTCTTTTCTTCCAATTTAAATTATTTTCTGACGACTCTAACTTGTTTCACACACTAACATCACATTCCATTCCTGTACCAGATATAGAGTACAATCTGTCTTTGGTTAACAAATGGTGTAATGATAACAAATTAACTGTCAACTCAAACAAAACTAGTTACATGTTATTTTCCTCGTCACATAAACGAGTAAATCATGACAATCAGCCTATCCATATGAATGATACCATTCTAAACAAAGTTGACGAAACAACGTATCTTGGTGTGGTTCTGGATAGATACCTCACTTGGAAACCACATGTTAAGCATAAAGGTCAATATTCAATTGATTATAATGGTTCAAGACTATGGAATGCTCTACCCAGTCATTTGAAACTCATTAACATTTGATTAATTTATTTCCTTATTTATTTACTCTGTATTTCTATGTTTAGTTCTATGTATTATTTATTTACTGTTGTAACCAGTCTTTATATCATTTTTGTAATAATCAATTGTGTTAGGTGAATACTACGCCCTTGTAATTTTTTTCTCATTGAAATAATTGTATACAGGGGAACAGACTTGTCTAGCATTACGATTGCTATCTTCTGTTACCCCAGCCATGGATCAGTTGCTCATTTTTTTTTAATTTTTTTTTAATACTTATTGTATCGTAATGTACTCTCTCTCTCTCTCTCTTGTCGTATGTTTTTAATTCTTTGTACAACCTGTCTATGGCAAATAAATAAATACAATACAAATTTTAGTTACGCAATCTGGGAAGTTGTATGTACTCAACTCCCAGTCATTCGTATTTGTTTTTGTCCTGCCCGGTCTGAGACCTTGCCCTGTTCCATTACCGACCCTTATCCTTCCCCATTCCCGGCTCATGCTCTGTTCCATTCCCGGCTCTGTTCCATTCCATTTCTGGTCCTTCTAATGAAAAGTACTCCGATATACGCAAAAACTGAGCACGTGCTGAATTTGTTCCGACCGTTCCCAACACGAGGTTCGACACGTGCCGGGATTCAAATCCATCTCTATCCGGATCGAGTTCGCTAGTGAGAACGTGATATGTATTTTGAACACTCGTAAGTAGTATCTGAATCTGAAAATATAAACCATATCTACTCGAGCGGGTCCTAGCTTCGAGCTGTCTGTGTGTTAATTCCGCTCACCCACACACACCCACACAGGCACTCACGTGCGTGCGTCCAACCACCGGCACATGAGATGGAAACTCAACATTAAATTATTTATATATGGTGCCAGGCAGAATATTGGATTTCAGGGCAAAATGACGTACATTGACGGGAATATGTGTGAATGACGATCGATATAACATTCTCTAGAAGATAACAAAGACATCATTCGTAAAATTATAGTAGTTTAGGTATTATGATCGAATCAAGTGAGATAAGTTGATGAACATTGCTTCAAGATATCATTTTTTATCGTGTATATATATGGCTTTGACATTTACTATACAAATATCAGACTATCTCTTGTGTTAAAATAGCATTTATTTTTCAGCTGATCCAGAGTTTTCATCTTCAGAAATATTTTCTCATCGCCTTCATGTACCTCAAAGGACTAACTAAGACTTGGTTTATTAGTATAAATATTAACCAATCAGGATTGGAGAGAAAGACAATATGGCCAAGGTGCTGACATAGCACATTTACTAAATAAGGTACTGGCAGGTTAATTGACTTTTGATGGTTCACACCTTAGTATTCAAATGGTGCAAACACCTCCACACTAATTATCCGAGCTTGCAATTTCTCGCAAAAAAATGTTTCTGGTCACATTGTTTTTAAAACGATGAGGCGATTTCTTTAGCCAAAATATTTTACAGCGCACCTTGTATTTTTTTTGAGTTCAAAATATGTGAGCTGGCTAGAGCATTCATCCCTTGCCTATTTCTTTAACTAGATACCAGCCGATACCCCCCCCCCCCCCCATCGAGACTGCGAACAGTTGATCATAGTCCCCGGGCGTACACTTGCAATCACAAACTCAAAACAAAACGGAACATATTACCGTGATATCTCAAAATACGAACATACGAACTAACCACACGAGCAAAAGGTAAATGTTTTTTGAAAACAAATATGGTTGCACGCAGTTTTCTTACTATAAAAGGGGCCAACCCGCTGACAACACGTCGAGTAAGTTCAGTAAATCAAAAACGAAATTGCGCCCGTAAATAAATTCTCATCAGCCTCCCCCCCCCAAAAAGCCTGCCTACTCAATTCCTGGCAGTGCTAAAGATCTGAAACTGCATGATGTTACTCTTAGAGGGACTGTGACCAGACCATTCTTGAGCGCACTGGGAAGAAAACTGAATGGCTGGATTCCAGGCTAAAGACTGCACTGCCCTCATCTAAAGCAAGACCCAAATATCGATGTGCAGATAGAGGGCGCTCTACTCCACAACAGATTTTAACAATACTACGGTAGTACTATTGTGCACTTTTTGTACTGGGTATCCGTTCACGTCGCGACATCAATTCACCGCTAACTGATGATTTTCCACACAATAACATTTAGCCAATGAATGAGAACCTGGTATTTCAATGTCAGTTAATGCACGTTAAACATTTGTGAAAAAAATGTGGAGTTAATGGAATTACCAGTATACAGAGTTGGGGGAAGTTCAGTTAAATTTCTTCCATATATTTTTTTCAACTAGTGACATTTTCTATTTAAAAAAAATAAAGTGATCTGACTGATAAAATGGCTCCACTGTCCTGCAACCTTTAGTGCACGACAATTCTTGTTCATCGAACTGGCTTAAACCTACCAGAATGCTTTTTCAATTTGAGGGGCTGCTAGATTCTTGTAGACACCTTCACTGTGTGTATTCACTGCCATTTCTGATGATCGTCTCTTTAAACATTCACAAAAGAGTACAAACTATTATACAAATTTATTCCACTGGCATCAAAATAATGCAGTATTTTAAGCATAGTCCTTTTTTTTTTTTTTTTAATTAACTCTTTGCCATGACGTTTTGGTACAACACCTCCAACATTAACAGTGAAACTCCAACGATTAATCACCCAAACCCCACAAGAACCAGTCAATGAAGTCTCCATTCAATTTTCTTTCTACACAAGTGGTTAATGTCCAGATTCATAACTGGCGACTGCTTAGATCAGGTATGAACTTTTCAGCAAACGTCAAAAGACTGAACAATAATTTGCGAAGCACTTTAAAAATCATGAAATTCAAAAAAAACACACGATTAACTTAATTTCATGAAGTGCAATGAATCGTTCAAATTATTCAAAATGTGTTATCCAAGATGGAAGAAAAACGTTGGCTTGATTTTGAGAAAGCAACATTGCTGTACTGTAAATTGGTAAAAGCTTAGTCTTGCTGTAGTTTTAGAATTTACTGAAGGAGTATATATCTAAATGTAGCACTGCTGAAAAACAAAGCACTCATTTATGTTAACAGTATTAACTTTAATGAAAGTCTCCAGTATCACAACACTAATGCATTTCAATACAGCACTTCCCAAGATGAATTTAAAGAAATTGTTTTTGGCTTTAGGTCAATACACTGTATAATAACCAAACCTTTACCATAATCCTAGAACTAATTTATCAAATCATTTATCTTTAGGGACTGGTCTACAATACTCTCACCAACACACACACACACCAAATGTATGAAATTAATGTATAAAATAACATTGTCAAGCATGACAACAAAGCATGTCAAGTCTGTAGGGAACGGACATCCCCAAAATGTGAATTCAACTACCGGTAGTCTAGGCATGTGGCAAATAAAGTCCTAGAAAAAACATTCTCGGATCCTAAATGGTAGAAATGCTAAATTTTGGTCTATATATCCAGCACGATTCCAAATTCTTTCCCATGATGCAAGTGAATCATCTGCATTACAGAGTAGACAGGCTTTCTTAACACTATAGTTTACAAGGTTTTGCTTGTGAAAATATTTTATTTCTCAACATAAATGTATTATACAGGTACAGTTTAAATTGTACACTGAAGACAATGAAGTCAAATCAAAGCGTTCAAAGCATTAGACATTGTAATAAATTGATTTCACATGGGCAATTAAACCAGTTTACACTATAAATCGTGATTAAGAATGTATAATTTATTAAATTGATTGTTGTGTCTGCTCTAAGCTGGTCATGTACAATGACAAATGCATTTCCACAAGATTTTATATTGACTAGTTTCTTCCAGCAAATTGAAAAACAGCAGAAAATTACCTTTGAGAAAATGAAGATTTCCCAAGGAAGCATAATGGTGCAGTAAAATATATGAACTACAGAAATCCGTATATCATAAGGGACGACGTCAAAATATCAATGTCTGATAAAAAACTTATTTCCTTTAGTTTGGGGGTGGGGGGTGGGGGTTTTTGACCTCAAAAAGTTTCCATCCTACAAAAACGATTTTATTTTTTAATGAAGTCAAAAAAATCTTGGAGTATTTGTAGTTCTATCCAATCATGGACAGAAATAACCGAAAAGGGAAAAAAACAACAGAAAAATGGTTTGGTTCGAGTGTAAATCTGTGCGTCAAATGAGGTGCACTTGTAAACTCTTTACACCCACCCGACAACCAACTGCTATGCAACACTACTGTCCGATTATCAATTTGTATTTAATAGTGAATGTAGTCTGACGCCATGACCAATATTTATCAATTAAGTTTTAGTGGGGGTAGGGGGGTTTGGAAAAAAACTAAAGGAATTAAGTTTTTTATCCGACATCGATCTTTTGACGTCCTCCCTAAAGTAGGTTAGTGCAGTGATGTCTGCGACTGGAGTGACAAACTCCAGGTATTTTTGTATTTGAATAAGTGTGTAATTACAAGGTCATACATGTAGCAAGTTCACCAATATTTCAGGAATGAAAGACCACTCAGCTGACAGTGAAAGAATGAATTAACATAGTACAAAAATATAACTAATCTCAATCTAAAATGATGAACATGTAGGCAGCAATCTGTGATATATTTGGTATCTACTGGGAGGAAAACAATTTAGGGTATAAATACAATCAAATATCTGAAGTATATTTCAAATCAATATTATAGTCAATTGTCAGATTCCTGGAGCTCAGACAGTTGAAGAGCGACTGTACTGTTATGGACAAATCATAGTAAAAAATAAATAGATGTATACCTTTTGATATGGCAGTGTATTGTTTATAGGGGTTGTATCAGAACTGGCAGACAAAATTTTGGTTTACTTAGTTTATAAACCAAAGTACTGTGAATACTTGTGTATATATATACCAATAGTATTAGGTTACAGCTATACTGAGATATTTAGGAACCACACATCAAACAGTCATCTTTGTTTTGTAAGGAGCACACCATTGCTGCCTGGTTTTCTTCTTCCTTTTCTGCTGCTGCCTCAACGTTGGTTGTTGGCTTCAAGGAGGTTTTGTTAACTGTAAATTTGATTGGGTCGGCTGCCGGACGTGTACGAAGGTAATACATGCCAGTCTTCAAGCCCTTTGTTAAAAAAAATTAAACATTTGTAAGATTACTACTTCAGAAAGTTAACTGAAAACAATGTAGGCGACAGGTTGGAGAATCAAGTACTGTTAAATCAGACATTTTTTGCATAATTTATACCAAAACAGTGAAAGAATAAGAATGCATGAAATTTCGTTTGACAAATATTTGTGTCAACCAATGTTACGAACATGAAATGCAATCATTTCTCTAACGTTTCAATCTTAGAAAAAAAATATTTTTGTTAAATAGGGTACTAAAATAGCCTAATAAATAGAGTATTAATCAATTTCATCTTTGATTAAGTGTACTACTACTAATAACCAGATGTGCATTGGGATCCAACTGTCATGGCCGATCTCCTGTAGCCCCATTAATTTAGATCAAAAATTCTGTAGCTTGTCTGAACAATACTTGTAAATAACGCTCACAATTTCCAACAAGATGGTTTTGTATGCAAACTGTTCCTCTACCATAATTGACACAATGACTTAAGGTAGCGAAATAGTTTTTTGGGCACTTTTCACATTTTTTTTTGAAAATCACAAGCATAGCTCCATAAGGCATGCCACATACATTAGTGTATTTATTTTATTGAAAAAATAATATCTTGTACAAGTAAACTGGTTTTTTCCTTGTGTGCAAACAAATACCCAAGTTTTTTGTTTATCCAGTGTACACCCCATGAGTGCTTCTCATTAATATTCATGGTAACAAACATAACTGAACTGGGGCTAAGCTATTTACAAACAACTGATAAGATATCTGTTTGTAGTTTACACACAGCTGATAAGATGTGTGCACTGCTTCGTTTCAAGAGGAGGAAGCTGTACAGCAAAAACAAAAACAAAAAACATTTTCGAAACACAACAAATTTTGTATAAACAAAATAGTACATGAGTGTATCACATGTTACCGGATTTTGCCATAAATTCGCCCGGGCCGTTTAACGGCAGTTTGGTATTTTTTAAGATTTTTTTAAAAATATTTTGGAAAGACAAATTTATGTTCTAAATGTTATTTTAATAAATCTGTTGTCAAAATAAAAGTACAATGTCACAGTTGGAGATTTTTTATTTTTTTTTATTTCTGTTTGATACATTATATGCTTTTTAGGATCAGATCAGGGGGCCTTGACCCTTACCGAGTTCCGTGTTGATTGACATTCAACGAGATCCGAATTTTTAATTTGATGGCTGGTTTGAATATATCCACTTTTACAGTGATTAATATAAGCGTTTGGAAATAGCATAATTATATTGCGTGAGTGAAAGAAGCCAGTGAAACAGCGTGTTCTATTTATTTCTAACGCGCGTGGTCGGCGTCTTTGATTGCGATTGTTTTGTATTTTTGTCTTCGAAATGTATCACTCGCTGCGTTTTTTTGGGGGTCACGTCTCGCAACTGAAAGTCCAAGCTGACTTTGTTTTGGCTGTAAAACTAAAAGCCCCCAACGTCGGATTCGTCAGCGTCATTCACAAATACTTGAAGGGCATCTGTGATATCTTCACCTTCAAACTGTCTTCGTCTAAAAAGTCAAATTCGCCATCTTCTTCTCCACAGTTAGCTTCCCCAGCTAACACCTCTTGAAGTTTGCTGTTCAGTAATTTACTTTCATTGACTCCACCGTCATTCACAGCAGTTTTCGTTTCCTCAACGGCGGTACTCACAATGGTAAAGGATGTTTCCCAAGATAGTACGACGTATTCAATGCGTAAGTGTGAATTATAAACAGACCAGAAAAGTCCGGTTAAAGCATCAAAAAGACGACAAAAAGACACTTTGAAGCCCCGTCATAGCCATAACAAGAAACCACGTGGGGTTGTTTAGTCTGTCAATATTTTAGAACACTGCATTTTCATTGGTCGAATTACGTTGAAAGAGTCGTCAATTGAAACAAATATTACAGTCTGTTGACAGTGATTGATCACTGTTATCATCATGAGAAAAAGAGTTATCCGCAATATACTTGCTGTTGGGGAGCCACACTACGGTAGCTTCCTTTGCCGAGATCGCCAGAATCTTCACGATAAAGTGGCAAGTTTAAAACTTGATGCAGCACAATTATTTGCGAACAAAATGGACTTGAATTTAGCTGATGGTGGTTGTTACTATCTTAAAATAAAATCAAACCAAAGTCCGACGTACCTGCAAAAAGAGTGCATGTAAATGTGCTGTAAGACGAACACTTTGGTAAGGAGGGGCAGCGTTTCCTTCGAATTTGTCTGAAAATCGCTTTAGGCTTATTCAGGTAAAATGAAAACTAAACTTGCACGAACACTACAAAAGGTCCATCCCGAAAATAACAAGTCCAACAAAAACGGTCTCGTCGGATGATGATTTACAATATTTTCGTGTTGAAAATTTACTTTGCATTTCTTCCAATTCCACACATAAAAAAACTTACCCCACAGCCGTCATTCCATTTTCTTATTCTACCGTAATTTGCGCAAGTTTGCTCGCGGGAGTCTGATTATTGTCGGAAAGTGTTCTTGTGTCTCTAAAAGACTTTGAAACTTGTGGAATACTCAAGAAAATAAGTTTGCAAATAAAACGGCCCAAACATAAATACGCTATGTTGACAAACACTTCAACTGCCCAGTGTAGTATTTGTGTTGTTTGCTACCTGCAAACAGAACCGCCCACTTTGCATAATCCCAGCTGTAATGAATGACGTCACCGTTCGTTATCAGCACAGACCGTGTCAAAACTCCATAGCGTGAAAGAAAACGGTAAAAATACAGTTTTTTCACAGACATAAATGTCGAATCATGATTTTTTCTGAAAACAACCTTCAAGGTAATTTATTTACTGCCAACCTATATAATTGTTGCTGCTAAAACGGGAGTTAACCTTGATTGAAGTTTAAAATCATAAAAGTGCCGATTTCTCGGTGTTCGATTTCTGGCAATTGCCGTTGACCTAATTTTAAATGGCGTTTCAGTGAGTAGCGCTACGATGTCGCCGTTTGGCTTTCCGTACTCTCGAATATGTTGGCTTCGTATCCGTATTTACATTTTTGCGAAATTCTATCGCGTATTTTCACAAACCTCGCGCAAACCACCGGTATACACTAACTTCAACACCAAAAAACGTGCTTGAAATTTTCCATTTTTGGAGAGGAAAAAAAAACTTAATTTAAAAAATAGAAATACGGATTTAAACTTCATGACCTTTGCTTCAAAACAGTGTAAAGTTTTTGGCCGCATGCATGACCGTAGAGCTGACATTTAAAAATGTATTCACGTTAGTTAATTATCAGCCGCGCCGATTTTCAGAATCACGTGACGCTAAAACAAACACAGTGTTCACAAAATATTAATAATAGAAAAGTACAAGTCAAGGGCTTTCCAAACATATATAGATTGTATAGGTTCTTGTAAAATTTACTCCGATTATAGATGTTTACATTTTCCATGCCAAAAAACTATCTCGCTACCTTAATGTAGAAAGTGTTCCACATTGCATGATCAAATGCTTTTTCCTAAAAAAAAAAAGGCTATTATTGTTCCAAAGTACTGAAGGAAAGTACGGACTAAAAACAGGACTATTTGGTGACGAAAAGAGGGAGCTGGTGGTGAAAAGGATAAATGTTAATTATGCGATTAAAAAAAAAACATCTATACAAGATGACTTTGAAACGCCCCACAAAAAAACATACCTGCTTCCATGCAAAGAAGTGCATACTGGTCAGTTTTCCATAGTTTGGCTCTGCAATATGAATGTTCAATGACTGACTTTGATCAATGAATGCTCCTCTATCTGCAGCCATGATCAAAATATTCTTCTGAGAGATTTCCCACACAGTTCTGTACAGTTTCTTGATATGATCTGGAATTCCATCGATGCTCTGAAACAAACAACAAATTAGTTGATCTAATTGTTATACTTTCACTAATGACAGTTTTAACAGTGATAAGAACTATTGGGTAATATTAGTACCTGAATAGAGCCATTGTTAGCAATCAACAAATTCTTCATATCATCATTCCATAGACCCATCTCAGTCAAGTCTTTCAGTAGATGGTGATTCACAACCTGAAAAGATAATTAGTAAACTCTGAGGAAATTCTTAAATAAAGACAGGCAACTGGTGGCCATGGTACAAGGTTTTACCAACCTAGCACAATGGAAGGGACCAACAACACACGTGTTCTGTTTATACATACAGGAGATACTGAATTGTTAGAGTTACAGATATTGAGTAACAAACATTGATTTACAAAAAAGACCACGCCCACTTTTGTAAAATCACGCCCAAATTGTAGCTTCGAGTTACTGACAACAGATTTTTATTTTTGTTAAACATTCACACTTAGTAACTAATTTTAGTTAACCAAACTTTGAATAGCAGAAATACACAATGTTAAACGAAACAAAAAAGGTATGTTGCCAGTAACTCTGTTAACTGAACACACAAGTTACAATTTGAGCATGGTTTCTAAAATATGGGAGTGATCATTTTTGTAACTCAAAAAATTCTGCATCTTGCTTAACATGGTGAGCCAACAGTCATTCGAAGTACAACTACTTGATCCTTAAAGCGAGTAGTCACCTGTGCATTCATTAGATGGCCAAAGCGTGTCATTGTTTACAAACAAGCGTCTACCCACGAGATCTTTGCGTTTTTATCACATGTTATCGTTGCTTGGGACTATTCCTTGGGACCCCTACTCGCTTTAACATCTATAAATATAAACAAGGTATCAAAATACAAACCTGAAATTCTCCTGACAAGACCCTTCTTGAATAGATATTGGTTGTATAAGGCTCAACTGATTCATTGTTACCCAGTATCTGTGCAGTTGAAGCTGTTGGCATAGGTGCTAATAATAAACTATTACGTAAACCATGTGTAGCAATGTCTTTCTTCAGTGCATTCCAATCATGTAAATCGGTTGGAGTTACATCCCACATATCATACTGTAAGATCTGTTAATACAAAATGACATTGTACGAGAGAACCTATTAATTTGTCATCTAATGAACCATAAGGTTGTCAAAGCAAGCAATGACAAGTAACATACAAAAGACATCTCAAAAAGACCAACACAATTGTACTGAACAAAAGACAGGAATATCTCCAATACCTGAACACGGCACAGGAAACACTGAATTGTTCTAAAGCAGTCTTCAGTCAGAAAATGTAATATAAAAATTACTTACTCCTTTACTAACAGGACATCCATCTCCAAATTTATAAGATTCATATGCTCCGTCTCGTTCAGCCAATTCACAACTGGCTTTCAAGGCACCGTAATATATAGTTTCAAATATTTGTTTATTCAATAACATTGCTTTATCACTGTCAAAAGGAAACCTCATTAATATAAATGCATCAGCAAGACCCTGAACACCAATACCAATGGGACGATGTCGCATATTGCTATTTTTTGCCTGCAAGAAAAAGATTTCATAAACTTGGGTTAATTTATGGCTCCTAGACAAACAAGTCATTGAAAATGACAGTCCTCGTTACATTTCTGAAAGTTCTCTTTGTGCTTGTCATATTAAAGTGGAGGGTTTGTCGCGAGCATGTCCTTGAAACTGAGTGGCGTATACAACAGATTGTTCATTTACATCAAATTAGAACACGTGTTGCGTGACGACCTCTAGTTTAAGACATAGCAAACAAAAACATAGATCACAAGTGAAAGCATGTCAAATATATCACATTTTAAACAAACAAGATGGCCGCCAGTCGGCCATATTTGATTAAATTGAATTGACATGTACATGTATCCATTTATGACATGCTAAATATCAATGAAAATGATACATGGGTGACAGATATAGTAATATGGCCAAAAATAAAAACAGCCGTTATTCGGCCACCTTTAATCTGATTATAAACAAAGTGACATGTAAGACGTATGTGCCAAATACAAATGGTACATAAATCTTGGAAATATAGTAGTAAAGCCAAAAAGTCAGATGGCTGTGCATCGGCCATCCTTGATCCAAATTGTCATTGATAAATTGTCATGGACATGTATCCTAACATGTATAAAGTATGTGCCAAATTTGAATGAAAACTGACAAAGCATGTCCAAGATACCACATTTAAAAAAACAAACAAGATGCCTGCCATCTTTTATCCAATTGCGAAGGAAATTGTCATGGACATGTATCCTAATATGTACCAATTTTGAATGAACACGCCATTTTCAAAAAACAAGATGGCTGCCAGTCGTCCATTTTGAATCGAATCACTAAACCACTGCATGTGCACATGTCCCACATAAAGTACTAGGCACATGCAAAGAATGAATAGAATCGGTCAGACGGATTCTGAAATATGACGAAAACCGAATTACAAGTCTAACAAGAACTGCACTGTTCAATATTAAGTATATCATACATTCCTAACATGCCTGAAATACATAGGATTGGGGCAATTAACTAAAGTAACTTTGTGTATAGAATTGCAGACTTGTACAAAGTTGGCCATGCACTGGACTATGCATATGAATGCAGACTTGTACAAAGTTGGCCATGCACTGGACTATGCATATGAATGCAGACTTGTACAAAGTTGGCCATGCACTATGCATATGAATGCAGACTTGTACAAAGTTGGCCATGCACTATGCATATGAATGCAGACTTGTACAAAGTTGGCCATGCACTGGACTATGCATATGAATGCAGACTTGTACAAAGTTGGCCATGCACTGGACTATGCATATGAATGCAGACTTGTACAAAGTTGGCCATGCACTGGACTATGCATATGAATGCAGACTTGTACAAAGTTGGCCATGCACTAGACTATGCATATGAATGCAGACTTGTACAAAGTTGGCCATGCACTAGACTATGCATATGAATGCAGACTTGTACAAAGTTGGCCATGCACTAGACTATGCATATGAATTGCAGACTTGTACAAAGTTGGCCATGCACTAGACTATGCATATGAATTGCAGACTTGTACAAAGTTGGCCATGCACTGGACTATGCATATGAATGCAGACTTGTACAAAGTTGGCCATGCACTGGACTATGCATATGAATGCAGACTTGTACAAAGTTGGCCATGCACTATGCATATGAATGCAGACTTGTACAAAGTTGGCCATGCACTGGACTATGCATATGAATGCAGACTTGTACAAAGTTGGCCATGCACTGGACTATGCATATGAATGCAGACTTGCACAAAGTTGGCCATGCACTGGACTATGCATATGAATGCAGACTTGTACAAAGTTGGCCATGCACTAGACTATGCATATGAATGCAGACTTGTACAAAGTTGGCCATGCACTATGCATATGAATGCAGACTTGTACAAAGTTGGCCATGCACTGGACTATGCATATGAATGCAGACTTGTACAAAGTTGGCCATGCACTGGACTATGCATATGAATGCAGACTTGCACAAAGTTGGCCATGCACTGGACTATGCATATGAATGCAGACTTGTACAAAGTTGGCCATGCACTAGACTATGCATATGAATGCAGACTTGTACAAAGTTGGCCATGCACTGGACTATGCATATGAATGCAGACTTGTACAAAGTTGGCCATGCACTAGACTATGCATATGAATGCAGACTTGTACAAAGTTGGCCATGCACTGGACTATGCATATGAATGCAGACTTGTACAAAGTTGGCCATGCACTATGCATATGAATGCAGACTTGTACAAAGTTGGCCATGCACTAGACTATGCATATGAATGCAGACTTGTACAAAGTTGGCCATGCACTGGACTATGTATATGAATGCAGACTTGTACAAAGTTGGCCATGCACTGGACTATGCATATGAATGCAGACTTGTACAAAGTTGGCCATGCACTGGACTATGCATATGAATGCAGACTTGTACAAAGTTGGCCATGCACTGGACTATGTATATGAATGCAGACTTGTACAAAGTTGGCCATGCACTAGACTATGCATATGAATGCAGACTTGTACAAAGTTGGCCATGCACTGGACTATGCATATGAATGCAGACTTGTACAAAGTTGGCCATGCACTGGACTATGTATATGAATGCAGACTTGTACAAAGTTGGCCATGCACTAGACTATGTATATGAATGCAGACTTGTACAAAGTTGGCCATGCACTAGACTATGCATATGAATGCAGACTTGTACAAAGTTGGCCATGCACTGGACTATGCATATGAATGCAGACTTGTACAAAGTTGGCCATGCACTAGACTATGTATATGAATGCAGACTTGTACAAAGTTGGCCATGCACTAGACTATGCATATGTATGCAGACTTGTACCAAGTTGGCCATGCACTGGACTATGCATATGAATGCAGACTTGTACAAAGTTGGCCATGCACTAGACTATGCATATGAATGCAGACTTGTACAAAGTTGGCCATGCACTAGACTATGTATATGAATGCAGACTTGTACAAAGTTGGCCATGCACTAGACTATGCATATGTATGCAGACTTGTACCAAGTTGGCCATGCACTGGACTATGCATATGAATGCAGACTTGTACAAAGTTGGCCATGCACTAGACTATGCATATGAATGCAGACTTGTACCAAGTTGGCCATACACAGGGCTGTATAGGTGAGTAACTAGAGTAAAATACTTGCCTCTTTCACTGGATAAAAGTTGACATCAATAATTTTATTCAGATTTCTAACAATAACTCCTGTAACTTGTTCCAGTTTCTTGAAATCATACGTCTTGTCTGGTTTAACAAACATATTCACAGCAATGGAAGCCAGATTACACACAGCAACCTTTAAGCAATAAATAATATGTTAAATATGTTTAGTGATGTAGTAAAACACTGTCACAGACTAGTCTAGTTGGATCCTATACATTGTGTATTCGGGTAAAAGCAAATTTCCTGCATCAATTTGTGCTTAATAGAAGTCGTTGTAAATGACAATTCCAGTTTGTACTATAGGCTTGAAATATTGCCTGACTACTAAAGTGATAGGCATTTAGTGATTTTTATGTTGAGTTGTACTGCAGTGATGAGGATATCTAGCCAGGTTAAGTTTCTGGCGATTTTTATGTGATGTTGTGCTAAGTTGTAATGTTGATAGCTAGCCAAATTAATTTCTGGTGATTTTTATGCAATGTTGTTCCAAGTTGTACTGTAATAATGTTGATAGCTAGCCAGGCTAGTCTCAGGCAAATATTATGTGACGTACTCTAGTTGTACTGTTACAATTATACAATTTTTTTTTTTAATTTGACTGACCTCATCAGGAGAACTGAATTCCACAATCTCAGTACAAAGATTACTGCATTTTATTGTTCCTAAATTCTGATGGTTGGATTTCCTGTTACAAGCATCTTTATACAGCATGTATGGTGTACCAGTTTCAGTCTGTGCTTCAATAATTGCATACCACAGCAACTGGGCTTTGATGGTCTTGGTACCTTTATTTTCTCTCTCGTATCTGAAAGTACAACAATTAAACAGTTGAATATGATGCTATACACACCTATTCAGGCTGACATTTTTTGATATGCCACTGGTACCAATGTGGATGGAATATCAGGGCTTGAACTTCACGGAGTGCTGAAAGGTAATTGCCTCAATGCCCAATGAGTTTTGTCTTGGTGCCCTTTGATATATTCCTTACATTATTCCTGTAATGCCCAGACAATTTTATTGATTTTGGCCTCGAAAATCTCAATTAAGAGGGTCAAGCCCTTGGATAACAAAAAATGTACATATTTAAACAACTTGTAGAATAACATTTTCTGGTGAGTCACAGTAGAAAGACAGTTGTAGGCGAAAATGGTTCAAAGACTTACATAAAACTTTTAACCTGTCTGAAAATGTATGCTGCTTATCGGTATATATTTACTTGGCCAGAGTTACTAGTTTTGGGAGTGAACATCCAAGAATTTTCATGTGAAAACAAAGACAAAACTACTTTGGAATAGTTGTTGGAACTTTTCTGAACAGTACAACAAGATGACTCCTACATATGCAACATGTATAAATTTGGTTGCTCAGAATTACTCTAGTTTGTGGTGTTTTCCCAGATTTAGGCTGGTGTTCCACAACAGCTTGCAGAGCCCATAGAAATATATGGTGAATGTTTAGCAACATAGAACATTAGGTGGCACATCAGCCCACCGAGAATTCAGTTGTTCAAATGGCAATTTTACAGCCAAACGTGTTTACACAAGAAAGTCTTAAAATCTAAAAAAAACATTACTTTTCATAGAGGTCTTCAAATTCTTTTCCCCAGACATCATGAAGACCAGGACATTCATTTGGACACATCAATGTCCAATCTTGGTTGGTCTCAACACGTTTCATGAACAGATCAGGAATCCACAGAGCATAAAAAAGATCTCTTGCTCTTTGTTCTTCCTTTCCTGTGTTTTTCTTAGCATCCAAGAAATCAAAGATGTCTGCATGCCATGGTTCCAAGTAAATGGCAAAGGCACCAGGACGCTAAAAAGAAGAAATAATCCTTATGATATATTGTTTTCAATGAAATTAGCCTAAATGCCAACTTTGCTGATATTAGTGAATACATTTTAGTGCAAGTCAAAACTGATTTGGCTAAAATATAAATCTATTAATTAATCACTAGGATACTCTAGAGAAATGGTGGTGGGAGACAATTCTACCACATTAATAAAATTTCTACTGGGTCAGATCTTGCATGTTTGGTTGATACTTATACAATGTAATACATACATAAGCAGAAGTTCAAACAATGGAATGAGTGATTTCTTCTAATTGTATTGTACTTTCAACATCCATACTGGGTTAGTCATTTACGATTAAAGTAAGTTTGTTTTTATACAAATCCCATCAAAAAGTGGTAAAATAGCCATTACTTTTCTTATTATGCACGGCAACGAAGTATATTTATATACATGTTCACTAGACTATCAGGGCCAAATTTAAACAAGTCATTGTCAATGACACGTCCCCGTTCCGTTCATATTTGAGTGACATATACATTCAAAGCAGATCATGACCGAAATGCACCTGCATATGTACAACACATTGTACTAAATCTGAACAAAATCTATCCATGCATGACTGAGATCCGGTTCCGGAATTGTGAAAATATGTGATTTTGATGCATTTTCGGCCTTAAAATGGCCATCATTCAGCTATTGTTAAGCGGATCATGAAACAAATGCACATATCTATTTGTGACATAATGTACCATGTGTGTGTGAAGTTTGAACTTGATCAATCCAGACATGTCTCGGATACGGATCCAGAACTGAATTCTTTAAAACAAAATGGCCGCCAGTCGGCCATTTCGAACTTGATCCGAAAAAAAAAAATGGCGTGCATCAAGGTCCTATTATGTTTAATGTATGTACCAAATTTGAACGAAATCCGTCCATGCATAACTGAGATCCGGGTCCGGAATAGTGAAAATGTGCGATTTCAATGCATTTTCGGCCTTAAAGCGGCCCCCATTTGGTTATCGTTAATGAGATCATGAAACAAATGCACATACATATTTGTGACATGATGTACCTTGTGTGTGTGAAGTTTGAACTCGATCAATCCAGACATGCCTTGGATACGGATCCAGAACTGAATTCTTTAAAACAAAATGGCCGCCAGTCGGCCATTTTATGTACCAAATTTGAACGAAATCCGTCCATGCATAACTGAGATCCGGGTCCGGAATGGTGAAAATGTGCGATTTTGATGCATTTTCAGCCTTAAAATGGCCGCTATTCGGCTATCGTTAATCGGATCATGAAAAAAATGCATGTGCATATGTCCCATATAATGTGTGATGTATGAGTGAAGTTTGAACTTAATCGGTCCATGCATGTTCGAGATACAGGTGATCACAGACGGACGTACGCACACAGGGCAAAACATAAGTCCCCGTTTTCGGACTACGTCCGAACGGGGACTAAAAATCCCCCAAAATTGGTTGTACACATAGAAAGGGTTGTTGGGGCAACCACTAATTTTAAACCCTGTGTATAGCAGAAGGAGCATTATGCCTTAAGCCGTGATTTGTAGTACTCGTGCTCAGAAAGCTCCAATACAACCCTCTAAAGAATACCAAATTTAATGTAATGAAGGGGCAGGACTTGTACGTACATTGCATAAACTAGAAACAGGCTTGGATACATTTTTTTTTAATCTGCTTATATTCGTTTGAGAAAATTGAAATCTGAGATTTGTTGCTTACCTTGTTTCCACCTTGGTCAACATATCGAGCTGTGTTATTATACACCCTCAACATGGGAAGTAGACCATTGGAGCTGCCATTTGTCTATCAAATAAAAAATGATATTACACCCACGTGTCATTGGTTGACAGAGGTTTTATTCAATCTAGTCAGGAAGATTGACAGTGAATCAACATATTTACATGTGAAAACTGATTCAGATTTAAAACATTAACGCATTCAATGAAAATTTTTTCTTCCCAAATGTTGGTGAATTACTACAGTGAAAGGCAGAAAGCTGTACCTTAACCGTTTCACCATCAGTTCCTTCTCTTGATCACAAAATAGTACAGTTATAGTCTGCACTTTCTATTAGAAGACTAAGACAAACATAGCCTAATATAAGAAAATATTGTTGAAAAACTTGGGCTAGAAAATCTAGGTGGTGAAAAGGGTAAATTATACAGACCAATAAGTTAATAGCAATTGGCTCAAAAGCTCAACATTGTCTATGTTCAATGCACATGACATGGCAACTGCAAATGCCTACTTATTCAAAATTTAGCACAAGCTAATTGGCTAATGAATTAACTAATTTTAATTAAACAAATGATGTCAATATATTTTCTAGATTGGTCAATTTAAATTCTAACAGCCATTTTGATTTATAAAACTTTTATTGTGATCAAGGCTTTCTCCTCTTGTTTTTTTTATACAATTTTTCTATTTTTAAATGAATTTTCCATCATTTAAGTTTATTAAAAAAACCCAGGAAAATCTATTTTCCAAACAGATCCTAAAGGCCACACCGACTTAATTTTATGGATGACATCCGCGCGCATTAGTTTTCGTCTGTTCTCAAAAAAAGAAAAGAAAAAAAAATCTCCGACGACGAGTCTACGCAGATCGGTTTTCTGTCGGAACTTGCCGACTCGCATTGCCACAAAGCGCCGGCTTGTCGTAAAACTCATTTTGGACTACCTCAAAACATGCCAATTTTGACGTAAATGATTCCAACATGGCGATCACACCACCAAAATACGCGAGCATAAAAGTTCAGAGGAAAAACTGAGGGATTGTTGTAGACGTTGCAATTGATGTCGGCCAGGGAGATGTGGCGTTTACACAGCTATACGAGAGGTCAGTAGCAGCAAGCGGGTTTCGCGCTGACAACATATTGTCCACAGTGGCTATCCCGCGTTTCTTCTGCAACGATGAGAGAAATGGGAGAGGAGTGGAGGTGTATGGTGGCCTAAAAGTTGGTCAGGCGACAAGTCAGTTGGGTTGTTTTGTTAGCATTGAAGTCCACAAAACTGCAAAAAAAGCAGAGGAAGTTCCGCTTTGGAGGTGAAGAAAATTTTCTTCTTATTTTCTGATTCGGATAATTTGCTTGTACACAGTTAGTTATTGTCATAAAGTAGTGATATGTACATGTACATGTGTACATTCTGCCTCGACTTGAAAATGGTGTGCATGCTGTACCTTGAATGCAGTGTTTCTGACTGAAGATACTTCATCATGACTACATGTACTAGAGCTTGTCTGAAATGGTTATACATGTACCTGTGACAGTAATACAGTACGAGAGGTGTACATCAACATGTACCTCCTACAAATAAAGACTTCTTGTTGTTTTTTTAGTACACTCTGTTCTGTGGTTCAATTCGTAATACCAGCTCCGCAGTCCTGTGGTTTTAGCAGCATTTTTTTTTTTGGCAGAATTTTTTTTTTTCGCCCTCTCGCATTAGTTTTGGGGTCTCCAGAGGATGTTATCCATAAAATTAAATCAGTGTGGCCTAAAATGAAACTTGTACAGGGTTGTTACAACATAATGAAAGTTGACGATTTCAGTTGCAAACAGGAAGAAACTTACCCCTGCAATGTAACTACCAGATGCCCTAATACAGTGAACATTCACTCCAATGCCACCAGCACTCTTAGATATCAAGGCACATTGTTTTAGGGTGTCATAGATTCCTTCAATGCTGTCATCTTTCATGGTCAACAGGAAACAGCTACAAAATACAATATGGTCTCCTAAATATTTGTGATAATATTTGGGTTTTCATAACCACTGCCAGCATGGACGAAACACTACAATCGAGTGGTATAAATGTACCTCATAACCTAGTTTGATTTAGACAGATGGTAAACAATGAACCTTAGGAAGGGCCTAAACATTACAAAGGCAATTGTCATGATGACCTTTGATATTCCCTATGTGAATATGCTACGACTTTCATAAATTTTGGCTTTGTATGGGTGCCTCTACTTCAAAGAGTCTAGTTTGATTTTATTTTACCAGGTCCAATAATTAACCAGGATTGCACTCAAAAAAAAAAAATGCAGCAAACTTTAATACTACATAACATTTCAATCCAGAGTTATAGCCAGAAAATAGAAAGTGCCTGTCTAAAAACTTTCAAAATGAAAGATAGTTACTAGTCTTACCACAGGTCAACAATGTTTTGTTGATTATTTATGGTTATTTCGTCATTCACTGGTAATTTTCAATCAAAATTGGACAAGCTTGTAGAAATTTTGTACGTGTCTAAAATGTGGATTGCACGTCTAAACAAGCAACTTGACAGTTGAAATAGCTCCACTGTCTTCATTATCATGGAACAAGAATCAGTAAAGTGGCATTGTGGTTGACTGTGGTTTGGACTACTTGTTGAAAATAACATTTTTTACCAAAAATATTCACTAAAAATCCAAATTTGCACATTTTGACACAAATTTAATAAATCTGAGAGGACCACTCCAAGTACATTTGGTACAAATATGAATGTAATTGGTGAAAGTACTTTTGAAGAAGTTGTTTAAAGAAAAACCCTCATACCAACAGCTCTGCTGGGTCATCTGCGATGACAGGGTAGCTAAAAACAAGTAGACAGATGGCTGGCTAAAAACCTGTGTCAATCTGAATTTGAGAGGAATTTGCATCTTTGTGGTGTTTACCCAAATGATATGCAAAACAACATTTTGCAACCTGTGTTTAAGAAAAACATTGAATAAATTCTTGTATGTCAGGAATAGTGGAGTGAATTTCTACCTTGAAAGCTGTGGTCGGCAAGTGCCAGCATTGAATAGAGTGGGAGATGCATGGGTAAACCATTTCTCTGACAATAAATTGTACGTCTGAAATGTACAATAGAATACAAATGAAATTATTTCAAAACATGATTTTTCAATCAAATACACATTTTTCTAATATGTACAAGATATAATTCTCACCTCAATAGCACCTTCAATATCATTGTGATGAATTCCAACAGATACTCTCATCAACATGTGTTGAGGACGTTCAGCAACTTTACCATTTATCTTCAACAAATATGACCTTTCAAGAGTCTGAGTACACAAAAATTAAAGATAATAATGCACCAAAAAAAAAAAAAAAAAAAGACAGAAAAACCATTCAGTGCGTAGTCAAGAAGACTTTCAGAATATGTATGAACCAGCAAAACCCACTCGCTGTATATTGGTAGTCATGGAGACTTACAGAATATGTATGAACCAGCAAAACCACTCACTGTATATTGGTAGTCATGGAGACTTACAGAATATGTATGAACCAGCAAAACCACTCACTGTATATGGGTAGTCATGGAGACTTACAGAATATGTATGAACCAGCAAAACCACTCACTGTATATTGGCAGTCATGGAGACTTACAGAATATGTATGAACCAGCAAAACCACGCACTGTATATGGGTAGTCGTGGAAACTTACAGAATATGTATGAACCAGCAAAACCACTCACTGTATATTGGTAGTCATGGAGACTTACAGAATATGTATGAACCAGCAAAACCACTCACTGTATATTGGTAGTCATGGAGACTTGCAGAATATGTATGAACCAGCGAAACCACTCACTGTATATTGGTAGTCATGGAGACTTACAGAATATGTATGAACCAGCAAAACCACTCGCTGTATATGGGTAGTCATGGAGACTTGCAGAAAATGTATGAACCAGCAAAACCACTCACTGTATATTGGTAGTCACGGAGACTTGCAGAATATGTATGAACCAGCAAAACCACTCACTGTATATTGGTAGTCATGGAGACTTACAGAATATGTATGAACCAGCAAAACCACTCGCTGTATATGGGTAGTCATGGAGACTTGCAGAAAATGTATGAACCAGCAAAACCACTCACTGTATATTGGTAGTCACGGAGACTTGCAGAATATGTATGAACCAGCAAAACCACTCACTGTATATTGGTAGTCATGGAGACTTACAGAATATGTATGAACCAGCAAAACCACTCGCTGTATATGGGTAGTCATGGAGACTTGCAGAAAATGTATGAACCAGCAAAACCACTCACTGTATATTGGTAGTCATGGAGACTTACAGAATATGTATGAACCAGCAAAACCACTCACTGTATATTGGCAGTCATGGAGACTTACAGAATATGTATGAACCAGCAAAACCACTCGCTGTATATGGGTAGTCATGGAGACTTGCAGAAAATGTATGAACCAGCAAAACCACTCACTGTATATTGGTAGTCACTGAGACTTACAGAATATGTATGAACCAGCAAAACCACTCACTGTATATTGGTAGTCACGGAGACTTACAGAATATGTATGAACCAGCAAAACCACTCGCTGTATATGGGTAGTCATGGAGACTTGCAGAAAATGTATGAACCAGCAAAACCACTCACTGTATATTGGTAGTCACGGAGACTTACAGAATATGTATGAACTAGCGAAACCACTCACTGTATATTGGTAGTCATGGGGACTTACAGAATATGTATGAACCAGCAAAACCACGCACTGTATATGGGTAGTCGTGGAAACTTACAGAATATGTATGAACCAGCAAAACCACTCACTGTATATTGGTAGTCACGGAGACTTACAGAATATGTATGAACCAGCAAAACCACTCGCTGTATATGGGTAGTCATGGAGACTTGCAGAAAATGTATGAACCAGCAAAACCACTCACTGTATATTGGTAGTCACGGAGACTTACAGAATATGTATGAACTAGCGAAACCACTCACTGTATATTGGTAGTCATGGGG
The DNA here is from genome assembly GCF_978046115.1 of Saccoglossus kowalevskii. Classification (NCBI taxonomy): domain Eukaryota; kingdom Metazoa; phylum Hemichordata; class Enteropneusta; family Harrimaniidae; genus Saccoglossus; species Saccoglossus kowalevskii. The sequence goes on from NC_140644.1 coordinate 3,004,171, forward strand.
ACTTACAGAATATGTATGAACCAGCAAAACCACGCACTGTATATGGGTAGTCGTGGAAACTTACAGAATATGTATGAACCAGCAAAACCACTCACTGTATATTGGTAGTCATGGAGACTTACAGCAGTGGGTGAAGTGATTCAATATTATTTTATGATGGCCTAAAAACAAACTTGAATTTCTTGATCAGTTTGTAGAACACCATCAAAATATAAGTAATACAACAGTCTCAGAGCAAAAGAACAATTGGAAATTAGTATCTAGTATCACGCTGCAGGTAATTAGAGTACAAATTAATACTGTGAAATACTTCATGTTCATGTGGAAAAGTATTTTCACTTGGAAAGTATTTTCTCTCAGTGGATTCAGTGAAAATAAACTATAGACAACACAAAAATAATCTCAGCAAAAATAAATTCCAGCTAAAATAAAGTATTTTACAGTATTCATCCACCTCCAGATAAATATTCCTCGCAAGTGAGGTTTGCTATTAAGCAGTAAGACAGATCTATGATTTGAGTATTTTTTTTATTTAAAAAGCCTTTACTCACCTTGAAGCCAAAAAAATTGTAGTTGAAATCTCTATCATAGATGATTGCAGAGTTAAGACGCTGCAAAAGAAATAGAAAATATGTTAAAAGATGTCATAAGTGCAGAGGTACATAAATCTTGATAGGAGTACGAATTCAGAATTCCTCACTTACCTCAGCATTATTTGTAATTATATCATGAATTTTTGTGGAGATCATCGGAGAAGGTTTATTATTTCTTGGGTTGACATAATTGAATAAATCATCCATTACGGCTGAAAACAAATTTGGTTGACATTAACAAACATCAAAATTAAACACATTTTTTGTATTAAAAGGGCTGATGAATATTTGAGAACATTTAGTTTATTAAATGTGTATGCAGTTTCTTTTTATGTTTTTATTAAAAAAAAATGTACAAGCTTTTTCACTTTATATCCTGATAAAGATTCAATAAAATATAAAATTAACATGATATTTATTACATTTCTTTTAAGTTTCTGCTTGATGAACATTTGGTATATAACGACACGTGTTAATCTTGAATCTAATTACACAACAATGGACGTGTATGTGCATCTTGATGTATGTGTGAAGTTTGAATGAAATTTGTCCAGGCATTTGGTATACAGGCAGGATTTCAGCTCTGGTTTATCAATTGTAAATCTGATGCGATGCAACAACCACAATGTAACTAATGTATGCCGTTTCTCTAATATGTTGAAAATTGCTGTCATTCACTACACATACTAACTTACCACTGAAGGTTTTCTTAGTTTCTTTATGTAGATTAGAGACTGCAATTCTTGCGGCCAATACAGCATAGTCAGGATGTTTGGTGGTCATACTAGCAGCAGTTTCTGCAGCTAATGTATCTAATTCCACTGTAGTTACACCAGGATAAACACCAGTTATCACCCTCATGGTAATCGCGGCCTAGCAATCAAAGCATGTGAAATGTTACATAATTGAAATACAGATGATTTTTACCAAGAAGATAAAATGGTCAAGTACTACTACTACTGCTCTGCGAGACTTAAAGCTGTGACAATACAGTTCCAACAGGACTTGTCTTTTGCAGAGCCTGCTGTACCTAGCCAAAGTCTCATCTCTGCCAGCTCAGCTGTAACAGGTCTGCAACATGTTTTGGGGCATCCAAGTTTACTTTTGCCGAGAGGAATTAAATTCGGGGCCATTTTTGGGATTTGTTCCCTTTCCATTCTGAGTATGTGCCAGGCCATCCAGCAAAAAGGTTGGATAAATGCCTTTACAAAGGACATATTTATCAAACAAATAATTTGAATGAGTTGGATGATTCATCAAAAAATAAGATTCAATGTAAACACCAGACCATTAGTTTTTAGGCAAGTGATTACTCAAGAGAAATTTGCTTTTGCAAAATTTCTCCAAGCTAAAAATAAAGAAAGAGTGAGACATTCTACTGAATGTTAACACAACCTTAGTTATGTTTTCGAGATGCTGGAACCAAACTTTTCCTTCAAATAAACAATTCACGCTGTGGGAAAATTATGTGATTAAATTTGGACAGAGTGGTTTACATTATTTAGAAAAGTTGAGATCTGAAATGGGCACAATTTTAATAAGAATCACTTTACTGTTTTAATAGTTGTTTACTGTATGATATCCGGTCAGGAATGCAGATGAATTGTTAGTTTGTGTTCAAGCAATCAGTTTTTTCTTGGATGTTGCATGTTAATAGTTTAAATATGTTACATGACCCAATAATACTTGACCAAAAAATTACAACTTTTTTTTCAAATATGATAGAACAATTGTCATTTTGGCTTAGAAGTGGAATAATAATAAAAAAATGTACAACTAGTGACACTCTTGGTTGTTGGGTTTATTCAAACAAAAAGTACCACACATATGACATTGTTCTTCAAGCAAAAGAGCAGCTGCTCAGCCCCCCCCCCCCCCCAAAAGAAAGAAAAACAGAACTGCCAGTCCTTCCTTTTCCAACAACCAGACATTACAACAGGCAATCGTGAATTTTGGGCATCATTCCTGAACATGAATATTAAATAGTTTTTTACTAGGGTGGGTGGTTTGGAACTGAAGTTGTATAATTTATTGGTAGTAAAAAGTATGGTGCAAGGGCAAATTAATGTTGCGTCACTGTAGCAACAATAATTAATTAATTTCTATATATATATATATATATTATAGCAAAAATTCAGAAGACGAACAAGACTCAAATTAAGTAAAGTGCATTATTGTTTTATTTATCTAGTCCGGAATCGTTCGTTTACATCTTCCCGCCAATTTTTAAGTTGACAACAAACAAACAGAATTTTGCTCAAAAACCTTGCTACTTGGCACAAAAATGACGTATATATACTCACCGGTTCCACAAACTCGGAATTTAATCCATAGCAAAGTTTGGACACCCTGGAAGTGATCTTATCGAACATCACCTTCTCCGAACGGCCATCTTTAGGATCAAAAACAAAAAAAGAAGGGTCAGTGACTGAAATTTATCGAAATAGGCAAGTTAAAACGTACCATAAAAAGATAACAGTGCTGGGAAGACCATGATTAATTAAAGGTAATTTCACATACCGCGTTTTACCACAAAGATGGACATGGCGGCAAGAACTCCGGCAGGATTCTCGACAAACAACTACAATCGGTAACGAGTTGTTGAAAAGCAGCGCCAAGTCCAGCTGAGCAAGCAGTCACGTGATACGACGATTCCATTATAATCAGGGTGAATGGGTCACGCTTATCCAGCGCGTCATATGGCCGGTACTAGATATGGTAACCCCAATCGTTTATGCTGAGTTTATTCCTCAGCTCCTGAGAGCGAGGTTACTAGTATTTGTAGATATGTTGGTGATCGCCGCTGTGTCTGCGGAAGTACTATGGGAGATTGCATGATGGGAGTGAAAAGTCTTTTGATCAGTAAGATAATTTTAGAAAAGTGAAAACTTGAGTGACTGTAAAATAAAGGTTGGTTTTAAATATAAAATATCATTTAATCTGGATGAAATAATGAAAGGAAATTGAACGGGTATGAAAGTAAATGTGGCAAGTTGAATGCAAGGTCAGAATCCGGGGGTCAAAATACGTCACAATACATCCATCATCATCCATCGGCTGTCAACAACTATGGATGCCGTAAAAGTCTTGATTTGCAGTTTGCGTGAATGGCCGGGAAAAAATCATGCCAATTCTGTGCTTCAGTAAGAGTATTTGCTGCTTTTTGTGCAATGGAAATTAATTCAAGTAATGCTGTCAAAGGACATTTCCTTCTAGTAAACAAAACAACCCTGGGACGGACGCACGGCAAATGTGATATCCCAGAGTTCAATGCGTTTTGTACCATCCAATATACACTTTATCTCCGCACGAGGGCGCAATTTCAAATTGAAAGAAAAACTAGCATACACGCTATTACCATTCTATGACCTCAATTGACCCACCAGCCTCATTCCCAACTTGATACTGGAATTCTCATTTTTTTGATGTATTTAAAGTTTTTTACCCGGATCGTTTTAACCATTTCAATAAATAGTTATAGACTATAATTGATTATGCGAAATTACTGCATTTTTGGTGGTTTTTGGCCTACTCCTCTCACTGTTATGTTAGAATTACCGCGAGAGTGCCTCCTATGGATTGTCAACATGGCGGCTCACAAAGTTACGTTCGGTAAGTTCCTTTTTTTACGTTTTACACACAAAAAAAGCAATTTTTAGAAAATAACGTTCGATTTCTTCAATTATTGGCGCCTTTTTTGTTGCAAAAATGCTGGTCGTGAAAATGAAAAACGTAATTTTGTTGGGGATTTCGAGAGCTTTACAACGATATGTAGATCGACCATATACACGTTATGTCCCTCATAGGAGTAGTGAATAAAGTGTCATAATGTATTTTGTCATTAATTTGCATACCATATATTCACTATTGAGATAATAAATATATACACTATTGAGATACTATGGGTATAGGGATAAAATGAACATTTTCCATGTATCTGTTTTTGATACCAATGCATTTCATTCGTTTCTCTCAATATTATTTTCTGACATATTATTCATAATAAATTATGTAATATTAAAGTGAGAATATACTAAATATAGTTAATAACAAATGATTTTCAAAAAAAATGTGCCACGCCCCCTCCACTTGCCCCATTTCTCCAGTAAACGTGACACACATTGATGTGTTTGAAGTTGAAGAATTAATACCTAGAAAATAGTGTCATTACAAATTTGACAATTTAGGCTGACTTTAGAATAGTTTTACCAAGTGTAAATAATAATTTATTATTATGACAGATTTTTTATATTAAATATTGAGATTAGTTTAATAACAAATGATTTTCAAAGAAAATGTGCCAGGCCCCCTCCACATGCCCCATTTTTTACAGTCAAAGACTTCATAGAAAATAGTGTCATTACAAATTTGGCAATTTAGGCTGACTTTGGAATAGTTTTACCAAGTGTAAATAATAATTTATTATTATGACAGATTTTTGATATTAAATATTGAGATTAGTAATGCATCTTGTGTTTTGTTTCAGATCTTTTGTGCTGAACTTACCATGGACAGTTTGCATGTGACGAGTGATACCTGGCTTGATTTTATATACAACATGGAGATGTGATGCACATAGTGTGCATTTGTATTCCTTGTGTGTGCCAAATAAAATTTCAAAATGTGATTCAGCAGAATCCAACAAATTCACTTCAGTGTGTTCAGTGTATTTAATTTCAAATGCTAGTGAAGCTGCTTCAAGTTTCTTATCAAGTTTGTTAAGATCATCCTTTTTAGTAACTTGAAGTAACTTTGCTGAATGATTTGCTTCATTAATGTCAACCTTGGTATCAAATTGGTCGACCAGTTTTGTTTCATATTGCTTCACATTATGTTTTTGATCTTCAGATAACTTTGCAAACTTTTGTATAAATTCCAGTTGTTGGTTGATCTTTTGAGCCTCGTTGAAGAGCTTGTCAATTAGTTTACCCATGTTTCTCAATTTAGCATGAAGGTGATCCATAGTGTATTCATTTATGGGGTCATACTTTATAAGAGGATGATTACTCTGACCATTACTTTTTTCTTCTGCCCATGAATTCATATCCGCATGCGTCCGCATGAGTGATAGACATATCCCATTCATGATTTGGATTGTGACATTTATGAACTGTAGCCAAACATAAATTGCAGAAAAAACTGGTATTCTTTCTCTGCAAGACCAAACTTTTATACTTTTCATCTCGTTCCAGTTTTCTACAGTATTTCATCCCCTTTATATCATGTTGGGCAAATTTTTCAGTGCATGCCAGAACAGGAAGAATATCAACTTCTATCAGTGCATCACTCTCTGGGGCATTTATAATGGCAAATGGAATGTGGCTTGCATCAGAAGACTGGATTTGGATTTCTCCATACTTCATTACCATTATATTTTATCAGACGTATAGCACCACTGATGGCAAATACTTTGAAATTTTGGGACACTCCCTTGAAATCTTGGAAAGTGTGGCCACCCTCACCTACAAATATTTCTAACTTCTGTCTCTCATTTTCATCAAGGTCATAATCCAATTTCTTTTCAGTCAATATGTTGAGGACACTTCTCCAAACCAGGCCTTCAATATCATGAACAAACCAGCCCTTTTTATTTTGAGAGGCAGTTTCTGACACCATAGTGTGGAACCGTTTCAAATTATTTCACAAAGTGGTTAATTTGAGAATTCTTGGAACATTTTCTTGTGTTCTCAGAGATTTCTCTAAACCATCATTGTCAGATTCAGATAGACCGCCCCCTAGATGGATAAATATGTGTTCTGCTTCAGAATCATTCCATAATTTAGTGTCATTTGTAGTTGGATCTAATTTCTGGGAAGATGGTGCTGCTATTAAAGCCAATTTAACAGAAGGAGGCAGAATATCTGATGTAATGGCTTCCTTGAAAAATGATACAGATAATACTGATTTGGCAAATGTTTTATCTTTATTTAATCGTAATTGCCAAAGGGCACTCTCATCAAATCCAGACAACTTTTCACCTACTGCCTGGTGCTGATTTAAGATTTTAAGGCTCGACTCCCAGTGGCTTTCTTAGAAATTGCTGATCTTTTCGTGCTAAATAGAACTGCAAGAGAGACTTCCAAATATTTCTTTGAATCATCCCATTCGTGACCCTTTAAATTTTCCAGCAAATTTCTCACCACTTGTCTTACTTGAGATGGCCCTTTTTGAATGATCAAATCGGAAAGTTACCCTATTTCATTAGCAACGAGCGATCTCGCCTTCATCAGCTTAAATCTGTGAAAAGCACGGCTGGCAATAGAGCTTGCCGTCATTCCCATAACGAACAAATCATTCGACGCGATAGCATAAAATCGCCTACAAACCATTCGAAGTGAGCACATCGTTTTAACTTTCTCGAACTGTGAACTATAGTCATCACTGTCATTAAAAAAGCAACAAAACCCGAATATTCGAGTCAAAATCTCGGAAGAAAGATCAGAAAGCGAACGACCTTGTGTGCCGACGGACAACATCGGCGATCGAGTGAGCAGTTGAAGCCAATTTCCCACGTAATTTTGCGGCTAAACTTGCCTGCTTGACTCTTTTGGATACTCTTAGCATGATTGTGTAGGAATACGTCCAGAAAATGTGATATTGGTACAATAAATCGCACGATAAGCACATGGAAGGCTAACCCGGAAACAACTCAAGCGCTAAAAACGGTTTTTGCGCAGAACGATGCCAGAATTTCAGTTCTGCGCATAGCAATATGCGTTGGTACAGAACGTGTTGAATTCTGGGTAAAACCTCGTACCGTGGGACGTTTATCTTGAGAAATTGAGAATACGAAAATCTCTTGGGATAGTCGTTGTTATGAAACAATGGACATACTTCTCCAGGGTATCAAGGGTAGTTTTGATTATTAAAAAAGGGAAACTGCTGCTATATGGAAAAGCAACAAATATCAATGTCATTGACCACAGTAATTCTAAATCGATGTTGGTTTTAATTGGTGTTGCCTGGTGTAGAAGTAATAACATTACGATGTTTTTGAGTTTAATAGTATAAATTATTAATATTAAGAAATTAATAGTAAATGGTAGACTCCCTTTTGATTAACATCAACCAGTATAACCTGGTTGACAACAATGAAATTCTAACAACAAGGCAATTAGGACAAATTAATAAAAATATACAAACATCATTTATATCAACTTGGAAAAGTGAATTACAAAACGACAATTAATCAAACCAAAATGAAATATAAATAAATTAAGAACATACAGAGAATTAAAAAAAACAATTTTGCTTTTGAAACCTACCTTGTTACCCTGCAAAATATTGTGACTGACAGACACAACGGAATACCCCTTGCTAATAGATTATGTAACCTTTGTGATCAGAATCAAGTAGAAGATGAATATCACCTAATGATGTCATGCAAAAGTTGTACCCCCGATAGAAATGTCTTATTTGAAATGGCAAAAACCAAAATTTGTCACCAAAGACACAATTCACAGCCTTGCTAAACAACAGTGGTCTAACACTCCCTGTAGCAAGGTGCCTAAAGAAGTGTTTTGAAATAAGACAGCAACCCCAGTGACAATTTTCGTTCACAGTTAAGTTTTGCATTTTTTCTATCTTTTTATTGTATAATAATTTAGTCTTAATATTTTCTTTCTCTGTTACAGTAATGTATTAGCTTAGTTTTTTGTATGTTTTTATTTTATATTATTTATTTAATTTTTTTAACTTTTTATTCTTTCTTAAACATTTATAGCCATTGCCAACCCCTCCGGGGAATGTGCAAGTGTTAATAAAATTAATATTATTTAATTAATGACCCCGCACATTATTGATTGGCCTTGGCTAGTTGAAGCGGTTTTTAAATGGGCGACTCGATAGAAGTATTCGCCGTGACTCAAAACTTTTCATTCGGGTTAATACAACGCTTACATGTTACTGTCAGGAAAGTTTAACGTCTTGTTTGTATTTGCACAATGTGAAAGAAGGGTTTATGGTCAAAATGTACTAGTGCATGGGTGGTTGTATATATTGCATATTGAACTATACAAAATTTGAATTATGTCACCAAACTGTACGTTTTGACGACTCGTATGCAATTGTAAGATTATATTTCTGATATACTCGAAGTGAATCTCAGCACTGTGCTTTTTATAAATGTTATGGTTCGGTTAATAATTTCCTGGAAACTGTGCAGAAAATCACAGACTTTCATTATTTTTTGTTCATAGTTTTTCTAAATTTCAGTTTTTATTGTTCATAATTATTTACAGCAATAACACTTATTTTCTGTTGTGAAACCATTTCCAGTTATTATGAATGTGTACATGACAACTTTGCCCCACACAATAAGACATGTATGGATATGTGCGAGTATGTTTGTTGGGTTAATATTCCACTTCTTTATATCCAACAATGTGTGGTAATTCTAACTAACTACTATTTCGCAAATTTGCGTAGCCTTGCTTCTCAGTGTTCTCCCCAGGCTCAGAGGCAAGCATGGCGGACTAATTTGCATACTAATTTGCATATTTTTCAGGATTCACTCTCACAAAAACAAACATACAAGAGAGTATTAAAATGTATGAGAGACTTTATTTAAATTACATAATACTTTACATAATATACCATAATTTGACAAGATCGTCATTTAATGTGAACTGTTCCATAAAACTTAGTCTAAACTAATCCTCTTTGACTTTGCTGTGCTCCAAACATTGGCTGCCTTACTGTAGTCATGGAACTATAGTTCCATGCTGTAGTTAAACTCGTCATAGACGTGCACGGGACTTTGTTCCATAAAGAAGACCCACTCTTTGCAATCATGTTGTGCTTTGAGCATAAACTGCACAACATTCCTAGTGGGAAAAAATGAAAAATAAAAAAAAAACACAATGAGGATTGAGGTTCAAATAAATGTAAACATAACGATTGAATTGTGTCGCGATCGGGAACCCAGTGCCGTATGGATAGCATACCGTCTGCAAAACATGTTGTTTACATGTTGGTTTTGTCAGGTCTACGACAAGGACTCGGGAATTTCGAGGAAAAAAACATGAGGTCACTATTCAATTAAAATTAAAACGTAACGATAGAATTACTGGTATGTATAGAAATCGGGATTCCATTGATCATAGCTCATGACGATAGCAGCTGTCGTTCGCAAGACGTTGAGAGGCCGCCATCTTGGAAATACCCACACAGGTCAACATGTGACCGGAAGAATTTTTTTTTGCTTGGACAAATTATAACATACGCGTACCCATTAATCTATGAAGATATCCATAAATAATCTAAAAAAAGTTGACAGTAACGAGTGATGGTTTTTTTTCATGCCGTGTCTATACCAGCCTCGCGTCTAAGATGTTGATTGAAATCGGTGTAGGCCTACCATGTTCGGTGTTATTACGATCGGCAAAACAAACACCTACTGGCATTTTATTTCTAAAATTACGAAATCTTACCTGAACAATCTGAAGTTGACCTTAACCAGGGAAATGTCTTCTTCCACGACTCATCAAAACCAGCCTCACGCCGTTTCTGTGTTTCTACACGCTTCCGTTTCTGTGTTGTGCTAGCGGTGATTGTACGTTTTAGCCGGGCGGCATCACCTTTTTTTCCTTTACATGTTTTGTCATATAGCATCTCGGTGTTTGCAACTTGAGTGACAATTTGTTCCCCATTGACAGCGTCTGTACTTCACACGTGTTTAACAATGGGACTGTTTAATTCGTCCTGGCAAGTTCAAACCACGGTGGCGTTGACAGTGTTAATTTATGCAGTGCTACGTGTGAGCGGGTCAAATGGATGTAAACAATGCATCCTATTAGCATGGTGGTGAAGTTGTAAGCATGGCGGTCCGAGCCCAAGCGTGGCGGCCGTGTCGCCAAGCATGGCGGTACCGCCATGCTTTGTTCTATGTGGGGAGAACACTGCTTCTACTCCCATATTGTCCTTAATAGTGAAGGTTAATACAGATATATTGTAAATTACACAGAGGTAACACTACATTACATTTCCCTTTACATTCCCTTGTATTACATAACAGTCTTTGAGCTGAGGCAGTTATGGTTCTACAACCATCACCAGTTCTCTTGTTCAGGTTATACTTATAGTGTGAATCTTAGCACATATTCTACTCCAAGTTATGTATATTACACTTTCTTGAAATTATATATAATATAATATATTTACCCCCATCAACATTATGCAACCAATCGATAACATTTATGTTGGCGGAATTTAATTGGCCATTTAGTGTTTGGAAGATTTTCAAAATTCATATTCATTGAAATTATTGATTCGGGATTTGACCTATGACCTCGACATGTTTCTGATGACAGTCGAGTGATATAATCAATTGCACCGTTTGTTCAATTGATCTCTCACGCAAGTAATACTGACATTTAAACAGTTGACACTTGTCGACTTTGTAAAAAATTCAAAATATAAATATAACAATTGAAGTTATTGAACCGAGACTTGGCCTATGACCCTGACATGCTTCCGATGACGTTCGAGTGATATAATGTATATATTACAACTGTTGCGCTTCAATCAGCTTCTCCAATTTTCAACTTGACAACAACATACTCCAAGCCTCGTCACCAACTTTTCAATAGTTTTTCACAAGTGTGCACGCTGTTTTTAACATATTGCGGTCATGATCATCTCGCATGGCAACCGATACAATATACAAGTACTGTTATGAGAATTTTATCTGCAATTTTGTAAATTTGTTATGTCAGTTTCCGACGTCACAGGCAACTTTGCATTGCTTTCCATGCAATTTTACCAATTTTGCACACAGCATAGCTGGCTAGCCACATAGAAAACAGACATTTCTTTGTAGCTTTAACAACTTATCGAGCAAATTTGTAAGCTTTCCACGTAACTTTATTAACTTTGCATTCAACTTTGCAAACATGCTATGTACCGGTAGTAATGCTTCGCAAGTGACTTTACAAACTTTGCGCAACTTTGTTCACAACGTAACTTTACAAAATTTTTTAAGAAACTTTGCTGAGTAGCCACTTAACAGTACGGATTTTCCACGCAGCTTTAACAACTTTGCATGCAACTTTGCTGGCTGTTTGCATTTTGTTTTGTATTTTGCAACGTGATTGTACCAACTTTCATTTTATTTTTGCGCACAACTTTCCAACCACTTTTACCAATTTTGCACGCAACTTTACAGGCTTTACTCCTAACTTGGCAAAGGTCGTATGCAACTTTGCTGGTATTCCACGTAATTTGACTAAATTTGCACGTAAGTTTTCCAACGTCGCACGCCACCTTGCCGACTCGCCACCTAGCAATACGAAATTTCCGAGCAACTTTAACAACTTTTACACACAACTTTGTAGGCTTTCCAGCTATCTTGATGAACGTGGCATGCACTTTTGCCGGCCTTCCAGCTATCTTGATGAACGTGGCATGCACTTTTGCCGGCCTTCCAGCTATCTTGATGAACGTGGCATGCACTTTTGCCGGCCTTCCAGCTATCTTGATGAACGTGGCATGCACTTTTGCCGGCCTTCCACGCAATTCGAATAACGTTGCACATAATATTGTAGGCTTGGACTAACTTTGCACAACATTTTGTAGATTTTAAACGTAAATTTAATAATGTCATACGGAAATTTGCCATGTAACTTTACAATGTTTGTAAACAATATTGCTTGCTAGCCATGTTTCAATGTGGACTTTTCACGCAACTTTATCAACTTCGCACGGAACCATGTAGCTTTCCACGTAATTGTACTAACTTTGCTTGCCACTTTGCCGGCTTTTCACGTAACTTTAACACTTTTGCATGCCAATTTACAGATGGACAACTGTCGCAAGCAACTTTGCTGGACTAAGTCATTTGCACGCAATTTTGTATACTTTCTATGTAACTTTACCAACTTTGCATATAACATAGCTGGCTAGCCACATAGCAACACAGACTTTCTTAGCAGCTTTTCACACACTGTATAAAAAGTCTAGCAAAGTGGAGAACCGATTGTATCAGGATGTTATTCTATGTGATATGTGTTTCATTGCAATCAGAATCTATCAATACAGTATTTGTTTCATTTTGTCAATTTTACACAAATCGTCAGATGTGTTGTTTGTAACATTGCTTGGATATATGAGAAGCAATTGTGTGAAGCATTTTAATGCGCAATAATGGTTTTCAGGATTCAAAAGTCCTGACCTACCAAGAACTCTTTATATGATATCAATGCCCAAAAATATGAAACAAATAATCAACTATAGTCAATAGTGAGTATATAAGTATCGTTTTTCAATCAATTGCATTGATAAATATGTATTAATGGTAAATATTTTTGAAACAAAACAAAACAGTAAATCTATCAAAATTGATGCAGTAATGTTATGTGATATTGGTGATACGGTATGAAACTAATTGTACAGTAGTAGTTTCCGTAAAATGTTTCATTCTGTCAAAATGTTATCTAATAGCCTTCGGTTAACTCCGGTATACTTCCTCATGATCAAATACGTTGACTTCAAGTAAACATTGATTCAGCAGTCTACCGTGATCACATTTTGCTTGGTGGCAATGTTTACCCTTATCAGGTTGTATATAGATACTAACAAATTATCAACATATGAACACGTACGATATTGGAGCTCATCACTATGGCAACGCGAATTACCACTGTCAGCAGACACGCACACACAGAACGAATTTCATTTTTCAGCCAAATTAGAAATTTCGCCTCAAGACTTTTTCACATCTACTGTTAAAATGTCCTGTTCAAATTACCTCATTTCAATAGGAAAATACTAGTACGTGTTATATACGAGTGGCTATACAAATTTAACTCATTTAACAAATTTTATCAGAAATGTAAAGATGAAAATAAACGTTGAGAAAGAAATCTTACGCGAACAAATTTTTATTTTGAAATGGGGCCCGCTGACTAGCTATTTGGACGACCAAGGTCCTGATTGTTTTGTTTTATTACGACTTTCATACTTGGTGTTTTGTTATATGTGTGTAAATGTTTAATTGTTGATGTAACTTACTTTGCTTTTCAATTCTATTTTTGTATTAATTTAATTGATTGTAAGTAAATAAAAAAAAATGTCCTGTAGTATCATTTCATGCTTCACACAGTGTAGCTAAAATAAAAAAAAACACACACACAATAATTGTAATACAAGCCTCTTAAGCGTTTTATTTCAAACGGATCGAATTAATTATACCAATTAGCGAGAATGATAAAACACAGACATACGCATTTATTTAGATGTATTCATCAGTTACAAGTACCGCCATAGACAAACATCGCAACTGTCATCAACAATCCTGATAAAAATACAATACTGGCATTATTCCATACACGTGTACGCATTATATGTGTCACTGGTAATGTTAATCAGAAAATGTATTGTTATGCGAGGAGACATTGTAACACTTTAACTTTCAAATTGCGATCTCTGTCAAAGACAGTACATTGATCCTTCATATAAGTAACACCTTTGAAACAGTTGTATTATGATGTGTTTGCATATTGCCTTAATTAACCCGGATACTACATTATTATTATTCCTTAACAAAGCAAGTCATAAAAGTAAATGTCAATATCATATTAACGAACTGGCGAAGAATCTAATCGAACATAATTGAAATTTTATAGAAATAACACAAATAAATTCTATTTTTCTTTATATAAAATGACAATTATAATTATTAGTTTGCCAAATTGATTATTTCTGTAATTTCATACATTGAAGTAACAGTTCCTTAGTATGCATTACATCACAATAGTAATGAATAATGCACATATGATGAGAGTAGTGCCAGTCAGTCTCCAGGCTTTGTTCTTCTTATCTGTATGCAAATAGAAACACAACGATATGATTTACACTTCCAACCTCTCCTTAACCCGTGTATAATAATAGCACTGATGGTTCACAGAAAGTTAATTGTTTACGGGACTTTTGTGTCTTCGTATATGTTTTGTTTGTGTCATAATCAGTACAAGGGGGTTCATGTTTGAGTAGCATCCGTGATGTCGAAATCTACATATTATGATCCCAAGCTGAAAGCAGAGCACCCTGATATGGTATGTATTCATTGCGAAGCGTGGAAACGCCAATTGTGTTAATGGCTTGAGACATATCATTAAAAATTAAACAAGGATCGTCTATTTAGATTTGCATGGCATTCTGTCATGAAGAGTCACAGGGTCTAAGAATCGAATCCATGGAATGAATGGTTTTTATTTTATAATTAAGCCCATTTAGATAATTACTTCCTATTAGAGCGTATATAACAGATTACCCTGTCAAAACTTGTTATGAATAATATTGTTTCTGTTCAGATAGCAATGAAGTATTCTTGCAATTTCAAAATAAATTAATTTATCTTTTGTGGCATCTAGGCAGAATGATTATGCATGTTGAAATAAATGACATGCTATGAGAACGACCCCTTTATTTAGTGGAAACTCTCAAAAAACAAAACTTAAAGAGGCATGTTTTTTAAAATTCCCGTGATTTGGAAAATATTGACGAACGCGTAATATAGCAGTTCTATTTTGCATCATTCTTCAAAATACATTATGAACTATTCCTTCTCTTTGTCGCAAATGCATGTTTTAATAAGTTTGTAAGTTGGATACAGGTATTGTAAACTGTCTGTTGATCTAAAGTGATATATACATGTGTGTAAATATATAATTTGTTTCTAATTTTGATAAACTAGTATTTTACTGTATTTATTACAATAATATAGCACACCTGGTGGCAATATAAGAAACTCTCTCGTTCTGTTTTTTTTCAATAATTTTAGATAATGAATAACATTTAGCTGGCATTAGGCACAAGAGTAATAACATATTAAGAATAATATTCAACTGGTAAAACTTGCCTGCATCCACATCTACGTACATGTTAGAAGTGGTGTTACGATTTGAAGAATGAGTTTTTACAGTCAGGGTCACGAGCTCTGAAAATAAAATGTACAATTATTCACGCCACAAAGAATGTATACGTTTTTAATATTGTGTTATCCTTCAAAATAAACTATATTGGTTTCATATACTATTTTTTATATATGTTTGTTTTCTATGGTTGAAATACTTATAATAGGATTCTTAGAAGCATGTGTAAACCAATGGTTAAACTAAGTTTTAGTTTACAACAAATTCCGCACAAATTATCGAACGAAATTATTAAATACGACGAAACAGAACAACTGCATAAAAGTGATGGTTTGTCGCCAAAAGTGGCGTGAACACTTAAAATCGATACGCCATTTGTGTAGAGTGACTTGGTGCGTTAATTATTGAGTTACAACAGATCCCTTGAGATATGACTTGTTCGACGTGCGATCAAAGTCTACCCATTGAATGAATGGCATCGAAGAACAAGTAAACCGTCCGTAAACACCGTGTTGAGGTAAGTATTTGGAGCCCGTAAGAATGAGCCCGGGAATGAGTAATAAAATACAGATATAAGTCCGGTAGTATGAACGGTGAGGCTATGTTTAGATTTGTTACATTATTGGTGTATCTAAAAATGGACAGTGAATCTGTGTGTTAGAATACTTGGGTAATACCCGGTGGACGGTTTGGAGGAAGACTGAGAAATTACATGAAACTTCTTTAACAATTTTATTTGTGTCTGTAAAAAAAATACGTAGTGTTCGTCTTGGCTATTTCGCTTGCTCACTTTACATTTTGTGTTTTGAATACGGCGATAATTTCGATCATTTCTGTTTAAGCAATCAAACATTTTGAAGCGTTAACTGTGTTCTGTGTCGCTATTGAGTAAAACAACAATATTGCATATTACCAAATATGGATATCATTGATAAATTTGTCTATTCAAAACTCACATCCAGGTTCAGATTGTTAAATTATTATGTGGTGCGAAATTTTCTAAAAGTGCTACTGTATAAATAATCAATTATAGAGGAAAAATGAAAATTTAAATTCCTACCACTATTTATATTCAATAGTTATTCAGATAAAGACTATATTAAATCTCTCTATCCGTGTTTAATATATGTACAATTTTAAGTTTGTTCTACTCATAATAAAACTCTGAAATTGATTGAAAGATGAATGACATGTGCCTTATTGTTAACTAAAGCAAGATGTCAAAATAAACATCAGATCAGATATATGCTATAATACCTACCCTCTCTCTTATCTCCAGTGGTGCCTTCTAACATGGTGACATCATCGTCATCTGAAGTTTCGACCACTGCGGCATCAGTGCTTACTTAATTAAGAAGAAGAAATTAAATAAGCAAGCAGTTATCATAATGTTATGAAACAGATCATAAAATAACGATTACCAGTTTATGTGGTACCATCATCGTTTGTGAGAATACAATAATGTGCGTGGCGGTAGTCTCTGCTAATAATTTACAATCACTATTCCCCGTTTATGCGTGTCTGATATTCCATTGAGGGTATAGTCTAGAAAGATTTAAGTTACGGAATTGGAAGCCTTTAATATATGGTGCACCGGACAACCTACTTCTGAAAACTGGGTTTTAACAAATATTAACACCAAATGTTAAGATGCCACAATGGCTAAGCAATGTGACGCTTACCTTCATTATATTCGTTAGCAACTTCGCTACCATCAGTGATTACACCATTGTCAGATATTGTGACGTCATCTTCACCTATATGACGTCAAATTTGAACAAAGTTATAAGAAAATTATATGAAAAATGTGTTTTCGCATTAACCTATATAAACATTGTTTCCGTCTCATCAAAAGAAAAGTCAAAAAATATTGCAAGGTGTAGACTAATAGTTAGTATCCGATGAATTAATCGACTAAGCCAAAATGATATTACATAACATTCACGACATACCCCTTTCCATTTCAGTAACGATCTCAATTGTATTCTGAGAATATGTTAAACGTGTCCATGGTTCATCTACGTAAAATACATTATATGAATCAACAAAATCATTGCATACTAGTATGCAAATGGTTCAACTAAACGTTCAAAAATATGTTGATGGTTTATAGATTTCATCAATGTGTTTAATTCAGAAAATGGTTTGGTGCAGCTACCCACCGTAGCGATTTGTTTCCAAATGCCGGCCATTTTGCGTACAAATGGGTAAAACTTTTAATGTATTGTTTTGAAAAGACCACAGGTGAGTTTCAGAAATTCAGTTATTCTCAGTGTAGATACCAATCATTGTTTTGACAAAGCATTAATCAATGAATACATTTACTTCAATTATCTACGTTTTTATATGCCATGCCATTTCGAATGAAAGTGTTACCTTCCAAATCCCCGCTGTCACTGGTACCTCCCTCCGGATTAGTGGTATAATCGTGGCCGCTATCAGCTAGGTATATCTGCTGAGATAACACATCGGTCCAAAACACGTCCACACTTTGAACAATGGTTGCCCTATCAAGAAATATACTTTGATTAACATCTACTAAAAAAAGCTTTGTTATTACTACCCTTCATTATTTATAATAATCATGCACTGAATCCTGGAGTACTGCAAAGCCGCTAATTTTGGTTATGTTCAAATTGTAACAGGTTCAATTATGTATTCTGTGTGGGTAATGATGGCTTGGCTTACTTCGCGTCACTTCATAATATGTAATACCTTCGGGGCTATTTGGAATAATGTGTTGACAACTCTCAAGGACAATCATATTTTGTTCTTTTAAATAATTTTATCTTCAAATACGTACACAAAATCAATTATTGTTCGTAGAAGTCACGTCAGTGTTTTAAGGTTTCAACTCTAACACATGTGGAGGTCAGTTTTCTGACATAATTTCTCAATATTTACGAGAATGCAGCACCCCCCGTCTATATCTTCTCAGTATATGCATATACTAACTAACTAACGTTAGTACCTTCCATGGTATATGAAAGTAAACTACTACTTACACAAATTCTACTGCACCTCCAGGAATACTGCCTGCCTGTGGCGCAATCCATGTAAATGTTATTCCGGTTTTTAAATTCGAGTTTGTATGAGTAAGACTATCGCGTTCGCTTGAACACGCAAGATGCTGCGCGCCATCTGGTGGTGGACCGAATGTTCCGACGGGTGTGTCACTCTGAGGTTCATGTGCCTGAACTAATATTCCACGGAAATTGTCGCCGGCAACTTCCACTGCAAGCAAATATTATCATTTCATGGTTATTGTGTCGAATGGCGGCAATACTAGGCCTGAATAAACATTGAAATTACTCATATCTATTGTGACATGATGGCTTGGTATTGATGACAGGAATCAACGGTCACAGCAAACTTTCCATCAGATCAGTTTAACCCGCAAACGACGTGAACACGGTCACACTTGTCGTTTTGTTGTTGTTGGTTTTGCACAAAGTGACGACCATCTCGGCCGTTTTTCCGCCATTTTGTGACACAGATTCAATTTTTTACCAAGTTACTAATTATTAAAAAGGACGTTCAAATGTTTACATTCATGCGACCGTATAAACCGCATCAATATGTTTCCATTCGTCCAAGGAAAAGCGGGTCTCAGTGGAGTCGTCATTCATTGTTGTTACTACATTGATGTCACGTGATTCAACGCATGATCTCATATTTGATACTTGTTTCTTTCAAGAGAGTAAATAAAATATTCGACGTATAAACCATAAATTCAATCTCAATATACAAGTTGTATACAGAAATTGTATCTACTTAGTTGGAAATAACCACTATTATATCCCCGCTATGACAGCGTACAGTAAGCGGAAACTCGTACAGACTGCCACACCCAAATGCCTGGGGCGAGTAAAATGACATGTCTCAGTTTCAAATATTTAATTTTTATATTTGTATCTTCTTTGCTTGATATAAATACAGATACGCATCTTGTATCTTAAATTATATTTACCGTATATTTCTTCGCCTGGTTCAAACTCGGCCCGTGAAACATTAAGTGAGTATGGACAGGTGTCCATACTTTGCATCTCTAATGTACCGCTTTGTTCCTCGTGTTGCGGTATCATGGAACCACACGCATTTTGGGGTGCCCCCGTCCCAAAACCACATACGTACACGGCTACCAATGTCAAAAACACAATCACATGGCACCAACACCTAGCGTTGATGATCGTAGATACCATTGCCTTTCAGAAAAAGTTATCTTTTTGCAATCGTGTGTGTCAAACAGTAGCAGATGCAGATCTGAGTTTGTTGTATAACCCCGTTGGCTATAGTAGTAGCGTGCGCATATTTTGTGACGAATATAAAGGTTATTATAATTTTATAAATACATACACAATTATATGCAATTTGTTGATATTCTAGATAACGATTAGCAAATTTATTTTGAGAATCAAATCGATGATATTTAGTGGTTTCTATGAATTATATTCGTACGTATATATTACATCATACTAGAACACGTCAGACGCGGAAACATTGTCACGTGTTATTCGCGCGATAATCTCATCACACTGTCTCGATACTGTTAAGGTTTAGTGCTATATGGAGATTCCTTATCACCACTTTTCCTGAAAAAAAACTTCATTTCACATTTCCTGTTAAAGTACCAGTGTATCAGAGTGGGAAACACCGCGAGACGGAGGAAGGTTACGAGGGCGTGGCCCAAAACAACTCCCGGATGTCCCATGGCGTTAGCTACTTATACTAGTACACTGGCTGCTTTAAATAAGCAACGTAAACATAATTTACCACAAACAAACTCTTTAATTGTCTGTTGACAAAACCGGCTTTATGACTTAAAATACCTAAAACTTTCAGAATTTAGGCTAGTAACACCATGGCTTCCATTTATGAAAGAAAATCGTCAATTCGTAGATTGGTGGTGTATATAACAATAAGACATTATTTTGTTCGATTACGAACGTAGAACGTAGATCAAATTAATTGGTATGGATCAGACTATTCATTTCTCCCACTTTGATGCTATGATCTATCGGCCTGTAAGATCATAAACACTGAGACTGGCTTTTGTTCGAGAAACAATCCCTGCATGACTAGGGACGTTCCAATAAGTATTTTGCGAATATATATCATCACCAATAAACCGAATAAACAATCAACAGCACTTGGCACATGAACAAAAAAAAATACTGGAAATTGAGGAAACAAAAACAATTCACTTTATGTGGTTCAACCAGATTTATGTAATATCTTGAAGCCGCTACTGACCAGATGGTAGCGTACTTGTCACTTCTCTTGACCCCTGCACAATTACTCCTCCCACACACTGTGCGCTTTCGATTTGGTTTCCTCAGTTAGACCCATGAGTGTTTGACTATGGACGCTTCGTCAAAGACGGGATGGCTGGTCATTGTGACTATTCTGTTGGCATGCACTGTACTCTATACAGCAGCGAAACCTGAGGTAGGTAAATGTTCCTAATTGAGAGGGGAACACAATAAACAACGATCACGTCGTCGTCGTAACTTTCTAACTTTGCACGCAACTTTGTGGCAATCTATTTAATTTACCAACACTGCAATGTAGCATTAACAACTTTGTAAATCATTGCTAAGACTTTATCAACTTTACAGTTCCAACGTTGCACCTAATATTGCAAGCTTGATACGTACCAATAGGGAAATTCCATGTTAATTTTGCACGCAACTGCAGTTTACTAAGTAACTTTGCCAACTTTGCAGTTTTTGCTTCTGTCGGCTTTTCACGCACCTTTATAAACTTTGCGCGCAATTATGCAGATTTTCTATGACATTACACCCAAGTTTTCAGTCTTTCCACGTAACTTTACCATCTGCGCACATAACATTGCAAACTTGTCATGTAGCAATACACGTAATTATTTCAAACTTTGTTATGTTACTTTGCGTGCAATTTTGTTGGCTTCCTCGTATACCAACTTCCCACGTAATTTTAGCAACTCGACTTTGTACGCAACGATGTAGACTTCCGACGTAGAAATAAAGACATTCCACCTTGACAACTTTGCATGCCAGGCTTTACCAAAGTTGTTCGCAAATTTGCTGGTTTTCCGTGTACTTTCTGTTACCAACGTAGCTCAAACGTTTCTGGCTTTTCAACTAATTTCAGTTTATCAATTTTGTGCGCAAGTTTTTAGACTTGACACGTAGCAATGAAGAGTGTCCACACTATTTAAACGTTGCGCGCAACTTTGTTTGCTTTTTGTAATTTACCAACTTTGCACTCTTACATTTGCAAACTTGCTATGTAGCAATGCACTTTTCACGTAATATTTAAAACTCGCCACGTAGAAATGCAGACTATCCACGTAAGTTTGTCAACTTTGCTCGCAACATGCGTCTTTTTACCTAAATGCGTCTTTGTACCTAAACACCTGTGGTGGCTAACACGTTACTAACTTTTCACGAAACTTGGCACCAAATTTTACACACATTTCACCTAGCAATACGAACATTCAACGCAAGTTTTCAGGCTTTTCATGTAACTTTGCCAACGCTACACATATCTTTGCAAACCTGTCAGATAACAATTCAGACTTTTCACGAAATTTACCAACTTTGTACACAACTTCACAGATTTTCCACGTAATTATTAAGTAACAAATTTGCTTGCCACTTTGTAAGCTTTCCTCAAAATTGTACCAGTTATGTATGCAGACTTTAGTTTTGCCAATTTGCACGCAAACTTGACATTTAAGTTACTAAATTTCATTATATATACACCACACGACCTGGTAAAGGCTACAATTGACCAATCACATGAAAACTGTTTTAGTTGAAATTATAACAGCCACCTATTTTGCCAAAGTCGACAATTGCTGTAATTAATCGCAACATTTCAATAAACACTAAAGGAACTTTGCACTGATTTGTCCATCCATACATGGCATATTTCCACACACTGTATAAAAAGTCTAGCAAAGTGGAGAACCGATTGTATCAGGATGTTATCCTATGTGATATGTGTTGCAATCAGAATCTATCAATACAGTATTTGTTTCATTTTGTCAATTTTACACAAATCGTCAGATGTGTTGTTAGTAACATTGCTTGGATATATGAGAAGCAATTGTGTGAAGCATTTTAATGCGCAATAATGGTTTTCAGGATTCAAAAGTCCTGACCTACCAAGAACTCTTTATATGATATCAATGCCCAAAAATATAAAACAAATAATCAACTATAGTCAATAGTGAGTATATAAGTATCGTTTTTCAATCAATTGCCTTGATAAATATGTATTAATGGTAAATATTTTTGAAACAAAACAAAACAGTAAATCTATCAAAATTGATGCAGTAATGTTATTAATGTTATTGGTGATACGGTATGAAACTAATTGTATAGTAGTAGTTTCCGTAAAATGTTTCATTCTGTCAAAATGTTACCTAATGGCCTTCAGTTAACTCCGGTATACTTTCTCATGGTCCAATACGTTGACTTCAAGTAAACATTGATTCAGCAGTCTACCGTGATCACATTTTGCTTGGTGACAATGTTGACCCTTATCAGGTTGTATAGATACTAACAAATTATCAACATATGAACACGTACGATATTGGAGCTCATCACTATGGCAACGCGAATTACCACTGTCAGCAGACACGCACACACAGAACGAATTTCATTTCCCAGCCAAATTAGAAATTTCGCCTCAAGACGTTTTCACATCTACTGTTATAATGTCCTGTTCAAATTACCTCATTTCAATAGGAAAATACTAGTACGTGTTATATACGAGTCGCTATACAAATTTAACTCCTTTAAACAATTTTATCAGAAATGTAAAGATGAAAATGAACGTTGAGAAAAAAATCTTACGCGAACAAATTTTTATTTTGAAGTGGGGCCCGCTGACTAGTTATTTAGCGACCAAGTTCCTGAATGTTTTATTACGACTTTCATACTTGGTGTTTTGTTATATGTGTGTAAATGTTTAATTGTTGATGTAACTTACTTTGCTTTTCAATTCTATTTTTGTATTAATTTAATTGATTGTAAGTAAATAAAAAAAATGTCCTGTAGTTTCATTTCATGCTTCACACAGTGTAGCTAAAATAAAAAAAAACACACACAATAATTGTAATACAAGCCTATTAAGCGCTTTATTTCAAACGGATCGAATTAATTATACCGATAAGCGAGAATGATAAAACACAGACATACGCATTTATTTAGATGTATTCATTTTACAAGTACCGCCATAGACAAACATCGCAACTGTCATAGAACAATCCTGATAAATATACAATACTGGCATTATTCCATACACGTGTACGCATTATATGTGTCACTGGTAATGTTAATCAGAAAATGTATTGTTATGCGAGGAGACATTGTAACACTTTAACTTTTAAATTGCGATCTCTGTCAAAGACAGTACATTGGTCCTTCATATAAGCTCAGACTAGTACATGTAATACTACAGACTCGCAACGCCTATTGTTTAAGGTGTTAATCGGCTTAATTGTATATGCTATGCGTGCCACGCTCTGCAGCATTGGCATAGACACCGTCGAAGTTTACCGAGCACTGGATATTCTGCACACTTCGCGCTCCTTCGGAAATTGCGTATTTCTTCGTAAAACGGATCCGGATATATTTAAAAAAACGGGAGATGCGTTCTGGACATTTTGACCTTTGCAGCTGTGTAAGAATTTTAAGAATCGACCAAGAATCAGGGGAGTTACAAGTAACTGAATGTCTTAGTGTTTACCTCAAATAGTTTTTGAATATATAATGAGCAACTTTGAAACGATATTTCTCGCTGTTGCGGATTTTGCGGAAGGTTTCCAACATTTATTTGGAGAGAGCTTATCGCTGCGTTTTGAACGATCATACTTCCTTGTGTGTTACCCGTTTTGTTTTTGTGTTCCGGGATGCCGAAACATGAGATAGCTAGTGTCATGTACATATCTCTCTCAGCGAATCAGCGTGATCCAATAACGGTAAAAACTGGAGGTGCGTTATTTTTGTTGCGTTCGACTTCATAGTACGCGATCTACGCGTTGTTCAGTGACTGTTTCAATTTTCTATTGTGTGTCAGTATTGTTGCTATTTCGAGTTTCACTGATTTTGTTTGACTTCCGTCATAGTTTTGTATAAAAATAGCCCAGTATATTTCTTTTTATTCCTAATTTCAGGAAATGAAAAACACGAGATCGATCAGGGGTTGCAAAGTTCTACAGAGAAATTGTCATTATCTTCGTCAAAATGTTCTCCTAAAATAGCTTCCCACTCGTAATTATCGTCTTCAGATTCGCCAAATTTTTCCGTAAATGCCATTTTCGAAGTTCACTGACAACTCCTGTCGTCTATGTCACTTCCTGTCTTTATGTCTCGCGATGCATCGCGATAGTTGATTGTAATATGAATAGATCTCGCGTTATTTTGTGAAATACAATGAAAATGTTGTTGCTCAGCAACGTTTACTCGGTACGATAAGAACTGATAACCTAAACAAACGTAGCACGCATTACTTCAAAAGAAAACACCGCGTTGCGAGTCTGTTGTATTACTAGTCTGAGATATAAGTAACACCTTTGAAACAGTTGTATTATGATGTGTTTGCATATTGCCTTAATTAACTCGGATACTACATTATTATTATTCCTTAACAAAGCAAGTCATAAAAGTAAATGTCAATATCATATTAACGAACTGACGAAGAATCTAATCGAACATAATTGAAATTTTATAGAAATAACATAAATAAACTCTATTTTTCTTTATATACAATAACAATTATAATTATTAGTTTGCCAAATTGATTATTTCTGCAATTTCATACATTGAAGTAACAGTTCCTTAGTATGCATTACATCACAATAGTAATGAATAATGCACATATGATGAGAGTAGTGCCAGTCAGTCTCCAGGCTTTGTTCTTCTTATCTGTATGCAAATAGAAACACAACGATATGATTTACAATTCCAACCTCTCCTTAACCCGTGTATAATAATAGCACTGATGGTTCACAGAAACTTAATTGTTTACGGGACTTTTGTGTCTTCGTATATGTTTTGTTTGTGTCATAATCAGTACAAGGGGTTCATGTTTGAGTAGCATCCGTGATGTCGAAATCTACATATTATGATCCCAAGCTGAAAGCAGAGCACCCTGATATGGTATGTATTCATTGCGAAGCGTGGAAACGTCAATTGTGTTAATGGCTTGAGACATATCATTACAAATTAAACAAGGATCGTCTATTTAGATTTGCATGGCATTCTGTCATGAAGAGTCACAGGGTCTAAGAATCGAATCCATGGAATGAATGGTTTTTATTTTATAATTAAGCCCATTTAGATAATTACTTCCTATTAGAGCGTATATATCAGATTACCCTGTCAAAACTTGTTATGAATAATATTGTTTCTGTTCAGATAGCAATGAAGTATTCTTGCAATTTCAAAATAAATTAATTTATCTTTTGTGGCATCTAGACAGAATGATTATGCATGTTGAAATAAATGACATGCTATGAGAACGACCCACTTATTTAGTGGAAACTCTCAAAAAACAAAACTTAAAGAGGCATGTTTTTTAAAATTCCCGTGTTTTGGAAAATATTGACGAACGCGTACTATAGCAGTTCTATTTTGCATCATTCTTCAAAATACATTATGAACTATTCCTTCTCTTTGTCGCAAATGCATGTTTTAATAAGTTTGTAAGTTGGGTACAGGTATTGTAAACTGTCAGTTGATCTAAAGTGATATATCCATGTGTGTAAATATATAATTTGTTTCTAATTTTGATAAACAAGTATTTTACTGTATTTATTACAATAATATAGCACACCTGGTGGCAATATATGAAACCCTCTCGTTCTGTTTTTTTTCAATAATTTTACATAATGAATAACATTTAGCTGGCATTAGGCACAAGAGTAATAACATATTAAGAATAATATTCAACTGGTAAAACTTGCCTGCATCCACATCTACGTACTTGTTAGAAGTGGTGTTACGATTTGAAGAATGAGTTTTTACAGTCAGGGTCACGAGCTCTGAAAATAAAATGTACAATTATTCACGCCACAAAGAATGTATACGTTTTTAATATTGTGTTATCCTTCAAAATAAACTATATTGGTTTCATATAATATTTTTTATATATGTTTGTTTTATATGGTTGAAATACTTATAATAGGATTCTTAGAAGCATGTGTAGACCAATGGTTAAACTAAGTTTTAGTTTACAACAAATTCCGCACAAATTATCGAACGAAATTATTAAATACGACGAAACAGAACAACTGCATAAAAGTGAGGGTTTGTCGCCAAAAGTGGCGTGAACACTTAAAATCGATACGCCATTTGTGTAGAGTGACTTGGTGCGTTAATTATTGAGTTACAACAGATCCCCTGAGATATGACTTGTTCGACGTGCGATCAAAATCTACCCATTGAATGAATGGCATCGAAGAACAAGTAAACCGTCCGTAAACACCGTGTTGAGGTAAGTATTTGGAGCCCGTAAGAATGAGCCCGGGAATGAGTAATAAAATACAGATATAAGTCCGGTAGTATGAACGGTGAGGCTATGTTTAAATTTGTTACATTATTGGTGTATCTAAAAATGGACAGTGAATCTGTGTGTTAGAATACTTGGGTAATACCCGGTGGACGGTTTGGAGGAAGACTGAGAAATTACATGAAACTTCTTTAACAATTTTATTTGTGTCTGTAAAAAAAATACGTAGTGTTCGTCTTGGCTATTTCGCTTGCTCACTTTACATTTTGTGTTTTGAATACGGCGATAATTTCGATCATTTCTGTTTAAGCAATCAAACATTTTGAAGCGTTAACTGTGTTCTGTGTCGCTATTGAGTAAAACAACAATATTGCATATTACCAAATATGGATATCATTGATAAATTTGTCTATTCAAAACTCACATCCAGGTTCAGATTGTTAAATTATTATGTGGTGCGAAATTTTCTAAAAGTGCTACTGTATAAATAATCAATTATAGAGGAAAAATGAAAATTTAAATTCCTACCACTATTTATATTCAATAGTTATTCAGATAAAGACTATATTAAATCTCTCTATCCGTGTTTAATATATGTACAATTTTAAGTTTGTTCTACTCATAATAAAACTCTGAAATTGATTGAAAGATGAATGACATGTGCCTTATTGTTAACTAAAGCAAGATGTCAAAATAAACATCAGATCAGATATATGCTATAATACCTACCCTCTCTCTTATCTCCAGTGGTGCCTTCTAACATGGTGACATCATCGTCATCTGAAGTTTCGACCACTGCGGCATCTTCATCAGTGCTTACTTAATTAAGAAGAAGAAATTAAATAAGCAAGCAGTTATCATAATGTTATGAAACAGATCATAAAATAACGATTACCAGTTTATGTGGTACCATCATCGTTTGTGAGAATACAATAATGTGCGTGGCGGTAGTCTCTGCTAATAATTTACAATCACTATTCCCCGTTTATGCGTGTCTGATATTCCATTGAGGGTATAGTCTAGAAAGATTTAAGTTACGGAATTGGAAGCCTTTAATATATGGTGCACCGAACAACCTACTTCTGAAAACTGGGTTTTAACAAATATTAACACCAAATGTTAAGATGCCACAATGGCTAAGCAATGTGACGCTTACCTTCATTATATTCGTTAGCAACTTCGCTACCATCAGTGATTACACCATTGTCAGATATTGTGACGTCATCTTCACCTATATGACGTCAAATTTGAACAAAGTTATAAGAAAATTATATGAAAAATGTGTTTTCGCATTAACCTATATAAACATTGTTTCCGTCTCATCAAAAGAAAAGTCAAAAAATATTGCAAGGTGTAGACTAATAGTTAGTATCCGATGAATTAATCGACTAAGCCAAAATGATATTACATAACATTCACGACATACCCCTTTCCATTTCAGTAACGATCTCAATTGTATTCTGAGAATATGTTAAACGTGTCCATGGTTCATCTACGTAAAATACAGTATATGAATCAACAAAATCATTGCATACTAGTATGCAAATGGTTCAACTAAACGTTCAAAAATATGTTGATGGTTTATAGATTTCATCAATGTGTTTAATTCAGAAAATGGTTTGGTGCAGCTACCCACCGTAGCGATTTGTTTCCAAATGCCGGCCATTTTGCGTACAACTGGGTAAAACTTTTAATGTATTGTTTTGAAAAGACCACAGGTGAGTTTCAGAAATTCAGTTATTCTCAGTGTAGATACCAATCATTGTTTTGACAAAGCATTAATCAATGAATACATTTACTTCAATTATCTACGTTTTTATATGCCATGCCATTTCTAATGAAAGTGTTACCTTCCAAATCCCCGCTGTCACTGGTACCTCCCTCCGGATCAGTGGTATAATCGTGGCCGCTATCAGCTAGGTATATCTGCTGAGATAACACATCGGTCCAAAACACGTCCACACTTTGAACAATGGTTGCCCTATCAAGAAATATACTTTGATTAACATCTACTAAAAAAAGCTTTGTTATTACTACCCTTCATTATTTATAATAATCATGCACTGAATCCTGGAGTACTGCAAAGCCGCTAATTTTGGTTATGTTCAAATTGTAACAGGTTCAATTATGTATTCTGTGTGGGTAATGATGGCTTGGCTTACTTCGCATCACTTCATAATATGTAATACCTTCGGGGCTATTTGGAATAATGTGTTGACAACTCTCGAGGACAATCATATTTTGTTCTTTTAAATAATTTTATCTTCAAATACGTACACAAAATCAATTATTGTTCGTAGAAGTCACGTCAGTGTTTTAAGGTTTCAACTCTAACACATGTGGAGGTCAGTTTTCTGACATAATTTCTCAATATTTACGAGAATGCAGCACCCCCCGTCTATATCTTCTCAGTATATGCATATACTAACTAACTAACGTTAGTACCTTCCATGGTATATGAAAGTAAACTACTACTTACACAAATTCTACTGCACCTCCAGGAATACTGCCTGCCTGTGGCGCAATCCATGTAAATGTTATTCCGGTTTTTAAATTCGAGTTTGTATGAGTAAGACTATCGCGTTCGCTTGAACACGCAAGATGCTGCGCGCCATCTGGTGGTGGACCGAATGTTCCGACGGGTGTGTCACTCTGAGGTTCATGTGCCTGAACTAATATTCCACGGAAAATGTCGCCGGCAACTTCCACTGCAAGCAAATATTATCATTTCATGGTTATTGTGTCGAATGGCGGCAATACTAGGCCTGAATAAACATTGAAATTACTCATATCTATTGTGACATGATGGCTTGGTATTGATGACAGGAATCAACGGTCACAGCAAACTTTCCATCAGATCAGTTTAACCCGCAAACGACGTGAACACGGTCACACTTGTCGTTTTGTTGTTGTTGGTTTTGCACAAAGTGACGACCATCTCGGCCGTTTTTCCGCCATTTTGTGACACAGATTCAATTTTTTACCAAGTTACTAATTATTAAAAAGGACGTTCAAATGTTTACATTCATGCGACCGTATAAACCGCATCAATATGTTTCCATTCGTCCAAGGAAAAGCGGGTCTCAGTGGAGTCGTCATTCATTGTTGTTACTACATTGATGTCACGTGATTCAACGCATGATCTCATATTTGATACTTGTTTCTTTCAAGAGAGTAAATAAAATATTCGACGTATAAACCATAAATTCAATCTCAATATACAAGTTGTATACAGAAATTGTATCTACTTAGTTGGAAATTACCACTATTATATCCCCGCTATGACAGCGTACAGTAAGCGGAAACTCGTACAGACTGCCACACCCAAATGCCTGGGGCGAGTAAAATGACATGTCTCAGTTTCAAATATTTAATTTTTATATTTGTATCTTCTTTGCTTGATATAAATACAGATACGCATCTTGTATCTTAAATTATATTTACCGTATATTTCTTCGCCTGGTTCAAACTCGGCCCGTGAAACATTAAGTGAGTATGGACAGGTGTCCATACTTTGCATCTCTAATGTACCGCTTTGTTCCCCGTGTTGCTGTATCATGGAACCACACGCATTTTGGGGTGCCCCCGTCCCAAAACCACATACGTACACGGCTACCAATGTCAAAAACACAATCACATGGCACCAACACCTAGCGTTGATGATCGTAGATACCATTGCCTTTCAGAAAAAGTTATCTTTTTGCAATCGTGTGTGTCGAACAGTAGCAGATGCAGATCTGAGTTTGTTGTATAACCCCGTTGGCTACTACAGTAGTAGCGTGCGCATATTTTGTGACGAATATAAAGGTTATTATAATTTTATAAATACATACACAATTATATGCAATTTGTTGATATTCTAGATAACGATTAGCAAATTTATTTTGAGAATCAAATCGATGATATTTAGTGGTTTCTATGAATTATATTCGTACGTATATATTACATCATACTAGAACACGTCAGACGCGGAAACATTGTCACGTGTTATTCGCGCGATAATCTCATCACACTGTCTCGATACTGTTAAGGTTTAGTGCTATATGGAGATTCCTTATCGCCACTTTTCCTGAAAAAAAACTCCATTTCACATTTCCTGTTAACGTACCAGTATATCAGAGTGGGAAACACCGCGAGACGGAGGAAGGTTACGAGGGCGTGGCCCAAAACAACTCCCGGATGTCCCATGGCGTTAGCTACTTATACTAGTACACTGGCTGCTTTAATTAAGCAACGTAAACATAAACAAACTCTTTAATTGTCTGTTGACAAAACCGGCTTTATGACTTAAAATACCTACAACTTTCAGAATTTAGGAATTTAGGTCAGTAACACCATGGCTTGTCTTCCATTTATGAAAAAAAATCGTCAATTCGTAGATTGGTGGTGTATATAACAATGAGGCATTATTTAGTTCGATTAAGAACGTAGAACGTAGATCAAATTAATTGGTATGGATCAGACTATTCATTTCTCCCACTTTGATGCTATGATCTATCGGCCTTTAAGATCATAAACACTGAGACTGGCTTTTGTTCGAGAAACAATCCCTGCATGACTAGGGACGTTCCAATAAGTATTTTGCGAATATATATCATCACCAATAAACCGAATAAACAATCAACAGCACTTGGCACATGAACAAAAAAAATACTGGAAATTGAGGAAACAAAAACAATTCACTTTATGTGGTTCATCCAGATTTATGTAATATCTTGAAGCCGTTACTGACCAGATGGTAGCGTACTTGTCACTTCTCTTGACCCCTGCACAATGACTCCTCCCACACACTGTGCGCTTTCGATTTGGTTTCCTCAGTTAGACCCATGAGTGTTTGACTATGGACGCTACGTCAAAGACGGGATGGCTGGTCATTGTGACTATTCTGTTGGCATGCACTGTACTCTATACAGCAGCGAAACCTGAGGTAGGTAAATGTTCCTAATTGAGAGGGGAACACAACAAACAACGATCACGTCGTCGTCGTAACTTTGCAACTTTGCACGCAACTTTGCGGCAATCTATTTAATTTACCAACACTGCAATGTAGCATTAACAACTTTGTAAATCATTGCTAAGACTTTATCAACTTTACAGTTCCAACGTTGCACCTAATATTGCAAGCTTGATACGTACCAATAGGGAAATTCCATGTTAATTTTGCACGCAACTGCAGTTTACTAAGTAACTTTGCCAACTTTGCAGTTTTTACTTCTGTCGGCTTTTCACGCACCTTTATAAACTTTGCGCGCAATTATGCAGATTTTCTATGACATTACACCCAAGTTTTCAGTCTTTCCACGTAACTTTACCATCTGCGCACATAAAAATGCAAACTTGTCATGTAGCAATACACGTAATTATTTCAAACTTTGTTATGTTACTTTGCGTGCAATTTTGTTGGCTTCCTCGTATACCAACTTCCCACGTAATTTTAGCAACTCAACTTTGTACGCAACGATGTTGACTTCCCACGTAGAAATAAAGACATTCAACCTTGACAACTTTGCATGCCAGGCTTTACCAAAGTTGTTCGCAAATTTGCTGGTTTTCCGTGTACTTTCTGTTACCAACGTAGCTCAAACGTTTCTGGCTTTTCAACTAATTTCAGTTTATCAATTTTGTGCGCAAGTTTTTAGACTTGACACGTAGCAATGAAGAGTTTCCACACTTTTTAAACGTTGCGCGCAACTTTGTTTGCTTTTTGTAATTTACCAACTTCGCACTCTTACATTTGCAAACTTGCTATGTAGCAATGCACTTTTCACGTAATATTTAAAACTCGCCACGTAGAAATGCAGACTATCCACGTAAGTTTGTCAACTTTGCTCGCAACATGCGTCTTTTTACCTAAATGTACCAAGGTTATAAACACCTGTGGTGGCTAACACGTTACTAACTTTTCACGAAACTTGGCACCGAATTTTACACACATTTCACCTAGCAATACAAACATTCAACGCAAGTTTTCAGGCTTTTCATGTAACTTTGCCAACGCTACACATATCTTTGCAAACCTGTCAGATAACAATTCAGACTTTTCACAAAATTTACCAACTTTGTACACAACTTCACAGATTTTCCACGTATTATTAAGTAACAAATTTGCTTGCCACTTTGTAAGCTGTCCTCAAAATTGTACCAGTTATGTATGCAGACTTTAGTTTTGCCAATTTGCACGCAAACTTGACATTTAAGTTACTAAATTTTATTATATATACACCACACAACCTGGCAAAGGCTACAACTGACCAATCACATGACAACTGTTTTAGTTGAAATTATAACAGCCACCTATTTTGCCAAAGTCGACAATTGCTGTAATTAATCGCAACATTTCAATGAACACTAAAGGAACTTTGCACTGATTTGTCCATCCATACATGGCATATTTTCACACACTGTATAAAAACGTCTAGCAAAGTGGAGAACCGATTGTATCAGGATGTTATCCTATGTGATATGTGTTGCAATCAGAATCTATCAATACAGTATTTGTTTCATTTTGTCAATTTTACACAAATCGTCAGATGTGTTGTTAGTAACATTGCTTGGATATATGAGAAGCAATTGTGTGAAGCATTTTAATGCGCAATAATGGTTTTCAGGATTCAAAAGTCCTGACCTACCAAGAACTCTTTATATGATATCAATGCCCAAAAATATAAAACAAATAATCAACTATAGTCAATAGTGAGTATATAAGTATCGTTTTTCAATCAATTGCCTTGATAAATATGTATTAATGGTAAATATTTTTGAAACAAAACAAAACAGTAAATCTATCAAAATTGATGCAGTAATGTTATTAATGGTATTGGTGATACGGTATGAAACTAATTGTACAGTAGTAGTTTCCGTAAAATGTTTCATTCTGTCAAAATATTATCTAATAGCCTTCGGTTAACTCCGGTATACTTCCTCATGATCAAATACGTTGACTTCAAGTAAACATTGATTCAGCAGTCTACCGTGATCACATTTTGCTTGGTGGCAATGTTGACCCTTATCAGGTTGTATAGATACTAACAAATTATCAACATATGAACACGTACGATATTGGAGCTCGTCACTATGGCAACGCGAATTACCACTGTCAGCAGACACGCACACACAGAACGAATTTCATTTCTCAGCCAAATTAGAAATTTCGCCTCAAGACGTTTTCACATCTACTGTTATAATGTCCTGTTCCAATTACCTCATTTCAATAGGAAAATACTAGTACGTGTTATATACGAGTCGCTATACAAATTTAACTCCTTTAAAATTTTTTATCAGAAATGTAAAGATGAAAATGAACGTTGAGAAAGAAATCTTACGCGAACAAATTTTTATTTTGAAGTGGGGCCCGCTGACTAGTTATTTAGCGACCAAGTTCCTGAATGTTTTATTACGACTTTCATACTTGGTGTTTTGTTATATGTGTGTAAATGTTTAATTGTTGATGTAACTTACTTTGCTTTTCAATTCTATTTTTGTATTAATTTAATTGATTGTAAGTAAGTAAAAAAAAATGTCCTGTAGTTTCATTTCATGCTTCACACAGTGTAGCTAAAATAAAAAACACACACACACAATAATTGTAATACAAGCCTATTAAGCGCTTTATTTCAAACGGATCGAATTAATTATACCGATAAGCGAGAATGATAAAACACAGACATACGCATTTATTTAGATGTATTCATCAGTTACAAGTACCGCCATAGACAAACATCGCAACTGTCATAGAACAATACTGGCATTATTCCATACACGTGTACGCATTATATGTGTCACTGGTAATGTTAATCAGAAAATGTTTTGTTATACGAGGAGACATTGTAACACTTTAACTTTCAAATTGCGATCTCTGTCAAAGACAGTACATTGGTCCTTCATATAAGTAACACCTTTGAAACAGTTGTATTATGATGTGTTTGCATATAGCCTTAATTAACCCGGATACTACATTATTATTATTCCTTAACAAAGCAAGTCATAAAAGTAAATGTCAATATCATATTAATGAACTGGCGAAGAATCTAATCGAACATAATTGAAATTTTATAGAAATAACATAAATAAATTCTATTTTTCTTTATATACAATAACAATTATAATTATTAGTTTGCCAAATTGATTATTTCTGTAATTTCATACATTGAAGTAACAGTCCCTTGGTATGCATTACATCACAATAGTAATGAATAATGCACATATGATGAGAGTAGTGCCAGTCAGTCTCCAGGCTTTGTTCTTCTTATCTGTATGCAAATAGAAACACAACGATATGATTTACAATTCCATCCTCTCCTTAACCCGTGTATAATAATAGCACTGATGGTTCACATAAACTTAATTGTTTACGGGACTTTTGTGTCTTTGTATATGTTTTGTTTGTGTCATAATCAGTACAAGGGGTTCATGTTTGAGTAGCATCCGTGATGTCGAAATCTACATATTATGATCCCAAGCTGAAAGCAGAGCACCCTGATATGGTATGTATTCATTGCGAAGCGTGGAAACGTCAATTGTGTTAATGGCTTGAGACATATCATTACAAATTAAACAAGGATCGTCTATTTAGATTTGCATGGCATTCTGTCATGAAGAGTCACAGGGTCTAAGAATCGAATCCATGGAATGAATGGTTTTTATTTTATAATTAAGCCCATTTAGATAATTACTTCCTATTAGAGCGTATATATCAGATTACCCTGTCAAAACTTGTTATGAATAATATTGTTTCTGTTCAGATAGCAATGAAGTATTCTTGCAATTTCAAAATAAATTAATTTATCTTTTGTGGCATCTAGACAGAATGATTATGCATGTTGAAATAAATGACATGCTATGAGAACGACCCACTTATTTAGTGGAAACTCTCAAAAAACAAAACTTAAAGAGGCATGTTTTTTAAAATTCCCGTGTTTTGGAAAATATTGACGAACGCGTACTATAGCAGTTCTATTTTGCATCATTCTTCAAAATACATTATGAACTATTCCTTCTCTTTGTCGCAAATGCATGTTTTAATAAGTTTGTAAGTTGGGTACAGGTATTGTAAACTGTCAGTTGATCTAAAGTGATATATCCATGTGTGTAAATATATAATTTGTTTCTAATTTTGATAAACAAGTATTTTACTGTATTACCTGGTGGCAATATATGAAACTCTCTCGTTCTGTTTTTTTCAATAATTTTACATAATGAATAACATTTAGCTGGCATTAAGCACAAGAGTAATAACATATTAAGAATAATATTCAACTGGTAAAACTTGCCTGCATCCACATCTACGTACTTGTTAGAAGTGGTGTTACGATTTGAAGAATGAGTTTTTACAGTCAGGGTCACGAGCTCTGAAAATAAAATGTACAATTATTCACGCCACAAAGAATGTATACGTTTTTAATATTGTGTTATCCTTCAAAATAAACTATATTGGTTTCATATAATATTTTTTATATATGTTTGTTTTATATGGTTGAAATACTTATAATAGGATTCTTAGAAGCATGTGTAGACCAATGGTTAAACTAAGTTTTAGTTTACAACAAATTCCGCACAAATTATCGAACGAAATTATTAAATACGACGAAACAGAACAACTGCATAAAAGTGATGGTTTGTCGCCAAAAGTGGCGTGAACACTTAAAATCGATACGCCATTTGTGTAGAGTGACTTGGTGCGTTAATTATTGAGTTACAACAGATCCCCTGAGATATGACTTGTTCGACGTGCGATCAAAGTCTACCCATTGAATGAATGGCATCGAAGAACAAGTAAACCGTCCGTAAACACCGTGTTGAGGTAAGTATTTGGAGCCCGTAAGAATGAGCCCGGGAATGAGTAATAAAATACAGATATAAGTCCGGTAGTATGAACGGTGAGGCTATGTTTAGATTTGTTACATTATTGGTGTATCTAAAAATGGACAGTGAATCTGTGTGTTAGAATACTTGGGTAATACCCGGTAGACGGTTTGGAGGAAGACTGAGAAATTACATGAAACTTCTTTAACAATTTTATTTGTGTCTGTAAAAAAAATACGTAGTGTTCGTCTTGGCTATTTCGCTTGCTCACTTTACATTTTGTGTTTTGAATACGGCGATAATTTCGATCATTTCTGTTTAAGCAATCAAACATTTTGAAGCGTTAACTGTGTTCTGTGTCGCTATTGAGTAAAACAACAATATTGCATATTACCGAATATGGATATCATTGATAAATTTGTCTATTCAAAATTCACATCCAGGTTCAGATTGTTAAATTATTATGTGGTGCGAAATTTTCTAAAAGTGCTACTGTATAAATAATCAATTATAGAGGAAAAATGAAAATTTAAATTCCTACCACTATTTATATTCAATAGTTATTCAGATAAAGACTATATTAAATCTCTCTATCCGTGTTTAATATATGTACAATTTTAAGTTTGTTCTACTCATAATAAAACTCTGAAATTGATTGAAAGATGAAAGACATGTGCCTTATTGTTAACTAAAGCAAGATATCAAAATAAACATCAGATCAGATATATGCTATAATACCTACCCTCTCTTTTATCTCCAGTGGTGCCTTCTAACATGGTGACATCATCGTCATCTGAAGTTTCGACCACTGCGGCATCTTCATCAGTGCTTACTTAATTAAGAAGAAGAAATTAAATAAGCAAGCAGTTATCATAATGTTATGAAACAGATCATAAAATAACGATTACCAGTTTATGTGGTACCATCATCGTTTGTGAGAATACAATAATGTGCGTGGCGGTAGTCTCTGCTAATAATTTACAATCACTATTCCCCGTTTATGTGTGTCTGATATTCCATTGAGGGTATAGTCTAGAAAGATTTAAGTTACGAAATTGGAAGCCTTTAATATATGGTGCACCGGACAACCTACTTCTGAAAACTGGGTTTTAACAAATATTAACACCAAATGTTAAGGTGCCACAATTGCTAAGCGATGTGACGCTTACCTTCATTATATTCGTTAGCAACTTCGCTACCATCAGTGATTACACCATTGTCAGATATTGTGACGTCATCTTCACCTATATGACGTCAAATTTGAACAAAGTTATAAGAAAATTATATGAAAAATGTGTTTTCGCATTAACCTATATAAACATTGTTTCCGTCTCATCAAAAGAAAAGTCAAAAAATATTGCAAGGTGTAGACTAATAGTTAGTGTTCGATGAATTAATCGACTAAGCCAAAATGATATTACATAACATTCACGACATACCCCTTTCCATTTCAGTAACGATCTCAATTGTATTCTGAGAATATGTTAAACGTGTCCATGGTTCATCTACGTAAAATACAGTATATGAATCAACAAAATCATTGCATACTAGTATGCAAATGGTTCAACTAAACGTTCAAAAATATGTTGATGGTTTATAGATTTCATCAATGTGTTTAATTCAGAAAATGGTTTGGTGCAGCTACCCATCGTAGCGATTTGTTTCCAAATGCCGGCCATTTTGCGTACAACTGGGTAAAACTTTTAATGTATTGTTTTGAAAAGACCACAGGTGAGTTTCAGAAATTCAGTTATTCTCAGTGTAGATACCAATCATTGTTTTGACAAAGCATTAATCAATGAATACATTTACTTCAATTATCTACGTGTTTATATGCCATGCCATTTCGAATGAAAGTGTTACCTTCCAAATCCCCGTTGTCACTGGTACCTCCCTCCGGATCAGTGGTATAATCGTGGCCGCTATCAGCTAGGTATATCTGCTGAGATAAAACATCGGTCCAAAACACGTCCACACTTTGAACAATGGTTGCCCTATCAAGAAATATA
Organism: Saccoglossus kowalevskii; assembly: GCF_978046115.1. Classification (NCBI taxonomy): domain Eukaryota; kingdom Metazoa; phylum Hemichordata; class Enteropneusta; family Harrimaniidae; genus Saccoglossus; species Saccoglossus kowalevskii. Next base: position 3,042,946 of record NC_140644.1, read on the forward strand.
CTTTGATTAACATCTACTAAAAAAAGCTTTGTTATTACTACCCTTCATTATTTATATTAATCATGCACTGAATCCTGGAGTACTGCAAGGCCGCTATTTTTGGTTATGTTCAAATTGTAACAGGTTCAATTATGTATTCTGTGTGGGTAATGATGGCTTGGCTTACTTCGCGTCACTTCATAATATGTAATACCTTCGGGGCTATTTGGAATAATGTGTTGACAACTCTCGAGGACAATCATATTTTGTTCTTTTAAATAATTTTGTCTTCAAATACGTACACAAAATCAATTATTGTTCGTAGAAGTCACGTCAGTGTATTAAGGTAGCGGGACTATTATTTGCATACTTGTTTTCATCTTCTAATTGTGACTAAATGACTACAAATAGACCCGGGAAAGTATATATTTTTAGAATCGCCAGACTTCAAGCCTTTCACAAGTGTATTTTGCATGCCCGTATCTGCATTCTACGACGCGTTACTCAATCAAAGGTGAAACATTACTTTTTCTGTAAAAAAAAAATTACGCATTTATGCTGGCGATAAGAAGTATTTTTTTCACTTTTCCTAGTTGTTCAATAGTCTGGTAAATTGAATGTGTCTGGTTAGTTTTATTCAAGCAACGCGTTTTAAAAAATAGTGTCCTGAATTTCAATTACTGTTTTAGTCGCATTGCCCCCCAACTCAAACCACAACTCGTTGGTAAATAATCGATGAAATAGTTTGTCTGGACACATTCAAGTTCCTCTCATTGTCACCTTAAAGCTGTGAAAATTCGGTGTTAATCCGACGACAATAAGTATACGTTATTTTTTGTTAAAGACCTTGTATTTTGAAAAACATAAACTCCTAGAAAACGTCCATGAAGTAACAGCAAAGATTTTCAAGCTTGTTTATCGGCACAATCAATTTGTTTTCCCATCAAGGTCTGTTTTACCATGTGTAGGGACATCCAAATGTGTAAGGCTATTGGAAACCAAAAAAATAAAGGAATGGGATAGCTATAATTGGATAAATTCGGCATATGAAAACACCAAAATCAATGATTGTTTTCAGTGGCTGTGTGACCTTGTGTCTGACACATTCATATGCAAATGACTAATCTGTGAAACAAACAGGGGCGGAGACAAACCACTCAAATGTTTGGAAACACTCATTGTGTGTCAGATAGCCACTGATAACACATCCTAACATTGCTTTGTCTTGAGTTTATCTTTGAAACTTATAGGCACACAGATTAAACCTGTGTTGTTGATTTTGGAAAACACTACTGAGGCTGCCTTGCTTCCCTTCAGAAAATCTACATTTTAACCAACTTACATGACATTCTATGTTATATTGACTTTATCATATGAAAGTTTATGGTGCATTTCATCAATTAATAAATAAATTTGAAAATCGTAATTTTCAACACAAATAATAGTCTCGCTACCTTAAGGTTTCAACTCTAACACATGTGGAGGTCAGTTTTCTGACATAATTTCTCAATATTTACGAGAATGCAGCACCCCCCGTCTATATCTTCTCAGTATATGCATATACTAAATAACTAACGTTAGTACCTTCCATGGTATATGAAAGTAAACTACTACTTACACAAATTCTACTGCACCTCCAGGAATACTGTCCGCCTGTGGCGCAATCCAGGTAAATGTTATTCCGGTTTTTAAATTCGAGTTTGTATGAGTAAGACTATCGCGTTCGCTTGAACACGCAAGATGCTGCGCGCCATCTGGTGGTGGACCGAATGTTCCGACGGGTGTGTCACTCTGAGGTTCATGTGCCTGAACTAATATTCCACGGAAAATGTCGCCGGTAACTTCCACTGCAAGCAAATATTATCATTTCATGGTTATAGTGTCGAATGGCGGCAATACTAGGCCTGAATAAACATTGAAATTACTCCTATCTATTGTGACATGATGGCTTGGTATTGTTGACAGGAATCAACGGTCACAGCAAACTTTCCATCAGATCAGTTTAACCCACAAACGACGTAAACACGGTCACACTTGTCGTTTTGTTGTTGTTGGTTTTGCACAAAGTGACGACCATCTCGGCCGCTTTTCCGCCATTTTGTGACACAGATTCAATTTTTTACCAAGTTACTAATTATTAAAAAGGACGTTCAAATGTTTACATTCATGCGACCGTATAAACCGCATCAATATGTTTCCATTCGTCCAAGGAAAAGCGGGTCTCAGTGGAGTCGTCATTCATTGTTGTTACTACATTGATGTCACGTGATTGAACGCATGATCTCATATTTGATACTTGTTTCTTTCAAGAGAGTAAATAAAATATTCGACGTATAAACCATAAATTCAATCTCAACATACAAGTTGTATACAGAAATTGTATCTACTTAGTTGGAAATAACCACTATTATATCCCCGCTATGACAACGTACAGTAAGCGGAAACTCGTACAGACTGCCAACCCAAATGCCTGGGGCGAGTAAAATGACATGTCTCAGTTTCAAATATTTAATTTTTATATTTGTATCTTCTTTGCTTGATATAAATACAGATACGCATCTTGTATCTTAAATTATATTTACCGTATATTTCTTCGCCTGGTTCAAACTCGGCCCGTGAAACATTAAGTGAGTATGGACAGGTGTCCATACTTTGCATCTCTAATGTACCGCTTTGTTCCCCGTGTTGCGGTATCATGGAACCACACGCATTTTGGGGTGCCCCCGTCCCAAAACCACATACGTACACGGCTACCAATGTCAAAAACACAATCACATGGCACCTACACCTAGCGTTGATGATCGCAGATACCATTGCCTTTCAGAAAAAGTTATCTTTTTGCAATCGTGTGTGTCGAACAGTAGCAGATGCAGATCTGAGTTTGTTGTATAACCCCGATGGCTATAGTAGTAGCGTGCGCATATTTTATGACGAATATAAAGGTTATTATAATTTTATAAATACATACACAATTATATGCAATTTGTTGATATTCTAGATAACGATTAGCAAATTTATTTTGAGAATCAAATCGATGATATTTAGTGGTTTCTATGAATTATATTCGTACGTATATATTACATCATACTAGAACACGTCAGACGCGGAAACATTGTCACGTGTTATTCGCGCGATAATCTCATCACGCTGTCTCGATACTGTTAAGGTTTAGTGCTATATGGAGATTCCTTATCACCACTTTTCCTGAAAAAAAACTCCATTTCACATTTCCTGTTAACGTACCAGTGTATCAGAGTGGGAAACACCGCGAGACGGAGGAAGGTTACGAGGACGTGGCCCAAAACAACTCTCGGATGTCCCATGGCGTTAGCTACTTATACTAGTACACTGGCTGCTTTAAATAAGCAACGTAAACATAATTTACCACAAACAAACTCTTTAATTGTCTGTTGACAAAACCGGCTTTATGACTTAAAATACCTAAAACTTTCAGAATTTAGGCTAGTAACACCATGGCTTCCATTTATGAAAGAAAATCGTCAATTCGTAGATTGGTGGTGTATATAACAATAAGACATTATTTTGTTCGATTACGAACGTAGAACGTAGATCAAATTAATTGGTATGGATCAGACTATTCATTTCTCCCACTTTGATGCTATGATCTATCGGCCTTTAAGATCATAAACACTGAGACTGGCTTTTGTTCGAGAAACAATCCCTGCATGACTAGGGACGTTCCAATAAGTATTTTGCGAATATATATCATCACCAATAAACCGAATAAACAATCAACAGCACTTGGCACATGAACAAAAAAAATACTGGAAATTGAGGAAACAAAAACAATTCACTTTATGTGGTTCAACCAGATTTATGTAATATCTTGAAGCCGCTATTGACCAGATGGTAGCGTACTTGTCACTTCTCTTGACCCCTGCACAATTACTCCTCCCACACACTGTGCGCTTTCGATTTGGTTTCCTCAGTTAGACCCATGAGTGTTTGACTATGGACGCTACGTCAAAGACGGGATGGCTGGTCATTGTGACTATTCTGTTGGCATGCACTGTACTCTATATAGCAGCGAAACCTGAGGTAGGTAAATGTTCCTAATTGAGAGGGGAACACAATAAACAACGATCACGTCGTCGTCGTAACTTTCTAACTTTGCACGCAACTTTGTGGCAATCTATTTAATTTACCAACACTGCAATGTAGCATTAACAACTTTGTAAATCATTGCTAAGACTTTATCAACTTTACAGTTCCAACGTTGCACCTAATATTGCAAGCTTGATACGTACCAATAGGGAAATTCCATGTTAATTTTGCACGCAACTGCAGTTTACTAAGTAACTTTGCCAACTTTGCAGTTTTTGCTTCTGTCGGCTTTTCACGCACCTTTATAAACTTTTCGCGCAATTATGCAGATTTTCTATGACATTACACCCAAGTTTTCAGTCTTTCCACGTAACTTTACCATCTGCGCACATAAAAATGCAAACTTGTCATGTAGCAATACACGTAATTATTTCAAACTTTGTTATGTTACTTTGCGTGCAATTTTGTTGGCTTCCTCGTATACCAACTTCCCACGTAATTTTAGCAACTCAACTTTGTACGCAACGATGTAGACTTCCCACGTAGAAATAAAGACATTCCACCTTGACAACTTTGCATGCCAGGCTTTACCAAAGTTGTTCGCAAATTTGCTGGTTTTCCGTGTACTTTCTGTTACCAACGTAGCTCAAACGTTTCTGGCTTTTCAACTAATTTCAGTTTATCAATTTTGTGCGCAAGTTTTTAGACTTGACACGTAGCAATGAAGAGTTTCCACACTTTTTAAACGTTGCGCGCAACTTTGTTTGCTTTTTGTAATTTACCAACTTCGCACTCTTACATTTGCAAACTTGCTATGTAGCAATGCACTTTTCACGTAATATTTAAAACTCGCCACGTAGAAATGCAGACTATCCACGTAAGTTTGTCAACTTTGCTCGCAACATGCGTCTTTTTACCTAAATGCGTCTTTGTACCTAAACACCTGTGGTGGCTAACACGTTACTAACTTTTCACGAAACTTGGCACCAAATTTTACACACATTTCACCTAGCAATACGAACATTCAAAGCAAGTTTTCAGGCTTTTCATGTAACTTTGCCAACGCTACACATATCTTTGCAAACCTGTCAGATAACAATTCAGACTTTTCACGAAATTTACCAACTTTGTACACAACTTCACAGATTTTCCACGTAATTATTAAGTAACAAATTTGCTTGCCACTTTGTAAGCTTTCCTCAAAATTGTACCAGTTATGTATGCAGACTTTAGTTTTGCCAATTTGCACGCAAACGTGACATTTAAGTTACTAAATTTCATTATATATACACCACACGACCTGGTAAAGGCTACAATTGACCAACCACATGAAAACTGTTTTAGTTGAAATTATAACAGCCACCTATTTTGCCAAAGTCGACAATTGCTGTAATTAATCGCAACATTTCAATGAACACTAAAGGAACTTTGCACTGATTTGTCCATCCATACATGGCATATTTTCACACACTGTATAAAAAGTCTAGCAAAGTGGAGAACCGATTGTATCAGGATGTTATCCTATGTGATATGTGTTGCAATCAGAATCTATCCATACATTATTTGTTTCATTTTGTCAATTTTACACAAATCGTCAGATGTGTTGTTAGTAACATTGCTTGGATATATGAGAAGCAATTGTGTGAAGCATTTTAATGCGCAATAATGGTTTTCAGGATTCAAAAGTCCTGACCTACCAAGAACTCTTTATATGATATCAATGCCCAAAAATATGAAACAAATAATCAACTATAGTCAATAGTGAGTATATAAGTATCGTTTTTCAATCAATTGCCTTGATAAATATGTATTAATGGTAAATATTTTTGAAACAAAACAAAACAGTAAATCTATCAAAATTGATGCAGTAATGTTATTAATGTTTTGGTGATACGGTATGAAACTAATTGTACAGTAGTAGTTTCTCATGGTCCAATACGTTGACTTCAAGTAAACATTGATTCAGCAGTCTACCGTGATCACATTTTGCTTGGTGGCAATGTTGACACTTATCAGGTTGTATAGATACTAACAAATTATCAACATATGAACACGTACGATATTGGAGCTCATCACTATGGCAACGCGAATTACCACTGTCAGCAGACACGCACACACAGAACGAATTTCATTTCTCAGCCAAATTAGAAATTTCGCCCCAAGACGTTTTCACATCTACTGTTATAATGTCCTGTTCAAATTACCTCATTTCAATAGGAAAATACTAGTACGTGTTATATACGAGTCGCTATACAAATTTAACTCCTTTAAAAATTTTTATCAGAAATGTAAAGATGAAAATGAACGTTGAGAAAGAAATCTTACGCGAACAAATTTTTATTTTGAAGTGGGGCCCGCTGACTAGTTATTTAGCGACCAAGTTCCTGAATGTTTTATTACGACTTTCATACTTGGTGTTTTGTTATATGTGTGTAAATGTTTAATTGTTGATGTAACTTACTTTGCTTTTCAATTCTATTTTTGTATTAATTTTATTGATTGTAAGTAAGTAAAAAAAATGTCCTGTAGTTTCATTTCATGCTTCACACAGTGTAGCTAAAATAAAAAAACACACACACACAATAATTGTAATACAAGCCTATTAAGCGCTTTATTTCAAACGGATCGAATTAATTTTACCAATAAGCGAGAATGATAAAACACAGACATACGCATTTATTTAGATGTATTCATCAGTTACAAGTACCGCCATAGACAAACATCGCAACTGTCATAGAACAATCCTGATAAATATAAAATACTGGCATTATTCCATACACGTGTACGCATTATATGTGTCACTGGTAATGTTAATCAGAAAATGTATTGTTATGCGAGGAGACATTGTAACACTTTAACTTTCAAATTGCGATCTCTGTCAAAGACAGTACATTGGTCCTTCATATAAGTAACACCTTTGAAACAGTTGTATTATGATGTGTTTGCATATAGCCTTAATTAACCCGGATACTACATTATTATTATTCCTTAACAAAGCAAGTCATAAAAGTAAATGTCAATATCATATTAACGAACTGGCGAAGAATCTAATCGAACATAATTGAAATTTTATAGAAATAACATAAATAAATTCTATTTTTCTTTATATACAATAACAAATATAATTATTAGTTTGCCAAATTGATTATTTCTGTAATTTCATACATTGAAGTAACAGTCCCTTGGTATGCATTACATCACAATAGTAATGAATAATGCACATATGATGAGAGTAGTGCCAGTCAGTCTCCAGGCTTTGTTCTTCTCATCTGTATGCAAATAGAAACACAACGATATGATTTACAATTCCAACCTCTCCTTAACCCGTGTATAATAATAGCACTGATGGTTCACAGAAAGTTAATTGTTTACGGGACTTTTGTGTCTTCGTATATGTTTTGTTTGTGTCATAATCAGTACAAGGGGTTCATGTTTGAGTAGCATCCGTGATGTCGAAATCTACATATTATGATCCCAAGCTGAAAGCAGAGCACCCTGATATGGTATGTATTCATTGCGAAGCGTGGAAACGTCAATTGTGTTAATGGCTTGAGACATATCATTAAAAATTAAACAAGGATCGTCTATTTAGATTTGCATGGCATTCTGTCATGAAGAGTCACAGGGTCTAAGAATCGAATCCATGGAATGAATGTTTTTTATTTTATAATTAAGCCCATTTAGATAATTACTTCCTATTAGAGCGTATATATCAGATTACCCTGTCAAAACTTGTTATGAATAATATTGTTTCTGTTCAGATAGCAATGAAGTATTCTTGCAATTTCAAAATAAATTAATTTATCTTTTGTGGCATCTAGACAGAATGATTATGCATGTTGAAATAAATGACATGCTATGAGAACGACCCACTTATTTAGTGGAAACTCTCAAAAAACAAAACTTAAAGAGGCATGTTTTTTAAAATTCCCGTGTTTTGGAAAATATTGACGAACGCGTACTATAGCAGTTCTATTTTGCATCATTCTTCAAAATACATTATGAACTATTCCTTCTCTTTGTCGCAAATGCATGTTTTAATAAGTTTGTAAGTTGGGTACAGGTATTGTAAACTGTCAGTTGATCTAAAGTGATATATCCATGTGTGTAAATATATAATTTGTTTCTAATTTTGATAAACAAGTATTTTACTGTATTACCTGGTAGCAATATATGAAACTCTCTCGTTCTGTTTTTTTTCAATAATTTTACATAATGAATAACATTTAGCTGGCATTAAGCACAAGAGTAATAACATATTAAGAATAATATTCAACTGGTAAAACTTGCCTGCATCCACATCTACGTACTTGTTAGAAGTGGTGTTACGATTTGAAGAATGAGTTTTTACAGTCAGGGTCACGAGCTCTGAAAATAAAATGTACAATTATTCACGCCACAAAGAATGTATACGTTTTTAATATTGTGTTATCCTTCAAAATAAACTATATTGGTTTCATATAATATTTTGTATATATGTTTGTTTTCTATGGTTGAAATACTTATAATAGGATTCTTAGAAGCATGTGTAGACCAATGGTTAAACTAAGTTTTAGTTTACAACAAATTCCGCACAAATTATCGAACGAAATTATTAAATACGACGAAACAGAACAACTGCATAAAAGTGATGGTTTGTCGCCAAAAGTGGCGTGAACACTTAAAATCGATACGCCACTTGTGTAGAGTGACTTGGTGCGTTAATTATTGAGTTACAACAGATCCCCTGAGATATGACTTGTTCGACGTGCGATCAAAATCTACCCATTGAATGAATGGCATCGAAGAACAAGTAAACCGTCTGTAACACCGTGTTGAGGTAAGTATTTGGAGCCCGTAAGAATGAGCCCGGGAATGAGTAATAAAATACAGATATAAGTCCGGTAGTATGAACGGTGAGGCTATGTTTAGATTTGTTACATTATTGGTGTATCTAAAAATGGACAGTGAATCTGTGTGTTAGAATACTTGGGTAATACCCGGTGGACGGTTTGGAGGAAGACTGAGAAATTACATGAAACTTCTTTAACAATTTTATTTGTGTCTGTAAAAAAAAAAATACGTAGTGTTTGTCTTGGCTATTTCGCTTGCTCACTTTACATTTTGTGTTTTGAATACGGCGATAATTTCGATCATTTCTGTTTAAGCAATCAAACATTTTGAAGCGTTAACTGTGTTCTGTGTCGCTATTGAGTAAAACAACAATATTGCATATTACCGAATATGGATATCATTGATAAATTTGTCTATTCAAAACTCACATCCAGGTTCAGATTGTTAAATTATTATGTGGTGCGAAATTTTCTAAAAGTGCTACTGTATAAATAATCAATTATAGAGGAAAAATGAAAATTTAAATTCCTACCACTATTTATATTCAATAGTTATTCAGATAAAGACTATATTAAATCTCTCTATCCGTGTTTAATATATGTACAATTTTAAGTTTGTTCTACTCATAATAAAACTCTGAAATTGATTGAAAGATGAATGACATGTGCCTTATTGTTAACTAAAGCAAGATATCAAAATAAACATCAGATCAGATATATGCTATGATACCTACCCTCTCTCTTATCTCCAGTGGTGCCTTCTAACATGGTGACATCATCGTCATCTGAAGTTTCGACCACTGCGGCATCTTCATCAGTGCTTACTTAATTAAGAAGAAGAACTTAAATAAGCAAGCAGTTATCATAATGTTATGAAACAGATCATAAAATAACGATTACCAGTTTATGTGGTACCATCATCGTTTGTGAGAATACAATAATGTGCGTGGCGGTAGTCTCTGCTAATAATTTACAATCACTATTCCCCGTTTATGTGTGTCTGATATTCCATTGAGGGTATAGTCTAGAAAGATTTAAGTTACGGAATTGGAAGCCTTTAATATATGGTGCACCGGACAATCTACTTCTGAAAACTGGGTTTTAACAAATATTAACACCAAATGTTAAGATGTCACAATGGCTAAGCGATGTGACGCTTACCTTCATTATATTCGTTAGCAACTTCGCTACCATCAGTGATTACACCATTGTCAGATATTGTGACGTCATCTTCACCTATATGACGTCAAATTTGAACAAAGTTATAAGAAAATTATATGAAAAATGTTTTTTCGCATTAACCTATATAAACATTGTTTCCGTCTCATCAAAAGAAAAGTCAAAAAATATTGCAAGGTGTAGACTAATAGTTAGTATTCGATGAATTAATCGACTAAGCCAAAATGATATTACATAATATTCACGACATACCCCTTTCCATTTCAGTAACGATCTCAATTGTATTCTGAGAATATGTTAAACGTGTCCATGGTTCATCTACGTAAAATACAGTATATGAATCAACAAAATCATTGCATACTAGTATGCAAATGGTTCAACTAAACGTTCAAAAATATGTTGATGGTTTATAGATTTCATCAATGTGTTTAATTCAGAAAATGGTTTGGTGCAGCTACCCACCGTAGCGATTTGTTTCCAAATGCCGGCCATTTTGCGTACAACTGGGTAAAACTTTTAATGTATTGTTTTGAAAAGACCACAGGTGAGTTTGAGAAATTCAGTTATTCTCAGTGTAGATACCAATCATTGTTTTGACAAAGCATTAATCAATGAATACATTTACTTCAATTATCTACGTGTTTATATGCCATGCCATTTCGAATGAAAGTGTTACCTTCCAAATCCCCGTTGTCACTGGTACCTCCCTCCGGATCAGTGGTATAATCGTGGCCGCTATCAGCTAGGTATATCTGCTGAGATAAAACATCGGTCCAAAACACGTCCACACTTTGAACAATGGTTGCCCTATCAAGAAATATACTTTGATTAACATCTACTAAAAAAAGCTTTGTTATTACTACCCTTCATTATTTATATTAATCATGCACTGAATCCTGGAGTACTGCAAGGCCGCTAATTTTGGTTATGTTCAAATTGTAACAGGTTCAATTATGTATTCTGTGTGGGTAATGATGGCTTGGCTTACTTCGCATCACTTCATAATATGTAATACCTTCGGGGCTATTTGGAATAATGTGTTGACAACTCTCGAGGACAATCATATTTTGTTCTTTTAAATAATTTTGTCTTCAAATACGTACACAAAATCAATTATTGTTCGTAGAAGTCACGTCAGTGTATTAAGGTTTCAACTCTAACACATGTGGAGGTCAGTTTTCTGACATAATTTCTCAATATTTACGAGAATGCAGCACCCCCCGTCTATATCTTCTCAGTATATGCATATACTAACTAACTAACGTTAGTACCTTCCATGGTATATGAAAGTAAACTACTACTTACACAAATTCTACTGCACCTCCAGGAATACTGCCTGCCTGTGGCGCAATCCACGTAAATGTTATTCCGGTTTTTAAATTCGAGTTTGTATGAGTAAGACTATCGCGTTCGCTTGAACACGCAAGATGCTGCGCGCCATCTGGTGGTGGACCGAATGTTCCGACGGGTGTGTCACTCTGAGGTTCATGTGCCTGAACTAATATTCCACGGAAAATGTCGCCGGTAACTTCCACTGCAAGCAAATATTATCATTTCATGGTTATAGTGTCGAATGGCGGCAATACTAGGCCTGAATAAACATTGAAATTACTCCTATCTATTGTGACATGATGGCTTGGTATTGTTGACAGGAATCAACGGTCACAGCAAACTTTCCATCAGATCAGTTTAACCCGCAAACGACGTGAACACGGTCACACTTGTCGTTTTGTTTTTGTTGGTTTTGCACAAAGTGACGACCATCTCGGCTGCTTTTCCGCCATTTTGTGACACAGATTCAATTTTTTACCAAGTTACTAATTATTAAAAAGGACGTTCAAATGTTTACATTCATGCGACCGTATAAACCGCATCAATATGTTTCCATTCGTCCAAGGAAAAGCGGGTCTCAGTGGAGTCGTCATTCATTGTTGTTACTACATTGATGTCACGTGATTCAACGCATGATCTCATATTTGATACTTGTTTCTTTCAAGAGAGTAAATAAAATATTCGACGTATAAACCATAAATTAAATCTCAACATACAAGTTGTATACAGAAATTGTATCTACTTAGTTGGAAATAACCACTATTATATCCCCGCTATGACAGCGTACAGTAAGCGGAAACTCGTACAGACTGCCACACCCAAATGCCTGGGGCGAGTAAAATGACATGTCTCAGTTTCAAATATTTAATTTTTATATTTGTATCTTCTTTGCTTGATATAAATACAGATACGCATCTTGTATCTTAAATTATATTTACCGTATATTTCTTCGCCTGGTTCAAACTCGGCCCGTGAAACATTAAGTGAGTATGGACAGGTGTCCATACTTTGCATCTCTAATGTACCGCTTTGTTCCCCGTGTTGCGGTATCATGGAACCACACGCATTTTGGGGTGCCCCCGTCCCAAAACCACATACGTACACGGCTACCAATGTCAAAAACACAATCACATGGCACCAACACCTAGCGTTGATGATCGTAGATACCATTGCCTTTTAGAAAAAGTTATCTTTTTGCAATCGTGTGTGTCGAACAGTAGCAGATGCAGATCTGAGTTTGTTGTATAACCCCGTTGGCTACTACAGTAGTAGCGTGCGCATATTTTGTGACGAATATAAAGGTTATTATAATTTTATAAATACATACACAATTATATGCAATTTGTTGATATTCTAGATAACGATTAGCAAATTTATTTTGAGAATGAAATCGATGATATTTAGTGGTTTCTATGAATTATATTCGTACGTATATATTACATCATACTAGAACACGTCAGACGCGGAAACATTGTCACGCGTTATTCGCGCGATAATCTCATCACACTGTCTCGATACTGTTAAGGTTTAGTGCTATATGGAGATTCCTTATCGCCACTTTTCCTGAAAAAAACTCCATTTCACATTTCCTGTTAACGTACCAGTATATCAGAGTGGGAAACACCGCGAGACGGAGGAAGGTTACGAGGGCGTGGCCCAAAACAACTCCCGGATGTCCCATGGCGTTAGCTACTTATACTAGTACACTGGCTGCTTTAATTAAGCAACGTAAACATAATTTACCACAAACAAACTCTTTAATTGTCTGTTGACAAAACCGGCTTTATGACTTAAAATACCTACAACTTTCAGAATTTAGGAATTTAGGCTAGTAACACCATGGCTTGTCTTCCATTTATGAAAAAAAATCGTCAATTCGTAGATTGGTGGTGTATATAACAATAAGACATTATTTTGTTCGATTACGAACGTAGAACGTAGATCAAATTAATTGGTATGGATCAGACTATTCATTTCTCCCACTTTGATGCTATGATCTATCGGCCTTTAAGATCATAAACACTGAGACTGGCTTTTGTTCGAGAAACAATCCCTGCATGACTAGGGACGTTCCAATAAGTATTTTGCGAATATATATCATCACCAATAAACCGAATAAACAATCAACAGCATTTGGCACATGAACAAAAAAAAAATACTGGAAATTGAGGAAACAAAAACAATTCACTTTATGTGGTTCAACCAGATTTATGTAATATCTTGAAGCCGCTACTGACTAGATTGTAGCGTACTTGTCACTTCTCTTGACCCCTGCACAATTACTCCTCCCACACACACTGTGCGCTTTCGATTTGTTTTCCTCAGTTAGACCCATGAGTGTTTGACTATGGACGCTACGTCAAAGACGGGATGGCTGGTCATTGTGACTATTCTGTTGGCATGCACTGTACTCTATACAGCAGCGAAACCTGAGGTAGGTAAATGTTCCTAATTGAGAGGGGAACACAATAAACAACGATCACTTAAAAAGAAAGTATATGTCTTGTGGTGTGGTGTATAACCAAGGGATAGTTTTTTAACGTTGTTGTGCTACAGTTCCGGATATCGAATTCCACTGTTGTCTCTCCCGACTTTTTTTATATAAAAATATAAAGTGTGAATGCTTACATATAGTGCGTTTGGTTGTATAGAGTCGTATTCATTTTTGGGACTACGTGAGGTGACTGTGCGACCATCTTGCTGCCATAATGGCATTATGGTAATTCATTGTGCTATCCCGGTGTTAAGCAGGTCCGATCGAACACAGTCACCTGTGGATCTTAACCGAAGGTTCTTCTAATGTCGCATTCACTAATATATAAATCACATCAGTTCACTGAACTTTCCACTTTAGTCTGTGGCACATTCATAGAGGGTAATAGTCGACAATTTTGTGTTCAACTCTGGTCTTCCGATAATGAGTCCGACGCAACAGCCTCTATGATACTGGCGATCAGACCAAACAATTATAAAAGATAGTTGCTCAATTCGCCCATAGCAGTTTATGGCTTAACATTTTAGGTTGAATTATATAGCGAATTGAATGCGGTATGGCTGACATTATTTTTCAGAAAAAGTTGTCTTTTTGCAATCGTGTGTGTCGAACAGTAGCAGATGCGGATCTGAGTTTGTTGTATAACCCCGTTGGCTACTACAGTAGTAGCGTGCGCATGTTTTGTGACGAATATAAAGGTTATTATAAATACATACACAATTATATGCAAATTTGCTGATATTCTAGATAACGATTAGCATATTTAATTTGAATATAGACAGTTATGAATCAAATCGATGATATTTAGTGGTTTCTATGAATTATATGTACTCAAGCACTTACAATGTCACGTCATCGCATCATTAACATAATTCTACCTAAGAAATGAGGCCGCCCATAAGCTGTGGTTCTTCTTTCGTCAGCTAACCCTGGTTTGCAAGTTTAACATGAAATATGTTACAGAAAGGCGACTGGTCACGGTACCAACAAGTTTGTAGTACCTAATAGGTCGGACGTGTATTTATATTATAGTATCACAGAGAATGAACAAGATTTTGTATATTATGTGTGTGGTTAAAATATAACATTTCCACGGGTCGTTGAAAGCACGATAGTTGAACCATGGATATAGAGAACATATGATGTTCTACGTACTAGCATATTCTTTGAGTCTGTGTGGCTCATGTATCGTCCCAGGATTGTGATCCGCATTGGGTTTAAATGTATGCACATGTGCCAATTCATCGGACACATGCGCATTTGGTTTCTCTGAACATTTTATATTTCAAACTGACGTGGCTTCTATGTTTACTGGAACTGGTCAAAGCAAATCTAATTTATTTTATGTTTGAAATATTAAACGGTTTTTGCGCGAGCTATTTAAAAGTTCTGTTGTGAGAGAAAGACAAGTTATGGCCGAAAAAGTAATCTAAAATAATCGTATAAATCATATCAACGCATAACCTTTGTCTCAAATGCTTAAAGTAAAGCGAGACGAAATGACAGAAAAGTAGGAGGCATCAAAGCGCAATATCTGTCTCAATTAACAAATCACACCGGCAAGAAAAGTTTGTTTGAAATATTCTAAAATGACGGAAAAGTCGCCAATGACGTCATAAATGTTCTCCTGTGGTTTAGGATTGTGAAGAAAATGGGAAGTTGAATTTGGTGGTAGAAAAGGTATATAAAATGACGACAAAATGTACTGTAACGTGATGGGAAAGTTATTATGTAAATATTTTCTCAAGCTGTTTAAAGTTCCTTGTAGAAAAAAAGAACAGTTACTTTGAGAGCGGTAGAGAATTCTAATATAAAGAAACAGTCGAATGCGAAGTCGAACATCACCCACCTTGCGTTCAGTTGTATGAACGTTTTGTTTTGGACAATTTCAATTTCTATATAATCACAAGATTAGTTTGGATGTAGATTGCAATTTGTATCATAAACACTGTCTATAACAGCTAATTTACGGAGCGCCATCTACGATCGTCTGATGGTTTCTCTTGTTCTTCTTGATAATTCTGAAAGGCGAAATCTCGTTGGCGGTTGTATCTGCATCTAGTCGGCTGATTCCATCGTTGTTTTCTGCGTAAATATGATAATCATAGTTTCATGTGATTCCATTCATTTTAACAAACGATATTTCGTCTCAAATTTGTGAATAATCATTAAGAATAGCGTTGAAACGCGTTAAATATTGGTAAATTAATCCATTATTTAAAAAAGTGCATCGGTAAAAAAAGGTTCTGCAGTTAATCGCGGCTTCACACAGCATGATATCGGCAGCAATTATCGATCGACTTATACTACCTTTATTCGAATTAAAACGGTGAGTTCTGTTGGGGCGAATGATCAGCGGAAGGAGGACTGTATATAGGACTGTACTCAGGGCTAGTAAAAAATGAAATCAATTAGCGATGTGCAGATTTCTGTTTGAGCCATTATGCTCGAAGAATTTCTTTTATTTTGACAAAAAAATATATCATTAATAGATTATTTGCCGTTACACATACGTGCACCACAATACGTTAGCGTCATGTCTCCCAGTTCGTCATACATTGTGAGTTCAAGTGTATTTTATTACAGTGCTTACTATGTACCCGTGAACTCGAGGTGTCACTGGACATTCACCTTAAATTAAACTTTAAGAGGCAATACATATATTTGATAGACGCCACCCGTCCGTAAAGGGCTGTACATGACGTGTTCCGAAAAAGTGCGTATATATATTACATCATACTAGAACACGTCAGACGCGGCAACATTGTCACGCGTTATTCCCGCGATAATCTCATCACACTGTCTCGATACTGTGAAGGTTTAGTGTTATATGGGGATTCCTTATCACCACTTTTCCTGAAAAAACTGCATTTCACATTTCCTCTTAACGTACCAGTATATCAGAGTGGGAAACACCGCGAGACGGTGGAAGGTTACGAAGGCGTGGCCCAAAACAACTCCCGGATGTCCCATGGCGTTAGCTACTTATACTAGTACACTGGCTGCTTTAATTAAGCAACGTAAACATAATTTACCACAAACAAACTCTTTAATTGTCTGTTGACAAAACCGGCTTTATGACTTAAAATACCTAAAACTTTCAGAATTTAGGCTAGTAACACCATGGCTTGTCTTCCATTTATGAAAAAAAATCGTCAATTCGTAGATTGGTGGTGTATATAACAATGAGGCATTATTTAGTTCGATTAAGAATGTAGAACGTAGATCAAATTAATTGGTATGGATCAGACTATTCATTTCTCCCACTCTGATTTGTTCATATGCTATGATCTATCGGCCTTTAAGATCATAAACACTGAGACTGGCTTTTGTACGAGAAACACTCCCTGCATGACCAGGGACGTTCCAATAAGTATTTTGCGAATATATATCATCACCAATAAACATTCAACAGCATTTGGTACATAACAAAAAAATACTGGAAATTGAGGAAACAAAAACAATTCACTTTATGTGGTTCAACCAGATTTATGTAACATCTTGAAGCCGCTACTGACTAGATGGTAGCGTACTTGTCACTTCTCTTGACCCGTGCACAATTACTCCTCCCACACACACTGTGCGCTTTCGATTTGGTTTCCTCAGTTAGACCCATGAGTGTTTGACTATGGACGCTACGTCAAAGACGGGATGGCTGGTCATTGTGACTATTCTGTTGGCATGCACTGTACTCTATACAGCAGCGAAACCTGAGGTAGGTAAATGTTCCTAATTGAGAGGGGAACACAATAAACAACGATCACTTAAAAAGAAAGTATATGTCTTGTGGTGTGGTGTATAACCAAGGGATAGTTTTTTAATGTTGTTGTGCTACAGTTCCGGATATCGAATTCCACTGTTGTCTCTCCCGACTTTTTTATATAAAAATATAAAGTGTGAATGCTGACATATAGTGCGTTTGGTTGTATAGAGTTGTATTCATGTTGGGGACTACGTGAGGTGACTGTGCGACCATCTTGCTGCCATAATGGCATTATGGTAATTCATTGTGCTATCCCGGTGTTAAGCAGGTCCGATCGAACACAGTCACCTGTGGATCTTAACCGAAGGTTCTTCTAATGTCGCATTCACTAATATATAAATCACATCAGTTCACTGAACTTTCCACTTTAGTCTGTGGCACATTCATAGAGGGTAATAGTCGACAATTTTGTGTTCAACTCTGGTCTTCCGATAATGAGTCCGACGCAACAGCCTCTATGATACTGGCGATCAGACCAAACAATTATAAAAGATAGTTGCTCAATTCGCCCATAGCAGTTTATGGCTTAACATTTTAGGTTGAATTATATAGCGAATTGAATGCGGTATGGCTGACATTATTTTTCAGAAAAAGTTGTCTTTTTGCAATCGTGTGTGTCGAACAGTAGCAGATGCGGATCTGAGTTTGTTGTATAACCCCGTTGGCTACTACAGTAGTAGCGTGCGCATGTTTTGTGACGAATATAAAGGTTATTATAAATACATACACAATTATATGCAAATTTGCTGATATTCTAGATAACGATTAGCATATTTAATTTGAATATAGACAGTTATGAATCAAATCGATGATATTTAGTGGTTTCTATGAATTATATGTACTCAAGCACTTACAATGTCACGTCATCGCATCATTAATATAATTCTACCTAAGAAATGAGGCCGCCCATAAGCTGTGGTTCTTCTTTCGTCAGCTAACCCTGGTTTGCAAGTTTAACATGAAATATGTTACAGAAAGGCGACTGGTCACGGTACCAACAAGTTTGTAGTACCTAATAGGTCGGACGTGTATTTATATTATAGTATCACAGAGAATGAACAAGATTTTGTATATTATGTGTGTGGTTAAAATATAACATTTCCACGGGTCGTTGAAAGCACGATAGTTGAACCATGGATATAGAGAACATATGATGTTCTACGTACTAGCATATTCTTTGAGTCTGTGTGGCTCATGTATCGTCCCAGGATTGTGATCCGCATTGGGTTTAAATGTATGCACATGTGCCAATTCATCGGACACATGCGCATTTGGTTTCTCTGAACATTTTATATTTCAAACTGACGTGGCTTCTATGTTTACTGGAACTGGTCAAAGCAAATCTAATTTATTTTATGTTTGAAATATTAAACGGTTTTTGCGCGAGCTATTTAAAAGTTCTGTTGTGAGAGAAAGACAAGTTATGGCCGAAAAAGTAATCTAAAATAATCGTATAAATCATATCAACGCATAACCTTTGTCTCAAATGCTTAAAGTGGAGCGAGACGAAATGACAGAAAAGTAGGAGGCATCAAAGCGCAATATCTGTCTCAATTAACAAATCACACCGGCAAGAAAAGTTTGTTTGAAATATTCTAAAATGACGGAAAAGTCGCCAATGACGTCATAAATGTTCTCCTGTGGTTTAGGATTGTGAAGAAAATGGGAAGTTGAATTTGGTGGTAGAAAAAGGTATATAAAATGACGACAAAATGTACTGTAACGTGATGGGAAAGTTATTATGTAAATATTTTCTCAAGCTGTTTAAAGTTCCTTGTAGAAAAAAAGAACAGTTACTTTGAGAGCGGTAGAGAATTCTAATATAAAGAAACAGTCGAATGCGAAGTCGAACATCACCCACCTTGCGTTCAGTTGTATGAACGTTTTGTTTTGGACAATTTCAATTTCTATATAATCACAAGATTAGTTTGGATGTAGATTGCAATTTGTATCATAAACACTGTCTATAACAGCTAATTTACGGAGCGCCATCTACGATCGTCTGATGGTTTCTCTTGTTCTTCTTAATAATTCTGAAAGGCGAAATCTCGTTGGCGGTTGTATCTGCATCTAGTCGGCTGATTCCATCGTTGTTTTCTGCGTAAATATGATAATCATAGTTTCATGTGATTCCATTCATTTTAACAAACGATATTTCGTCTCAAATTTGTGAATAATCATTAAGAATAGCGTTGAAACGCGTTAAATATTGGTAAATTAATCCATTATTTAAAAAAGTGCATCGGTAAAAAAAGGTTCTGCAGTTAATCGCTGCTTCACACAGCATGATATCGGCAGCAATTATCGATCGACTTATACTACCTTTATTCGAATTAAAACGGTGAGTTCTGTTGGGGCGAATGATCAGCGGAAGGAGGACTGTATATAGGACTGTACTCAGGGCTAGTAAAAAATGAAATCAATTAGCGATGTGCAGATTTCTGTTTGAGCCATTATGCTCGAAGAATTTCTTTTATTTTGACAAAAAAATATATCATTAATAGATTATTTGCCGTTACACATACGTGCACCACAATACGTTAGCGTCATGTCTCCCAGTTCGTCATACATTGTGAGTTCAAGTGTATTTTATTACAGTGCTTACTATGTACCCGTGAACTCGAGGTGTCACTGGACATTCACCTTAAATTAAACTTTAAGAGGCAATACATATATTTGATAGACGCCACCCGTCCGTAAAGGGCTGTACATGACGTGTTCCGAAAAAGTGCGTATATATATTACATCATACTAGAACACGTCAGACGCGGCAACATTGTCACGCGTTATTCCCGCGATAATCTCATCACACTGTCTCGATACTGTGAAGGTTTAGTGTTATATGGGGATTCCTTATCACCACTTTTCCTGAAAAAACTGCATTTCACATTTCCTCTTAACGTACCAGTATATCAGAGTGGGAAACACCGCGAGACGGTGGAAGGTTACGAAGGCGTGGCCCAAAACAACTCCCGGATGTCCCATGGCGTTAGCTACTTATACTAGTACACTGGCTGCTTTAATTAAGCAACGTAAACATAATTTACCACAAACAAACTCTTTAATTGTCTGTTGACAAAACCGGCTTTATGACTTAAAATACCTAAAACTTTCAGAATTTAGGCTAGTAACACCATGGCTTGTCTTCCATTTATGAAAAAAAATCGTCAATTCGTAGATTGGTGGTGTATATAACAATGAAGCATTATTTAGTTCGATTAAGAATGTAGAACGTAGATCAAATTAATTGGTATGGATCAGACTATTCATTTCTCCCACTCTGATTTGTTCATATGCTATGATCTATCGGCCTTTAAGATCATAAACACTGAGACTGGCTTTTGTACGAGAAACACTCCCTGCATGACCAGGGACGTTCCAATAAGTATTTTGCGAATATACATCATCACCAATAAACATTCAACAGCATTTGGTACATAAAAAAAATACTGGAAATTGAGGAAACAAAAACAATTCACTTTATGTGGTTCAACCAGATTTATGTAACATCTTGAAGCCGCTACTGACTAGATGGTAGCGTACTTGTCACTTCTCTTGACCCGTGCACAATTACTCCTCCCACACACACTGTGCGCTTTCGATTTGGTTTCCTCAGTTAGACCCATGAGTGTTTGACTATGGACGCTACGTCAAAGACGGGATGGCTGGTCATTGTGACTATTCTGTTGGCATGCACTGTACTCTATACAGCAGCGAAACCTGAGGTAGGTAAATGTTCCTAATTGAGAGGGGAACACAATAAACAACGATCACTTAAAAAGAAAGTATATGTCTTGTGGTGTGGTGTATAACCAAGGGATAGTTTTTTAATGTTGTTGTGCTACAGTTCCGGATATCGAATTCCACTGTTGTCTCTCCCGACTTTTTTATATAAAAATATAAAGTGTGAATGCTGACATATAGTGCGTTTGGTTGTATAGAGTTGTATTCATGTTGGGGACTACGTGAGGTGACTGTGCGACCATCTTGCTGCCATAATGGCATTATGGTAATTCATTGTGCTATCCCGGTGTTAAGCAGGTCCGATCGAACACAGTCACCTGTGGATCTTAACCGAAGGTTCTCCTAATGTCGCATTCACTAATATATGAATCACATCAGTTCACTGAACTTTCCACTTTAGTCTGTGGCACATTCATAGAGGGTAATAGTCGACAATTTTGTGTTCAACTCTGGTCTTCCGATAATGAGTCCGACGCAACAGCCTCTATGTTACTGGCGATCAGACCAAACAATTATAAAAGATAGTTGCTCAATTCGCCCATAGCAGTTTATGGCTTAACATTTTAGGTTGAATTATATAGCGAATTGAATGCGGTATGGCTGACACTATTTTTCAGAAAAAGTTGTCTTTTTGCAATCGTGTGTGTCGAACAGTGGCAGATGCGGATCTGAGTTTGTTGTATAACCCCGTTGGCTACTACAGTAGTAGCGTGCGCATGTTTTGTGACGAATATAAAGGTTATTATAAATACATACACAATTATATGCAAATTTGCTGATATTCTAGATAACGATTAGCATATTTAATTTGAATATAGACAGTTATGAATAAAATCGATGATATTTAGTGGTTTCTATGAATTATATGTACTCAAGCACTTATAATGTCACGTCATCGCATCATTAACATAATTCTACCTAAGAAATGAGGCCGCCCATAAGCTGTGGTTCTTCTTTCGTCAGCCCTGGTTTGCAAGTTTAACATGAAATATGTTACAGAAAGGCGACTGGTCACGGTACCAACAAGTTTGTAGTACCTAATAGGTCGGCCGCGCATTTATATTATAGTATCTCAGAGAGTGAACAAGATTTTGTATATTATGTGTGTGGTTAAAATATAACATTTCCACGGGTCGTTGAAAGCACGATAGTTGAACCATGGATATAGAGAACATATGATGTTCTACGTACTAGCATATTCTTTGAGTCTGTGTGGCTCATGTATCGTCCCAGGATTGTGATCCGCATTGGGTTTAAATGTATGCACATGTGCCAATTCATCGGACAAATGCGCATTTGGTCACTCTGAACATTTTATATTTCAAACTGACGTGGCTTCAATGTTAACTGGAACTGGTCAAAGCAAATCTGATTTCTTTTATGTTTTAAACGGTTTTTGTGCGAGCTATTTAAAAGTTCTGTTGTGAGAGAAAGACAAGTTATGGCCGAAAAAGTAATCTAAAATAATCGTATAAATCATATCAACGCATAACCTTTGCTAAATGCTTAAAGTGGAGCGAGACGAAATAAAGCCGAAAAAGTAATCTAAAATGACAGAAAAGTAGGAGGCGTCAAAGCGCAATATCTGTCTCAATTAACAAATCACACCGGCAAGAAAAGTTTGTTAGAGTGTCGGAAAATATTCTAAAATGACGGAAAAGTCGCCAATGACGTCATAAATGTTCTCCTGTGGTTTAGGATTGTGAAGAAAATGGGAAGTTGAATTTGGTGGTAGAAAAGGTATATAAAATGACGACAAAATGTACTGTAACGTGATGGGAAAGTTATTATGTAAATATTTTCTCAAGCTGTTTAAAGTTCCGTGGAGAAAGAAAGAACAGTTACTTTGAGAGCGGTGGAGAATTATAATATAAAGAAACAGTCGAATGCGAAGTCGAACATTACCCACCTTGCGTTCAGTTGTATGAACGTTTTGTTTTGGACAATTTCAATTTCTATATAATCACAAGATTAGTTTGGATGTATATTGCAATTTGTATCATAAACACTGTCTATAACTGCAAATTTACGGAGCGCCATCTACGATCGTCTGATGTTTTCCCTTGTTCTTCTTGATAATTCTGAAAGGCGAAAAATCATTGGCGGTTGTATCTGCATCTAGTCGGCTGATTCCATCGTTGTTTTCTGCGTAAATATGATAATCATAGTTTCATGTGATTCCATTCATATTAACAAACGATATTTCGTCTCAAATTTGTGAATAATCATTAAAAATAGCGTTGAAACGCGTTAAATATTGGTAAATTAATCCATTATTTAAAAAAGTGCATCGGTAAAAAAATGTTCTGCAGTTAATCGCGGCTTCACACAGCATGATATCGGCAGCAATTATCGATCGACTTATACTACCTTTATTCGAATTAAAACGGTGAGTTATGTTGGGGCGAATGATCAGCGGAAGGAGGACTGTATATAAAACTGTACTCAGGGCTAGTAAAAAATGAAATCAATTAGCGATGTGCAGATTTCTGTTTGAGCCATTATGCTCGAAGAATTTCTTTTATTTTGACAAAAAAATATATCATTAATAGATTATTTGCCGTCACACGTACGCGCACCACAATACGTTAGCGTCATGTCTCCCAGTTCGTCATACATTGCGAGTTCAAGTGTATTGTATTACAGTGCTTACTATGTACCCGTGAACTCGAGGTGTCACCGGACATTGACCTTAAATTAAACTTTAAGAGGCAATACATATATTTGATAGACGCCACCCGTCCGTAAAGGGCTGTACATGACGTGTTCCGAAAAAGTGCGTATATATATTACATCATACAAGAACACGTCAGACGCGGCAACATTGTCACGCGTTATTCGCGCGATAATCTCATCACACTGTCTCGATACTGTGAAGGTTTAGTGCTATATGGGGATTCCTTATCACCACTTTTCCTGAAAAAACTACATTTCACATTTCCTCTTAACGTACCAGTTTATCAGAGTGGGAAACACCGCGAGACGGAGGAAGGTTACGAGGGCGTGGCCCAAAACAACTCCCGGATGCCCCATGGCGTTAGCTACTTATACTAGTACACTGGCTGCTTTAATTAAGCAACGTAAACATAATTTACCACAAACAAACTCTTTAATTGTCTGTTGACCAAACCGGCTTTATGACTTAAAATACCTAAAACTTTCAGAATTTAGGCTAGTAACACCATGGCTTCCATTTATGAAAGAAAATCGTCAATTCGTAGATTGGTGGTGTATATAACAATGAGGCATTATTTAGTTCGATGAAGAACGTAGAACGTAGATCAAATTAATTGGTATGGATCGGACTATTCATTTCTCCCACTTTGATGCTATGATCTATCGGCCTTTAAGATCATAAACACTGAGACTGGCTTTTGTTCGAGAAACAATCCCTGCATGACTAGGGACGTTCCAATAAGTATTTTGCGAATATACATCATCACCAATAAACAGTCAACAGCATTTGGCACATGAAAAAAAGTACTGGAAATTGAGGAAACAAAAACAATTCACTTTATGTGGTTCAACCAGATTTATGTAACATCTTGAAGCCGCTACTGACTAGATGGTAGCGTACTTGTCACTTCTCTTGACCCCTGCACACTTACTCCTCCCACACACACTGTGCGCTTTCGATTTGGTTTCCTCAGTTAGACCCATGAGTGTTTGACTATGGACGCTACGTCAAAGACGGGATGGCTGGTCATTGTGACTATTCTGTTGGCATGCACTGTACTCTATACAGCAGCGAAACCTGAGGTAGGTAAATGTTCCTAATTGAGAGGGGAACACAATAAACAACGATCACTTAAAAAGAAAGTATATGTCTTGTGGTGTGGTGTATAACCAAGGGATAGTTTTTTAACGTTGTTGTGCTACAGTTCCGGATATCGAATTCCACTGTTGTCTCTCCCGACTTTTTTATATAAAAATATAAAGTGTGAATGCTGACATATAGTACGTTTGGTTGTATAGAGTTGTATTCATGTTGAGGACTACGTGAGGTGACTGTGCGACCATCTTGCTGCCATAATGGCATTATGGTAATTCATTGTGCTATCCCGGTGTTAAGCAGGTCCGATCGAACACAGTCACCTGTGGATCTTAACCGAAGGTTCTTCTAATGTCGCATTCACTAATGAATGAATCACATCAGTTCACTGAACTTTCCCTTTTAGTCTGTGGCACATTCATAGAGGGTAATAGTCGACAATTTTGTGTTCAACTCTGGTCTTCCGATAATGAGTCCGACGCAACAGCCTCTATGCTAATGGCGATCAGACCAAACAATTATAAAAGATAGTTGCTCAATTCGCCCATAGCAGTTTATGGCTTAACATTTTAGGTTGAATTATATAGCGAATTGAATGCGGTATGGCTGACATTATTTTGTCACGTACGCCAGCCTTTTCATGTGCCAATCTCTTTAATTGTGTAATTGTTGTTGTGTATGTTTTTATCTTATAAACTTAGATTTCGAATTTATGTTGTTCAAAGTGTTATCAAAACACGTGCCGAAGATTTACCCGCACTTTTGACATTGTATTTGGAGACTAAATACAAACTTTGTGTTGCATGGATACGATTCTTGAGGCCCAGACAAAGGGGTGAATGAACACATTGTAGAGGGTACGCATAATGGTTTTAATTAGCATATGAAATGGTCCGCATTCCATTTGAGCAACAGACAGTTGGCCGATATTTTAGTAGCAGTATTTCTGATATTAAGTAGTAGTAAAAGTCACCAATGGAGGTGTGTGTCTATACGCAAGAGCCTTGGGGGCTCACGGTTCTATTAAGCTGGTATTATATGTACCGTTAACGATAGGTGAGGGCCGAAGTACTAGTAAAAGTTCGATCGTCCGCTCACTGTTTAAAATATGGCATTTTGGTATGGCATGGCAATATGGAATATGACGACTACTTAAAGACCGATGGAATATGCAGATGGTTGGTTAATTTACCGAGTGAGCCAATAAGGTGATTTGTAATGGTTCACGTTGATACATACATGTATTAACATCAGACTAGAGTGGGCGCTATTTATAGTCTTACAACGTCGTGGATGCAGGGCTAATCACGGTTACTAGAAGAACAGTTAGGAAACTCTCTCGGTTCTTTTATTAGAATGGGTTGTCTGATAAATATTTAAAACAAAAGGAAATTAGTATACTGCCGAGGTTCCGGCGATCGTAGTTCGCATAAAATTACATATTTGTTTGAAGACGATTCCATCGATAGGGGTTTTATGTTTTGTTTCTCAAAATGTTTTTCCCGATTTATACAGCATTATCAGGATTTGGTATGATTAAAAAAAATATTTTCATAATAAAACTGCACTATCAAACCATACAACTTCCTATGTCATTTACACTGCAGCGGTCAGATGGCCGACATTGCTATTTGGGAGAAAACTGTCTACAAACTTCGTGAAAATGAAACCGTAACCGTTGGCTAATGTATTGGGTGCAATATTTATTGGTCATTGACCCATTGTCCTTTCATACAAAAGGAGCCATGTAACACACATACCCAGAGACATGCAGAAAAAATACATCAAAATCTTTAAGTTCAGGATATTTTTTTTAACAGTCAATGGTATAATAAACTTTAGTTCAAACACGAGATGCCACGACTCACATGCCATGTTTTGATACAGTAAAGACTATGGATACCATAAAATGTGCTGCCTCGAAAAGACTGATTGCTTGGTAGATGTAAACATTCCATATCAAAAAATAATATTATATAACATAAATGATTGCTTTAATATTTGTTAAATTATGATCTTTTTTGCAATACGTTTAGGAAAAAGATTACAAAAAGTTACTACGCGGCATCCAACAGCATAAATCAAACATTGACACCAAGAATACGATCAACGATGATACCGTTAAAATTGGTGACACCCACAAGAAACTTGTCAAAGAGTTATTCAAACTCACCATTGATGGTAAGAAAAAAACACGCGCCCAGCTTCCAGAAAAGCACACCAAATCGGAGAGTGTTAAAAAAACCATGGCTAATCCGAAACTAAAGAAGATGACCGGGCCGCCCCACGCAAAAAGTTCCAAATCCGAGTTACAGTCCAAATCTAATGACATAAAGACATTATTGAATAAACGTGGATGTGAGTAAAATATGTCTTATTATCATTGAGATCTCATGATTTGTTGATCATCTCGTCGTTCGCGTGACTTTAAATTGAATTTGCATCGCATATTAAATACATGCATTTTCTCAATTTATACATTTTTTTATTCGTTTCTACATTTTTATTGTGTTTATCTCAATAGATAATTGTTGTTAAGTGCAAGAGTAATTTTGTCGCTTTCATTACTTACAGTCTGTGACTCTTACCAATTTGCATGTGAAAATAAACGGTGTATACCCAATTCATGGCGGTGTGACAATTGGGACGATTGTGGTGACAACTCAGACGAAGAATACTGTGGTAATAAACAATACCTTTAAATTTAAAAATATTGCAAGTATATAAAAAAAATGTTTTACTTTGGTTGTAGTTGACCTCGCATTTATGCGATTAAAATCCCAGGCCAGCAACCGCTATGCAATCAAAGCCTAGTATTGGCAAATAACTAGCACGAGTGTCGCTGCAATGCCTTACATTGAAATAAGGGGGGAAGGGGAGGGGGGGCTGAATGAAAAGAAAACTTAGTAGTTTTTGTTTAGTCATTGAACAAGATTAATTCAAATGTTTAAGTAACTTTTTACACACGAGCATAAGCAAATTTGTAAAAGCCGACCTATAATCACGTGTTACATCCAGTAAAAACAAAACAATAAGCATACAGTAATTGCGTAATTTCAGGTTGTCAAGCTCATCAGTTTCCCTGTGAAAATCGTGACTGTGTATATGCCTCCTGGCAATGTGACGGCTATGATGACTGTGGTGACAACTCAGACGAAAGAGGATGCGGTAATTATTTATCTTAAAATTGGAAGAAAGTTCATCTACACAGTCTAACTCAGCAACATAGATGATGAACTGATTCACCTACATAACCACACTGGCTTACCAACTAAATAATTATATGATTCATCTACTACATAGTCAGACTGGTTCATCTACTACATAGTCAGACTGGTTCATCTACTACATAGTCAGACTGGTTCATCTACTACATAGTCAGACTGGTTCATTTACTACATAGTCAGACTGATTCATCTACTCCATAGTCAGACTGGTTCATCTACTACATAGTCAGACTGGTTCATCTAATACATAGTCAGACTGGTTCATCTAATACATAGTCAGACTGGTTCATCTAAGACATAGTCAGACTGGTTCATCTACTACATAGTCAGACTGGTTCATCTACTACATAGTCAGACTGGTTCATCTACTACATAGTCAGATTGATTCATCTACTACATAGTCAGACTGGTTCATCTACTACATAGTCAGACTGGTTCATCTACTACATAGTCAGACTGGTTCATCTACTACATAGTCAGACTGGTTCATCTACTACATAGTCAGACTGGTTCATTTACTACATAGTCAGACTGATTCATCTACTCCATAGTCAGACTGGTTCATCTACTACATAGTCAGACTGGTTCATCTAATACATAGTCAGACTGGTTCATCTAATACATAGTCAGACTGGTTCATCTAAGACATAGTCAGACTGGTTCATCTACTACATAGTCAGACTGGTTCATCTACTACATAGTCAGACTGGTTCATCTACTACATAGTCAGATTGATTCATCTACTACATAGTCAGACTGGTTCATCTACTACATAGTCAGACTGGTTCATCTACTACATAGTCAGACTGGTTCATCTACTACATAATCAGACTGGTTCATCTACTACATAGTCGGACTGGTTCATCTACTACATAATCAGACAGGTTAATCTACTACATAATCAGACTGGTTCATCTACTACATAGTCAGACTTGTTCATCTACTACATAGTCAGACTGGTTCATCTACTACATATTCAGACTGGTTCATCTACTACATAGTCAGACTGGTTCATCTACTACATATTCAGACTGGTTCATCTACTACATATTCAGACTGGTTCATCTACTACATAGTCAGACTGGTTCATCTACTACATATTCAGACTGGTTCATCTACTACATATTCAGACTGGTTCATCTACTACATATTCAGACTGGTTCATCTACTACATATTCAGACTGGTTCATCTACTACATATTCAGACTGGTTCATCTACTACAGAGTCAGACTGGTTCATCTACTACATAGTCAGACTTGTTAATCTACTACATATTCAGACTGGTTCATCTACTACATAGTCAGACTGGTTCATCTACTACATATTCAGACTTGTTCATCTACTACATATTCAGACTGGTTCATCTACTACATAGTCAGACTTGTTCATCTACTACATAGTCAGACTTGTTCATCTACTACATATTCAGACTGGTTCATCTACTACATTGTCAGACTGGTTCATCTACTACATAGTCAGACTGGTTCATCTACTACATAGTCAGACTGGTTCATCTAGTACATAGTCAAACTGGTTAATCTACTACATAGTCAGACTGGTTCATCTACTACATAGTCAGACTGGTTCATCTACTACATAGCCAGACTGGTTCACATACTACATAGTCAGACTGGTTCATCTACTACATATTCAGACTGGTTCATCTACTACATAGTCAGACTGGTTCATCTACTACATAGTCAGACTGGTTCATTTACTACGAAGTCAAACTGGTTAATCTACTACATAGTCAGACTGGTTCATCAACTACATAGTCAAACTGGTTCATCTACTACATATTCAGACTTGTTCATCTACTACATATTCAGACTGGTTCATCTACTACATATTCAGACTTGTTCATCTACTACATATTCAGACTGGTTCATCTACTACATAGTCAGACTGGTTTATCTACTACATAGTCAGACTTGTTCATCTACTACATATTCAGACTGGTCCATCTACTACATAGTCAGACTGGTTCATCTACAACATATTCAGACTTGTTCATCTACTACATATTCAGACTGGTTCATCTACTACATAGTCAGACTGGTTCATCTACTACATAGTCAGACTTGTTCATCTACTACATATTCAGACTGGTTCATCTACTACATTGTCAGACTGGTTCATCTACTACATAGTCAGACTGGTTCATCTACTACATAGTCAGACTGGTTCATCTAGTACATAGTCAAACTGGTTAATCTACTACATAGTCAGACTGGTTCATCTACTACATAGTCAGACTGGTTCATCTACTACATAGCCAGACTGGTTCACATACTCAGACTGGTTCATCTACTACATATTCAGACTGGTTCATCTACTACATAGTCATATTGATTCATCTACTACATAGTCAGACTGGTTCATCTACTACATAGTCAGACTGGTTCATCTACTACATAGTTAGACTGGTTCATTTACTACGAAGTCAAACTGGTTAATCTACTACATAGTCAGACTGGTTCATCTACTACATAGTCAGGCTGGTTCATCTACTACATAGTCAGACTGGTTCATCTACTACATAGTTAGACTGGTTCATTTACTACGAAGTCAAACTGGTTAATCTACTACATAGTCAGACTGGTTCATCTACTACATAGTCAGACTGGTTCATCTACTACATAGTTAGACTGGTTCATTTACTACGAAGTCAAACTGGTTAATCTACTACATAGTCAGACTGGTTCATCTACTACAGAGTCAGACTGGTTCATCTACTACATAGTCAGACTTGTTAATCTACAACATATTCAGACTGGTTCATCTACTACATAGTCAGACTGGTTCATCTACTACATAGTCAGACTTGTTCATCTACTACATATTCAGACTGGTTCATCTACTACATAGTCAGACTTGTTCATCTACTACATAGTCAGACTTGTTCATCTACTACATATTCAGACTGGTTCATCTACTACATTGTCAGACTGGTTCATCTACTACATAGTCAGACTGGTTCATCTACTACATAGTCAGACTGGTTCATCTAGTACATAGTCAAACTGGTTAATCTACTACATAGTCAGACTGGTTCATCTACTACATAGTCAGACTGGTTCATCTACTACATAGCCAGACTGGTTCACATACTACATAGTCAGACTGGTTCATCTACTACATATTCAGACTGGTTCATCTACTACATAGTCAGACTGGTTCATCTACTACATAGTCAGACTGGTTCATTTACTACGAAGTCAAACTGGTTAATCTACTACATAGTCAGACTGGTTCATCAACTACATAGTCAGACTGGTTCATCTACTACATATTCAGACTTGTTCATCTACTACATATTCAGACTGGTTCATCTACTACATATTCAGACTTGTTCATCTACTACATATTCAGACTGGTTCATCTACTACATAGTCAGACTGGTTTATCTACTACATAGTCAGACTTGTTCATCTACTACATATTCAGACTGGTCCATCTACTACATAGTCAGACTGGTTCATCTACAACATATTCAGACTTGTTCATCTACTACATATTCAGACTGGTTCATCTACTACATAGTCAGACTGGTTCATCTACTACATAGTCAGACTTGTTCATCTACTACATATTCAGACTGGTTCATCTACTACATTGTCAGACTGGTTCATCTACTACATAGTCAGACTGGTTCATCTACTACATAGTCAGACTGGTTCATCTAGTACATAGTCAAACTGGTTAATCTACTACATAGTCAGACTGGTTCATCTACTACATAGTCAGACTGGTTCATCTACTACATAGCCAGACTGGTTCACATACTCAGACTGGTTCATCTACTACATATTCAGACTGGTTCATCTACTACATAGTCATATTGATTCATCTACTACATAGTCAGACTGGTTCATCTACTACATAGTCAGACTGGTTCATCTACTACATAGTTAGACTGGTTCATTTACTACGAAGTCAAACTGGTTAATCTACTACATAGTCAGACTGGTTCATCTACTACATAGTCAGGCTGGTTCATCTACTACATAGTCAGACTGGTTCATCTACTACATAGTTAGACTGGTTCATTTACTACGAAGTCAAACTGGTTAATCTACTAC
This sequence comes from Saccoglossus kowalevskii, assembly GCF_978046115.1. NCBI lineage: Eukaryota > Metazoa > Hemichordata > Enteropneusta > Harrimaniidae > Saccoglossus > Saccoglossus kowalevskii. The sequence goes on from NC_140644.1 coordinate 3,075,416, forward strand.
ATAGTCAGACTGGTTCATCTACTACATAGTCAGACTGGTTCATCTACTACATAGTTAGACTGGTTCATTTACTACGAAGTCAAACTGGTTAATCTACTACATAGTCAGACTGGTTCATCTACTACATAGCCAGACTAGTTCATCTACATACATAGTCAGATTGGTGCATCTACTACATAGTCAGACTGGTTCATCTAATACATAGTCAGACTGGTTCATCTACTACATAGTCAGACTGGTTCATCTACTACATAGTCAGACTGGTTCATCTACTACATATTCAGACTAGTTCATCTACATACATAGTCAGATTGGTGCATCTACTACATAGTCAGACTGGTCCATCTACTACATAGTCAGACTGGTCCATCTACTACATAGTCAGACTGGTTAATCTACTACATTGTCAGACTGGTTCATCTACTACATAGTCAGACTTGTTCAACTACTACATAGTCAGACTGGTTCATCTACTACATAGTCAGACTGGTTCATCTACTACATAGTCAGACTGGTTCATCTACTACATAGTCAGACTGGTTCATCTATTACATAGTCAGACTGGTTCATCTACTACATAGTCAGACAGGTTCATCTACTACATAGTCAGACTGGTTCATCTACTACATAGTCAGACTTGTTCATCTACTACATATTCAGACTGGTTCATCTACTACATTGTCAGACTGGTTCATCTACTACATAGTCAGACTGGTTCATCTACTACATAGTCAGACTGGTTCATCTAGTACATAGTCAAACTGGTTAATCTACTACATAGTCAGACTGGTTCATCTACTACATAGTCAGACTGGTTCATCTACTACATAGTCAGACTGGTTCATCTACTACATAGTCAGACTGGTTCATCTACTACATAGTCAGACTGGTTCATCTACTACATAGTCAGATTGATTCATCTACTACATAGTCAGACTGGTTCATCTACTACATAGTCAGACTGGTTCATCTACTACATAGTCAGACTGGTTCATCTACTACATAGTCAGACTGGTTCATCTACAACATATTCAGACTTGTTCATCTACTACATATTCAGACTGGTTCATCTACTACATAGTCAGACTGGTTCATCTACTACATAGTCAGACTTGTTCATCTACTACATATTCAGACTGGTTCATCTACTACATTGTCAGACTGGTTCATCTACTACATAGTCAGACTGGTTCATCTACTACATAGTCAGACTGGTTCATTTAGTACATAGTCAAACTGGTTAATCTACTACATAGTCAGACTGGTTCATCTACTACATAGTCAGACTGGTTCATCTACTACATAGTCAGACTGGTTCATCTACTACATAGTCAGATTGATTCATCTACTACATAGTCAGACTGGTTCATCTACTACATAGTCAGACTGGTTCATCTACTACTAAGTCAAACTGGTTAATCTACTACATAGTCAGACTGGTTCATCTACTATATAGTCAGACTGGTTCATCTACTGCATAGTCAGACTGGTTCATCTACTACATAGTCAGACTGGTTCATCTACTACATAGTCAGACTGGTTCATCTACTACATAGTTAGACTGCTTCCTCTACTACATAGTCAGACTGCTTCCTCTACTACATAGTCAGACTGCTTCCTCTACTACATAGTCAGACTGCTTCCTCTACTGCATAGTCAGACTGGTTCATCTACTACATAGTCAGACTGGTTCATCTACTACATAGTCAGACTGGTTCATCTACTACATAGTTAGACTGCTTCCTCTACTACATAGTCAGACTGCTTCCTCTACTACATAGTCAGACTGCTTCCTCTACTACATAGTCAGACTGCTTCCTCTACTACATAGTCAGACTGGTTCATCTACTACATAGTCAGACTGGTTCATCTACTACATAGTCAGACTGCTTCATCTACTACATAGTCAGACTGGTTCATCTACTACATAGTCAGACTGCTTCATCTACTACATAGTCAGACTGGTTAATCTACTACATAGTCAGACTGCTTCATCTACTACATAGTCAGACTGGTTCATTTACTACATAGTCAGACTGCTTCATCTACTACATAGTCAGACTGCTTCATGTACTACATAGTCAGACTGCTTCATCTACTACATAGTCAGACTGCTTCATGTACTACATAGTCAGACTGCTTCATATACTACATAGTCAGACTGCTTCATCTACTACATAGTCAGACTGCTTCATCTACTACATAGTCAGACTGCTTCATGTACTACATAGTCAGACTGCTTCATCTACTACATAGTCAGACTGCTTCATGTACTACATAGTCAGACTGCTTCATGTACTACATAGTCAGACTGCTTCATCTACTACATAGTCAGACTGCTTCATGTACTACATAGTCAGACTGCTTCCTCTACTACATAGTCAGACTGCTTCCTCTACTACATAGTCAGACTGCTTCCTCTACTGCATAGTCAGACTGGTTCATCTACTACATAGTCAGACTGGTTCATCTACTACATAGTCAGACTGGTTCATCTACTACATAGTTAGACTGCTTCCTCTACTACATAGTCAGACTGCTTCCTCTACTACATAGTCAGACTGCTTCCTCTACTACATAGTCAGACTGCTTCCTCTACTACATAGTCAGACTGGTTCATCTACTACATAGTCAGACTGGTTCATCTACTACATAGTCAGACTGCTTCATCTACTACATAGTCAGACTGCTTCATCTACTACATAGTCAGACTGCTTCATCTACTACATAGTCAGACTGGTTAATCTACTACATAGTCAGACTGCTTCATCTACTACATAGTCAGACTGGTTCATTTACTACATAGTCAGACTGCTTCATCTACTACATAGTCAGACTGCTTCATCTACTACATAGTCAGACTGCTTCATCTACTACATAGTCAGACTGCTTCATGTACTACATAGTCAGACTGCTTCATCTACTACATAGTCAGACTGCTTCATCTACTACATAGTCAGACTGCTTCATCTACTACATAGTCAGACTGCTTCATGTACTACATAGTCAGACTGCTTCATCTACTACATAGTCAGACTGCTTCATGTACTACATAGTCAGACTGCTTCATGTACTACATAGTCAGACTGCTTCATCTACTACATAGTCAGACTGCTTCATGTACTACATAGTCAGACTGCTTCCTCTTCTACATAGTCAGACTGCTTCCTCTACTACATAGTCAGACTGCTTCCTCTACTGCATAGTCAGACTGGTTCATCTACTACATAGTCAGACTGGTTCATCTACTACATAGTCAGACTGGTTCATCTACTACATAGTTAGACTGCTTCCTCTACTACATAGTCAGACTGCTTCCTCTACTACATAGTCAGACTGCTTCCTCTACTACATAGTCAGACTGCTTCCTCTACTACATAGTCAGACTGGTTCATCTACTACATAGTCAGACTGGTTCATCTACTACATAGTCAGACTGCTTCATCTACTACATAGTCAGACTGGTTCATCTACTACATAGTCAGACTGCTTCATCTACTACATAGTCAGACTGGTTAATCTACTACATAGTCAGACTGCTTCATCTACTACATAGTCAGACTGGTTCATTTACTACATAGTCAGACTGCTTCATCTACTACATAGTCAGACTGCTTCATGTACTACATAGTCAGACTGCTTCATCTACTACATAGTCAGACTGCTTCATGTACTACATAGTCAGACTGCTTCATCTACTACATAGTCAGACTGCTTCATCTACTACATAGTCAGACTGCTTCATCTACTACATAGTCAGACTGCTTCATGTACTACATAGTCAGACTGCTTCATCTACTACATAGTCAGACTGCTTCATGTACTACATAGTCAGACTGCTTCATGTACTACATAGTCAGACTGCTTCATCTACTACATAGTCAGACTGCTTCATGTACTACATAGTCAGACTGCTTCATCTACTACATAGTCAGACTGCTTCATGTCCTACATAGTCAGACTGCTTCATCTACTACATAGTCAGACTGCTTCATCTACTACATAGTCAGACTGCTTCATCTACTACATAGTCAGACTGGTTCATCTACTACATAGTCAGACTGCTTCATCTACTACATAGTCAGACTGCTTCATCTACTACATAGTCAGACTGCTTCATCTACTACATAGTCAGACTGCTTCATCTACTACATAGTCAGACTGCTTCATCTACTACATAGTCAGACTGCTTCATCTACTACATAGTCAGACTGGTTCATCTACTACATAGTCAGACTGCTTCATCTACTACATAGTCAGACTGCTTCCTCTACTACATAGTCAGACTGGTTCATCTACTACATAGTCAGACTGGTTCATCTACTACATAGTCAGACTGGTTAATCTACTACATAGTCAGACTGCTTCATCTACATAGTCAGACTGGTTCATCTACTACATAGTCAGACTGGTTCATCTACTACATAGTCAGACTGGTTCATCTACTACATAGTCAGACTGGTTCATCTACTACATAGTCAGACTGGTTCATCTACTACATAGTCAGACTGCTTCATCTACTACATAGTCAGACTGGTTCATCTACTACATAGTCAGACTGCTTCATCTACTACATAGTCAGACTGGTTCATCTACTACATAGTCAGACTGGTTCATCTACTACATAGTCAGACTGGTTCATCTACTACATAGTCAGACTGGTTCATCTACTACATAGTCAGACTGCTTCATCTACTACATAGTCAGACTGGTTCATCTACTACATAGTCAGACTGCTTCATCTACTACATAGTCAGACTGGGTCATCTACTACATAGTCAGACTGGTTCATCTACATAGTCATAACCTTTATCAATAACGCACATTACATGGCAATTATTTGATATTTTGATTATGAAAATAATGAGCATACATTTATAATAATAATTATTTAACATCCTACAACAATGAACGTACATGTAACAATATACTTTCAAAAATGTCTTCTAGGTTCTCAAGGTTTAAAAAGAATGGTTATCATTTTTTATTAATGAATATATTTTTTTACAACTTAATCAGGATGTGGTGTTGACGAATTCACTTGTGATAATGGAAATTGTAAACCTTCCAACTGGATATGTGATGGTGATAACGATTGTGGAGACAACTCAGATGAGCAGAACTGTGGTAGGTTGGCGCAAAAACATACAGTAATTAGTAATTTTTTGATAGACAGATGAATATTGAAATGTTGTATGTCATTCATCAAGTATTTAAAATACTATAACATATGCAAATTTAGTCATTAGAACAATGAGAGTAATTGATTTGACTGTTGTTTTATTCTTGTTCTGCTTATATTAGAGTTCTGCCCATCATTTGTCAAAAATGTCTCCTAGGTTCTCAAGGTTTAAAAGGAATGGTTATCATTTTATGTTAATGAATATATTTTTTACAACTTAATCAGGATGTGGTGTTGACGAATTCACTTGTGATAATGGAAATTGTAAACCTTCCAACTGGATATGTGATGGTGATAACGATTGTGGAGACAACTCAGATGAGCAGAACTGTGGTAGGTTGGCGCAAAAACATACAGTAATTAGTAATTTTTTGATAGAAAGATGTATATTGAAATGTTGTATGTCATTCATCAAGTATTTAAAATACTATATCATATGCAAATTTAGTCATTAGAACAATGAGAGTAATTGATTTGACTGTTGTTTTATTCTTGTTGTGCTTATATTAGAGTTCTGCCCATCATTTGTCAAAAATGTCTCCTAGGTTCTCAAGGTTTAAAAGGAATGGTTATCATTTTATGTTAATGAATATATTTTTTACAACTTAATCAGGATGTGGTGTTGACGAATTCACTTGTAATAATGGTGATTGCAAACCTTCCAACTGGATATGTGATGGTGATAACGACTGTGGAGACAACTCAGATGAGCAGAACTGTGGTAAGTAACCATGTATGTGATCTTATTACGTATTTGTTTCGGATAAATGTACATAATATAAGTTGAACTGACAGAACAACCAAACTTAGCACGTCATTGGGTTATTGTTGTGCTGTAAGTTGACTCAAAGTGTTAATGTTTATATAATTTATTTGAACGTGTTCTTGCATCTGCGTATGAGCTAGTATTTGTAATTATCTCTTGTAACACCCATTTGGACGTTGTGAGTCACCCATGAGTATGTTGGAGCCTGATCACGTGATAACCAGAAACCACACAAGAGGGTGAAATTGTGTATTGGCGATTTTATATTATGGAACCTCTTGACAATACTCGTGTTTGATTCCACAACTTGAGCAGGGTGTGGTGTTGACGAATTCACTTGTGATAATGGAAATTGTAAACCTTCCAACTGGATATGTGATGGTGATAACGACTGTGGAGACAACTCAGATGAGCAGAACTGTGGTAAGTAACCATGTATGTGATCTTATTAGGTATTTGTTTCGGATAAATGTAAACATACATAATATAAGTTGAACTGTCAGAACAACAAAACCTAACACGCCTTTGAATTATTGATGTGTAGTAAGATGCATCATATTGTATTAAGTGTGCAAAGTGTTATCCTTTACCTGGTTAATACAATAGGACAAACAGGATGTGATATTAACGAATTTACTTGTGATAATGGAGATTGTATTCCTGATGGGTATAAGTGTAATGGTGCCAACGACTGTATTGACAACTCGGACGAGGCAAATTGTGGAATGTGTGTATTTTGAAAGAATTATTTTTAATTCAAAGCACCATTGTTTCGATCTATACTTAATACATTACATTGTAAGACAGTACAGTTGTCGCATTGTTTGTTCAATGTTTGGTTGATTTTACGTATGTGTTCGTTTTGTATCTTTGTTCATAGTGAATATTTATATAATTTATTCGAACGTGTTCCTTGCATCTGCGTATGAACTGATATATGTAATAATTAAATAATAATACATTGTCAGTCACCTATGAGTATATTGAAGTTATGTTGTGTGTCTAATCACGCAATAAAAAAAGGGTGCAATTGCTTATTGGCGGATTTATATTTTGGAACCTCTTGACAACACACTTGTTTGATTCTACAACTTGAATAGGATGTGGCTTTGACGATCTCATTTGTAATATAATGGAGATTGTATACCTTCAAGTTAGAAGGTTGGTACCAACCGATAATGATACATAAAACAATAAATATAATTAATATTACTCATTTCAGCGTGTGGTGCTGATCAATTTACTTGTGACAATGAAGAATGCATACCACAAAATTGGCAGTGTGATGATTGGGATGACTGTGGTGACAACAGCGATGAAGATGGATGTGGTAATTAATGTACAACTGTACTTTTGCTTAGGATATGCATGCATTGTATATTTTGTAATTGTAATTTCTTATTCCGCTAATATGTACAAAATTGTAAATTAATGTTTACACATGTAATGTTGTATTGATTATGAAGGCTGCATCGGACATATCATATGGTAATCTAAATAACAAGCATTTGCTGTACATATCTAGGTTAATAGCCATTTCTGTTTTTCAGTATGTGACGTAGATGAATTTACCTGTGATAATGGATATTGTAAACCTTCAAGTTGGATATGTGATGGTTATGACGATTGTGGAGACAACTCAGATGAGCAGAACTGTGGTAAGTAACCATGTATGTAACTACATTCGGTTGGTATTACGGAAAAATAGTTGTACTCATTTCGCTATATTTGGCAATTCCTACGGACAAATGTAAATATACATAATAAAAGTTGAACTTGCAGAACAACCACCAAGTTGGCACGCCTTTGAATTATAGGTGTGTTGTAAGATGCCCCATATTGTATTAAGTGTGCAAAATGTTATTCTTGACTTGTTAAATACTTTCTGATAATACAACAGGACAAACAGGATGTGATATTAACGAATTTACTTGTGATAATGGAGATTGTATTCCTGATGGGTATAAGTGTAATGGTGCCAACGACTGTATTGACAACTCGGACGAGGCAAATTGTGGTATGTGTGTATTTTGAAAGAATTATTTTTAATTTAAAGCACCATTATTTCGATCTATACTTAATACATTACACTGTAAGACAGCACAGTTGTCGCATTTTTGTTTAATGTTTGGTTGATTTTACGTATGTGTTCGTTTTGTATCTTTGTTCATAGTGAATATTTATATAATTTATTCGAACGTGTTCCTTGCATCTGCGTATGAACTGATATATGTAATAATTAAATAATAATACATTGTCAGTCACCTATGAGAATATTGAAGTTATGTTGTGTGTCTAATCACGCAATAAAAAAAGGGTGCAATTGCTTATTGGCGGATTTATATTTTGGAACCTCTTGACAACACACTTGTTTGATTCTACAACTTGAATAGGATGTGGCTTTGACGATCTCATTTGTAATATAATGGAGATTGTATACCTTCAAGTTAGAAGGTTGGTACCAACCGATAATGATACATAAAACAATAAATATAATTAATATTACTCATTTCAGCGTGTGGTGTTGATCAATTTACTTGTGACAATGAAGAATGCATACCACAAAATTGGCAGTGTGATGATTGGGATGACTGTGGTGACAACAGCGATGAAGATGGATGTGGTAATTAATGTACAGTTAGGAAAATTTTGCTTAGGATAAGCATGCATTGTATATTTTGTAATTGTAATTTCTTATTCCGCTAATATGTACAAAATTGTAAATTAATGTTTACACATGTAATGTTGTATTGATTATGAAGGCTGCATCGGACATATCATATGGTAATCTAAATAACAAGCATTTGCTGTACATATCTAGGTTAATAGCCATTTCTGTTTTTCAGTATGTGACGTAGATGAATTTACCTGTGATAATGGATATTGTAAACCTTCAAGTTGGATATGTGATGGTTATGACGATTGTGGAGACAACTCAGATGAGCAGAACTGTGGTAAGTAACCATGTATGTAACTACATTCGGTTGGTATTACGGAAAAATAGTTGTACTCATTTCGCTATATTTGGCAATTCCTACGGACAAATGTAAATATACATAATAAAAGTTGAACTTGCAGAACAACCACCAAGTTGGCACGCCTTTGAATTATTGGTGTGTTGTAAGATGCCCCATATTGTATTAAGTGTGCAAAATGTTATTCTTGACTTGTTAAATACTTTCTGATAATACAACAGGACAAACAGGATGTGATATTAACGAATTTACTTGTGATAATGGAGATTGTATTCCTGATGGGTATAAGTGTAATGGTGCCAACGACTGTATTGACAACTCCGACGAGACAAACTGTGGTATGTGTGTATTTTAACAGAATTATTTTTAATTCAAGTACCATTATTTCGATCTAACCTTAACACATTACACTGTCAGACAGCATAGTTGTCGCTTTGTTTGTTTAATGTTTGGTTGATTCTACGTATGTGCTCGTTGTGCTCATAGTAAATATTTTTATAATTTATTCGAACATGTTCTTGCATCTGTGTATGAACTGGTATATGTACGAATCCCACATAACACGCATCTGTACATTGTCAGTCACCCATGAGTATATTTAAGTTATGTTGTGTGTCTGATCACGTGATAACCAAAAACCACACAAAAGGATGCAATTGAGTATTAGCGAATTTATATTTTGAAACCTCTTGACAATATTCTTGTTTAATTGTATAACTTTAGCAGGGTGTGATGTTGACGAATTCACTTGTGATAATGGAAATTGTAAACCTTCCAACTGGATATGTGATGGTGATAACGATTGTGGGGACAACTCAGATGAGCAGAACTGTGGTAAGTAATCGTGAGTGTAACTTGGATAATAATAAATTTTGACCTGACTAAACAACCAAACCTGACATGGTTAAAGCGCGGTGGTCGTCGCGCAGCGCTTGTTAAAATTTCATGTAAATAAACATTGTATTTTCCACGCGTTGTATACGTCGCTATGAGTCCCACATCGAACAGGACGCGGCACAACGACCACCGCCCTTTAACCATTTATTCAGTTATATTACAGCAGTGTAGTGTTGAACTGCCTAGACTACACATAATTATTGATGACAGTATTTCTCTCTACTATCAAAATTTTTCTCAGGTGGTGTTTGGTCTGACTGGTCAGTTTGGGGGTCTTGCAGCGTTAATAATGAATTCTGTGGAGTTGGTGAAAAGATGAGGTATCGACAATGTCTTGACGAAGTCTTGGGATGTAGGGGAGAAGAAGCCGAATATCAACTATGTGAAATGAATGACTGCGTTGAGGCAGGCAAGTGTTATAACGAAATGTTCCGTAGTACATCAACCGGCTTTTATCTTACAACAGTTTGTGAACAATAAAAATGTCTTTGGTCACCGTTCTGCTGTTTGAGGCTGATGGTTTCGACGAATTACTTCGTGGATTTGTTGTCTTCTATATTTCTCTGACTGCTATTTTTACTCTTAGATTCTGGATGTGGTAGTCGAGTTACCGTCAGCCAACCTCGCATAGTAGGTGGCGAAGATGCTCTCCCTGGAGAGGCGCCATGGCAGGCGCAGATGTTCTATATACCACACGATGACGTTGTGTGTGGTGGAACCCTTGTAGGACCAAAACACGTCATTTCAGCCGCTCATTGCTTTGATAATCCTCCAAAGTAAGCAATTTGTTACTAGTTAGGTGGACCTATTGAAATGTAAAAGATGTGCTCAGTAAAAAAAAAAATCAATTAATATCACTAATCTTAGTGTGGTCTTAGATCATTCACTACATTGACGTATGTACTTCACACGTTAATTCACTATATTTTCATATTGCATACATAGCCCAGCAGTCTGGATGATTCGTCTCGGTAGATATACAAGAGGCAAACCACTAAGTCCCGCTGATGGTGAATCAGTCGAGGTTGGCGTTGAAGAAATCATAATCCACGAAAAATATGACACACCAGTGGATAGCGACAATGATATAGCCTTAGTTATTCTCGACACAGAAGTTGATCCAAGTGATTTCATTAACTATGCTTGCCTCAATTATAACATCACATTCCACGGGGACAGCTCGTGTTTTGTCTCTGGATGGGGGACTTTACAACGTATGTATGAATAATGTGTTTTTTATTATTGTTTTATTAGTGTTTGATAAACATGCTTGTTTAAAGGGTGGTAGTCGTCGTGCTACGCAACGCGAGATATATGGGTCTCATATAAACAAAGATGGCGACTTTGACTGTTGCGCAGATCAACGAGTACAAACTGAGACGTTTCCAAGTTTTAATTAGGTATCGAAGGTATCGAAGGAGTCGCCGGCGGTAATCAGTGCAAGTCGCACCCAGGTCAAACTTCATACATGTGAGAACGCTGTTTTCCCTAGTTTTAGTTTATCACGTGCGCCATTTCACTACGATAACATTACCTTGCAAAAAATAGTCCGCTATAAAATGGTTCGTATTTACGTTTTTACTGAAGTCTGACATTAATGAATATTTCGGATGTCACATACGTTTTTTTCCACTTTTTGTAATACGTTTTCAGATGTAACAACTACAGGAAAATGGCCGTGCGTAGTGAGGTGATTGACCACAAAATTGAAGGCTGCCTGTGGCAGAGGCACTATTGCGTAAAGCGCAAAGGCCTATGGGAAGGAGATTGACTGAAAATTGTACATAATAAACTAATGAACATTGTCATGCAATTTATGACCAATTTTGTCAAAAAATATGACTAGGCTTCTACCTTAATTAAAGCGCGGTGGGTGCACAGCGCGTGTTCGAATTTCATGTAAATAAACAATGTATTTTACACGCATTGTATACGTCGCCATGAGTCCCATATCGAACAGGACGCGGCACGACTGCCACCCTTTAATAATGTACTATACCAGAGGTACATTACTTATGTACCTTTGACTATACATATCGAATCGAATCAGATTGCACAGAAACAAGGAATGTACAACAGATTGTAGTTTTGCTGCTGACAACGATAATCAAATCAGAGACGCTGTACTGAATAAACGCACTTCTGATTATGTACGCCGAAAATTGCTGGAGGAAGGTCAGGGGTTAAACTTAGCACGCGCACTCGTAATATCAGATCAATGTGAGAAAGTTGAGGCTCAGATGACAGCGCTCAGTACAGCCAGAGGAGGAGAAGTAACCATGAACAGGGTTATGGAAAAACCATGGAAAAAGCCAACATGGAGAAAAAGAGATAAAGGCCACTGCAAATTCAAGGATAATTCGAACAGATCTTGCTACAGGTGTGGAAAAGTTGGACACTTTGGAAGGGATACAAATTGCCCTGCAAAAGGTCAAACATGCCGAAAATGCAAAGGAAGAGATCACTTGGCCAGGGTATGTAAATCAAAAAGCAATAAACCACATGTAAATCAAATTGGGGAGGTACAGATTACTATATTAGGCAGTGATAGATCAAATATGCTTGTAATTTGTGTTGGTGGTGTTAGTTTAAAATGATGGTAGATTCTGGTGCCACCAGCAATATTATTTTGCTAAGGATGCACCAACAAAAGTGATAGCAGACGCTAGTCCAGTCAGGCTGGGAGCGGTACTGGTGCAAGAACAAGCAGGTGAACTGGTACCAGTGTGCTATGCTAGCCGTAGCTTGACGGATTGTGAACGCAGATATTCCCAGACTGAACGAGAAGCATTGGGATTGGTATGGGCATGTGAAAGATTTCATTCATGCATATATGGCATGAACTTTGACCTTGTAACGGATCATTGTCCATTAGAAACGATATATGGTCCCAGATCTAAGCCATGTGCTCGAATAGAAAGATGGGTGCTTCTTTTGCAACCTTAGGATTTCAGAGTAGTTTATATTCCGGGACACAAGAACATAGCTGACCCTTTATCACGGCTACTGGATAGCAATGAAAACAGTAGTGCACATCAACATGGTGCTGAAGAGTACGTACGATTTGTAGCCGTTAACGCGACACCCAAAGCACTGACCACACACGAAGTGGAAAAGACATTCTCTGATGACGAGCTGACGAGAAATGTAAACAATTTGCACTGGTAGCTGGTGAACTGTGTATAATTGGAAAGCTTGTACTCAGGGGCACTCGTATTGTAATACCAAACACTTTAAGACCTCGAACATTAGCTTTAGCCAATGAAGAAAATCCGGGAGTTGTCGGAACAAAACAAAATCTCAGTAGTAAAGTATGGTGGCCTGTTATTGACAAGGCAGCAGAGAAGTATTGTAGGGCGTAGCATGGTTGTCAATTAGTGGCACGTCCAGATCCGCCAGAACCACGGAAACCTACAAAGCTCCCTGAGGGGCCATGGCAGGATATTGTGATTGACTTGCTTGGACCATTTCCAAGTGGACATTCTATATTAGTCGTAGTAAACTACTACAGCCGCTATTATGAATATGATATTTTGACTTCGACTGTAACAGAGAAACTGATTGACAGCCTGGAAAGGATCTTCAGTCGACATGGACTTCCCAGAACAATCAAATCAGACAATGATCCACAGTTTAAGTCCGATGAATTTCGAGAGTACTGTGAACACAATGGAGTTCTAAATGTAACTGCAAGATGGGCCCTGGCAAATGGAGAAGTTCAGCGCCAAAATAAGTCACTGATGAAGAGAATCTGCATTGCACATGCAGAAGGGTTGAACTGGAGAAAAGAACTCCGAAGATATGTAACTAAATACAGATGTATTGACCATGCTCCCCTTGCTGAACTTTTGTTCAGGCAATTTGCCAGATTTCAATATGGATGATCATAATGATTTGGGATTCCGCAATCAAGATGCTGAGCAGAAGGGCTGAGCCAAATTATATGCTGATGATCGCCGAAATGCCCAATATTCAAATGTTGAAGTTGGGGATAAAGTTCTACTCAAGCAGGAGAAAGTCAACAAGTTCTCAACCCCATTCAATAAAGTACCTCATACAATTGACAGTAAATCGGGCAATAGTATTATTCTTGAGTCACCCTGTGGTGTTCAGTATTCCAGAAATACCACACACGTTAGAAAATATATATCAGATGAATCCAGTGGAAATGGGAAGAGTGTAAGTGACACCGCAGCAGAGCCACAGATAGAAATATTGAGGTTTCCTTGTGATATCAAGGCGTCACTAGATTCTATTCCTGATGAACAAACAACAGATTCAGTCACACAATCTTCATTACCACAACCAGACGTCAGAAAATCAGAAAGGCTGAAGAAAATACCATCAACGTTTACCGATTTCATCATGAACTGATAGCAAAGCAATATTTAGTTCGATGAACACTGTGATACAATAATTTACTGTTTTGAAATTTATTTAAACGTTGATGTTATGTTTCTGATAGTTTTCTGTACTTTATGTAACAAAATATGTGAACTGGTTTCTAACATATCTTTAAGCCAAACATAGTACATATGTGCTTTTCATTCAAGAAAAGGAAGGATGTAATGTATTGAGTTTGCCTAAGCGTATTGCATGCTGGGTACAGCCTCGTTGTGAGTTTTGGTAAATAAAGTCTCCTTCCGTGTAACGATTCAATTCTGATTTGAGTCCTCTAATTTATAGCAGTAAGAGCGACGACCTGGTATATTACAGAGCCTGAGAGTGATATTCTACAGCTATGACCTTTTTTGTCCTGTTTTTAAGTCCGATGTGACGCATAACACGGGATCTGGCAGTGAACGGAAAATGTTCTATTGGTTAAACTGATATTGTTGATCTTCACCGGTGTTACTTACTAGTATATTGCCTTATATTTGATTATGTTATCATTTCAGAGGGTGGGTCTCTACCCAATATTCTGCAGAAAGCATATGTTCCTATACTTCCCGATGATATTTGTAGAATTCTTAATGGAGAATCTTCGGTAACTGATAATATGATGTGTGCTGGTTACATTGCCGGTGGTATCGATTCGTGTCAGGTATGTAATGGACATTGTCTTTTTTAATGCATTGCTATCAACACTGAAATTGTTAGTAACTAATTTGACAAAATTACTATGCATGGAGCAATTTAAAACAAATCCCTCTTTTTCTAAAATTGTGTTTCATCTAAATCATGTTTGATATATAATGTATTCGCTTATGTTTTTATGCCCATGTTGCTGAGTATATGTTTTCAATTCTCCGAACGACTTGCATTGAATTTTACTACTCAAATATCAGGGAATGTTCACTTTTCGTAAAATTTATGATGTGGAGCACTATGATTGGTGACGTGGCGTGTAGCGTGGTATTAAAAGATTGAAAGTCGATATATATGATATTTCAATATATTGTTATTATTGTGTTTGCTACTTCAGGGTGATTCTGGTGGTCCGTTGGTCTGTATTAACACAGATGAAAACACTGGTATTAGTCGATGGCATTTAGCTGGAATAACCAGCTGGGGTTATGGGTGTGCCCTGGCTAATAACCCTGGTGTGTACACACGTGTATCTCGGTATTACGAATGGCTACACGGGCATGGTGCAATGTAATTACCAGCGACGCGGTGCAGATTCATGACTAACTGACGACTGAATTTAATATGCAATCAATATTATTATGTTTTGATAAAACAGGGATATGGGACAAAGCCAAATACGGGAATTGTGCCTCGGGCTGTAAGTCATAATCCCATGACAATGGCTCTATATACTCATTGTGAGACACATTACATTTAATCATATCTTTTTCTTAAATCTTGTGAATGAATGTAGATAAAACACACATACACACACAATTCTTCATAAGACTGGCTAATAATTGAACGCGCCAATCATGCTAAAGTAAATGATACTATTATTTTCACATAGACTTAGTAGCATTTTGTGTTGAACAGAAGCAATGCGTTAAGCAACTGAATATGAACAATACATATTTGGACTTCTACAACATTGTGACATTTTATCGAGTCTGTAACATCATACCCCCTACATACATAGGAATTAATTGTGTTAGGACCACTTAGTAGTATGAATATTAAGATTGTATTTGTGTGTGTATGTTTGTTTTTTTGCAAATCAATAAGTGGGTCCAAATATAATAGTCTATACAAGAATGATTTAAAATTCATTATTAAAAAATTGTTCTGTGTATTTGTAGAGTTTCACTTTTGACATCGACATTACTCTGCCATAATCGTGAACGTCAGAGACAGAAATAAGTTTATGCAAGTTACTCTGGATACTAACGACACGTGCGTGTAGATTTTATTTCTTTTAATTGTGTGTTTCTATGGTTTCTATGGCATTAAAAATGCAGGGGCAGAACTGTGTCTGTGTATTATTTACTCTATGTAGTAGAGAATACAACCAACCCAAATTGCGAATGAATGGAATAGATTTAACGACACAACAATTAGTCTTTGTCTGTATGCGGGGTGATGACGGAGGTCTAGGTTGGGTCATTGTATATTTATCGACCGACCGATATGACACTATACGAGTTGATTTTAGCTTTTGAGGGATACGTCTGGGTCGTGTAGACGGCAATCTAATTGTGTGTCCGTAAATCACACTAGGTGTTGGTGCGATAAATCATCCATGGATGTCCGACCATAACTCAACCTAGTTCTATTTTTTCGGATATTGACTCGTCTTTGTGGGGCATTGTGGGATTTATCTAGACATCGCTGCGCCCTTGTGCGTAATCATGCAAATAACGCGTTAAAGTATATTTTGAATGCAAAAATGATTGCATACATAAATGTGAGAGTGTAAACCTCTACCATAAATGCAAATTATACATTCTTATGCCTCGACATTATCTTACCCATATATCCTACTCACATAGGATCTTGATTTTGAAAAGATTTGTCTCCATGGCAACCGGAACGAGATTTCTAAATTCCAGCTGCTTGGTTTATGTTTGATGGAAAAACTAAAGAATTGTTGTCATTGACCTCTTTAGTTATCTGGCAACGAATAATCATTGAAAACATGTTTTGATTCTATAGCAACGATATCCGAAACTCAACCAACTCCTTATCGATTGGCGCCTTCCGTGAATATCTATCATTTGGACAGTTATAAATGAAATCATTGTCAAAATTTCTATTTACATAATCCCCCAGCATGCAACCTTGGATTTCATGAATGTTCATTTGCAAATTTTTGATTCAATAATGAAAACAAAAATGTTTTTCTGAAACTGTTGTTTCCATGGCAACAAGACCCAAATGTAGTGTAAGATCTCTACAAAATGTACTGAGTTGGTTCTTGTGTTAAGGTTCGTCCATCAACAATAGTTTGTGGAAGCTGGCACAGCCTGCTCTTGTAGAAGTACAATAGAGGTACGTCTACAGTAATTTGCCCCATGCGGAGAGGTTTTGAAAGATGATATGTTCTATTTTTTTTATTTGTATGGGGTTCCTTGTTATCGATGTTGTATAGCCAAAGTGGAATTAAATGTCTCGTAAAAGGTTGTCGTCTCGACAGCTATTGTTCGTTATTGTATTCTGTATGTCCAGAAATAACGAGCAGAGAGGGCATCAACTTTGATAGAACTTTTCAACAACAAAGAAATGCCGCTGCTGTGAAGGACAATAAAAATATCGTGTATACACAGAACCCAGTACCCAGTACCATCTATATCGTGTTGTTGCATTTAGAAATATATGCTTGTAATATAAATTCACGTTTTACGTTACTTATTGTGCAGATCAACAGGTTGGAGCCTAATAATGATCTGCAGCAGAAGTTCCAGACACCCCGAGGTCATGAACCCTAGCGTTGTGTTCAGGGACCAGGGAACTTCGTCTCGCTTGGCTGATGTCACTTACACGTAGAGATACCAGATTCGACCCAAATGAATACACATTAGTTCATTACAGATAGTCCAGCTTTATTCACACAAGCAGTCAGCCGAGGTAACCCCTCGCTGCACCGTTCTCTCGTTCTCTAACCCCCTTACAAAAGTTTACAAACTCTATATTAAAACTGAAATCTCTAAGGCGTGACAGAGTAACCATGCGACCAGCCAATCGCTGCAGTCGTCGGCACGATCACGTGATTACCAGGGATGCGTCTCTACTAAATACAACAAGTAAATAATCTATTTATAAAATTCTTGTAATAGCTGTTTATAGTCTCCACCTTAAACATGCAAGTTGTTGATTCTAAACACAGTCATTTGGCGGCTGATCATGAAAAATAATGAATACTAATTTTTGTTTAATCTTCCTCTATACGCATATAAATAAACAAGTTGTGAAACATGGCACCAAGTAAATCGACACCTTGTCGGTTTCAACTGTCGATTTCTTACCTTAAAATACGAAACAAAAAATTTAGAGGGGATCAGGTGTTACGTAAATAACCATTGTTCATAATCGCTAATTTGGTTTTATTCAAAACTGCACAAATCCCGCGTTTTCTGGTGATATCCGACGATTTCATGAACGAAAATTACCAGCAGCCAGAATCAAGGGGGATTCGCACAGGGTGAAATAGTAACGATATATGTAAAAAGATAGTAAATAAACGAGTGTATGAGTATGATGCGTACTCACTTTTAGAGAATATCTAAATCACAAATCATTTATAACTTGTATCTCCCCCATTGCTGCAATAAATGCATTCATACGATGTAGTTTTTTGTATTATCAATGGCAATGATTTTAACTAGAAATCCTAATTCCATATGTAGGCGTTTAATAAGTTTATTCTAAATATGTTTTGTTAATTGTTAGCAATAAAACAAACTAGATCGTGATGGCAATTCAATATGAACACAATCTTTCTTGTTTTGTGTAACTTTTTGAGTAGTGTGACTATTACATGAAGCCTACTTTTACCATTAACTTTTCAAACTACTTTTTGCCAAGTTGCAGTTTTCGACATTAAATAATGCCACTGTCGTGGAGCAGCACATGCTACAGTGCATGTATTGACCACACAGTATGTACGTGAGTCTGTCGTAGATGGCGTTTTCATAAACCAAGACTGATGCAATTGATGTATGCGCACGCTATATACCTCACGAATAGAACCTCACAGATACGACCTCACGAATAGGACTCAGGAAGTGACGTATTGATTGTTCAATGGCGTTGTGGCACATTATAATTTAACGTTGCCGGGCCCATTAGTATCAATATATTTGGTATTTCGTAAATAGAAACTGAGCTCGCGACGTGGACTCGGGTCGCGGACTCGGGTCGCACACAGTCGGACAGAGCAAGGGAGCAAGGGAGTGTTTGGTTATTGAATGACCCTTGGTTTGCGGTGCTACTATTCGATGACTCGCGATGTAACGGTCGGTACTGTGACTGATTCAAACGCCGTGTGCCGTTATATTCCTGGGCACAGAATGTGTTTTGAGGCCTTCGAGTTCCAGTTCATAATCTTCAACTTACCGGTAGTGATGTTTTCAACAATTAGATTTTTCGGTACTTTGTAGAAGTTGGTCATGGAGAGCGACACGTTTACTATAGAGTCCTGTAGGTCCTAGCGAAGTACTCTGATGACAACAAACAATGATGCTCGCAAGATAATTCTAAAATAAAACAGCGTTTGCTTATAATTATAAATGTGTGGGTTGAATAGAATTGCGGTGCTATCTAAATTTAGCTTTGAAAAACAGATTTCCAAATAATCTGGGTGACAGGAAACTCTCAATCTATTACATAAAATATACATGATTCGTCTTCATAGACTAAAAAAATATTTGACCCATTATTTGAATTGACCATCAGCACTAAGTTTCATGTTTTAATGCTGTAATGGAATTATTTACGTTCAACAAACTTATATAGAACTCACGGTTTCACGTTTTGTCACAGTCCGTGCTATTACAGAGAATGGCATTTTCCAGTACACTAATAACGCTTTATAAATTCTCTCAGAGTGCAAATTTTATTTCAAATGACAGCAGTGTGATGATACCATTCAAGCAAATGTTTTATTTGCAAAATCAATGTCGAAATATGTAAGATGGTATGTTTTAATAGGTGTTCTAAACTCCACTTCTTATTTATATTAGAAAAGGTCTTAAAACTCAGGCTCCATTTTGGGTAAATTTTACTAAAATGGATATTCAAATTTCGACATTTTGATGAAGATGTGTTGTCATAATAAGACATAGTTCTACATTACACTGAAAAGAGGGGTTGAACAGTTTGAAATGAGAACGCCGTAGCGCAGAATGTACCTATACCTCTCCAACACAAGGAGCTTCAACTTGGCAGTGAACCCCTTCCATTCACGGTGAATCGTCATTTAAGGATGTAACCCTGCATATTGTCTGTCTTTCTGTTGTCTAATAAGTATATTAAATGAGATTGGGTAATGCCAAAGAAATATTATTTTCTATTGCTATTTTGACAAATTATTATACTCAGTTTAGGTGATGAATTCCACGTCTTTGTTTCACTCATTTAATGAAATATACATTGCACTTACTACTAAATCAGAAAATACAACAACAGCTACATACAAATTAAAACAATATAGAGTACTGAGACCTTTCATAGAAATGTAGATGTTTTAAGAATTATCATATTTCTACCGTTAAATGCGATTTCAACTTGTTCATTAGTACGGCTGCCAGTGAATGCAATTCATATTCACATAACTGACTTGCAGTTGATTGCCGAATGCACTGTGAATCAAAACACATTTAAAAGATGCGTAAACTAACCACTGAGCTTAATGTTTCATTTCGCCACGGTTTTGAGAATATGGGCTACTGGCAATAAGCCCCTGCAAAATTCGCCGATTGGCTTTAATACTAACCTCGGAGTATGCAATGTTATTTTTCTTTTAAGGGGCAGTTACACGTGATTCTTTGTGAACCCTGTGACAGACTCATCAAGGCGTAAAAGACAAAATATCCGACATGTACATATAATACACATATCCATGTGATACTAGTATATCACCCAACCATCCGACTACACTATACATATCCATGTGATACTAGTATATCACCCAACCATCCGACTACACTATACATATCCATGTGATACTAGTATATGACCCAACCATCCGACTACACTATACATATCCATGTGATACTAGTATATCACCTCAACCATCTGACTACACTACACATATCCATGTGATACTAGTATATCACCTCAACCATTCGACTACAACTACACATATCCATGTGATACCAGTATATCACCCAACCATCCGACTACAACTACACATATCCATGTGATACTAGTATATGACCCAACCATCCGACTACACTATACATATTCATGTGATACTAGTATATCACCTCAACCATCTGACTACAACTACACATATCCACGTGATACTAGTATATCACCTCAACCATCCGACTACACTATACATATTCATGTGATACTAGTATATCACCTCAACCATCTGACTACAACTACACATATCCACGTGATACTAGTATATCACCTCAACCATCCGACTACACTATACATATTCATGTGATACTAGTATATCACCTCAACCATCTGACTACAACTACACATATCCACGTGATACTAGTATATCACCTCAACCATCCGACTACAACTACACATATCCATGTGATACCAGTATATCACCCAACCATCCGACTACACTATACATATCCATGTGATACTAGTATATGACCCAACCATCCGACTACACTATACATATCCATGTGATACTAGTATATCACCTCAACCATCCGACTACAACTACACATATCCATGTGATACTAGTATATCACCTCAACCATTCGACTACACTATACATATCCATGTGATACTAGTATATGACCCAACCATCCGACTACACTATACATATCCATGTGATACTAGTATATCACCTCAACCATCCGACTACAACTACACATATTCATGTGATACCAGTATATCACCTCAACCATCCGACTACACTATACATATTCATGTGATACTAGTATATCACCTCAACCATCTGACTACAACTACACATATCCACGTGATACTAGTATATCACCTCAACCATCCGACTACACTATACATATTCATGTGATACTAGTATATCACCTCAACCATCTGACTACAACTACACATATCCACGTGATACTAGTATATCACCTCAACCATCCGACTACACTATACATATTCATGTGATACTAGTATATCACCTCAACCATCTGACTACAACTACACATATCCACGTGATACTAGTATATCACCTCAACCATCCGACTACAACTACACATATCCATGTGATACCAGTATATCACCCAACCATCCGACTACACTATACATATCCATGTGATACTAGTATATGACCCAACCATCCGACTACACTATACATATCCATGTGATACTAGTATATCACCTCAACCATCCGACTACAACTACACATATCCATGTGATACTAGTATATCACCTCAACCATTCGACTACACTATACATATCCATGTGATACTAGTATATGACCCAACCATCCGACTACACTATACATATCCATGTGATACTAGTATATCACCTCAACCATCCGACTACAACTACACATATTCATGTGATACCAGTATATCACCTCAACCATCCGACTACAACTACACATATCCACGTGATACTAGTATATCACCTCAACCATCCGACTACGACTACACATATCCATGTGATACTAGTATATGATCTCAACCATCCGACTACAACTACACATATCCATGTGATACTAGTATAGTATATCACCAACCATCCAACTACAACTACATACATCCATGTGATACTAGTATATCATCTCAACCATCCGACTACAACTACACATATCCATGTGATACTAGTATATCATCTCAACCATCCGACTACAACTACACATATCCATGTGATACTAGTATATCGTCTCAACCTTCCGACTACAACTATATATATCCATGTGATACTAGTATATGATCTCAACCATCCGACTACAACTACACATATCCATGTGATACTAGTATAGTATATCACCAACCATCCGACTACAACTACATACATCCATGTGATACTAGTATATCATCTCAACCATCCGACTACAACTACACATATCCATGTGATACTAGTATATCATCTCAACCATCCGACTACAACTACACATATCCATGTGATACTAGTATATCACCCAACCATCCAACTACAACTACACATATCAATGTGATACTAGTATATCACCCAACTATCCGACTACAACTACACATATCCATGTGATACTAGTATATCACCTCAACCATCTGACTACACTACACATATCCATGTGATACTAGTATATCACCTCAACCATCCGACTACAACTACACATATCCATGTGATACTAGTATATCACCCAACTATCCGACTACAACTACACATATCCATGTGATACTAGTATATCACCTCAACCATCCGACTATTTTATAAAGTTTATTCTTTACTCTGGGTTTTAAGTGTTCAGTCAAGAGAGCAAGTAAACATTATTCCTTGCAAAATCCGCTATTCTTATGATGATGCACAGTCCCTCTGATGATACAAGGGTTCTTCAGCTTTTTAAATAAATTTCCAATACGTACACAATTTTTTAAAAACAACAACAACAACAACAACAAAAACATTCAATTAACAAAAACATCAAAAGCATACCCTATTGGCGTAATTTCAACATATCAATAAAAACGATTGCCCTGTTAGCATTTTGCCCATCTTTATTCTAAACACCGAATATACATGTCCCCGAATGAGGTTTGCACATCCAACATTAGCCGGCCAAAAAATGAAAATATACTTCTATGAAATCCAGAAATATCATTTTGAAAAAAAATATAATTCATCATACCACCATCATGATATAATTCAGTGTTTGGCTGAACTATTCATTACAAATTAACTCACATCAAAATGTATCATACGCCTTAACGATTAGATCAACTAAGTTCTGTATTCAGGAAGGAAATTATACATATTTATGCAGTTAACACGCCAGTCTGTTCTTCGCGATTATTCAGGGGCGGGGAATTCTGAACGTCACGTACTACTAAGTATACCTTACCGGAGATTCGCTGGTAGGTTCGCCGGAGAGATTCACAGAAGAAATTACAAAAATGTAAAACTTGAAGATTGATTAGTAACCTCTTTTCCGTTTATCTTATATGTCGGAAAAAATATACCCGTATTTTGTTTTCTCGATTTTAATAACCCTACCTACGTGTAGACATTACTTTCTATTGCATAACCACATTCACGGGCATGCACGCGGGGGGGGGGGGCAGTTGATACATAGCTGGGTAGGGAAGTGCCCCTGAGTGCTCAAAAGTGTGGCCAATTTTATAACTGGATAGTGGCAAAATCTATATCCATGTTTATACCAAAGTACCATTTCTGTCCTCACTGTTTATTTCGAATAAAACAGTTACCTAGGGATATGAGGCCGAAATCTGAGGTGGAGATATTCGCTCATATACGGAACCATAAATACACCAAATTGGGAAAATACTACCGATATTCATACCTATCTTGATCAGAAATAAGACCGATACTTATTTCTAATATTCTAAAAACGAGAACCACTTCAGGGGCACGTAAAATATGCCGCCAATCGAAAATCAAGCTGAAACCTTTTGTGTCAGCACAATTTGCCCCTCAAAATGAAGGAAATAGCTTAGGTTGTAGAGGGTCTAGATTTCAAAATTCAAGGAAGAGTATGCCCCTGGGTCCTCCTAGTAAGCGAGGGGTGATGAGCAGATCTCGCCCCTCCATGGGATATTTCGTTCCGCCGCCTCTGTAAATCATAATAGCGACTGATTTGAATATCTCGGCAAAATGTATCCTTGTTTATATTACTGTGACCCCTCCCCCAATACGAGACCACAAAATCTTTGTGCGCGTGTGTTCTCTAGAAAAGTTTGTTCTAGATGATTGGATATAAATTGTATTATCTGATGAAATGTTGAAACCTGTCTACACAACGGAGCAAATGTAACTTCCAGCCATATGTGCTAATTGTTGTAATCTTTCATTTTCCTTCGCAGTGCTGCAAAACAGCACGAACAAGTAATATTAAAATTTACTGTTTTGTCTATTATGTTTCTTTAAGGTTTATGCACACTACGAATTGTTTCCATAAAATGTTAAGACAATATTGTCGTAACTAATAAGTTTTTGTTGTGTGATAAGTAACTGCCATTTTCGACGGATCAACATGAAACCTCAACCGCAGCCTTTCAAATAGAGTCTGCGATGAACCTCAGACCAATGGTCTGACATTTACAGATAAATATCACAACTAGGACGAAACGAAACGTTGGCATGGCGACATCGATACACATACTGTAAAATGACTAATTTTCACTTGGTTTAAATTTCGCTGATTTACCATTTCAGGTATATTAAGTGGGTTTTAAATTCACGGTTTTGTCATTTAGATAATGTATTCTATGCTAAATTTTACATATTCACTGGGTTTTAATTTAGCGCATTTTTCATTCAGCGAAATAAGCCAAATTAAAACCCGGTGAACAATTGATCCTTTTACAGTATATGGCGCATTACGTGTGAAATGCTAGAAAGTTGTAAATATGCACAATGCTTTCAAAACCTTATGCTTTCACAAAGCTTAGAAGACAGGATGCCTATGCACGATTATTTGTTCAAATACAAATCTGCAATATATGACCCTGATTTAGAGCTTGTGCTGCTGGGTGTAATCAGACCAGACGTCACAAACATGATTTATTGGTTGTCATCGTGGGTGGGAAAGTCCAATAACGTGTCGGCAGATGAACATTTGTAGACGGAGTACAGTTCATATAGCTGACGGCCGTACGTGGCTACATGGGGTCGAAAGTTTTTTTGATAGTGGTTTGTCATCAGCTAGGTCAGTTTACCAGCTACCCAAGTTACAGTTGGTTTTCCAGTTCTCATCATGAATAGCGGCTACTTTTGTTTGAAGTAGATATAAGACGCATAATAATAATAACTGTATTTAAATCTACAAATACAACACTATCAGATATTGACAATAATGAGCTAAAATCGTCACAAATGTCACGGATATACGATAAAATAAAAAATGTATTTATAAAGCATTGGATTAACTCAATTAATGATGATAACAGACAAAACACTAATACAAAAAACAAACTGAGGACTTAAAAAAAATTTAAAACAAACTTCATTTTGGAAAACTACTTAATTAAGCTAAAAAATAAAGAACTGAAAAGTACCCTAACTAAATTCAGACTGAGCAATCACAGTTTAGAAATTGAAAAAGAAAGACAAAACAGAATCAAAAGTAGCGACAGAATCTGCAAATTGTGTAATAAAAATGATATTGAAGATGAACATCACTTCCTCATAATATACCCAGTATATAGTAAAGAGAGGGTCGTTTTATACAATGAAGCTGAAAAGATTATTCCTGACTTTACTAATCTCACACCTGAAAATAAATTCATAAAAATAATGTCAAATAATAACTTAGCAATTCCTCTGGCACAATATCTGAAATACAGCTTTGCTATTAGACAGCAGCACCTACCCCTGGTACTTAGTCATTGACTTTTTCTTTTATTTTTTTTTTACACCTATTCATTGGGTTTTTGTTTTTATATTCAGTTTATAGTTTTTTTTTGGTGTTTTATTTTACTTTATTATATATTTCCGTTACTAACTTTTATTCTGTTTTTAGTCTGTTTTGGTTGTCTTTAAACTATTAGCCATTGTAATTTGATTATTTTTTTTTCTGTAATTTTTGTTGTTGTTGTACCTTTAACCTCCTTCAGTAGGTTGTTATGAGTTAATAAATTGTACTGTATTGCATCTTTAGAAATACGCAATTTTCTATCAGTACCGGTATATAGCAATAACTCCAAATGTATTAGAACAGTGTACAGAACAGTGTTGGGTGCTTCCGCAGTAAGCTATTTTGGGGGTTATGTATTGCATGGAGCTTCATGTGTAGCCAGCTGACAATGAATGTTTGTTAGTTCATGGTATTATCAGCACTTTTAATATGAAAAACATTTAAATATCATCTGAAACAATTTCTTTTCATTGTAATGTTTCAGTGTCACTTTATTTAACCCATCGAGGAAAGGGAATTATTTCCTGGACTCGAGACTCAAGTTAACAAATGAAAATAGCTTATAAGATGATTATCAAAAAAATATTTTCATTATAAACTGAAATAATCTGGCAAAATGTCTGTCCTGACGTTGCACCCACATCTATACAATGTTGATAATTCCAGGTTAGCCAGCATTAATTTATATTATATCCAGTATACAGTGCAGTAATGTTGGTTTCCATACAGCTTGTTCTAAAGAATATAAAGGAAAAAATATGGCATTCTTTATCAGCATCCTCAGTTATATTATATAGGTTCTCTAATAAAACACAATTTGTTTTATAATAATTGTAAATGGTTGCAGTGTTATTCCATACTAAATAAACTTGGTTCTGAATGTCCATATGATTTGTGTGACATTTTAGGCGCAAAACTGACAATTGAGATTTGTGTCCACAAAATATAAATAACTGTACATCCACAATTATGAGCAACTAATTTAAAGGGCCAGTGAAAATTTGCACCACAAATTTCATCAAGTATCTTAAGTAGGTAAAGATAATTTTCCAAAAAAATTGAAAACTGTAAATGTGCTGCCTTCTAGATGACTAATATGGCAAGTGTCAGTTCGGCAGTAGCAATAATTAGCTATTTAAATTTGAACTGACATCAATGAAAATCAGTTGTCACTAATACCATCATAATTGTATTAAAGTTGCCTACAGTGCATGTAAGTAATATACTGGAATGTGGTGGATACTTATGTCATCGTCATCTCAACATTTTATTACAAACTATGGAATTATAAACTTGTTAAATAGGTTAATCAGGGCTAGTGTGCAATGTCTTCATTATAACACTGTGTGACTATCTCTATATGCACTAGTGCTCCTGACAGGACTCTGTACGAACCTGTGAAAATAGGGCATCAAGGGACACCAAATACTTTCTGCATTTTCCTATACTAATGTAACATACAAACTAGAAAAGCATGCACTCAGAATGTCAAACACACATGATATATACAAGGATGATTTATCTGTGGTTCCACAGAATTTCTGTTTTCTTAGCCATGTTTTTTAAGATTTATATATAGTTTAAGCTCAACAAAACAAAATAATGTTTCAGATCACCATGCACATCACTCAAAGATTACATGTCAAATGTTTTTTTTTGTAGTTGTAGTAAAGAAATGCATCAATTTTGAAAAAAATCATTTGGCCAGAAACATTGTTTTTGGGCAAAGAGTGTACAATGTCACCTTTGACTTATTGTGGTACAATTAAACTGCTATAAATAGATAAAACCCAAGTTTTACTGTATTGCCTGCCCAAAAATACTATTAACAAGTTATACATTCCTCATTGGTTATGAAGTTTAAGTCATTGCATAAAAAACAAAATCCATCCAAGATGGGGCCTTCTGCAGTCATCTTAATAATATTTATTAGATGCATAAAATCCTCAGGGAAGAATAAAAAGGGTCTTACAAAAAGAAATTTAAAAACTATAATTTAAAAAAAAACAAAAAAGAAAACACACTATTCTAAAAATAAAAAACAAATAAAAAACAAATATGAATAAAAAATATGCATCCCGAGTTGTGTGCATGTTTAAAGTTTCAGGTTAACTATCCAAGTACTTTCAAGATATGGAACCAGAATTATATTTGTTAAATCAAAAGTAAAGGACGCGCATCAAGGTTCAATATTAGTTCAGAAAGGCCAATTTAAATAAGTTTAATGCATTTTTAGTACTAAATCTTGAATCAAGTAGTAGCACATGTTGTATGGTGTTTGTATAAAGTTTGAACTTGACCATTCCAGTGTTTCCAATATAGAGACCTGGAACTGTATTTGGTAAAACAAAATGGCCACCAGTAAGCCATTTTTAATTATATCTGCATGTCTCGTGCATCAAGGTCCCATTCGTTTTCATTGTACCAAGTTTGAATGTAATCAGTCTATGCATTACCAAGATCTGTTTCTGAAATGGCCAAAACAGGGAATTTTGATGTATTTTTAGCACTAAAATTGCCACTGTTTGTCCATGTTAAATAAGTCTGTATCACAAATGGATGTTCATATGTAAGTCATATGTACAAGCCTATATAACAATTTTGTAAAAGTCTGGAAAACAACCAAATTTGAGGTGAAATCAGTGAATAAATTCATTTGCACAGAAATTAAGGGTGACCAATACATTTTCAAGACTGTATTCAGAAATGGCTAAATAAAATGGTTCATTACTATACACCCTTTTTCAGTTTACATGGTGGTCTATGGGGAAAACTGCAAACATTTAATGTGATGGTCAATTTTGTAAAAAAAAAAATACCAGTTTTCTTTATACTCCAAAAAAATTAGAGAAAAGAAATAGAGAACAACAATTTTAATGCACCAATAGAGAAAAACTGTATTGATTGTATATTTTAATATCAGTAACATTTTCCATCAACTGTAAATTCTGCAGTACTGGTAGTAGCATTGGAAATGATGGGAAATGTTCTTAAGAAATATGTTGCTAACATAAACATTGTATTTGCTGTTTAATCTGTTTATGAAAATGATTGGTCAAACTACTACTTGTCCTGTTCAATATGGAACTCATGACATACACAATACGTGTAAAATACACATTTGTTTACAGGGAATGCGTAGCAACCACGCTTTAATGACCATGAATACATTAAATACAATTATTTAATTGTAAATATGGCACTCCCAAACTGTGGTTATATTTATTCCCACTTTTAAGAAACTTTGTGCATGCAAATTTATGGGATCTTCATTGATTTTATTATCAGAAACAACATAATATAATTTTTAAGATCAAAAGGTAAAATAATAAAGAAACATAATTCAACGAGCATGCAACACAAGCTATTATATAGTATTCCCTATTTTGAGTGACGTATCACTAGGAGTCCACAAACTTCAGATCTTCTGTGCAAATCAAAGACTCAGATTCCTATATTTCACATGGATGTTACCCTAATATTCAGAACTTGTAATGGTTGTCGTTTATAGATTGCATATGTGATTTGATAGCATACCATGTACACAGTGATGATTTGTGCTGTGAAATAAATCATTAATCTACTGAAAACCAAGCGACCTGACGGTCGAAATAGGTCCGCTGTCTTCATTATCATGGAACAAGAATCAGTGAAGTGGCATTGTGGTTGTAATATTCATAGTCAGTCATTTAGAAAACATTGCAGTTGCAGTTTCTTGCAGTTGCAATTATGAACTTTTATAGTGTTCATAAGGATAGTGCATTTCATTGGACAAACATCATTGAGGCTAAACTTAAGAAATCATGGATGTGCAAAAACCTGAGAAATAGTCGAGAAAAAAAAATATGTTTTTGTTTGAAAATTGTGGTCATGTTTTTGAAATGTTATCTTTCCTGATACGTTGTACATATATGTAATTGTTTTGTTACACCCAAGAACAAATGTTCAATAAATCTGTGCAGTAATATTCTTATGATCAGGTATAAAAGAGTCAATTACAAATGTACTCCAGTTTTACATAAGACATTGCTGAATGCAAGATCAATTGTTGTGCCATATATGTGGTGGCTTCTGAAATAAGCTGAGATCTAATGACTGTATCAATGTTCTATTTATAATGACCGTCCAAATTATTATGTGTGCAATTCAAGGGACCTGATATAAGCAGAATAATCATCGCATTTTTCATCAAAAATACCAGTTACTTAACTCACTTGTGCTATTACATATTCAAAGTATACTTTAAAGCTGTATTATGTTTTATATTTAGTTGAAAGCTCTCTGTAAATAGGGCTTACGGTTTTGAACCAGTTGTCAAAAAATGTTCACTAAAAATCCAAATTTGCTTATTTTGACACCAGTTTAACAAATCTGACCATCCAACGTATCATTGCTGGAAATATGAAAGCATTTGGACTTATGGTTTCGAACTAGTTGTCGAAAATAACATTTTTTACCAAAAATGACAAAAATATTCACTTAAAATCTAAATTTCCATATTTTTACACGAATTTAACAAATCTGACAGATATATGTATATAACAATTTTTTTTTAGATGGTGCCGAGCATTTTTTAGTGGAACTCTGTTAAATCCAATAGCAATGTAAATCAGCATATATTTTTACTTAACTATAAAATATACAAATTAGCAATTGTCTCTTATAAACTTTACGCTTTGACCTTTTGTTTTGAAATTTTCACAAATGATTGACAATGTGTTTATCTTCAAAACGCCGTAGGGGCATTGTTTTTGGTTGAACAGTGTTACAACAATCGTACAGACAACTAGCCAGGGTGTTAATTTATGCATAAACTTGAATTAGTGATATATATGCAATATTATGCAATATTCAAATGCTGCACCTTTCACAATATGAATGATTAAAATATTAAATAAATGAATTTTCAGGACAGCTGATTCCAAAACTATGGTGCACACAATATATTAAGGCATGCCTGAAAAATGATATTCTTCACTTCATGATTTTAAATGGTAGAATTTGAACAAGGTGGAACTACATTTACAATTATCAGACATTAATCTTTCTTGAACTTCTATAAAACTAACAATTGCTATGCAATCTTCAATTTCAATTACTGGGGGTAGTTCACATTATTTTGTATCTTTCTCCAAGCAACCCATAGAGGGCACTGTGTATTTAAAAAACATTCACTGGTTTGAATTCCAGTGGATACTAAATAGAAATATTCATTAGGTTAAAAATTCACTTGTTTGAGAAAGGAAACTATACATTCTACTGTTAAATCATGGACCATTTTATTAGGTTCATACTGTCTATCAGCCATCCAAATCAGCTACATGTACTGGTAATAATTTAATCTGATTTATGTACATGCAGCGGTAAATTTGATAAAAATCATTAGCCACATTTTATTTATTATAAGTAATAGAGATGACATCTATTAGTAAAATAATTTGATTTTCAATAAACACAAATTAGAAACATACATTGATCATTATTGAGAAAAAAATTGTAGCACCTGATGGTTACCAAAAGAAAGTTGTTGTAAAATACATTGCAGTAATTAGCCTGTAGTAAGCACACCAATCACTGTCTTCCTTTTATTTTAAGGAACTATTCAACATCATGAAAGATGTTTATTCCAATCACAGTTTTGAAATATAGGTTCTGTCTTGTGTATAGGAATGGGATTGAATGTTTTGATCACTGAAGCAATATAAGACCAAACATGCTAAAACAGAAACATGTTATGTTCTAAGATATCAAATTTATACTGCTCCTTATACCGGGGTATAAACCACTACTATACCAAGATAATAATGTTTAAAAATTACAAAGGTATGAAGTATTGTTTTAACGACAACAATAATACACAGTCACCTGAGTTAGCCAGTGAAATTTGTTTACGTCTAATGTGGAAAGAATATTACCCAGTTCTTTAATGCTGTGTTCCCCAATCTTAGAAAAAATAATTTACCCAAAAACACTCAGGTCTAGAACAAGCAATATCAGGATAACCTTACATTTATTGAAACATGTCAAATTCCTGGAGAGGAATTAAACTGGTTTTATACAATTGTACCAGTTAAATGCTACAAGCTAGATGTTAAATAGATGTTAAATAGATGTTAAATAGTACATTGGAACAGTACATGCTTCAATGCCCCCAGACATCACTACCTCAAACAAGGATTAGCTGAATTAAAAAATAAATTAATTTGTCAAATAATTTATTTATTCAACACTAAAACGAACTACAGTGAGTTGTTCTATGGTCATATAACAATAAAAATAGATAAGATAAAATAAAATAAACTACACTAAGATACAGTAATGTTAATCAACTACACAGAATGCTAAATAAAGCTAAATAATATTACAAACATGCAAAAGATCATAATAAACTTATACGGTACAATACAATACACTAGCTAATATTATTAAGAGGTAACAAAATCACATTAAAATCACATTAGAGTCATAATTATGGTGGAAAGAATATTTTTAATTTTGATGGAGCTGCTCACATCTCATTTGCATACATTTTTGTATGTATTGTGCAGTTCTTATTCCTGAACAATATTTCATGATTGCATTGAATTTTTCTAGTTCATTTAACTTCCTAAAATTTTGTATAATTTCCTTACAGTACTTGAATAATTCAATTCTGTGTGTATTGTACAGACTGCAGTCCATAAGGAAATGTATCTCATCTTCAATCTGCTTTTTAGCAGTGTTTACAGACCCTTTTATTCCTTGGAGTTCTGCAATGCCTGCCAGTTTCAATATGAAGTTTGTGATCAGAGATTCTGAACTGGCATAGGGAGTGTCTCAGTTTAATATTACTCATTGTTATTAAACATTTTTCCATTTTAAACTGTGTTTTGAATGTTCTATAATTTGCCAATTTGTTTGTTCCACCATTTGCTCTGTTGTCATCAAATAGAGCTTCTTTCCATTTTATTTTATAATTTTCTTTCAGTAAAGCAGAGATAGTCTTGGTTTGGTGTGGTTTCTTTTTTTTTTATTTGTTGTTTTATTGCCTTATCAAGTTGTCACTGATTATTTTGTCGACATTTCTTGTCTACCTAGTTTTTACTGTATTGACCTCATCAAAGGTGCTTTTTATTAACTTGGGCGTCTATGGAAGTTTTGATCTGAGCCAGAATTTAATTATTTGTGTGATAATTTTTATGGCAAGAGGGTATCTTCCCAATTCCCCTAAGATTGCAAGCTTAGTAGCATTCTTTTTAACCCTCAGGAGTAATCAGAAGAAAGAATAGTTAACAGTTTCAATAATATCGCTATTTTTAGTGACTTCCTCTCCCCATACTTCACACCCATAGCTAATGATGGGTGCTATCAATTTATCAAATAGATTTAGAGCTATGCTTATTTTGAGGTTTGAGACAGAATTGAGTGTTTGTTTTAGTACGAACTTGTACTAGTGTACGTTTGTTTCAGTAATAAGCCTTCTTCCCTATACCCCCTCTAGATAACTATAGGCGTCCTTAGAAGGGACATACGCAATTAAATTGGACTAGGAGTGGTACGGGGTGGTGGTTTTGGTAAAAGGAGCCGCCCCCCCCGTGTTGGAGCACAGGAACTATGATCAAATTTGAAATTTTAAACAGCAACCAATATTCTTCAAGCTGGTATTTTTTTTTAGATTTTATTTTTTCATTCCGTTTGACTGTTTTTTCGAGTTTAAAAAATATTAGCTGGCTGGAGCCTTCATCCCTTATTTCTTAAACTAGATACCAGCCGATAACACCCCCCCGCGCTCATAGGGATTGCGTACAGTTGATCAAAGTTCCTGGGCTCCGACTGGTTGGAGGGTCACAAGTGTTCATAGCAAAAATGTCTGGAGAGCATTTATAAAATAAAAACGATT
This sequence comes from Saccoglossus kowalevskii, assembly GCF_978046115.1. Lineage (NCBI taxonomy): Eukaryota > Metazoa > Hemichordata > Enteropneusta > Harrimaniidae > Saccoglossus > Saccoglossus kowalevskii. The sequence continues at coordinate 3,109,703 of NC_140644.1, forward strand.
AAATAATGTTGGGCTTAAGTTACAGCTCTGTTTTACTCCTGAAGAGTATGGAAATCTATTTGTTATTCTTCCGTTTAACAAGCTGTCGAAGATTCGGGTCAACGCAACGAGTCCGATGCCAATAAATATTCCAATAAATGTCAATAAATCCTACGTTCATAAACATGCAAACTGAATCGCTATCTCGCGAGGCGATATTGGTTCAAATACTGCGTCAGGAAAACGTACGATTACTGGTAAACGCAAAACATCGAGTACACACTGCGAAGAAACCGAAACAAACTAACAACTAACCTACCAGCCATTTTGTATAATGCAATATGGGTAATATGTAAAGTAGGTCGTATTCGTGAGGTCCTATTTGAGAGCTCCCAGATACGACCCAATGTGGCGTGCGCATAACCCTTCTCGACTGATGAGACTGATGTAGAATATGCCGTACGTCAACATTTACAATTTTGCTTTCTAAACAAACAACTTTCATTAATGACTTTCACTGCCCGAACTTGAACTAATCGCTAAAATTCAACATTTAAATTAAAATCCGCATAGAGCTTCACGACCAGTCAGATTTCTTTATTGTCAATTTTTATAAACACGGGACGCATAGATTTGGAGAGAGCCGGGAACAAACACTGGTGGCGCTGTATAGTTTCGAAATTACTCAAGAGAACAGTTTCTTACATAACGTCTTCATGTCCCGTTTGGATGAGGGGGTCTGTCTCAAAACTTGACGCCGATCACCTGTAATAACACATGTCATCGATGCATTTATTCATATTTAGCTGTATAATAATACTGAAATCATAACATATCACGGCTAAACCAGCAGAACACGCACCGGCTGTTTACCGCTTATTCTCGCGTGACTTGGCACAGTGCGTGATAGAACGCGTAGAACAGCATTGACACGTTGGCTGGTTCCCGCCTCAAGTGTCATGGCGTACCAAGCCACAAGAGGCCGGTAACTAGTAACGGTTCCGGCATTCTGATTGGTACATCACTTTCTCGTTGCTTGTTCTATTTCCCTTGGATACCTGACGGCAGCGCTTACGCTCGTGGCCGTTCAGGGGTTTCCTTTTACTTTCGAAGGTTGGGTGAATAAAAAACTGTTTCTTTTGTTATAAATTTTCACAGAAACAGCGAAGAGTGTCAGAAACATCTCAAATGTGTAAATCTAAGCAGGCAGTATGTTTGAGCATGGCTTTATTGTAGTATTATAGACATGTTTACGCAGAACGGAACTTGGAATGTTTTCAAATTACGTCACCCAGTCGCGTTCCTTCCGGCCTGAAAACCGGCCCAAATGGAACAATATGGCGATTACTAGTTACCTGCGTCCTACCTGCCATTCGCAAAGGACGCCGGGAACCAGCGAACATTGACACGCAGATCGCCACCTGTGTTGACACAATGGTAGAACAGCGTCTGTGTCGTCATCAATGAGCGTCGCTGACAACAACCAGCGCAATAGGTTGCCGACCCAGAAAAGCGTAAAAGTGCGTATGACTTAGGTTTTTTTGCTGAAATGTGTTCTACAGTATGTCTACTTCAAGATTCTGATGGGTGCCCAGTTGGCACCCTTGAGCATTTTTTCTAATTTGCATAAATCCAAAATGGCTGCCAATGAGGATCGAGCATGCTATTATGATGTATCTCCGCATCAAGATGGAAATTTCAACTGATGTAAAATATGCAAATTGTATATTGAGGCCCCCAAAATAAATATTAATCCCCGTGTTTGTTAAAATTATCATTTGCATAAATACATCATTTGCATAAATCCCAAATGGACGCCAATGACGATCACGCATGCTATTATGATGATATCTCTGCATCAAGATGGAAATTTCAACTGCTGTATATTATGCAAAGTGAATATTGAGGCCTCCAGAATAAATATTAAGCCGCATGTTTGTTAAATTCACAATTTCCATAAATACTTCATTTGCATAAATCCAAAATGGCCGCAAATGAGAATCAAACAGGCTACTAAGGCGATCAATCTGATTAAAATCTGATTTAGTGTACGGGCTTTAATTATTTTGGCTATAAACTTATTTTAATTTTATTTTTTATTACTTTTGTTATTAATGCCTTTTTATTTTATTATCATTTTACTTTGATTTTGATTTCGTGTTTTTTTTTTAATTCCGCCCTACATACATCTGATCCGATGCCTATGTAACGAGATTTCAACGAGACCCACTATCGGCGATTTTAGTCAACGAATCACAGACCTCCTTCTATAGCGCACATGATGACGTCACCGGGCAGAGTCAGGTAGCAAACACACTCAAATAAAATGGCGGATTATACCAACGTTATAATTAGCGACCGAGAATAACACGGCTTTTCGGTAAGTTTATCATTGTCAAATGCAACGAAAGTCATTTTTATGTTAATATTGTGGCTCGAATGGTTCGAGTTTAGATCGTTATTTTGCGTAGTTATTCTGGGAGTGACGTTTTGTTTCCACCGGTTCGACAGAACACCGGTGTCTATTTCCAGTCGCTTGCCCTGGAGACAGGTGATGTTTTGTTGACGATCGGGCCAAAATCGTCTACGGTATTGAAGCCGTAGCTGTAAATATTCATCAAATTGTATCAACATTTTGTACATTATACAATAACTCTTTATTAAAGTAATTGAGCTGATTTGGACTGGAATAAAATATTTTTTATTCGGAACACATCGCAATTGATCAAGAAATATTTTTTGCTCCAATTTTCTGTGTCAATTCCGTGGGCCGGTGACCGTTATACAATTTAAAATCAGTTTGCATTGTTTACTATAGCTGTTAACAGTGTTCTAATCATTACGATTTACTCATTTTTTTGCTTCCATTCTAGATAATTATGCTCAGTGTTTGATGTAAAATTGAAGCGATGACTGACTGAATGAACGAACCTTGGCTGGCGAAGATGTATCTGGAAGTGTACACATTTGTTGGAAGTGAAAAAAATATTCAATGTAATGACAAAAATTGTAAAATTTCTTCTGTAAATAAAAATGTACTAGCAATTTTCTATTAATGGTTTATTCAAGTGGGCAAAATATAATGTACAGAAAGCTTGCCCGTATACACTGAAAAGTAAGCAACTGACAGCCTGTATAAAAGGGGGGGCTGTGATTGGCTGTTACTTACGCGAGATTTGAACGGGATTTACATAGGCGTCGGATCAGATGTAGGTAGGGCGGAATTTTAAAAAATCACAAAATCAAAGTAAAATAATAAAATAAAAAGGCATTAATAACAAATATAATAAAAATTAAAATAAGTTTATGGCCAAAATAATTAAAGCCCGTACACTACATCAGATTTTAATCAGATTGCTAAGGCGATATATTCATGACTATATTTAATTTTTGGCTGATCTGGAGGTTATTAATAAATCATTAGTAGCTGTTGTTTTTTAGTCTACTCATTCTGTGACAGCCGATCAGACTCACGCATTTCGCAGAGTGCGCGCGCAACAATGCATTCCTGTATGATCGCGTATGCAGTCTGTGAGATGCCGAGTTTATTTTTTATTTTTAAATTTAAGGCCAAGATTCAATGAGTTTTTGCTGAAGTAAAGTTTTCCAATATTGAGGTAATAAACCTTTACATTTGTTTAAAGTGGCAGATTTTGCTCTGTTTCTGTATGATAAACTGGCGATAAACACAGCTATGATGGGGTTCCTATGACCCCCCCCCAAAGTTCCAGTTTCTCGGCACAGACGACGATTGGTTGACCCTCAGTCACCTCTAATGGGTTAACCATTTTAAGTATATTGACTTCGTCATTTGTATTATTCCTTAATAAATATCACCAAACACCAATAAAATATTTATTATACAAAGTGTGTAAATAGTAATTATGTATTGAGCATGTGCCAGGAAGGGACTTGAACAACTTTAGCAGAATTCCAAGATGGCAATTCACATGTAAAATAGCAATTCTGAGCAATTCAATTTGTATTCATCAATAAACACAGCTTCATAGACTATAAAAACTCATCTAGAATCTGATATAAAATGGTTTACTACAGTTATTGCTAACACTCGTGGTAACACTCCAGTACCTGAATGGTCTGGTTACATGACTGGTATTACTAGCACGATGGTTCCTGAGCCAGGACATTCAACAAGATTTGCATTCGGCTCATTGATAGATTCACCACCTTCCCATCCTGATACTGTGATAACAATCTTGTTTATTGAAGATTTCATGAAACAGAATGATGTACCGTACACTCATGTATCTGCCGATATGCAGCTGTACAAGGTAGATGCAGATTCAATGGTCTTTCCCTGACAAATGGAATAATCTCGTAGTGCGTCCTGGTGGTATGCACACACTGATGTCTTTTATTGGTTGCATTGGTACTCTGAAGAATAATAGTGGCCTGGAGGCAATTCTTGGTGTGGCATTCAATGGCGTTGTTCACATGCTCAATGGAAAGGCATGGCCCAAGGAACTCCGAGGATTAATTGAGGATGGTCACAGCAGCACTACTAGAACCATTGATTCTCACAGGACAGTTTACTTTGGAAGACCTGGAAGATGAGTTTGACAGTGTTCGCAGTTCTTCACGTGCAGGTCGCCTTTGGATAGACTGTCTGATTACACCTGTCATAATCCCGCACTTGTTCCTCCATGTGGAAAGGGAGGGAGATTGGTTGCTCCAAGTTTATTGTCTGAAGTGTATGTTGCCATATTTCTTTGCAGCAGGCCACTGGAATTATGCATGATATATTTTGTGGCACATTTGTGACATGTCTACTTCGTTACCAGAAGTGGTACAAGCTGCTTTCCTGAGAGGTGAACATGTTTGCGACACCGTCGTGGAGTGTGGAATTCACTTTTCCTTGACCAATTTGGTGAACAAATTCACATACGATATGGAAAGGCCAAAGGAGGGTTAGTAGAAAAGACCCTTTCTGAAGAACAAGTAGCTGGTTGGATACTTTCTCACCCCCTATGCAATAGTCTATCTCTTGCTTGTGACAAAATGTATGATGAAGCGCTTGATGAAGATCATGGTATGGAACTAAATTCTCTCAAAGAAGAGGGACAAAGAAGGAAAGATCTAGATGCCTCTGACAGGAATTATTGCAGAACTAAAGAAGTACGGTAATCCTCTTACCACACAACCAAGCGATGCACTATCAATATTGTTAGTGTCCGTGTTGCTCAAGATACTGTGAATGTAGATAACGCACTTGTCATTGGTCAGCAAATGGTTGCCGAATTCTCAGCAAAATTGCTGGAACGATTTCATACTCCACTGAGAAAGAAAGTAATAACCATGGAGACTATGAAGAAAAGCTCTAAGATAGGAGATACTAATGTCTATGATATGGAAAAGTTGTATGCACGCCTGTTTGTTATCTCCCAGAAAAGAGAGGTCCACTTGCCTGATCTTTTTCAGTACGAGCTCTCATCAGTACCTTCTTCAATCTTTGATGAGTTTGGAGACATGCGAAAAGGAGTGAAATCAGTTCTCGTGACAAAGTTGGCCGTGTTTGCTTCTACACATCTTTCACCTGTAGACATGGAAATAGTGGATGGAAATGAAGCTCTCTATCATACACCTTGGCCAAAATTGGAAACTGTAGAACAGTTCACATAAAGCTTTTTCCAGCGTTTTAATAGACCATATGACATTTATGTAATTTTTGATAAATAAATACCAAGCTCCACAAAGTCACATGAAAGAATGCGACGTGTGGGAGGAACATAAGGAGCATAACCTCACGAGAAATATGACACTACCTGCACGAGATGTTATCATGAAAAGTGGTCACAACAAAACTCAATTAATCAAATTGATTTGCAATACTGACTTCGAGTCACCAACTCTTCACCTCATTGGTGAGGAGCAGTGCTTGTTTGAACATGAAGAAGCAGATGTGAATATCATCAGTTATCTACTCATGTTCCATGACCAGAAAAATCATGTTCAAATAATTGCTGATGATACAGACATATTCGTGCTATTGGTGTACTATGTATGGAAGAACAGCATTTCAACTCAAGTTTCCATGAAAAAACAGGATGGAAGAGTAATTGACATTAACGCAAATTATTAAATTATGTATTAAATTTAGGAGACAAATGCGGCGATATTGTGCCTTTACATGCTGTGTCTGGGTGTAACACTGTATCATATCCCTTTGGAAAAGGCAAGATAACATGTGTTAACCTCCTGCTCAAGAACAACCTAGGTATTGGTGTTATGTGCGATCCGAATTCCACTGATGTTGAAAACCTGAATTTTGGCATCAATTTCCTCACTCTTCTTTATGGTGGAACATCAACTTAAGATTTTAACAATCTCAGATACCAAAACTTCAGCAAGATGAAGGATCCTCCATAAATCAAGTTCCTACCTCTAACCCGTGTAGCTGCAGTACAACACATAAAACGAGCTCATCTGCAGACACTCATTTGGTGTGCAGCAGCACAGAGATATCCACCATCAGTTGATATATCACGCTATGACTGGAAACTTGAAGGGAACTGTACCCCTCACCCAATCTACGGACCTACCAAACTTGCTCCAACTGCTTTGTTGAAGGTAGTTGCATGCAACTGCAAATCACAGAACAGCTGCATCGATGCACTTGCCAACTGGCTAGGCTTTCCTGTACATCGTATTGCAAATGTGAAAGCTAAAATAACTGCTGCAATGAGAACACTATTCCAACAACTATTGTTGAAGATTCAGATGTGGACTAGAATTAACACTTTCCCTATTTGATATTATTGTACATGTGGAATACTTTACATCATGTTGAGTTGATTTTGTTATACGATATCATATTTTGTATAGGTAGCATAACTCTTCACCAGTTTCTCAGCTTTTATAATTATTTGATGCGGTGGTTAATCTGTGCTTTGAAAAATTGTGCATTTACGTCGATACTAAACATATTTTCAAGTGGATCTTTGGAATACAACTGCAGTGTCTCGATACAAATTTAAATTACTATTCATGTCTATAAAATTGTTGATATTAAGTCTACTTATGTTTTGTGGGAATGACTACCACTATTAACACGATTGAGGTTACCAAATTTATGCTCAGATGGTATTGACATATTGTTCATTATCACAATATAAAATACGTGATTTAGATCATCGGGATTTTATTCAAATGAAATATATATATATATATATATATATATATATATATATATATATATATATATATATATATATATATATATATATATATATATATATGCAAATAAAGAATTTAAATTGAAGAAAAATGGATAAGGTCAAATTGCATTCTCAGGACCCAAATGTGCCATTATTAGCATGTTCCATCGTCTCTGGCATTCATTTTGGATTTATGCAAATGAGGTATTTATGCAAATGATAAATTTAACAAACATGCGAGTTAATATTTATTTTGAGGGCCTCAATACTCAATTTGCATATTATACAGCAGTTGAAATTTCCATCTTGATGCAGAGATATCATCATAATAGCATGCGTGATCGTCATTGGCGTCCATTTTGGATTTATGCAAATGAAGTATTTATGCAAATGATGAATTTAACAAACATGGGGATTAACATTTATTTTGGGGGCCTCAATACACAATTTGCATATTATACAGCAGTTGAAATTTCCATCTTGATGCGGAGATATCATCTTAATAGCTTGCTTGATCGTCATTGGCAGCCATTTTGGATTTATGCAAATTAGAAAAAATGCTCAAGGGTGCAAACTGGGCACCCATTAGAATTTTGAAGCAGACATACTGTAGAACACATTTCAGCCAAAAAGTCATACGCACTTTTACGCTTTTCCCAAAAAACTGGGGCTGGCAACCTGACTACAAGATGCGTTCCATTCTCAAACTCACTTCGTATAGTACGGACGTAGAAATCAAACTGTCTAGCGTTTAACGAGTGTTTTGCGGTACATCTTGAAGCAAGAATCATAAAAACTACATAAAATGGCGGATAAAGTACTGGAAAGTTATATTACAGAGTTTGTAAGTATTTCGGTTCGTTTTAACGTGACTTTTCGACACTTCCAAATTAAGCTTCAATAAACTCGATTGAACACACGTTGCCCAGGTATACTTTGATATAAAGGAGTAAAAGCTCTTGTTAAATCTGGTGACTACTAGTATTTTAGTACCGGGATTTTAGTATGGTAGAAAGCATGTAAAGTCTTCTAATAATCACAATATAAACAGAATAGAGGTCAATACCGAAAATACGTGTACATAATAAATGCTTTTTATCAATAATTGTACTTTACTAATTTAATATTCATAACAGTTATTAGCATATTGTGTACGTGGTGCGCATGCTTCAGGTCGTTCCACGGGTAACTAGTTATTAATAAAACAATAATTAATAATAATGTTTCGGACAAACCGCGTACCCCTTGAGGCCAGAATACCGAAAGTATACAAGTAGAAATAGAACTTGGAGATTGACCGCGTACCATACTTTTTGTACGCGAACACTATTTATGATACTCCCGGTATTCGTTGAGGACGACCGAACGCGAAATAACCAAATCCTCAATGTTTTAGCTTATAAAATTGTACGTAATTTCTATGTGCCACTTTTAATAATTCATTATGAAATACAGTAATCAACCAAATTGTTCATGTACATACTGAAAACTTTGCTTGATCGAGCCTATTCTCTAAACGCTGACACCCATCGCGCCCAAGTTGGGCGGTACAAATATTGTTCAAAATAAAAGTTGGACGAAAAATTGCTGGTCACATGTTCTATATGGCGAATCGCTATTGGTCAGTTGCATACTTGTCATACCCCCTATGTCATACCCCTCTATTTATTATAAAGGGCAGATTGAAAGCGTTCCGCAACAAAAGTACCACCCAAAAATTGCACAAGAACACCAATTGAGATAATTTAAAATTGGTCCTCACCCTAATGTTAACTGAAGGGTGGTAGTTGTGCTTCGTGCATGTGTGACATTTGTGTTGATAAACATTAATTTCCCCATAATCCAGTGCGCTTTTCTAATGAAGGTCTCACGCCACTAATCAACCAATGGCTGCTCGTAGTTTAAATGCCGAGAGCAAGAACCAATGAAATTTTTTAAATATTTTTTTTCTCAGGTGCTCCCTGTTTGAAGGCGTAATCACCTGTTTACTACTTAGCGGCTGTGTACCTGTGGGTTTATTTTGTGTGTATTTGGATGTTTTAATCTTGGTGTTTTTTCCAGTGATTTCTCTAGATGCAATCCAAATACAGTAGGTGTGTCTTGTTTACCTGAGATTTGCAAGAGCTTGAGCTGGCCAACATGTTAGTTTTTTTCATATGGTTGATTCCTGGCATGTTGATTTCCCATTTTTGAGCCCTATTTTCAACTTTCTTCGTCATTTTCATATAGCAATCTCGTCAAATGTTAACATTGTCGTCTATGGAAATTCAATTAGTGGTATGAGCCCTGAAATGACGAATACGAGTTTTGCCCTGGGAGCTACTTGCATATATGGTCCGTTGAGCCAAAAATTAAGCTGATGACCCCAATTTTTCTAAGTCAATATTTTTATATTGTCCAGAAGTACAATATATTAAAAAAATGGATAGATTCAGAGTATTTGAATTTGCGAATAGGCTTCTACCTTAAGTGGTCACTACTCCACTGATGATTTGCGTAATAACATAATACCATGGCCTCACCGTTTGTGGGGTGTGGAACTTATTGTCACATGCCATGCTGCGTATCCAAGCATTGCTTGTGAAAATATAGCCACGAGAATTTGGGAGTGGGGGTAGCCAGTTTTCAGAAAAATGTTAAACCTTATGTAACATTTGTTGTTAGTTTGCTGTTAGTTAATACGAACATACACAGCAATGACCAGTCTAATTATCGTCAGGTTGCTGTTGCAACTGTGTCATCAAAACTGTTAGAGAAAGTTTGGCTCAATAGATGTATTGATTGCCTTTTTACTAGTAATTATCAGTTTGGGTTTAAGCCAGATCATGGTACTGACATGTCTATTTTCGTTTTAAAAGAAGTTTTGTCATATTATAAGAGATTGAATACACCTGTTTTTGTTACATTTATGGATGCCTCAAAAGCATTCGATTATGTTCGTCATGATATTCTTTTTGAAAAGTTATTACTTAGGTGTGTTAAGACTTATTTAATGAAAGTTTTAATTTGTTGGTACAAGCACCAAACATTTGTTGTTAGATGGAATAATTGTTTTTCTGGTGTTTTTAATTCGACAAACGGTGTGAAACAGGGTGGGATCTCCTCACCTATATTTTTTTACAGTTTATCTTGATAACCTCAGTAATGAACTATTCTCCCTTCCATTTGGTTGTTTAATCGGGAGTCAGAGAATTAATCATTTATTTTACGCTGACGATATTGTAGTATTCAGTACAGGAGCGTATGGTCAACAATTACTAGTTGATACTTGTGGACGGTATGGCAAACTTAACTCTATCTTTTTTAATGAGAAAAAAAAACGTATGTATGTTAATTCAGCCTCGTTTTCGAAGGTTAAGGAATGTGTCAATTTATTTAAGTGGTAGACTACTTGATTACATCACTATATATAAATATCTGGGACACTTGATCACTGGTGACCTTAATGACAATGTTGACATTCAGGCCAAATCTCATCTCTTTTATGTGAGAGGCAACGCGATTATTCGCGATTTTAAATTTGCGTCCTTAGCTGTTAAATGTCATTTATTTTCTGTATTTTGTGATATTCCATATTGTGCATTTTTGTGGTCTAATTTTACACTTTGTAGTTTTAACTCTATTAGGAGAGCACACTCACTTGTGTTTCGTAAATTATCTGGGTATTCACATTCTGCTGTACAGAGTAATAGGGCAGGGTTTGTTAATCTTTATATCTTATATCTTTTGATGAAATTCTTCGGAAAAAGACATTTAGCTTTATGGGTAGACTGCACCTTTCATCTAACCCCATTGTAACAACAACATTGTACATTTCAATTCATTCCCAGTGTTTAATATGGAAATTATGGGAGAAGAGGATTTTTTGACTTGTATTTTTTTTTTTGCTATGGATTTTTATGATCTGAAATAAACATATAATAATAATAATGCATAGAGTGTCGTTCACCAACTTACATGCAGGTAAAAAATAATAAGCACACAATCTACAAGAAAAGACTTTCATAAACCAAAATTGGTAATAAATAAAGAAATAATTTATTATTTCTTTCAAAGGAATAATATATTGTACAAAATAGAAAATTAACAAGTGTCATATTGGAACATTCCACAATTCAGAGAAATCTATTAAATACATCAAGGTAACCATAAATTATATCCACCTTTCAGAAAACTAATCCATGTATGAATGCATATAAACCCCTCATTACATCGACTTCTGTCACCTTTCCTTGGCCTTCTGAACCTTGAAGGACCTAATGCCCACAATAACATATATATAAATATACAAGAGCCCCAACTGAATAAAAACCGTAGCAAGAAAACCTTTGCTAACAGTCTGTTGCCAGGATTTTACTCAATTCTTCTAATAAACGTAGTTCTCTGAATTTTCACTTTGCATAAGGTTATTAATAAAACATCTTGTATGTAAACCAGAAAACAACTGGAAAAACTTAGTACTAACTTACACTTGAATAATTGTTGATTTTTGATCACAGCTCACCTTTTATTTAAAACATTTATTTGAATTAAATATACACAGATGCAGGGGTCCTGCTTATTCTGACAGTTAGCCATCTTGCTAACACTATTTTTTTTATGGACAGTAGCATATTCGTCATAATATTCAGTTTTAAGTTTATGTAAACATATATTGCTATTCCCAAACAAAGATATCAATATGTACAATCAGGGGTTGACCAATAGAAACGAAGGAGGAATGAAGGAGATGGTGGATTTGGAACAAAACAATTTGCAGACAAATCACAGAAAAAAATATAGGTAGTTATAAAAAAAAATATCCCACACACACTTGATAGAGAAGAGCAAGCTATTTTTTTTTTAAATACCAAAATCATTGTGTTAAAAAATGTAGCTCAAAACTGTTATGAACAATTATTTGTTGAACCCCCAAAGTTTATAATGGTCATCCCCAATACAAGACCTCTGTAAAAGTGATGAAGTACCCCTACCCATCATTCTTAAATCTTAAAAACTGTTAAATAACCATCTTGTACTAGAATCATTTAATTTGATGGCGTATTTTAATGAACAAGTTAGATTAATATAATGTGTCAAAACACATTTTGTGTATATCAGTATTATTTAAAAAAAAAAAAAAAAAAAGTATATTTGTCATGAATAATTAAGTTATTACACTGAGACAGATTAATTTATTTTTCTGTATGTGTGTATGGGCCGCATTTACACTGGGTTATACATGTTACCATACTGAAGTTCATACAATGAATCCATGTGTCAGAATCAATCTTTTATGAACATTCATAACTTACAATTGAGAAATTTAATTTGAACACAAATATTCTTTTCGTTAGGTTTTAACACATACCTGTCATTGAATACATTTGAATAGTGAATGAATAGATTGAAACAAGAACATAAACCACATGTACATGTACTTAAACCTGACTAAGACAAATACCAATGCACAGTATTGGCTTAGTTTGCACAGATGATTTGCATAAGACCGAGAAATTTAGAAAACATTTCAATATTTACAATGTTTTACTGTGGTATCCAGTGCTGAAATGTCATGATGTGCTCATCTGTTGAGAAATGCCAAACTGCGTGCAGATGAGAAAGACAATAATTTCAAAGTAGTAAGCCTGGTGAGAAATGCCAAACTACGGAGCCTGGTGAGAAATATCAAAGTACTAAGCCTAGTGAGAAATACCAAACTACGGAGCCTGGTGAGAAATATCAAAGTACCAAGCCTGGTGAGAAATGCCAAACTACGGAGCCTGGTGAGAAATACCAAACTACTAAGTCTGGTGAGAAATACCAAACTACGGAGCCTGGTGAGAAATACCAAACTACCAAGCCTGGTGAGAAATATCAAAGTACTAAGCCTGGTGAGAAATACCAAACTACGGAGCCTGGTGAGAAATACCAAACTACTAAGCCTGGTGAGAAATATCAAAGTACTAAGCCTGGTGAGAAATACCAAACTACCAAGCCTGGTGAGAAATATCAAAGTACTAAGCCTGGTGAGAAATACCAAACTACGGAGCCTGGTGAGAAATATCAAAGTACTAAGCCTGGTGAGAAATACCAATCTACGGAGCCTGGTGAGAAATACCAAACAGCTAAGCCTGGTGAGAAATATCAAAGTACTAAGCCTGGTGAGAAATGCCAAACTACGGAGCCTGGTGAGAAATACCAAACTACTAAGTCTGGTGAGAAATACCAAACTACGGAGCCTGGTGAGAAATGTCATGATGTGCTCATCTGTTGAGAATTGCCAAACTGCGTGCAGATGAGAAAGACAATAATTTCAAAGTAGTAAGCCTGGTGAGAAATGCCAAACTACGGAGCCTGGTGAGAAATATCAAAGTACTAAGCCTAGTGAGAAATACCAAACTACGGAGCCTGGTGAGAAATATCAAAGTACCGAGCCTGGTGAGAAATGCCAAACTACGGAGCCTGGTGAGAAATACCAAACTACTAAGTCTGGTGAGAAATACCAAACTACGGAGCCTGGTGAGAAATACCAAACTACCAAGCCTGGTGAGAAATATCAAAGTACTAAGCCTGGTGAGAAATACCAAACTACGGAGCCTGGTGAGAAATACCAAACTACTAAGCCTGGTGAGAAATATCAAAGTACTAAGCCTGGTGAGAAATACCAAACTACCAAGCCTGGTGAGAAATATCAAAGTGCTAAGTCTGGTGAGAAATGCCAAACTACGGAGCCTGGTGAGAAATACCAAACTACCAAGCCTGGTGAGAAATATCAAAGTACTAAGCCTGGTGAGAAATACCAAACTACGGAGCCTGGTGAGAAATATCAAAGTACTAAGCCTGGTGAGAAATACCAAACTACGGAGCCTGGTGAGAAATACCAAACAGCTAAGCCTGGTGAGAAATATCAAAGTACTAAGCCTGGTGAGAAATGCCAAACTACGGAGCCTGGTGAGAAATACCAAACTACTAAGTCTAGTGAGAAATACCAAACTACAGAGCCTGGTGAGAAATATCAAAGTACTAAGTCTGGTGAGAAATACCAAACTACCAAGCCTGGTGAGAAATATCAAAGTACTAAGTCTGGTGAGAAATACCAAACTACCAAGCCAGGTGAGAAATATCAAAGTACTAAGTCTGGTGAGAAATACCAAACTACTAAGTCTGGTGAGAAATACCAAACTACGGAGCCTGGTGAGAAATACCAAACTACTAAGCCTGGTGAGAAATATCAAAGTACTAAGCCTGGTGAGAAATATCAAAGTACTAAGCCTGGTGAGAAATGCCAAACTACTGAGCCTGGTGAGAAATACCAAACTACTAAGTCTGGTGAGAAATACCAAACTACTGAGCCTGGTGAGAAATGCCAAACTACTAAGCCTGGTGAGAAATGCCAAACTACTGAGCCTGGTGAGAAATACCAAACTACTAAGTCTGGTGAGAAATACCAAACTACTGAGCCTGGTGAGAAATGCCAAACCACTGAGCCTGGTGAGAAATACCAAACTACCAAGCCTGGTGAGAAATATCAAACTACTGAGCCTGGTGAGAAATGCCAAACTACTGAGCCTGGTGAGAAATACCAAACTACTAAGTCTGGTGAGAAATACCAAACTACTGAGCCTGGTGAGAAATGCCAAACTACTGAGCCTGGTGAGAAATACCAAACTACCAAGCCTGGTGAGAAATATCAAACTACTATGTCTGGTGAGAAATACCAAACTACCAAGCCTGGTGAGAAATATCAAACTACTGAGCCTGGTGAGAAATATCAAACTACTATGTCTGGTGAGAAATACCAAACTACCAAACCTGGTGAAAAAGTGAAATACTAAATGTCAAAAAACACGAGTAAATACAGTTACTAGCATATGCATATTTATCCATGGTAACCTGTACCAATAGCACCAGTGGACATCTAACACAAAAATCAAGGAATATACAGTAGTGTATATCACTTATACACCATTCCATGGGCCTATCTTGAAAATTTACATCAGGTTTTGAGTTTCCAGATTTTTTTCTCAGATTTATCTATTATGATAATTGCACATATCTTATTGGATCAGATTTAGCACAGATGGGTGTTTTCAATATCATGAAATCAAAAGATATTAAACACCATTTATACACACATGTACGTTTTAAATGAATGTTGAAAGCATCACAGAATGTGTGTTTGAATTTTGAGTTTTTACACATTTCACATAGAACCAATATCAAACGTGACATGGTACAACTGAATGAAGTAATCCTATAACCAGTAACACTCTTCTATTTTTCAGGTATGCTAGAACTGTTACCCTAGCATTTTAGCTTACGTAGGAAGGTCATTCACACCACCAGAAGATGTAGTATGATGATGAGTCAGTTTATTTTATAGACTGTGCGAAGTTACATTCCCAAATTAGGTTCATTTGTGAGAGAAGTTCTACTTTACCCTATTGCAAATGCATTAGATAGCAATAATAATAGTGATGCAACAAAGTCAATGACATGAATGTATTTTCTCTTGTATGTACAGATGGAATTTGACTTCACAACAGGCTCACAGTCTTCTTCCTAAAGTCCAGCTCCAAAGGATAATTTGAATGCCAGTTCAATAGTGTTCTGAGGTGCTGATTCATGAAAGCAAACATAAACCTCTCTTGGAAATGGCTTCCCGTATATCCTCCTATGTGAAACGAAAACAAGAGAAAACCATGCTTAGATTTTCCACATTTAATAAATTCACGAATTCTTGCAGTTAAGTTTTTGCTACTCAATTGTTTTGAACATTGTAGGTTAGATATTTCAATTTTTACCACAACATCATTTAGGGGTCAAATTTTCACAAAAGTCACATGACTTCCTGTTTTAGAACCCCAGTGACATTTGTGACAATTTGTGATTTTACTTGACCCATGACAACTCAATGTGTTCATTCATCCTCCATCGACTCATCACTCATCATTATACCTTGGCAGAATTCATAAACATGTATTCACTGTCAAACAAAATCAAACATGGTAAATGGAACACAAAGTTGTGTGTTGTGATGCGTTTCAATGTGCGAAGTTGCATGCTTCTCTCAGTTAAGCTATGCAGCGATATAAGACAACAAAACCAAAATTGTCTAAATTTGAAAATTATGCGAGTTGTTGTTACAGGAATGCTGAATGGTCCAGCTAATTGTTGAGCAAATCATTTAATTTAACTGAATTCAAAAATACAGCTTTTCCTAACACAATCATGCACAGGTTTGTAGTGAAGGCCATGATTGGTCTGCTTCAGCTAAACTGTGTGAATCAGAAAATGGTGACAACTCGAGCAGTCTACATTATGTTAAGGCACGGAATGTAAAGATACTTACCCAACAACCCAGTAATTCATGGTAGGTGGCGATTTTTTCTGTTCATTCCAGTTTTCAGGAGTACACTGCATTAATATGCCGTGTTCTTTAACAACCTTAAAGCAATAGTTTCTGTCAAATCTGTTGGTTTGTTGAGTCTTTTTCGACTGTTGAACAACACAAAATAATATCAATAATAGTTTATTGAAAGTAAATCGACATACATTTCATTTTCTATCTTCTTTGCAATACTAGAAGTGAAAAAGACTTGCGCAATAGCCTGTAGTTATTTTTTTTTGAGGAGGTGCGTTGTACCAGTTTTAGTTGTTCAGTGATGAGATTTGAGCATCTGTTGTAAACTTGTCAAAAATTTGACACAAAAACATATGTCGTAGTATATTGTGAAATTTATTATTTACACATCAATGTGAAACTGAATGACTTTAAACCAGATCATGTGAGTAAACCGTGACTACAACTTAAGCAACTACACTAGCACTACTTTCAAACCACCATCACAACCATGCCATTACATTGTACAAACACTCATAACATCAAATGTATGTACTAAATTTTAATGAAATCTATACTAGACCAAAATTGGAATGGCAGAAAAGTCTGATTTTGAAATTTTTAGCACTATAATTGTCACCATTGGATTATGAAATAAATGCATTCCAAGATGTATGATGTTTGTGTGAAGTTTGAATGTCTGAAATAGACAACCAGACACATGGACACACATAACTCAAGTTATAAGTCCCTGTTTTCGGACTTCGACAAAAAGATGACTAACCAGACTGAATACAATTTAAATTCGAATGTCAAACATACCTTAAGTCTCGGCTTTCTTGATTGGTGAAAAACTTGTCTGATACCAAGACAACATTTATGGAAGTTTTTTATGAGTTGTGGATGCACAGTACCCCCTAGTAATGTAACATCTTTATGCGTAGGACAAACAACAACACCCTGACCAATCTCAAGATTAACATAATGAAATAAAGTATTGTCAGCTCCTGATGTCAGTCTGTAAGTATAAAACAGATTATAACTACATGAGAGCACGAGTCTGCATCAGAACAGAATAACTGTTTGACAAGTAAACTAAACTCTCCAAAGATCCAGACCCATTACATGTTGAACAAGTATATTTAGCATGGCTGTTTCTTTTAAAAAAATTACATAATATCTATGATAAATAAACTAATTGCTAATACTAATATGTTGTAAATGTTTTTTTAATATGCATCATACACTGTATTAGCTTCATTATGCCATCTGTACTAAACATTATTGTCTTTTGATTTGCCATTGAAATAAGGGGCAGTACTGACTGGTTATATATTTTTAGGATTTAGCATTTTGGATGAAGTTCCCTCAACTATATTCAGTATTTTTATTCTCAGTGCTGATGACATTGCATTTGGTGTCATTTAAAATAATACCGTATTTGTCTTCAATTAGGCGCCACTTTGTTACACTTTCATGTCATGGTGGCGCTTATTTGTGGTTAAATTTGAGCAACTTTGTTTCAAATGGCGCTTATTTCAAGCACTTCAAGTTCTAGTACCGGTAACTGTGTTACAAGCCATTGTTTTTGCTCCATTCTGGTGATAGATTATTGACAATATTTTACATTACAGTCTGACGCTTAGTCACTGTAGCCTTTATTTTAAATACTGAGTAAATGACCCGTTTTCAGACAGTTTAGAAAGTTATACAACAAATATCATTCTTTAGAAAACATTCACAGTTTGCCGTACAATCAACAGAAAAATAAAACAAACAAATTCAACGCTTAGTAGTCAATGATCACGGTAGCAAAATCCGGTCATGCTGCATTCCACGGTTACGATTATTACTCAGTAGTAGTTATAATAACGTACAAAAAATAAAATGCAAGTAAAATTCAACTTAATTTCATCGTAAGCGAATGATTATGGTCGCATGTAAACGCTCGGCGCGATTCGATGTCTGCCATGCTTCCTGTCTAGGACTTGACCTGGAACGCGTTTTTTGACCTGATAGGTCAAGTCGTTAATTAACCAATCAAAATGCTGGATGATGCCAACGTGATCAAATTACCATAGCTCATTTAAATAATGTATGAACGCAATGCGGAAGTGATTTGCCGATGTTTGCGATATTTTGGCTTTGATTTTGGTGGGAAAAACGGCATGATTTTTTTTTCAAATCAAGAAATTAGTTATTTTTGGAAAGTAAACTGAGCATTTAAAGAATAATTTAACACTGTTTACTGTGACAACAGCGCATTTGAAACAGAACATTTTCGCGTTGTTTTAATTTCGTTTTTATGGACTTACTGCGAAATTAAAAACCACGCTGATATTTTCTACAGTAGACTAAAAAGACATGTTTCAAGAGATTATAGACCGATTTCTTAAAAATTGTTAGAAACAAAACCAATTTTTTTTTTACATAAAAGCCATTCGTACAGTAACAGCGATGGACTTCCGCGATCGCGTCCATCGCTACGAACCGGTAACCGGTAGTCGATCCGCCGGCGCCCAATTCACGATCATTACGTGCCAAAATTTCAACTTTGTCTGGCGCTTAATTGAGGTGTAAAATACAAAGTTTTTGTGGCACTGGCGCCTAATTGAAGGTGGCGCTTAACTGAAGACAAATACGGTAGTATATACATCAACTGTATTACTACCCCGTATTACTACATCAACAACCTACCCCTCACATAAATTACAGAAGTGGTATTAATTGTTGAAATAAGTCATATGGTATTGGCTCTGTTAGTAGCACATGCACTTAAATGACAAAATACTTTAATAATCCAGCAAATAGTCCATGTATGCATCAAAAACAAATGCTCTTCTAATAGAACAAATATGGTAATGATATGGCAATTGCCAAACACAATATAAATACATATATGAATGCAGAACTTACTTGGTAGCCGTATACAGCTCATTAGCTTCTGCTTCATTCAGACCCTTCCTAAGTATTGCCATATTGAATGGATCTGGTATTATTCTATGCTTCTTGGTAGACTGTAAACACAAATAATAATGTACAGAGTGAGAAGTCAACACTCGGAAGACATGGATGATATAGGCGACATGAGCAAATAAGAGTTGCATGTCTCTATAACATATATAACATGGTAGAAAGGGAGAATTCTTAACTGCCATTCGGACTGTAATCACACAGAAACTCAATTTTTTTACTAGCCAATTAAAAAAAACATGTATTACCTTGAATAGTGAACTTCCACTACCGCTACCTCCAGACCCCGCTGATCCAACCGACTCTCTTCGGTTATCATCATTTCTTCGTCTTAAAACGGGCGTAGACTGTTGACTATTCACTGGGGAATATGCGCTGGCATCACTACCTTCATCAGAATCCACTTCATATGCACTGCTTCGTGCTACATTTCTTGATGGTGACCCAGATCGCTTCTTGGGCTTGCCTCCGGAATCTGGAGGAAACAGCTGTTGTTTCTTTGAACTACCTAAAGAACAAATTTAAAGTCTTTATTGTTGAGTGTTTTTAAACATTACTGGCAATGGTTCATGATAATCCAATATACATTAGGACAGTTGTTACACTTCAGCAAATGCTATTAATATTACTGTACCTTTTTGTTGTGGTGTATGAAGCCTACTCAGCATAGGAGAGCCTGGAATTGGTGGAGGGGTACTGGATTCTATTGTATTACTTTTACTTGAAAAGAACCAATCGGCGCATGAAATTGCAGGTACTGGTATATTAGACAACCTACGAAGACAACAACAGTTTACAAATACACATTACTGAATGAATCATTGCTGTAATTTCATTTACTCACAATTATTTCTTAGTATTCCTAACAAACAGCAAAGCAATTGATATTTGTATACACAACCCAAGAACAAAATGACTTAATTGCAGTTATTTTGGTGGTTGCAGAGTTTGAAATATATGTTGTACCAATTGACTGCAATAGTGGTGTTTACAAATCGTATTTCATCTTTGCTCTTGAAATGAGGTTGCTATCAGAAACCATTAAATATTTAATGTGAAGTATTTTCCATTAAGTTTGAGATGCATACCTGACTGGCACAGCTGTCATAATTTTAATGTGTCATATGATAATTCAACAAAGTTTTGCTAAGAATACAACTTGAACTAATTCATTGGATATCTGTACTACATTTGTATTAAAGAACTTTCAACAAAGTTTTGCTAAGAATACAACTTGAACTAATTCATTGGATATCTGTACTACATTTGTATTAAAGAACTTTCAACAATGTTTTGCTAAGAATACAACTTGAACTAATTCATTGGATATCTGTACTACATTTGTATTAAAGAACTTTCAACAAAGTTTGGCTAACAATACAACTTGAACTAATTCATTGGATATCTGTACTACATTTGTATTAAATATGCAAACAAACTTAGATAATTGAATGACTGTAGACTGTCCACATTTTTGTAAAATAAACACCAAATGTACCAAAGACAAATGAAAAGCTGATTTATTACCTGTCCTCACAGCTAGCAGGAATACTGATTGATTCTAAATGAAGTAATGTTGCTTTGGCCTGGTCCACATAGAAAGGATCTGGACTGGGATTACCAACTGCCCTACAAAATACAATGGTACAAACACATGTTTGTAAATATTATAAATGTATAAAAATACAGTCAATTACACATAACCTTTTTTACAACCAGACTTTCTTGCCCAAACTTGTCTGCACTTTTTTCTTATATTTTTCAATATTTCTGGAAATGAACCCTAATTTTGGAGCCACCAGACAAAATTTCGGTAAATTTTCAGTTTTTACCCAAAACATTTTGCTATTTACATCCCAATCTTCATAAGGAAAGTGCAGACTATAAATGGGACTATTTTGAGAATTTGTGATAAAAAGAGGGAACTGGTGGTGAAAAAGATTTAGACAGCAAGTCACTATGACTTTCATGAAATTTATTCACATATAATGTCATGTTAATTTTTTTTAAGTTTGCCGTCAACTGTTGGAAAACACATTTTTGTGAAACAATCTCAAGAAAATATGTTATTTGACTTCATTCCCCATACTGCACTAATAACATGCTGTAGAATACTTTATTTTTGATTGGAAATAATTTTCGCTATCTTTGCTGAAGGAATGGTTCAGTGAAAATAAAATCTATCAAATATATCCTTTTTCCTATATTTAACATTCAACTTGTCAAAAATCAGTGAAAATAAAATACAAAACACCCAAACCAAAACGAAAATAAATTCCAGCTAAAATAAAGTATTTAACAATCAATACGGTGGAAAGACTAAAATGAGAGAACTTACTTCGCTGCACATCCACCTGCTTCAAGTAACATACACAACAAACCATTTTTCTGTACAGAGGACAAACAAATAGGAGAAACAGTATGAGTATAGTATATACAGCCAAACAATATAAAAAACAAAAGTGGCCACTAGATGGCGCTATAACACTACCATTTGCAACATGTGTATAGATTATATCAAAATATACATAGCTTGAAATCACAAATAACACATTGATAATTCATTTATAATCTCTCTCTTTGAACATACCATGCCAACAATAAGTAGAAAGTCTCTTCCATGTGGCTCAGTGTATCCCTCATTTTCAGTTCCACTTTTCCGTTTACGTCTTCTGGTGGGATAGACCTCTTTCCAAATAACTAGCTGGCCGATTCGGGCTTCAGAAGCCAAGGTCAGTAGGGAATGATATCGACAGTAAAGCAACATATCAATGAAATCCTCTTTTGGTAAATGATTAGCTAGTAGGTAACCCTATAATAAAGATAAAGTATTTCAGTAATATTTTACAACACAATGCAGTGACTTGACTGGACATTATTGCCACAGCATTAACATGTTTTGAGACGTACATGGAAACACTTCCATGGGGGTTTAACAGAGTGGTCTTCTCCACACCTGCATTAGTACACTCATTCATTCCTAGAACTTTACAGTTTGAACGCCCAAAATCTGTTGCACTGATTGAAATTGCAAAGAAAACATCTGACAATTATGAAGGGCATGAAGGCAACCAGGTGTGACATCACAGGTAATGACCATGAGTTTTTAAACATGAGTGCTAAAGCTACAGAGCCACACAGAAACTGTACACAAAAATCTGTGATACTTACCCTATGGAATAGACACGTTCCTAGAATAACATAAGGTCTTCTGTCATCGTAGTGATCATCGGACTACAAACAAACAGACATAGATAAAGATTACACCACGCCAAGAGAAAATATTCGGTAGCAATTAACCTTTTCACTACTAGACCTTCTCAAAATTGTTCTGCACTTTTTTCTCGTATTCTTTAATATTTCTGGAAATGAACCAAAATTTTTGAGCGAACAAACAAAATCTTAGCTAATTTTAGGCTATTTTTGTCCCAATCTTGGTGCAGACTATAAACGGGAATATTTTGTTAATTTGTGATGGAAAGAGGGAACAGGTGATGAGAGAGTTAAGAATTGGATTATAATAAATCACTTACCATGTCTGCAAAATCCGTCGCTTCAAGTTCACTAAGACTGCTATCTATTGTCACCTGAGAAATCAAAATAATTTATCATATCAGTTTTTAAAAAAAAAAAATTAAATACACTGTGTATTAGATAAGAACAAATCTTTTAGTTTCAATACTGAGCATACTGAACAGTTATTGCTAATTTTTAATTCATATCTCACCCTGCTATGTATTACACATCACCACTACTCCTATGATTTTATCCAAGTAAAATAAAAATATTCTAAAACTAACTATAAATCATGACTACAGTAATTTGCGAAACATCAGAAAGGTGCTCCATGCTTAACAAACCTTCATTTAGTCCATAAGTATTTTGTGGAAACACCAAAAAAAAAATAAACATAATGACATAACAATTAATATTCACACGATTTGAGTGCAAACTTGTACATGATTCAACTACAAGAACACCCACCTTGACATCATCAGGAAGATCTAACCACCTAACTCCAGGTAACGTATCAAGGAAGGCATAGGTATTGCTATCTAGTAAAGGGGTATGTACATTATCACCAAGTAGAAGTCTTTGGAATAATAGGGAAAATAGGTGGTCCAATTTGGCTTGATATATACTAGGTAAGAAAGTACTGTAGAGGCAATAACAGTGTCAATTAGTAATTTACTGTATAATATGAACATTTTCATTCGAATACATTTGTCTGCACCATGCACTATTGAAAAAAGTTTCTATACGTAAGTTTGTTTCAAGACAATCACAATAATTTGAGCTACTGTATGGCAGAAATAAAGAAAATACACGTTCGTAAATCAGCAATCAATAAACAGTGATCACAGTCAGCTGTGAAGCATATGTGAAGCATTTCAGAAAAGCATCATCAATGCCTGTCTCAATAAAAATACCAGATTTAAACCAACATCACGATGTAGCTTGAGTGAAAGAATTCCTTACTTGTCTAATGATCCATATAACAAAATAAGTAACCTGACCACGTCAGAGACAATGTGGTTTAGTTGCGATACAGAGACTTTATTCGCCGGCACGGCAAGTACCAGTACTTCTGTACCATTTTTATAGTAACCCACGTTCAACAGTTGCTTGTTTATAACAATTGAAGAACTGTAATGAAAATAACAATAGTCAGTGACAATATAAAAAAGAAGTGTTCTTTTTAAAATGGTAACCCAGAGTATTTCTGTCAACAGACAGACTACGTAGCTCATGCTATATTTATGTTTTCTTCACATTAAATGTAATTCATTTATTCTAAGATTATGATCAAATACATTGTCCGACATGTGTATTTAGTGCTCTTTTCAACATTTTAAAGTTAAAAGTGTGACAAGTGTTGCGCAGTGCGTGTTCAAATTTCATGTAAACAAAAAATGTATTTCACATGCATTGTATATGTCTCTATGGGTACCCAATATCGAACATGACATGTTGCAATGATTGTAGAAAGGCATGAACCGAACAAAGGTCTGCTGCAAAAAAATCCAAAAATCCTTTTTTAATAGTTTATTGGCGAAATACCAATTCTTTCAGAGAAAAAGATGACACTTGGAAGCTGCATACATCAACATGTTCAGCATGTTATGAAGCGTAGAAATACCCCAAAAACATTTCCGCGTTTGTCGAATCACACATGTTTTGACACCAATATAATGTTATGACCTTTGTTTGTACTGATTTTTCGTTTGATTTCACGCATAACCCCAATTTCGCAGTGAGTAGAAAATGGCCTATACAATACATATACATTTTTGTATTCAAATCAAAGAATGTCTTCTACCTTGACTTACAGCCAGTTCCAGTAACTAAATACATCTGAGGTAATAATAATAGTTTTGAAAAATGCAAGCAAGCTTTCATTACAAAGACAGACACAACACATGCAGATGATTACATAATTATTACCAAATCACCCTAGTCCCTGTAATTGTCTCCATCATGTCACTGACAGTTAAAAACATTCCTTGTACATCACTCAATTTCCGGGAAGCTTCATTTTCTGGATACTGATACAGAACCTCCTACAAATCAAATCAAGTACATGGCAAATTAATGTAGTCACACCTACACATTGTCAGTTAATTCTCAACCTATATCATAGTATCACAGCAAAGAAAACAGAAACAGTACAGTATTTATTCCATCAGTAGTGTGTGAACATACATGTAAGTAAATTACAGACTGTAAAATTCTTTATTTTCGCTTGGAATTATTTTTCGCTATTTTCGCTGAAGGAATGATTCTATGAAAATAAAACCCAGTGAATATACCTTTTTCCCTATATTTCACATTCAACTTGCCAAAAATCAGTGAAAATAAATTTCAGCTGAAATAAAGTATTTTACAATAGGTAAAATAATTAACATTTGGAAGATTTAGAAAACAACAAATGCAATTCTTTGGTTTATATGTGTTTCTAATGAAGATGCACTTCTAGTTGAGTAAATATGACACTTTAATGATCAAGTTTTGATTTGACTATAATTTTGAACTGTGTAGAATACATGTATAGAGCATTCCAATAAGACATGACTGATGAAAACAAAGTTGCTGGATTGCAGAATATCATTCACTGAGAAGTTGGTTTAGCTGTGCAATCCTTTATTACGTCGAATACTGCAAAATTGCAGATGGCTACATATCAAAAGAATAGCACTGCTATGAGCAGACTTCTTTTCACCCATCCATGTGAATGATTGGGACAGAGTCGACACATGTCGAAAACAACTAAATCTCAGTCCCGATAGATGCTCATGACCGAAACTTGGCACGTGCCAAGATTTGCTTGGCACAAACCAAAATCACGCCCTTTGAGTGGGTCCCGACTAATGTGAATGCAACTGCTGCAATCCTTCTACAAACACAAAGGAATAACAAAATTTGGTGTGTGCTCATAACGTGAAAGTAGCATTTGGTACATGTGTTTATATGATAAAGATGCATGCAGGTTGTTCTTTGAATAACAGTAAAATGTTAAAACATCTGAACAACTTTCCCTTGTATTAAGTAATAAAAAAAAAAAATTAAAGCTGCAAGCAGCATCACAGGGGCCCAAGTATACATGCCATAAATAATGTCAAATGATACACATGATACACAATTAGTTTGAATGATTAGTACCATGAGGTCGAAATGCAGTTGGTTCCATATATTTATTTGAGATATAAAGGTTATTAATATATGGTCATCTGTTATTTTAATCAAATCTCTTGTTCAACATAGTCATGATAACACAGGATTCATCTTCCTAACTGCAACAGTGTTTGAGATACAACGATTATGCATATTAATGAGCTCACATGACCATATATGGTCATCTGTTATTTTATTCAAATCTCTTGTTTAACATCATCATAATAACACAGGTTTCATCTTCCTACCTGCAACAGTGCTTGAGATAGAACAGTTATGCATATTAATGAGTTCACATGACCATATATGGTCATATGTTATTTTAATCAAATCTCAGGTTCACTGTTGTCATGATAACACAGGAATCATCTTCTTACCTGCAACAGTGCTTGAGATATAACAGTTATGCATATTAATGAGTTCGCATGACCATATATGGTAATCTGTTATTTTAATGAAATTGCTTGTTCACTGTTGTCATGATAACACAGGAATCATCTTCCTAACTGCAACAGTGCTTGAGATATAGCAGCTATGCATATTAATGAGGTTAGAAGCCCCCCACCCCATGGGCGCGTAGCCACATGACCTAGCCATATGCCATTCAGGGGAAAGAATGCATCTAAAGAGTAGAATACACATACAAAATTTTATTCCAATCGGACTAATACAAAACATGTAGTTGCATAATTTCTATTTTCACAAAATCCAAGATGGCGGACAAACCACGTGACTGATCAAAATAATATTATTTTTCTCGTATGGAGCTAAGGCCAGGCATGGTAAATATACAAACATCTCGTAGATTCGTTGACTCACCTCTGAGAAACAAATGCCCAAACTTTTAATCAATTTTGCTTAATATCCAAGATGGCGGCCAAACCATGTGACTGATCTGACATTTTTTTTAGGTTTCTGAAAGGGTTAGTTAGAGACATGCCATGACGCAATATTTGAGATAATTGCTCAAGTGCGGCATGAGTAAAAAACTACTTCCTGTTGAGAACAAACCCAAAATGGCGGCCAAACCACGTGACCAATCATAATGAATTTCTCAAATCTAAATCTGCTCTATATGTAGAAGCTAAATACTGTATATGAGAACATTTTACTTGGCGGTTCTGAAGAAGAAGATTTTTAAGTGTTTTTTGCCGTTTTTAGGAAAAACAAAATGGCGGAAAAAGTCACGTGACCGCTAAAGTTTTTATTTCTGATATTTATTACACATGAGTTGTACTATATACCATAAAAAAATCTAGACGCCTAGACCCTCAGAAAGTGGTCAAACAGCCACTTCCGGTTTTATTTCAATCCAATATGGCTGCCAAACTAATTGGCCAATCAAAATTCTGAAAGCATGTTGCACCAGTTCACATTAGGGACTATCAGTATAGAGCATTATCAGACCATTCCGTTCAGCGGTTTTCTCAAACGGCTTGACGAAAAAAGTTACGGAAGAAAGAAGAAAGAAGAAGAAAAAACCGAACAATAAGAATAGGGGCCACGCCCTACAGGCTTGGGCCCCTAAATATTTAATTTGACTTCCCTTAGGAAAAGTTACAAAGTTACTCAAGGCTACATTTTCTTCACAAATAAGAACTGACCTTGTTTTCATTTGTAGTCTCTAGAGTATTACCAGCTATTGATAAGT
The DNA here is from genome assembly GCF_978046115.1 of Saccoglossus kowalevskii. Classification (NCBI taxonomy): domain Eukaryota; kingdom Metazoa; phylum Hemichordata; class Enteropneusta; family Harrimaniidae; genus Saccoglossus; species Saccoglossus kowalevskii. The sequence continues at coordinate 3,137,478 of NC_140644.1, forward strand.
ACATAACTACATGTGGTGTTTTCTGTAGTGAAGTGGTGATCTCTTTCAATTTTTCCCCACTAACCAGTTTAACCAGGCTTCCATTGGGCAGAATTCTCCTTGGTTGTAAAATAAACCGATCTTTAGGAAGAACTTGCTTTTCAATATGAAGTTTCACCTGATATAAGAATAAAAGTTTAAAAACAAATTGAAAGCAACTTGAAATTGTCTGAAAATCGTACAGTGGTTGTTAGTGTTAACCTGTACTGCCTGACTACAGTATTCTTGGGATACCCTTATTATTATACATATCTTTCAGTGTGTAGTGATGATTTAGTAAAATATAACACCTCAAAAATGCCAGTGAAAAATATCACCATCTCCTTGCGTTCAGTCATGTGAGTCTATTTCACTCACACACTGCGTCCAATCTAAATGAAGAAGAGTGGTCAAACATGATGCACATTTTCAAAATATTTGAATGTTTTGTAGAGGGTAGTACACTCATAGACCATATTGCAATTCCAAATTTTAGTACAATGTGAGATAGTTTTGTCAGGTAGTATGAGCGGGCACTTTTCAGGGTTCTCCCCATGGCATTATAGAGTAGTGGTTCCAAACTGTTTAATTTTGAATAAACAATAGAACATAAGCATAACAATAAAAGGTGACTAACATATTTTATTGTCATGCAAAATGAAAATACTCAAGAGGAAACCGCTATTTGTGATTGTTGGAATTGTGCTTGATCACAGTTCGACTCTTCCACTCTCCCACTATGAGAACGTCCTTGTGGACAGTTTGCATATGAAGACATCTTGCATACAATGTATTCGAACTAATTGTAGTTTAGTTAGGTACATGTATCAAAGTAATCACCCAGGGTGTGCTAACATTGCCAAGCAAAGAGTCTAGAAAATACTCTAATCAAAGCGAGTATACATACTATACCGGTATTTAAACAGACAATGATATACATTTACACAAAGTAAACAGAAGCAGTTGTGAGTTCAACAGGAATAAACTGGTAAAACCTCGAATAATACATTAAGACGCATTGTACAAGAACAAACTATCATCACTATATCTTTTATGGGCATAGCTTCTGAGCAGTATTTACCAGTAAATAGCATTGTGCAAGCAAGTCAACAAATGCCTATTGAACTGTTCGACACTACAACAATAACCCTTACAGTGATGTGTTCTATTGAAACAAACAATAGGAAACACACACGGCTGAATAGGGTACTAGTTGCGTAGAGCTGGTAGAGCAGATACAACAATGCTCAATGACTGGTGTTTTAAAAAAAAACACTTTGAGCATAAAAAAATGCTGCTATTTCAATGGATAAGCAACTGCCAGAATATTTTGTGTCTGTATATATATGAACAGATATTCATGTGACCACTCAAATGTGTTGACAGCCGAGACAAAACTGATGAATCAGCTTGTAACTCTTCTTCAGTCTGATTAAACCACAACAAACATCAAGGACATGTACATGTACTAACATATTTGTTAGGTATCAGCTTTGACAACTGGTACGTTGCAACAACCGCCCATGGGTGTTTAGAATACTATGTTTAGAAAAGTATGTAGTGTTTCCATGTACAGTACGGGCAGTGACAAATCTGATTAAAATAAGAATCTAGTTTGAGCTTTTTCATTATATTTTTTATTTTTCATGTATTTTATTTTATTTTGTTTATTTTATTTTAGAGTTTTCATGATTACTAAAACTTTAAATCATGGACACTGATATGTACATTAGTAATAAATATGAAATTATTATATTTATTTCTGTCATGAATAAATAAGAACTCAAATAAAATAAATTTCTGATTCTAACATTTGCATTTGAGTTGGGGAGCACTACTGATAAACCCATTCAAAGAAAGTTTTCATCATCACATGATAATAGTTTTGTACTATGATACCACAATTATTGGAGGTGATCATCTTCCACCAATATTTATATTTTTTCCCAATAAGTTATTGTTAATTGTCTGCCACTCATGGTGTTACAATGTATATGTAGTTTTATTAGCTGTCACTTTTAAATGTGTGAATCTGACTGAATAAGTTTATACCAGAATAATACTAGTTGGGTCAATTGATTGCTTACCTCTAAAGGACCTACAATTGCAGAAAGTACTCTGTTGAAATTATCATAATTTAGGGGTATTCCATTAATTGCAACCACACAATCACCTGAAATACAGACATACATCAGATTAAGTAAGAAAACAAAGATGACACAATCATCAATCTGAATAATATGAACATAGCATTATGATGGATATTTTACACACGCCAGTAGTTCAGAAAGAGGGGCTAGAACAAGTGTAGCAATCCTTCAGTACACACAGCTTTTACACTGCACTCGTATACATGTATCTATGACAACACATAAAAATTCAAGACATGCATAGAAAAAAGTCAAACTTACCAATACTTATTTGACCAGACTTCATAGCCACACCAGTTGGTAGGAGTCCCCGAACCATTATTTTATCACCATTCTTAAAGTCATTTTTCCTGGCTGGAGAACTGAGAGGAGAGTATCTTGACTTGATGGAGAATCTACCTGGTATTATTCCAAACAAAGCTTCCAAACGACTCTGTGCTACTGTATGATTAATATCCGGACTCAAAAACAACAACACTTCTCTCAAGTCACCATTGTCAGTGTTTTTATCAGGAGTTCCGTACACTAAATTATACTGCGAAGTTTTCAAGTCAGGTTCTGAAAGACTGACATGCAATTTGCCATTGTCGCCCTTCCTGCCTTTTATTATTTTTTTAAGTTTATGCAAACCTCTCTTCTCTTTACCCTTTCCATTTAGTGTGTGCTCACTGTTAAATTCATTGTCCACAGCTACTTTTTTAGGAGATGGCGGTTCCTCGCCCTGTTCCACGTAAAACACATCTCCTTTGTCTTGCACAGCACCAGCCCAGGCAGGTTCAAGACCACTGGAAAAATAAATAGAAACAGCAACATACATCAAGATTTTGTTTAAAACTAGTATGGGTGCTACAGTGTACGTGTAAGTTATGTTATTCCAAGTGTACTCCATTGGACTCAGCCACAAGTTTACAGGGTTCCTCCTGGGCATCATAGAATCAGGGTTCCCAACAGGGATAAACAATAAAGCAAGTTTAGCATGATAATGAACATTACAATAGAGATGATTAACATACATTATTGTTATGTAAACTAACTGATACTCTGTGCTACTTCTTAGGGGAGAACACTAGTTTGATGTGTATTGTACATACTGTACATGTATATGCAATCTCTGTATGATGATAGTCGGACCCACATTTTATTAAAAGCAGGCTTCAAGACAACAATATCAAATGGTGTCAAGTTCAATGTGGTCAAATATCAGCAAATTAAGAAAAAAATTCTAAACACAGACATGAATATAACTATAGGTACATGTAGTATATAATTTATCGAAGATCTAAAATTGGTAACCATGTGATATACTACACAAGTTTAATAAATTCAATATTATACAGTTGCCAATTGGAGGTTCTTCATAGTTTGCACTTGTAGTCACTAACATATTTGTAATGTAATTTAAAACACACAAAGAAAGAGATACCGTATTAGGTAGTCATCATAGACCGCTAGTACAATACATACATATTGTAGCTACATGGTGTAACAGACCTACTAACATGTATGGGCATGAAAAATGCATTCACCAGGTATCCCAAGTACATGTAAATGAGAATGACCATGGTGTACTATGTCGTACCTACTTCACAAAGCGGTAAAACAAACAAAAACAAAATACACGCATGGTTATATGCGTTGCTGTACGCTAATATAAGTGTACAGTAGCTATGGAAAAAGTTTTTGGAAAAGTTGGAGAAAGGCAAACATTTAATAAGTACCACAGAATTACAAGTCTTTACAAAAGTCACACACAATTCAAGTATATCACCTAGCTACTATTCTTAGCGATAAGCCTTTGACTCAACACCAGGATAATATTGATTTACAATTAGAGGTTTCCATGCCAACCAAAACATGGCTAAAGCATTACAAAGATAAGAGCCCTCAGTTGCCATAACACTACTGTGTACTGTGAAATAAGTTGATCAGGTTTATGTATTGTTACCAGGGTTTCACATCATTAATAATATATTGCCCATCCCCGCGTACTCACACAGACATTATTAATATTGATTACAAGTGTTATATGCGAGCATGGGGCATGATGCGAATGATGACAACAACAAAATTATAAGAACAGACTACCAGTGACAAATCTTAATTAGATGATTATATCTGCAGAATTTATTTATTACATAACAGTATTAAAAACATATATACAGTATTATATTTACACAGAGATGTATATTTTGTGAACCATGAATATACAAACCTTCCACATAAGTGATTACAAATTAGCGGTATATGCACTTACATGTACAAATAAGTGGAGGTGTGCCAATGGTTGAAATAAGTTATATTTTAATGATCCAATATACAGCAATTTTTGATTCATACATTGCATGACTAGTACAGGCAGTACAGCATGATTGCTTTCTCTCTCTCTACATATATATATATATATATATATATACATACTGGTACTGTAAATGGCTTCAGTTTCGCAAGCCAAATTTTCATGAATTTCGTTAGTCAGTGAAAGCAAATTAACCAATATTTGTATCAGTGAAAATAATACCTTTACCTTGATGAATGCCATCAAATCCAGGAATCACAAACATTTCTATCAGTTAAAATTGAATGGTTCACATGAAACCATAAAATACTGAATTCTATTTTAGGACATAGCTGGGAGTATTCAAGATAGACATACTGAGCCTTGACACTGTATACAGTTTTTATTTTCATCTATTTTGTCGATACATGTATGTACAAGTGAAAAATTAAAACCCTCTGAATATGGCAAGTTAATCATGGGATTTTTTGTTTCCTTCACAAAGTATCGGTAGTCAATTTAAAATGTTCTTTCTATTCCATTTTAAGTCTGTATCCATGCTTACTTAGTGAATATTCCTGCAACATCAAATCTGCTGAAATTGAAGTTAGTGAATTTTTCTTTCTCTTTGCAGTAATTGAATATATGAGTGCTGTTATTGATATCGACAGATGAATTTCGAATTAAACTGTCACAGAAAGCAGACATACGTGTTGGAAGAAGATATGCAATATGTGCAATATAGTGGCAACACAAAATCACATGACAGAAATCTGTCAACACATTGCAAAAAAACAACTTAAAATCCCCCGCAGTGGCAGCTGTATTAATATATTAGGCAGAGGAGAAAAACAATCGTTTCCGATAACACTACCATCAACATTTCATGTAAAACTCAGACTTTTATTTTATGCGAATAGCCTAGAGACATAGGATATATGAGTTTTGATTCACAGAGGTACAAGGCCATTTCCTAGATGCCTCACTAGAATGACATTCAGAATACAGATACATGTATATTGCAATCTTTCTAAGGCAATTTTATAGCAAGTTTAGTTTTCATATTGGGTGCCCTCAGGGTTACTGAGAATTGATGTTTGATAGTCAAGGTCTCAATACTAGATTATCTGCAATATATTATTCATATTCCATACATGTATTATGTTCCAATCTATGAAAGTGAATTAGATTAATATTAATTAAAAGCGCACATAAACCATAAATCCCATAAGTTGTATACTGTTAAATTTACATAAGTAAATACACTCTATTAATATAGCAAATATGGTACATGAATATATATATAATATGAAAAAAAAAATCTTCTGAACAGACTAAAACATGCCAGTTTTGCCAAAATCACATCTCAGGCAAAGAAAAACAAATTTGAATATTTCATAAAAACTGAATTTTTTTCTTTTTCTTTTTCTGACAAAAATAACAAGCAGCCTGTCGGCTGAGATAGCTCCGCTGTTAGCAATGCACATGGCAATTAAAGAACAGAAGATATCATTAGAAAATGAACAAATCTGAGAGAGGTCCACATGTAGTACCTATATGTATAATATATCAAGAAGTCGAAAATATCACTTTTTACCAAAAATTACAAAAATATTCATCAAAATTAGAGAATTAAAGATATCATTATGAAATGAACAAATCTGAGAGAGGTCCACATGTAGTACCTATATATGTAATATCAAAGCAATTGGACTTGCGGTTTTCAACAAGAAGTCGAAAATATCACTTTTTACCAAAAATTACAAAAATATTCACCGAAATTAGAGAATTAAAGATATCATTACAAAATGAACAAATCTGAGAGAGGTCCACATGTAGTACCTATATATGTAATATCAAAGCAATTGGACTTGCGGTTTTCAACAAGAAATCGAAAATATCACTTTTTACCAAAAATTACAAAAATATTCACCAAAATTAGAGAATTAAAGATATCATTACAAAATGAACAAATCTGAGAGAGGTCCACATGTAGTACCTATATATGTAATATCAAAGCAATTGGACTTGCGGTTTTCAACAAGAAGTCGAAAATATCACTTTTTACCAAAAATTACAAAAATATTCACCAAAATTAGAGAATTGAAGATATCATTACAAAATGAACAAATCTGAGAGAGGTCGACATGTAGTACCTATATATGTAATATCAAAGCAATTGGACTTGCGGTTTTCAACAAGAAGTCGAAAATATCACTTTTTACTAAAAATGACAAAAATATTAACCAAAATTAGAGAATTGAAGATATCATCATGAAATGAACAAATCTGAGAGAGGTCTACCCAAGGTACATATACACCAAGTATCAAAGCATTCAGGCTTGTAGTTTTCAAGAAGAAGTCGAAAAAGTAAAAAATGAAATATATATATTTGGAGGGCATGTGCATAGTAGTAACATGTATGTTGTGAAATTGGGTATATACATCTGTAAAGTAACTGTCTGAGTTTGACAAAGCCAACCACAAGACACACACAGTATATGGAAAGAGACATTAGCAGGTATAAACAGAATAAAGCACATTTATAACATTGTTATCTATAATTACCACATAAATTAGATGTGAAAATCATTATTAAACAACGCTTTCAAAGACAAATGATAGACAAAACACTCTAAAACGTCATAAAAAAAGCTCTGTGAAAAGTAGGGTAATAACCAGTGTTCACATACCTCCAAGGTAGTGGAGAGACATTAGATCTCTTCACACAATAGAGATGTGGTCATTACAATATATGCTGTCACTAGGTCTATTGAACACTATTCCCAGTGGACAAAGCAAGTGCTTGTTGAAAAAAAAACAATTCTGAACTGATAGCCTGTGACTATACCATTTCGTGCAGACCAGACAATGACCAATACACAGATTAGGAGGACTGCAATTTTCTCACTAAATGCATGTGACTTCTCAACACAAACACATGGAAATGACAGCTATAGCTATAGAGGGACTGTGGCTTTACATAGCACTGATCACAAATAATATACGTACATGCAGTTCCATTAAAAATACCTTTACGTGCAAATATGTAATTTGTATGAACAACAATTGATACTAAATCAATACAACTAGCGTACATGCTAGCAGGATTGATTTTCAGTGCAGTTTGAACACTGTCTGCATTTGTAATTTTGTTTATAAAACTTTTGTCTTTTTTTTCTGGATAAAACTGAGACCCAGATGTACATTGTATACAAACTATGTATATATACAAGATCCAATAATTTATTCTGAAATGCAAATGTAAAATTTATGATAGATAATTGTAACTATACACTAACAACATACTTTAATTCCTCTGAGAGAATTTTTTGGCAAATTTGGGAGAATACTAAACAGTTGTAGCTGATTTTGTGAAGCATGGCCTCCATGTGTACAAAGCTGACAACAATAATATGCTAAATATTTACAATCAATGCTTTACAAATTAGTAATTCAACAACATAACTGGTATTTATAATTAACTGACAAATATTAAATTGAATTTGATTAGCCATTATATCAACTACAACAATTTATTTGATTATTCACTGATTACCATTTTAATTAGATACTCACTAATTCATCCTTTCTAAGCTGTGTTCAAGCCTTCTCATATGTATAATAATGCAAATAGATTATTTCCTATCATCAAATATAAAAAGGTATCATAATTACAGCAGAAAATCTGTTAGATGATACCTACTAGGCTACATAGCATAAACTACATGTACAATTTTGTACAATTGTGAATGTGAAAATCTTGGTGGGTAAACCCTGAAGGTACATTTTAATAAGTAAACTTATTGACTTAAGCTTATAAGTTTATTCTACAAAAGTCTTTTTCAATTATTACAGGAACTTAATAAGAGAATAAAATGAAAAATCAAATACCGATGTTTTTGGAAATAAAAATTTTCAGAGCAAATTTATGGCTTTAATATTTTCATTTGTTTGAGTTGTTTCATTCTTGATAGCTTGTAAATTCTAGACTTGTTAAATCATGAATAATGAAAATATAACAGGACTCCTACAGTTAAAAGGCCAGATGTCATCACATCACAAACTATGTAAATAAACAGTGATTTCAGTGACAGTGCATATACATAATGCAACTGAGATTTTGTAAAAAAAAAGCGAGTATATCCCTGAATGTTCAGCACTTGATAGTGGTATTTTCAAAACAATAATTACATTCAACCATGAAAAATACCACAGTCCAATTATGTTGTGAGGTGAATACCAAATAGTCTGAGTGAATACTTTGCATTCCCACCGTGTATTACTTGTATATGCACCATGAAAAATGATAAAATCAGTTGGCCAGACAAATCCTGCAATATTGGATCACTGACACTACTAGTCTGCACTGAAGGTTGTGGTAATCTCTTAATCAAACATAATTCTTATTATTATAATCACTCAAGGCCACTTTACTATAATTATTAAAGAATGTTTTTCTAAATTCAATTTCAGGATCATGTTGGATAAGATTTGTCATGAACTGTACACAACTCGAACCCCCATGATGCTTACAGGGATCAGTGAGAGGTTTTATACAGATCATACAAAGTGGGGACGCAACTTTAATAATAACTGCTGCCTGACTAAATGACATTCATTTCATATAATTTAGACATAAGTATTATTCTTGGCTGTGGCCTTATGTCTTGTATTCAACTGCACTGTGGAAATATATGGGGAATTCACACTATTGGGAATACTGCATTCTGAAATGATACCATTAGATTATCTCCACTAAAATTCTATTGTTCATTTGTTTGATGTACAATACCTGCAGCTGTCCTTAACCAAGACTAGTACTATCAAAAGCTAAGGGTATTTATAAATCAACATCAGGTCAATCTGTATTTTAGTGGAGCTAACTTAATTTCAGTCTCAAATGCCTTGAACAGGGTGTGGTGTGAAAACAGACTCTCTAACAAGTTATTGTACAGGCAAAAATATGTATGTTAATAAAGCACTCCCTGAATCAAAATGTGGGAATGCATGACACATTAAAATATTTAGCTACGCCTTTTTTCGAGTGAAAACAATAATTTCAATTCTAACTATTTAATTCAACATAGTGACCGTTTAAGAATAACTTCGCGGTTTACCTGCCTGGTCTACAGTCCTGTGCTCAGTCGCTGGCCAAAATTTCGATTCAAAACAATAACAACATATTTATAAGAACGGAAGTAATATATTAACGATGGGATTGACGAAATAACAGCGTCCATACATACACACTGACCGTGACGATAAATTCGGTGCGTCACGGGGTTAGTGTACCACTACCGGTACCAGCGTGGATGAACGGCGTTAGGACATGTCTTGTCAAGTCGGCGGCAGTGACAATATTCAAACCATTGGAAAAATACAGAATTCGGCAAATACTTGCTAAATTATACGTAACGACAATGTTAGCTCAGCTGTCTGGGGCTATACGGTACTGTTACATCAAGGAATTAACAAAAATGTTTAATTGTGAAAGTGAATACCCAAAAAGTTTTTAAAGCGAGTGTATAAACAACAAGCCAAGCTAAGGATAGCAGATTTCTTACTCGCCAGATTCTGTCTCCCATCTTCGGTCGGCGTCACCTTGGCCAACAATAATTCTTGGACGTGGTGGGTAATCCGTTTCCGAATCGGAACTACTGTAGTCGTTGTAGTAACGATGACCCTGCAGTTGATGTGTCATTTCCAACGGATATCAGACATATCGTACGAACAGAAGGACGTCAACTTGCTACTTGACAACATCCACCATTTTGTTTACATCCGGGTATTCGGACGCCAGTTTTATGCTAATGAGCTCACCTGTCGATTGTCTCGCCTCGATGCAAGTTCATAGGTCAGGCTTAGAAACGGATGGTATCATTTGTGATACACAAACTTTGTCCGATTTTAACAGTTCTAGATCAAATGTACAACATATACGAGCCCATAATTTAGAGAACTTTTATATGTTGGTCTTTCATTTTTGTGAAAATGAAATATAGTGATGATATTTCTTATCATCGAACGGCATAAATTAAATTTCTTTTAAAGGGCGATGGTCGTCGCGCCACACATGCGTGTGATATGGGTCTCATATAAGTAATGGCGACTTCGACCAGACCAACGAGTACAAACTGAGACGTTACCAAACTTTAATTTGATATTTCTTAGGTGATTGGAAGTCACCGGCGGTAATTACTGCAAATGGCATTCAGACCAAAACTCGTAATCGCGATTTTATTAGAAAAGCGCATTGAATTGCGGGAAAGTCAATGTTTATCAACACAAATGTTGCACATGCGCGGCGCGACGACCACCGCCCTTTAATTAGGGTAATTATAATCGGAACAACCGATGTACATACCATGGGTTAAATGTCGAATTTGTCGAATGAAGTCACGCCTAATTACACATTTACCGACTAAATCAGATCACAACTGTGACGTCAGTGATAGAGTAAGTCAACGTCACAAGTGCTGTTTTTTTCACGACTGTCACTGACCGGTTACAAGTCATAATAGCGGCGTGCATAGACACGTTTGCCTCAAATCTGACTAAAATAAACATGAATAAAATGGAAAAACATTAATTACAATGTTTATTTGTTTCTGGATAATTCCTCTTAACTTAAGCTGAATATGTATATTATTTTATAAGCACTATATTTTTAAAAATTATTATTGTTATTAATAATATTACGTACATCATATTTTGCATTATTGTAATTATCGCCATATACCCTGTGGGTTCTCTCGATCATTACCAACACTTATGATAAAAATGCCAATAAATTGAATAAATAATAAAACATAATAATATATATAAAAAATAAATTATAAGATACATGTTAGAAAAAAATAAATAAAAAAGCCAAAGATCTTATTGCAATTATTGCTTGATACCGTAATCAGAATGTTCATATCCGATATTAAGCGATATTACCCGATATCAAGCGATATTACCCGATATCAAGCGATATTACCCGATATCAAGCGATATTACCAGATATCAAGCGACATTACCAGATATCAAGCGATATTACCAGATATCAAGCGATATTACCAGATATCAAACAATATTACCAGATATCAAGCGATACTACCAGATATCAAGCGATATTACCCGATATCAAGCGATATTACCCGATATCAAGCGATATTACCAGATAGCAAGCGATACTACCAGATATCAAGCGATATTACCCGATATCAAGCGATATTACTCGAATTTAAATATTTTTAAGTGAAGACTCGAGTAGTGATACATACTTTGTCATTCCACCGGTGACCCTCATTGAAAACGAATACACGTTACCCTATTCATATTTTATTCTTCACTTGGTCCGGTGAACGGACCTATTACTGTCGTGATGTACAAATACTGACACGTCGAAGACGAGTTGGGGTCAGCATGGTTGCTTAAATGTTTTGAAAAGATTGTCGCATGATGGCGCCTTGGGGAAAAAACCCGTAAATCTCTGGTCAACATAGCAAACGACCTCGGACGCTATAAAAGATACACGTGCTTAGTATATATAACTTGGAAGGCGCCGTATATGTCAGCGAGCAAATGACACGATTATGCTTTTTTACTTGGTCAGATTTGACTGTCATATCGTCAAATAAAATCACCGGAACAAACCCCCAAATATTTCGTACATGCGGCGCCACGTTACGAACTTGAACTTGAAGTTCCATGCTGCCAGAGACTGCAACATTCTTAACCGATGGAAAATGACTTCGCTGTTGTTCACCTATAGAAATACTAAAATTGTATTCTATGTTTTCGACCTTTTTCACACGGATAGCAAGTTTAATTCAAATGCATTACTTTACTCGCACACGGCCGCCTTGGAAGATTCGCCGTGTGTCGTCACCATTCTGGCGTGACGGCGTCATCTCAAGTGTAGTAGTTTAATCGCAGTACCAAGACATTTCAAGCACTATGAGTAGTACTACTCGTATATTGCACAAAACGTCTGGTTATTTTGAATATTTACTATGTACTAGTACTTTATTTGCCGAGTTGTTACAGCGTATGAACAGCGCCATCACCAACTAGCTGCTTACTAAACTTTTTTTTCCTTGCTGATCAAATACAAGCTCGATTTGACATAGCGCCCTCTATACCCGTTTTCGTTTCTGTAAACAGTGCAACAACACTGACAATAAACAACCAAAATACGCCTTGTTTATTTACTGAGTATGATAATCTATTTTTTCCTGGCTTAAAAAAATAACGTTATTTCATTAATATTTTTTTGTGCCAAATTGAGCGCGGCACTGTTAGCAACTCGAAGCTCTGGCGTATTAGAATCATGGAGAAAGTGGCCGTATTTAGTAACATGCGTCCTCTACAGTACCTTCAGAATATATACTACTTCAGATGTGAAAACTGAGTCACATATGACACGTAAAATGTCATTTTCAAAGCATTAATATTGTGTTTTTGTGTGTATGTGTGTGATCATTGCTTGGAAAACGGTACTTATATTTTTCGGAATAAACAAAATCTACCAACACATAAATAGTAGCGAAAATTTGATAAAAAAAAAAAAAACAACAACAACGGATAGCCATGAGCAATTTCAATACCGGTGAATGTTGAGTGCCATGGTTCTTAACCCAATAAAGGTTTCCAATAACTCATAAAAATCGCTAAAACATATCATTTTACCCGGTTTCTCCGCGGCCAACAGTTGTTGGGCCAATTTACGTGATAATTGAAACCCCTGAGTCAAAACCGAAACGCTTTTACCACTCGCCGTGACCGTACCGCAAAGATGGCCGCATACCTAGACCCGTATAGCAATGAGTTTCAACACCCCAAGGGGTTTCGCATGCAAGTGGATAAGCATAGAAGTTCACTGAAGTGATTCTGATTTGTGTAAATTGCATTCTGTAAGGCAAAGTTAACCTTTTGTCTAGGTTAATGAAAATAGGGGAAATTCAACCTCCTTCGCCATTGTTCGACTTATTTCTCAAGAGAGTGTGTAACACAAAAATGGTAACCTCCGAATTAAGTATTGTCCCGGACAGCGGAAATACTCTTCACTCACGAGGAAAACCAATGTTTACGTGGGAACAGCCTGCTTTCATTTTGACCACACGTGTACCTGAGACAATAGCGTCTCACGATGGCGACGATAGAGGTGATATTATATTATATCGAGCTACGTTTACTATTTTTCAATTCCGAGGCTTGTTCCCTACATGTGAAATATTCACAATAAATGCATCACGAAATGCAACGTTCTCATTTGATACAAAGGCCAATTCATATAATCCTGCACTACATCGTTCAGATAAACACTATCACAATCCAGACGTAGGATAATTATCGGTATGGATAATCGCCATAATAAATCATTACATTGATAGTATCGGGAAGGAATGAGCTAGAGGAGGTCAGATAATTCAAATGTCATTTCAGTCAAATGGACCATTGTACTCGTACCACCATGTTCACTAATCAAAGCAAACGGACACTTTAACCCCCGTTATTCATAGTAGGACGCCCATTTACCATCCAACGGTAGCTTCAAAAATAACATCGTTAGCGTCCGACGATGTATACTTTAATTTGATATAATTAATAGAACAATCCCTGATACTCTACTAATATCGTAATAATAATAATAATAATAATAATAATAATAATAATAAGTTTGTTCCTTCTTTTTTAACGGCACAATTTCACAACAAGGATAAGATAAATCGCATCTTTCCTTTATGGAAGTTGGTATAATGACTTTGTGACCGCGTTTCGTCTTCACCACGACCGTACAGAGAGCCGAGCTGAGTGAATAACAGCATAGGGATACAGATCAAAATGCGATACCGACATCAACCATGTTATATTTTAGTTCAACATCTTTCCACTTGCTCATATAAATAAATAACTTGAAAATGCAAATATACTAGAGTGACGTCAGTGAATACTCAAAATTGACCAATTGTTTGGTGCAATCCCTGAATTTGATAAATTGAGTTTGTAAACAAGACAAAACGTTTGTTATCATTCCCCGTAAATGTCAACTTTAATTGCCAAATCCTCGATGTATACAAGGGGGGGGGGCATTTGACAGAGGTGCCTCATATAATAAAGAAAGTAACCTACAGAATGAACGTTTAAATGAGTTCTTTCATTCTACCCAAACCGCCACTGTATGCATTTTATCTGTTGGAGAAATCCGTTTTACCTTGAATACAGTCCATACTGGGTAATTATTCGATTCATTCAGCGACACAAAGCCCTTAAAGGCTTTAGAATCTCTGTTAAATTAAGCGAACTAACAACCTTCTTCCGCTATCTTGCCTCTGCTAGAATAAACGTTGGGAATAACTCTAACGCATTGTAATCATATATTTTAGGTTTCTAAACTCATGCCATAAAACGGCAAATTTTAAAAATATACATAAGTAAATATACGTAAGTAAAATTAAGAACATGCCCATTCATACTCTTACTTTGTGTCTCTTGATTTCAAGCGAGACGCGTAAACTTAGTGTAGACGTACAATTATGTATTTTGTTAAACCACACATCTGGCTTATATGAGACCGAAATGTGACAGTTGGACCGATTGTCAGTCAAAATAACGTTCTACGTGCCACCGTCAATTGACTTCGTCGTAACATTTATTACAGCCATGCACAGTCCCTCTATCAGTCTATAGAGGGATTGTGAGCCATGTATGTGAGGTGCACGCCACGAAGAACCCAAACAATGCCATAATTCCAGGCAAATAAGCATTTCACAAGATTGTACTTTAAAAAAAAAACTACAGAGACAGTATCCATTTGTGTGATTTGGCGGTCACTTATTTATACAAAGGCGTCATATTCCAATTTGTATATATTTTTTGAGGTACACAGTTTGCCGCGCATTATTGTAACTGACAGACCGTACTGCATACTTAATTTCAATTATCTACGCATTTTGATTATTTGTACATCTCTGTGTAACTCCATTCATTTGACATGAAAAGAATGTCAATAACTTTAGTCTTGATTTTGTTCACGAATGAACAGATTAGAATAATTGTAACTGTCATAGTGTCAATACGTCTTCAACTTGAAACTAGCGGAAATTAATCCTTATATGTGAACGGATTTGTGTTGAAATTCACTAACTAAAAAGTGCATTAGCGTGATATGTGCATATGCTTTTGTTGTTCAGTTTATTTCGGTGTTCCGTAAACAAAACGGGCGATTATTTTAAAATAAAGTGCAATAACATAATGATAAGTTGGTAAGTAAATTCCGCTAAATTAAATCCACGTGATGATGTAAAGTAACAATAGAATTCGTGAATTTAAAACCAAGTGAAGAAAGTGAAAACCTCAAAATAGTGAAATTAAACGACAGTGAAAATACGACAGTGAAAATAAATGGTTTCACAGTAATACCACGGCTCTGGCTGCGTCAGTTTGCTAGCGTATTGTGATGGGTGTGCAACATTTTGCTAATCACCAGAATTTTGGCTAACCCTGAAATCAGAATAAGAAATTCTGGCTAACAGTAAATGATGAGCCGAGCGAAACATTATCCAGAAACAGATAAGGGATTACACTTTGAAGTACATGGGGTACACATCTTTATATTTTAGAAAATCCGTCAGGTTCTTTAAAACATGACATTGAAATACATATACAGCTATACTATTGGAAATGAAAGTGTAAACAAAAAGTTATGAATGCATATGTACGTGAAAAGACCCTCCCTCTATTTCAAATGGTTATACTTTAATCTGTTTCGAGAGAAAATGTAGCTCGTTGTTTACAAGGATTCATCTTGTCTGATTAAGTGATGACAATTTTGAGCGAAAATTTCTCACCAAAATGTTGCTCGCAAAATTATTATCGCGACTGAGTCAACTTCCCAGATGTTTGTGCCAAGTTAACCTATCATATAAATAGATACATGCTATTTATGCAAATTGACTGTATATACTAAGAGTACTTTATTATAAGTTACCGACAGCTTGAATTAGCGAAATTGTAAATTAGCTAAAATGGCATTTCAGCTAAAACAAGACATGTTTTACAGTAGTCATCAAATCTTATTCGAATAGAATTTAAAAGTTCTAAATTGTATCTAAAAACTGGTCGTGGAAATGTTTACAGACGCAAAAGTTAAACTGATTTACATCGTCAACTTGAATACGACCAAATTCGGACAAAACATACCCAAGGAATTAACATCGTGAAAGGGTAGTTATACTGCTAATTCTCTCGATTAAATTAAAAGCTATGAATGACAAGGCTTTCACGACATCGCCAAATATTCGGCACACTAGGAAGTGTCCGTCCCTCTCTTTCAAACTTGAATGGGGCTAAATAAATGTTTACAAAGCCTACACTAACATTAGCCCCGAACACAGTGCGCAAATGCTTCGCATTGCGGTGTCTATGTCAATGGTGTACACACTAGGATAGGAACGCGTTGCTCAAGTAGATTCAACTTGTATATGACTGATTCGTGTAACAGACGTTCTATCCCTGAACACCGGCCATCCATTCTAAACACCGGTCATCGATTCTGAGCACCGACCATCTATTCTAAAAAGCATAAACGACATTTACGGTATTGGTAACGACTCAATCTTGAAACAATGAACTGTTTACTGGCAGTACAACAGTGTTGTTTCGATGCCTGTCATAGATATAATTTGTCGGAAGTGGCACGGTGTTCTGGGACTGGTACATTGAATTCCTACTCACCTATTTACTAAGATAACACTGATCGGATCGAAATCATCGTGCTTGGGCAGCGATGGCAATAACTGAGCTGATTTACGATTCCGTCTCAGACCGAACATATCACTCTACAGTCTTCCATTTGAAAAGAAAAACTAAACAAAAATAAAAAGGCGGACTTTGAGGACACACACACCGAGTTCACACGAGTGCAACGCCAGAGGGAAATGTACACCAATCGTGGCTGTCAGTATTTGACGTCTCCCACAATACGCTGTCCCGTGCTACAATACAACCGAATAGAACGCCGCCGTTACCTGTCCGAACTGCCCTGTTACGTGAGAAAACTACAACAAACAGCTTTCCGTGCAAAAATTGACACGGAGCCCGATAGGTGCGTGCTTTGATTCTAGTGTGTTGAACCACACGGTCGTGAAGGCTTGCATCCAAGGTATGTCCATATCCATTCCCCAAAGTGCTTTAACAATGCACTCTGTTGCCATGGTTATTGAAGTGTATCCGAGTCCTGCATGTGTTACCGATGGGACAGTATAAAATCCGCATGTGTTCTCGGTATCAATTGGGTAATTCACGTTATAAATGATTGCCCACGTGTGTACCTAGTCAGTACGTAGTCGGGAGGTACATCGATGCCCTCCGTCGATCTTTCTGGTAGAGGGCGGTTCAAGTTGGCGAGGAGGGCTTATTGACGTAAAGAGAATCATCTAAATATTTCATGAAAATGATATGTTACTATGGCGACTAAAATATACCCAGTACCCATTTCGCCATGAGTTGTGCTTAAGTGGCGTAATTATAATGTTGTTAATTCGTTGGAGCACTCAGTATAAGATGTCAATTTCCTGGGTTGCCAAGAGGCGTAATGCATAACATGTGACATAGCCAGGCAACGCGAGATTGCTCCACGATATTTAAACAATGATACAAATAGACAGTTAGTTATTCTAAATACTTCCCAATAAATATGCAACTAGGTCAAATACTGGTTTGAAATCGACATGCGATCAACAACACAGTGTGCTGACTGCGAGCGGAATTCTGGTCACCACGGTCTGTTCCGGCAATTTGCCGAGTTATATGTAACGCCCTCGGCGACAAACTTGGTGCGAAGCCCCAGAAATCGAGCACAGACAGATACACGGACTAGCTGCAGCAGAAATAGATTTTAAATCGAGTTTGAGGATAATCGCGTATAGCAACAGTATAAACAAATGTGGCATTATTTGAAGCTTACTGGGAATATATTCGTCCAAACTCAGTGGACATCATACAATTCCCACCTGTAACCCAACTGTGTAGGGCGTTGCTATAGGGAATTAGTCCAGTACATCCTGGTATTGCGAGCTGGAATAATGAACCTAAACCTGTTTTTTGAGTTCCGTATTGGGGGGGGGGGGTCTCCCAGCTTAAAGGTAATAACGCATATTTACGGCGAACATAACATTTCGGCCAGGCGCGTTATTAGACGAACACGTTGAAGCACAGTTAGCTGGCGTACAATTGATAATAAAATAAATGCTATTATTTTATTTACTATATGGGGGTAGCCATCTTGAATATAGCTTTAAACTAAATATACATATATACAAGGCAGAATTTGATACGTCGTAAAAACCAGACAACACATAAGCTGCTCTCTGATTTGTCAGACTGTTGGGTGTAAGGGTTGGGGTGACCAATCAGGCCCAACCTTGTAAGTAGCTGCGCATTCAAGTTGATTCGACAGTTTCAGTGTTGACCATGATCGTGAATCAAGTGTGATTCTAACTACTGAGTGGTCAGTGTCAAGAAACGATAGAAATCAAAGAAATATTTGTTATAGGCAAATTATATTGGGCTTTCTTACAAGTGTAAATAAAGATTGGCAGCCACCTTATGATTACGTAACAAACCATGCAACTTCGGTGAGTTCTTTTTCGGGCTACGCCCTCGTAACACCCTTCTCTCTCTTTTGGCATTTTACTTCTATCCATCAGACAACTTGAACTTCCAGTGGTCTGAGTTATAGCACATTCTTCAAATTCTGAAGTACTTTTTTGCAATATACTATCTGATCTTAAAATAATAACAAACAAATTTGGACAATTCTACGAAAAACACAAGATGTAAATTTTTCTATCCGAGCAAGCAAAAGAGCAACATATTTATTTTGGCACCGATAAGCTCGTTTAAGGAATGATTCCACTTCCACTACCGATGACTACGTGTGTGCAGCCACTGTGTCATACTAATGTAGGCTCTCGTCCAGGGCGCCCTCATGCGACAACATCGATACAATCCACTTTAACCGTGCCACTCACAAATAAATAAATAAAAATAGTATGCGAAAGTTACGAACATAAGCGGAAAACCCATCCTGATAACTATATATATATATATAATACACCATATCACGCTTCAAGCATTACGGTTTGTAAGGTACTGGGAATGAAAACTTGGATTAACTGTACTATCAAGACAAACATTTGATCAAACAAACGAATGTTTTAGATAAGGGTAGAGCGAAATTCAACCGACCAAACAATAACATAGTCGCCTACGGGAAAATCAATTTGTTAGTTTTGTGTCAGTTCAATGAGACCGACAATCAACAGAAAAAAACACATTGATTCGCTGGAGTAACACGCAATGTTTGATCAAATCAAATCAAATCAAATCAAATCAAATCAAATCAAATCAAAATATGAACAACAATAATAACCGATTATAGCGCCCCCAGTGTACAATAATTATCACCACCTTTTTGTCAAACACTGAAGTTAGACTGAGAGAGGGCGATTTATATTCACAAAGACTCGCTTTGCCAGGGAATTATTTCACGGCCATAGCGTGCCGTTGTTTACAAACACGAGTCTTTGCATTTTTAGCGTACGTTGTATTCATCGCTTGGGACTCAATTCCCGCTCGTGCGCAGGTGACGACCCCTGAGCTTCAACTATGACCTCAACCCAGGACGATAATTACCCAAATTTACAATGATGTGAAATGGGTATATGACCTCAACCCAGGACGATAATTACCCAGATTTACTATGATGTGAAATGGGTATATGACTTCAACCCAGGATGATAATTACCCAGATTTACAATGATGTGAAATGGGTATATGACCTCAACCCAGGACGATAACTACCCAGATTTACAATGATGTGAAATGGGTATATGTTATGTTAAATCATGTACATGACGAAATAATCATAAATAAGATACAATGTACGTAGCAGGTTTACTGCTTTCATCGTTGACGGCGCTCTATAATCTCTATAATACAGGGATTACAAGCGGAAATTGTCGATAGGCAGGTATTTTGAGTTAGCTGACTTCATAATGACTATTACGCATTGTATAAGACTTACTTGGGTGATTCTGGTTGCTGTGACGACCACGTATCAGACGTATCGCTACACGTGCGCTTATCGGCGCTGTCTTGACTTTTATTGTCGTTGTGTCGATGATGATAAAACGTGGATCTGTAAAAATAAAACACGGCAGTCGCACGTGAATGCAAAGTAAAACATGAACTAATAAACAGGAAACACAGTATGTTTAAAATTGCTTCCCCACTTCCCACTCCAGTACAAAAAAAAATGTGCGTAGAGATAATATTTTGTATATTTTTTAAAGTAAAAACAGCAGTTTTTATTTACTCCATTCACAGTCCCTCTATCACAGTCTCTCTATATAGAGGGAGTGTGCTCCATTGTTTGTGTTTAGCTTGTTTTGTGACTGATGTTCGTAAATTCAAATTATGAATGATTTGTTCAGTATGGAAAAGTTATACAATTTGTAAACAATGCAGGATAGCCGGATACTCATTATTTGTTCAGTGCGATATCTTGATTCATTCATTGTCACGTGGTACATAACAGTAGCTTGGTATCACCAAGTATCTCAGAAAGTGGTGTAAAATGACGGGACACTTCGGCGCGAGAGCCATTATGAAAGAAAGATTGTTTAGTGAAAAGCCCGCTGATATCACTGTTCAAAATTGAGACACGTGGCAGGAGAAGACATCTAAATTAAAGTCATTGATTAATTTTAGACAACTATAATTAAATCCGTTTTGTTATCGTTCATGGCAGTGAATGAAGTTGACAGCATTTTGATATGATAGTTAAGTCTCTGACAGTCAATCCATCGAGGAGCAAAACACAAAGTCCTATCTTGAACAGACTTTGTAAACTGGCACTTCAGAATAAGCTGCAAGAGGAAGAGAACCTTTCCCAGTGAATTCTAATCTTAAACAAAGTGAACACCGTGACTCGGACAGCGAATATATTAACCACCCCCGCCACGAACTTAATGTTGAAACGTAATTTAGCGCCTCCGTACTACAAAAATTAGACATTGCGAATGTGAATAATCATATACCACTTTGCCGGTAATTAATCGATACGGTGCGATGACTGTGCCGAGATCATTATTGGTAATATTTGGATAACAACCCCCACCCCACTTCGCGTTGTATCGCTGTGTCGATCTTAAAGTGGGGGAAATGACCTGTAAGTAGATGTGTGTAACATGTGATTTTGATTATGTAAATTTTACATACGTCATCTCTATTGATTATTTCCATGATATCGACAGCGCACGATGCGTGATAACACTGTACCAGTCACATCAGCGTATTACACCATGTGTTAAAACTCTTAATATTCAAAAAGAAGAAACAAAACAGTAAATTGTATCGATTATTAAACGATGAAAAGCCAATTTGTAATATTGTTGTTTGTTGATTTTCTGTATATTCCTTGACGTACCTATTATTTCTTGTACATGGTACCGGATTGAAATGTATCTAATTATTGACACCGTTATACATAACATTATTATTAGACATATTATTATTATTAATATTGTGTACGATCAATATCAAACAGTATCTTACACTCAAAATACTTTTTTCTTTTTTTGGGAAAAAGTACTAGTATAATATCGTGATTTGCAGCAAATGAATTGTGAGGCGCCATCTTACGACTTCTCTGCAATTCGCGGCCACCGGAAGTCATAAGTACAGTTTTACGTACGTCTTAGTCACCAACAAACGTGGATACGTTAGAATAGTTGACGCAGCTCAAATAAACTGACCACAGATTTAAATACATGTAATTGATGCCACGTCACGGGAACTGTGATTACATCACCACTTATGTGAATGTAGCAAATACGTAACTTGATGCCTATTAAAGCGAGAGGGTCGTCCCCTGCGCAGGCGCGGGAATTGAGTCCGAAGCGACGATAACAACACACGCTAAAAACGCAAAGGCTCATGGGTAGACGATTGTTTGTAAACAATGACACGCCATGGCCATCTGACGCATGCACAGGTGACATCTCCCCCGCTTTAAGTCCGTGAATACAACTACTTAGCAGTACAATAGCTATGGTGGGGGTAGTCATGTATGCAACCTTTGGAAAAATAATGGTATGTTTCTTTTTTCCAAAACGTTAAATCAGTAACTTATCCACTATTTAGAAAGGTCAAAGTTCACTTATCAGTATTTCAGTATATTCACTTATCAATTTGATTACTTAATCAGTGTATCAGACCCACGTGATCGGTCCTCACGTGATCAGACCCCACGTGATCAGACCGTCAGTAATGCCACGGCGCCACCTTTACGTCAACTAGATTTCAGTTTATGCTTACAAAGATGTTTTTCGTCATAACTTTAAAACTAATTATGGCCCAACCAAAATCCAAATTGACATGATGATTTTAACACGGCGATGAAAACAACAGTATCTCAATGGGACAAAACCTGGCGCAATCCCAACTGATTTTCCTATTTTTGTTTAAATACTTCTCCGTTCAATCGTCTCTTATTATAAATATTATACTCTTAGGAGATATAATAAGTTTCATTATAGTCAGATTTCAATTGTACCAGTTCGCTGGCATTTAAAGTCAAATATGTCCGGCATATTTATAAAATGATATCCATGGGTGGAATATTTTGCTGAATTTTGAATTACTTATATCATATTGGGAAGGTTTTAAAACTACCTTCTATAACATTGCAAAATGTCGCACACAGATATCAAAATATAGGGAAATTAGTAAACAAATTGTATGGCTCATTGCCCAATTTGGTAATTATTATGCTCATCATTTTCTGGTATCAACATATATTTACAAACAGCGTACCCCATTATTAAATACAGTCTAAATATATGCGACACTGTAATTCAAATAAAGAAACCGATTATCTCATTAGCTACGTTCTTACACGTCTAAAAACGCCGGTGTTAACACTGTTTTTTGTTGTGAAAATATTAGACAATCTGCTGAATTGTTTGCTCGCGTTCTCACTTAATAAAAACACCGGTGTTTCAGTTCAGGATTGAATGCAGGCCTTCCACCTAATATTTTGTGTAGTTCATCCCAAAATGGCACTGTTTTCGGATCTCTACCGCTTCTGTTGTTGTGCTCAGTCACTTCCCTGTACTTTATACGTAAATTTTCAGCCGCTTTTTCTGCAATCACAGCATCCCTAGACGTTCCGTCCACCATTCTTTGAATATTCGATTCTCTCCATACAGATATCAGTAATCTCGTTTCTTCGTCTGACCAGTTCGACATTCGACCTGTAACCTCTGACGCCATCTTGTGTAATGACAAGCATAAATCGGCGATAGAGGGCGTTTGGCCGTCGTATTGTCTTCACACGGCACGTTGCGTTGTGCAAGAGCCGGTATCAAAAACGCCTACGCCACGATGGCGCATTCTGTTCACACACACATTTTAACAACGTTCTCAAATAAAAGTCGTTGTGACACCACTATAGTCTGTTCCATAATGTGTATTGACTTGTAAGTATGATTATTCACATAACGTGCATACGGATGTACGACCGTTAAGCTGCAATTCACAATTATAACGGATAAACTTTGACCCTTAACATTTTGATTGAGCCACTGATTTGACCCTGCCACAATATTTCTGAAAAAATACACACGAACACTTTGTCCAATAATACCACGCATCATTAGCCTCCGCAGTTGGTGCCACATCAGCAACACATTTCACGTAGATCACGGACTATTTGAAGTCAGTTGGAGACGAAGTCGGCGTAACGCGAAGAGTACCACATGTGGCGAATGGTGGCTTTGATTGCGCTCGCGATTAACGTTGGGTCGTTTGTTTCAATACATGGAAATTGTTCCGAGGATATTGTGCGCATTTAACGACCGCTCTATCTAAGACACAATATAAAGTGTATGACAGTAAAACTCTTAATAAAAAGTCTGGAAAACCGATCGAAATTTCATCCTAGCATCGTAAAATCTCGTCTCGGCAAATCTCGTCGTATAATACAAAGTGGCCAAGGACGATACATTTCAGCTAAGTGCAGGGAATTCCGGCGAGTATGCAAACGAAAGATCTGAATATTCTTCTAAAACCATTAGAAAAAGTAGACAGAGGGGTTATAAATTAGTAGTTATAGAAAATAGATTCAAATTGTTTCTTTTACACTCAACCGGGAAACTAAAAATCGCTTTGTTTACTGTGCATTACTGAATCACAGTACCGTTTCACGCACCGTAGCACTCCATTACAAAATAGTTCCAAAGTCAATTAATCTTAATTATGTGATTGGCCAATTAAAGTTTATTATAAGAAGTACTGTACTTACTCAGCTGGGTCTACTTTCCTCATATTAGCAGTGTGGTTCTCTCGAATACATATCAAGACTTTTACTTTGCTGTGAAAACGTACTACATTGTATTTGATTTTAAAAACTTGACTTCGAAACCATATTGCATATTATATAATTAATATTGATTAAGGTAGCGGAACTATTATTTGCATGCTTGTTTTCATCTTCTAATTGTGACCAAATGACTACAAATAGACCCAGGAAAGTATAAATTTTTAGAATCGCCAGACTTCATGCTTTACAAAGGCGTGTTTGCCATGTCCGTATCTGCATTCTACGCTGCGTTACTTAATCAAAAGTGAAAAATTACTTTTTTTATAAAAAAATAATTACGCATTTATGCTGGTGATAAGAAGTTTTTTTTTCACTTTTCCTAGTTGTTCAATAGTCTGGTAAATTGAATGTGTCTGGTCAGTTTTATTCAAGCAACGCGTTTTGAAAAGTAGTGTCCTGAATTTTAATTTCTGTTTTAGTCGCATTGCCCCCAACTCAAACCACAACACATTGGTAAATAATCCATGAAATAGTTTGTCTGGACACATTCAAGTTCCTCTCATTGTAACCTTAGAGCTGTGAAAATGTGGTGTTAATCCGACGACAATAAGTATACGTTATTTTTTGTTAAAGACCTAGTATTTTGAAAAACATAAACTCCTAGAAATCGTTGATGAAGTCACATCACAGATTTGTAAGCTTGTTTATCGGCACAAGCGATTTGTTTTCACATCAAGGTCTGTTTTAACATGTTGTAGGGGCATTCAAATGTATAAGGCTACTGGAAACCAAAAAATAAAGGAATGGAGTAGGTGTAATTCGATAAAATCGGCAGATGAAAACACCAAAATCAATGATTTTTTTCAGTGGCTTTGTGACCTTGTGTTTGACACATTCATATGCAAATGACTAATCTGTGAAATAAACAGGGGCGGAGACAAACCACTCAAATGTTTGGAAACACTCATTGTGTGTCAGATAGCTACTGATAACACATCCTAACATTGCTTTGTCTTGAGTTTATCTTTGAAACTTATAGGCACACAGATTAAACCTGTGTTGTTGATTTGGGAAAACACTACTGAAGCTGCTTTGCTTCCCTTCAGAAAATCTATATTTTAACCAACTTACATGACATTCTAGGTTACGTTGACTTTATCAGATGAAAGTTTATAGTGCATTTCATCAATTAATAAATAAATAAATGTGAAAATCGTAATTTTCAACGCAAATAATAGTCTCGCTACCTTAAAACAAATCATTGTTAATAATGTTGTTTAATAATGTATGTAGCCCTGCTTTTCCAAGTGTCAAGTAAACATTGTCGTGTGTGGAAAATTTGTCATGTAAGACTCGTCATCGTCCACGTCATCGTCATTCACCGTGATCTCACCAGTGCAGAAAAAAAGTAATGCCGACGTAAGTTACGCCAGTTATTAAATAATCATATAATCTTGCGTTCACACAAGCGTATTTATGGTGGTCACTGGACAAAGCACATAATGGTACTTATATTTCTATTTTGACCACTTTTTCATTAAAGGGCGGTGGTCGTCGCTCCACGCATTGGGGTCTTATATCGAACAGGACGCAGCGCGATGATTACCGCTCTTAAATATGTAACCTCGGCGCAAGTATCATGCTAATGAAAGCGCCCTACTTTAAAGGGAGGTGGTCGTCGCAAGCCGTCCTGTTCAATATGAAACTCATGGCGACGTATGTAACGCGATTGCTTACATGAAATTCGAACACGCGCTACGCGACGACGACCACCCTTTAACAAATTCAGGACTACAACGGGGTAAAGGGTTACGATAGCAGATATGAAGACTTCCATGAGCTGTTGTTTGCACATAGCTCTAGACTGTGACTTGTATTAACTCATCGGATCCAATCAGTCGACGATATATCCCTGTGTTGCCATGCACTATTATAGAGATTAGTGTGGACACGTTGGTAGGATAGGTATACACCGTGTCGATGTATGTCATCATATGTCATCGCCAGTTGAAGTGTTCGACTGCTTAGACTGGTAATCAATGTAAAGAATGCAAACGTTAGATGGCATGAACGCCTGTACGCGTTTCGAGCAAAAACACCTTTATTTTGGAATATAACTGACACCATGGGTGGTATCACTGACAGAAACGGGACAGACAGGTTTCCTCTGATGACGTTTGTACAGTAGCGCACTAACACGGCTTTGCTCCTGTGCTGAATTCTTTACGATTTAACCCATTACTGAACCACGTCGTTCCGTGCAACTGAACTGTGCAAACCTCGCTGTAATCAAGCTTTCATATCACCTATAACCGCAGAATAGCACATGAAACCATGCATATGCAACCAGATAAAACAACACAATGTCGCTATGCACTATCTACTCGGCCAACTTATGTGACACTTTAAGTTATTGATTTAATTGTAATTCACGTGGAAACCACTCGCTATTAAGTTGAACTTTCGGTTCAGACGAATCGCGATTAAAGTTGCAGCCAGATACAGGCTAATTCATCGAATTGTGGTTCGAGGCCTCTTCTGTTTGCTAGTCTTGTCAATAATAATTTTTCACTATTTCAACCCCAACGCAATTAAATTTCCTGTCGCTTGCGGGCAGTACATCTGAAAGCGAATAGCTCATGCGGCTTAATATTAATATACTATGTCGTTTTAATATTATTAACGCTGGCATGTATTTTATTAATTGATTAGCAGTATCGTATTAGCGGGAATTACTATTTGTGTAATAACAATAACAAACATAAATATACGCAAGGAACTGGCCATTGGAAACCAAGGGGGACATTATAGACGAGAAAGTGTGTAAATAGTTTCTTTCCTTCTCTTAGTATTGAGCTACATTTTTGCGGATAATATTGCAGCATTTGTTTCGTCTACCCTTGTAATAAGTATCTGTTTTGTAACATAATTTTGTGTTAGTCATTCCACTGTAATATATGTTTGTTAATATATTTTCTCTGTGCGGACAAATATATTGTAAAACCAAAGACACTAGAAAATACACTGTTTCCTAGTGACTTTGGTAAAACACGCACAATTGCAATGAAGGGTTAACACGACAATCGGAAGTCAAATATCTAGCAAATGAGGCTTGGTCCAAATCGGCGGGGAGTAAATTACTAGTAATACACATGTCCTGATTCTGACTATACTCGACTAAACAGACTATGTGTTCGTAATGACTGGGTAGATTTATCCACAATCAATAGTTTATTAGCACGGCGCTGATTGTGTGCAGGGAATTCGTGACGTCAATGAGGCGTTGGAAATAACACGTGATATAGCGGTGCAGTACGTTTTGTCAATGACGCGGATACGTGTGTCTACTGTACACACTGGTCAAAGTGAATATAATGACATTTTTGAACCATCGTGGATCCATTATCGTAATATGTAAGGTGTTCATGGAGAACCTCCAAAACAATTTGAACTCATCTGTTCCCAACTGTTATAATTGAGTTCGTAAGATTTTGGTGAATATTTACGTGATGGGAGGGGTGGGTGTTGTAGGGCCTTGTATTTGCAAATCTATAGATAATACGCCCAAATAGGTTTCGATAGCAGGTTCAAACATATATAAACATTCTGACGGGGTGAAGTCACTGTTTGATGACAGTAAATATCAAGTTTGGCAGAAATAAAACCTGGAATATTGCTGTGTTCAATATAAAACAACGTATTGCAAGCTACGAAAAATCCTTTCTATCACCAATGATACTCGAACTGAATATATTCTAAACGCGATTGATAATACAAATGTTGTCTTGTATATTTTATTTATTCGGATTTGACCTTCCAAACTACTTACAAATATATAGTATAATTACAGCTATGTTTATGGGAGCTCTGATTGGTTTAAAAGTTTGTTTCCAGGGGGTCATACACCACTTTCATGAAAGCAGTGAGACACGGTGTGCAAGAAAGACAGGTGTCTATGTCATGACGTCAAATGGAAATATGTCAGTCTGCTTATATTCGTCGATTGGTACATCCAAAATATCGCGCGCGCAGGTTTACGTAGAACTCCATACCCGGTATGCGCACGCAATTAACGCAGCCTTTCCGGGAAAGTGGTATATTAATACTGTCCTGTTTTTCTCTCTTATGTATTAACACACATCGTGGAGATGATTTATTCCTTTAGTTTATTCGTCCAAAAATAGTGTGTTCGTTATTTCAATATTGTTGAAATGTATAAATATTCTATTTTATATTATGACAGACTCATACATTTCTCATTACATGCCATATACAATTAGCATACATTACGTAACCAGTTACACTCTGATTACCTAGCCAAGAGCCGTTCAGAATCACCGACTGGAACCGCGGTGTATTTTTTAATATCGCCAGAAGGCCATCGACGTTTTCTCATCCGCAATTGCATGGCTGCCTTTTCGTTTTTGTTTCGTTTCACTGACGCTGATAAACTGAGTAATGGCAGTCCTCTCACTCATGACATGAAATAACATGAACGAATGTTGACAATCTTTAGTGAAATGGAGCGTATCGGCGAAACTTTTACATCTTCCTGTACTACTCCGACGAGAACTGTGCCTGTGCACTTTGGTGAAACGCAAAGAACTACGCATGCGCTATCCCGACGACCCGCGGAGAAATACGCACGCGCAGCCCTACCATGACGATCTGTGGGGGGGGGGGGTACGTCTGGCTTGAAGAATTGCGCATCACAGCGCAACTGAACTCGACTAAAATTTAAACCAAATCAAATATATAAGCATCAACATGAAGTTTCATTACTGCGCCCTCATCCATTCAAACATTCGTAATATCTTGATACCTAATTGTAATATACGACTGTTGATTTTAGTGAGTACCGATTTGAATTTCCTAAAACTAGACATAAGTAGCAATACCGTTGCCACCATATTGAACTGAAAACTTGACCACGTAACTTGTCACGTAACTAGTTGCTAAGGATGCGTGAATCGTGGTCACGCGTGATTTCGCAGGTTGCGGAACATGGCTTATTGCCTGAATTACTCATGTGGACCCCCCATTGGTTGAGTGGACGCACTCCATATGTAACGTATCTGAATATTGCTGCTATATTCTAACGCCTTCTATCAAACCTTCACACGTGATAAATCCCTACTTAACACCTGGCAAAGTGTCACAATAACTCTGAAAGTATATCGGACTGGATTAACACAAAGCGGTCTAAGATAATAAATTAATATCTTGGCGTGTACCATTTTGTTTATGTCCTTGCCTCCGATTATTTCCCGCGACGAGATAACCTAACTCACTTTCATCGACTTTTTTTTTTAATTTCACGGTGTTTGGGAAGTCAATCCGGTATACAGAGTTATAATGCCCAGGGGATTCACTAGCAGTCGAATCACCACCGGAGCCAGCGTTTGGTTTTTTCAATTTACTCCAGCACTTTATCCGCCACACGATCGCCATTGGTTGCATTCGCTGCAGGCCATTATTAATCCATTCACGTTTTGAATATAATTAAAATGGGGTGAAAGGTCACTGTGGTTAGTTATAGGTCAATATACACTCGTACCCTGGAGAAGTAATTACCAGTACGCGTGTTCGTGACAAGAATACATCCTTTACTAATCGATAAAAATAATTATCATATCGATTTTCATATCATAATTAATTCTATTAAAACATCCATTATTTTAATAAATAACTGCGATTATCGCCACGCAGGAAGGAATAAAGGACCATTGATTTTGGTTGGGCTGATCTCATCAGACGAGTATTGCTTTTATTTACTGTTATCTAACTGATGTCCTTTTCACAGAATTGCGTGTGTGACAGTGGCGGATCCAGCAAAATGTATTGGTGGTGGTGGTGGTGGTGGTGGGGGGGGGGGGGGGGGAAAGTATCGCTTAACATTACGGAGCGAAAATCGCAGAGAAGCTATGCTTAATCCAGATAATATGAATCGTCATGCATTGGGGGGGGGGGATCCCGCCCCCGGCCCTTCCTCTGGATCCGCCACTAGTGTGTGAGGACCACATTATTCTCTTTACTCTTCAACATTGGTGTGTTTGATTTTTGTTCCAAATTCTTACATATAGACGTTCATTACACTTCAGCCATGATGTACGAACCATTAAACGCATATAGTGAATCACGAATAAAACTAATACCATTTAATCATCACAAACCCGTTTGGTCTAATAAAATCGCCACAGGACAGCAGTTAACAATAACAATCCTAAAAACGTCCGAGAAATGGTTTCCAGAAAGATAAACATACGTCAATTGTTCAGTAATCGCATACTTATTCACAAAATCCCTTGTTTTTAATAAAGATCAAATGCAAGAGAATGATATCAAAACAAACATGGTATAGCATGTGCCGACCTCCACAGATAAGTGCTAGCCGCAGCTGTTCTCAGACATTGCAAAAATTGAAATAAAAATCTTTATAATTTGACCCCACATTGCATTACCTGGATTAGGTACACAAGACATAAATCGTCCTTTAATTTCATTCACGTCCCGAATTAGGAAAATACTTGTATACGTCGTCGGCGTTGTTAACCACTATTGAATCAAACGATTATATGGTATACACTACACTACTGTAAGTGAGTGTCACCATCACTACACCAATCCATGTAAGTAAGTGTCACCATCACTACACTAGTCCCTGCAAGTGAGTGTCACCATCACTACACTAGTCCCTGCAAGTGAGTGTCACCATCACTACACTAGTCGCTGCAAGTGAGTGTCACATCACTACACTAGTCCCTACAAGTGAGTGTCACCATCACTACACCATTCCCTGCAAGTGAGTGTCACCATCACTACTCCAGTCCATGTAAGTGAGTGTCACCATAACTACACCATTCCCAGCAAGTGAATGTCATCATCACTACACCAGTCCATGTAAGTAAGTGTCACCATCACTACACCATTCCATGCGAGTGAGTGTCACCATCACTACACACCAGTCCGTGTAAGTGAGTGTCACATCACTGCACCAGTCCCTGTAATTTAGTGCCTACAATCACTGCACCATTCCCTGCAAGTGAATGTCATCATTACTACACCAGTCCATGTAAGTAGGTGTCACCATCACTACACCATTCCATGCGAGTGAGTGTCATCATCACTACACATCAGTCCGTGTAAGTGAGTGTCACATCACTGCACCAGTCCCTGTAATTGAGTGCCTACAATCACTGCACCATTCCCTGCAAGTGATGTCATGATCACTACACCAGTCCATGTAAGTAGGTGTCACCATCACTACACCATTCCATGCGAGTGAGTGTCATCATCACTACACACCAGTCCGTGTAAGTGAGTGTCACATCTCTGCACCAGTCCCTGTAATTGAGTGCCACAATCACTACACCATTCCCTGCAAGTGAATGTCATCATCACTACACCAGTCCATGTAAGTAAGTGTCACCATCACTACACCATTCCATGCGAGTGAGTGTCACAATCACTATACACCAGTCCGTGTAAGTGAGTGTCACATCACTGCACCAGTCCCTGTAATTTAGTGCCTACAATCACTGCACCATTCCCTGCAAGTGAATGTCATCATCACTACACCAGTCCATGTAAGTAGGTGTCACCATCACTACACCATTCCATGCGAGTGAGTGTCATCATCACTACACATCAGTCCGTGTAAGTGAGTGTCACATCACTGCACCAGTCCCTGTAATTGAGTGCCTACAATCACTGCACCATACCCTGCAAGTGAATGTCATGATCACTACACCAGTCCATGTAAGTAGGTGTCACCATCACTACACCATTCCATGCGAGTGAGTGTCATCATCACTACACACCAGTCCGTGTAAGTGAGTGTCACATCTCTGCACCAGTCCCTGTAATTGAGTGCCACAATCACTACACCATTCCCTGCAAGTGAATGTCATCATCACTACACCAGTCCATGTAAGTAAGTGTCACCATCACTACACCATTCCATGCGAGTGAGTGTCACAATCACTATACACCAGTCCGTGTAAGTGAGTGTCACATCACTGCACCAGTCCCTGTAATTGAGTGCCTACAATCACTACACCATTCCCTGCAAGTGAATGTCACCGTCACTACATCAGTCCCTGTAAGTGAGTGTCACATCACTATACAAGTCCATGTAAGTAAGTGTCACCATCACTACACCATTCCCTGTAAGTGAATGCCACCATCACTACACCAGTCCCTGTAAGTGAGTGTCACATCACTACACCATTCCCTGTAAGTGTCACATCACTACACCAGTCCCTGTAAGTGAGTGTCACCATCACTACACCATTTCCTGCAAGTGAATGTCACCATCACTACTCCAGTCCATGTAAGTGAGTGTCACCATAACTACACCATTCCCTGCAAGTGAATGTCATCATCACTAAACCATTCCCTGCAAGTGAATGTCACCATAACTACATCATTCCCTGTAAGTGAGTGTCACCATCACTACACCATTCCATGCGAGTGAGTGTCACCATCACTACACACCGGTCCGTGTAAGTGAGTGTCACATCACTGTACCAGTCCCTGTAATTGAGTGCCTACAATCACTACACCATTCCCTGCAAGTGAATGTCACCGTCACTACATCAGTCCCTGTAAGTGAGTGTCACATCACTATACAAGTCCATGTAAGTAAGTGTCACCATCACTACACCATTCCCTGTAAGTGAATGCCACCATCACTACACCAGTCCCTGTAAGTGAGTGTCACATCACTACACCATTCCCTGTAAGTGTCACATCACTACACCAGTCCCTGTAAGTGAGTGTCACCATCACTACACCATTTCCTGCAAGTGAATGTCACCATCACTACTCCAGTCCATGTAAGTGAGTGTCACCATAACTACACCATTCCCTGCAAGTGAATGTCATCATCACTAAACCATTCCCTGCAAGTGAATGTCACCATAACTACATCATTCCCTGTAAGTGAGTGTCACCATCACTACACCATTCCATGCGAGTGAGTGTCACCATCACTACACACCGGTCCGTGTAAGTGAGTGTCACATCACTGTACCAGTCCCTGTAATTGAGTGCCTACAATCACTACACCATTCCCTGCAAGTGAATGTCACCGTCACTACATCAGTCCCTGTAAGTGAGTGTCACATCACTACACCAGTCCATGTAAGTAAGTGTCACCATCACTACACCATTCCTTGCATGTGAATGCCATCATCACTACACCAGTCCATGTAAGTAAGTGTCATCATCACTACACCAGTCCCTGTAAGTGAGTGTCACATCACTACACCAGTCCCTGTAAGTGAGTGTCATCATCACTACACCATTCCCTGCAAGTGAATGCCATCATCACTACACCAGTCCCTGTAAGTGAGTGTCACATCACTACACCAGTCCCTGTAAGTGAGTGTCACCATCACTACACCATTTCCTGCAAGTGAATGTCACCATCACTACACCAGTCCCTGTAAGTGAGTGTCACCATCACTACACCATTTCCTGCAAGTGAATGTCACCATCACTACTCCAGTTCATGTAAGTGAGTGTCACCATAACTACACCATTCCCTGCAAGTGAATGTCATCATCACTAAACCATTCCCTGCAAGTGAATGTCACCATAACTACATCATTCCCTGTAAGTGAGTGTCACCATCACTACACCATTCCATGCGAGTGAGTGTCACCATCACTACACACCGGTCCGTGTAAGTGAGTGTCACATCACTGTACCAGTCCCTGTAATTGAGTGCCTACAATCACTACACCATTCCCTGCAAGTGAATGTCACCGTCACTACATCAGTCCCTGTAAGTGAGTGTCACATCACTATACAAGTCCATGTAAGTAAGTGTCACCATCACTACACCATTCCCTGTAAGTGAATGCCACCATCACTACACCAGTCCCTGTAAGTGAGTGTCACATCACTACACCATTCCCTGTAAGTGTCACATCACTACACCAGTCCCTGTAAGTGAGTGTCACCATCACTACACCATTTCCTGCAAGTGAATGTCACCATCACTACTCCAGTCCATGTAAGTGAGTGTCACCATAACTACACCATTCCCTGCAAGTGAATGTCATCATCACTAAACCATTCCCTGCAAGTGAATGTCACCATAACTACATCATTCCCTGTAAGTGAGTGTCACCATCACTACACCATTCCATGCGAGTGAGTGTCACCATCACTACACACCGGTCCGTGTAAGTGAGTGTCACATCACTGTACCAGTCCCTGTAATTGAGTGCCTACAATCACTACACCATTCCCTGCAAGTGAATGTCACCGTCACTACATCAGTCCCTGTAAGTGAGTGTCACATCACTACACCAGTCCATGTAAGTAAGTGTCACCATCACTACACCATTCCTTGCATGTGAATGCCATCATCACTACACCAGTCCATGTAAGTAAGTGTCATCATCACTACACCAGTCCCTGTAAGTGAGTGTCACATCACTACACCAGTCCCTGTAAGTGAGTGTCATCATCACTACACCATTCCCTGCAAGTGAATGCCATCATCACTACACCAGTCCCTGTAAGTGAGTGTCACATCACTACACCAGTCCCTGTAAGTGAGTGTCACCATCACTACACCATTTCCTGCAAGTGAATGTCACCATCACTACTCCAGTCCATGTAAGTGAGTGTCACCATCACTACACCATTTCCTGCAAGTGAATGTCATCATCACTAAACCATTCCCTGTAAGTGAGTGTCACCATCACTACACCATTTCCTGCAAGTGAATGTCACCATCACTACACCATTTCCTGCAAGTGAATGTCATCATCACTAAACCATTCCCTGTAAGTGAGTGTCACCATCACTACACCATTTCCTGCAAGTGAATGTCACCATCACTACTCCAGTCCATGCAAGTGAGTGTCACCATAACTACACCATTCCCTGCAAGTGAATGTCATCATCACTAAACCATTGCCTGCAAGTGAATGTCACCGTCACTACATCAGTCCCTGTAAGTGAGTGTCACATCACTACACCAGTCCATGTAAGTGAGTGTCACCATCACTACACCATTCCATGCGAGTGAGTGTCACCATCACTACACCATTCCCTGCAAGTGAATGCCATCATCACTACACCAGTCCCTGTAAGTGAGTGTCACATCACTACACCAGTCCCTGTAAGTGAGTGTCATCATCACTACACCATTCCCTGCAAGTGAATGCCATCATCACTACACTAGTCCCTGCAAGTGAGTGTCACCATCACTACACTAGTCGCTGCAAGTGAGTGTCACATCACTACACTAGTCCCTACAAGTGAGTGTCACCATCACTACACCATTCCCTGCAAGTGAGTGTCACCATCACTACTCCAGTCCATGTAAGTGAGTGTCACCATAACTACACCATTCCCAGCAAGTGAATGTCATCATCACTACACCAGTCCATGTAAGTAAGTGTCACCATCACTACACCATTCCATGCGAGTGAGTGTCACCATCACTACACACCAGTCCGTGTAAGTGAGTGTCACATCACTGCACCAGTCCCTGTAATTGAGTGCCTACAATCACTGCACCATTCCCTGCAAGTGAATGTCATCATCACTACACCAGTCCATGTAAGTAGGTGTCACCATCACTACACCATTCCATGCGAGTGAGTGTCATCATCACTACACACCAGTCCGTGTAAGTGAGTGTCACATCTCTGCACCAGTCCCTGTAATTGAGTGCCACAATCACTACACCATTCCTTGCAAGTGAATGTCATCATCACTACACCAGTCCATGTAAGTAAGTGTCACCATCACTACACCATTCCATGCGAGTGAGTGTCACCATCACTATACACCAGTCCGTGTAAGTGAGTGTCACATCACTGCACCAGTCCCTGTAATTGAGTGCCTACAATCACTACACCATTCCCTGCAAGTGAATGTCACCGTCACTACATCAGTCCCTGTAAGTGAGTGTCACATCACAATACAAGTCCATGTAAGTAAGTGTCACCATCACTACACCATTCCCTGCAAGTGAATGTCACCATCACTACTCCAGTCCATGTAAGTGAGTGTCACCATAACTACATCATTCCCTGTAAGTGAGTGTCACCATCACTACACCATTCCATGCGAGTGAGTGTCACCATCACTACACACCAGTCCGTGTAAGTGAGTGTCACATCACAATACAAGTCCATGTAAGTAAGTGTCACCATCACTACACCATTCCCTGCAAGTGAATGTCACCATCACTACTCCAGTCCATGTAAGTGAGTGTCACCATAACTACACCATTCCCTGCAAGTGAATGTCACCATCACTACTCCAGTCCATGTAAGTGAGTGTCACCATAACTACATCATTCCCTGTAAGTGAGTGTCACCATCACTACACCATTCCATGCGAGTGAGTGTCACCATCACTACACACCAGTCCGTGTAAGTGAGTGTCACATCACTGTACCAGTCCCTGTAATTGAGTGCCTACAATCACTACACCATTCCCTGCAAGTGAATGTCACCGTCACTACATCAGTCCCTGTAAGTGAGTGTCACATCACTACACCAGTCCATGAAAGTAAGTGTCACCATCACTACACCATTCCTTGCATGTGAATGCCATCATCACTACACCAGTCCATGAAAGTAAGTGTCACCATCTCTACACCATTCCTTGCATGTGAATGCCATCATCACTACACCAGTCCATGTAAGTAAGTGTCATCATCACTACACCAGTCCCTGTAAGTGAGTGTCACATCACTACACCAGTCCCTGTAAGTGAGTGTCACCATCACTACACCATTTCCTGCAAGTGAATGTCACCATCACTACTCCAGTCCATGTAAGTGAGTGTCACCATCACTACACCATTTCCTGCAAGTGAATGTCACCATCACTACACCATTTCCTGCAAGTGAATGTCATCATCACTAAACCATTCCCTGTAAGTGAGTGTCACCATCACTACACCAGTCCATGTAAGTAGGTGTCACCATCACTACACCATTCCATGCGAGTGAGTGTCATCATCACTACACACCAGTCCGTGTAAGTGAGTGTCACATCTCTGCACCAGTCCCTGTAATTGAGTGCCACAATCACTACACCATTCCCTGCAAGTGAATGTCACCATCACTACTCCAGTCCATGCAAGTGAGTGTCACCATAACTACACCATTCCCTGCAAGTGAATGTCATCATCACTAAACCATTGCCTGCAAGTGAATGTCACCGTCACTACATCAGTCCCTGTAAGTGAGTGTCACATCACTACACCAGTCCATGTAAGTGAGTGTCACCATCACTACACCATTCCATGCGAGTGAGTGTCACCATCACTACACCATTCCCTGCAAGTGAATGCCATCATCACTACACCAGTCCCTGTAAGTGAGTGTCACATCACTACACCAGTCCCTGTAAGTGAGTGTCATCATCACTACACCATTCCCTGCAAGTGAATGCCATCATCAATACACCAGTCCCTGTAAGTGAGTGTCACATCACTACACCAGTCCCTGTAAGTGAGTGTCACCATCACTACACCATTTCCTGCGAGTGAATGTCACCATAACTACACCAGTCCATGTAAGTAAGTGTCACCATAACTACACCATTCCCTGCAAGTGAATGCCATCATCACTACACCAGTCCCTGTAAGTGAGTGTCACATCACTACACCAGTCCCTGTAAGTGAGTGTCACCATCACTGCACCATTTCCTGCAAGTGAATGTCACCATCACTACTCCCGTCCATGTAGGTGAGTGTCACCATAACTACACCATTCCCTGCAAGTGAATGTCATCATCACTAAACCATTCCATGCAAGTGAATGTCACCGTCACTACATAAGTCCCTGTAAGTGAATGTCACCATCACTACACCAGTCCATGTAAGTGAATGTCATCAATCACTACACCAGTCCATGTAAGTAAGTGTCACCATCACTACACTAGTCCCTGCAAGTGAGTGTCACCATCACTACACTAGTCCCTGCAAGTGAGTGTCACATCACTACACTAGTCCCTGCAAGTGTGTGTCACCATCACTACACTAGTCCCTGCAAGTGAGTGTCACCATCACTACACTATTCCCTGCAAATGAGTGTCACCATCACTACTCCAGTCCATGTAAGTGAGTGTCACATCACTACACCAGTCCATGAAAGTAAGTGTCACCATCACTACACCATTCCTTGCATGTGAATGCCATCATCACTACACCAGTCCATGAAAGTAAGTGTCACCATCACTACACCATTCCTTGCATGTGAATGCCATTATCACTACACCAGTCCATGTAAGTAAGTGTCATCATCACTACACCAGTCCCTGTAAGTGAGTGTCACCATCACTACACCATTTCCTGCAAGTGAATGTCACCATCACTACTCCAGTCCATGTAAGTGAGTGTCACCATCACTACACCATTTCCTGCAAGTGAATGTCATCATCACTAAACCATTCCCTGTAAGTGAGTGTCACCATCACTACACCATTTCCTGCAAGTGAATGTCACCATCACTACACCATTTCCTGCAAGTGAATGTCATCATCACTAAACCATTCCCTGTAAGTGAGTGTCACCATCACTACACCATTTCCTGCAAGTGAATGTCACCATCACTACTCCAGTCCATGCAAGTGAGTGTCACCATAACTACACCATTCCCTGCAAGTGAATGTCATCATCACTAAACCATTGCCTGCAAGTGAATGTCACCGTCACTACATCAGTCCCTGTAAGTGAGTGTCACATCACTACACCAGTCCATGTAAGTGAATGTCACCATCACTACACCATTCCATGCGAGTGAGTGTCACCATCACTACACCATTCCCTGCAAGTGAATGCCATCATCACTACACCAGTCCCTGTAAGTGAGTGTCACATCACTACACCAGTCCCTGTAAGTGAGTGTCATCATCACTACACCATTCCCTGCAAGTGAATGACATCATCACTACACCAGTCCCTGTAAGTGAGTGTCACATCACTACACCAGTCCCTGTAAGTGAGTGTCACCATCACTACACCATTTCCTGCAAGTGAATGTCACCATCACTACTCCAGTCCATGTAAGTAAGTGTCACCATAACTACACCATTCCCTGCAAGTGAATGCCATCATCACTACACCAGGCCCTGTAAGTGAGTGTCACATCACTACACCAGTCCCTGTAAGTGAGTGTCACCATCACTACACCATTTCCTGCAAGTGAATGTCACCATCACTACTCCCGTCCATGTAAGTGAGTGTCACCATAACTACACCATTCCCTGCAAGTGAATGTCATCATCACTAAACCATTCCATGCAAGTGAATGTCACCGTCACTACATAAGTCCCTGTAAGTGAATGTCACCATCACTACACCAGTCCATGTAAGTGAATGTCATCAATCACTACACCAGTCCATGTAAGTAAGTGTCACCATCACTACACTAGTCCCTGCAAGTGAGTGTCACCATCACTACACTAGTCCCTGCAAGTGAGTGTCACATCACTACACTAGTCCCTGCAAGTGTGTGTCACCATCACTACACTAGTCCCTGCAAGTGAGTGTCACCATCACTACACTATTCCCTGCAAGTGAGTGTCACCATCACTACTCCAGTCCATGTAAGTGAGTGTCACATCACTACATCAGTCCCTGCAAGTGAGTGTCACATCACTACACTAGTCCCTGCAAGTGTGTGTCACCATCACTACACTAGTCCCTGCAAGTGAGTGTCACCATCACTACACTATTCCCTGCAAGTGAGTGTCACCATCACTACTCCAGTCCATGTAAGTGAGTGTCACATCACTACATCAGTCCCTGCAAGTGAGTGTCACATCACTACACCAATCACTGCAAGTGAGTGTCACCATCAATACGCCAGTCCCTGCAAGTGAGTGTCACATCACTACACTAGTCCCTGCAAGTGTGTGTCACCATCACTACACTAGTCCCTACAAGTGAGTGTCACCATCACTACACCATTCCCTGCAAGTGAGTGTCACCATCACTACACAAGTCCCTGTAAGTGAGTGTCACCATCACTACACCAATCGCTGCAAATGAGTGTCACCATCATTACACAAGTCCCTGTAAGTGAGCGTCACCATCAATACGCCAGCTCCTGCAAGTGAGTGTCACCATCACTACACCAATCACTGCAAGTGTGTGTCACCATCACTACACCAGTCCCTGCAAGTGAGTGACACCATGAATACGCCAGTCCCTGTAAGTGAGTATCACCATCAATACATCAATCACTGCAAGTGAGTGTTTCCGTCACTATACCAATCTTTGCAAGTGAGTTTCACTATTATTACAACAATCCACGCAAGTGAGTGTCGCCTAATGGATCTGCCAGTGGGCGTGCACCTGCAAAACCAAGGCTTAAACAGGACACCGTCTGCAGCCTCATTTCACTCAGTATATTGACATGGATTGTGAAATCAATCATAACGCGGCAATGCCGGATTAGCAAACTCAGTATATCATCCATCTTCTGTCATTAACAGCTTGCTTTTAATTTATTTATACCTTTTTTAGTTCTGGGCATTATGTAAAGATCAATGCCATCAATCAGTGAATATATTGAGTAATTTGACATCAAACTGATCATTGTATGAGTTCGATGCAGATCAGGCTTAGATCTAAGCACGGTGTTGTGTTCCGGAGAAGAGATATGCTTACTGTTCCAAATCACAGTGACACAAATCAATAATACACGTGTATCCGTCACGTCATTTCCGTCAAGGAATTCTGGGAAGCCCAGTAACAGCGTGCAATGCAATGTGAATATGTGCAATTTTGATTCCTATTTTTACCAATTGTCGCCTATTTAATTTATACCACGATCTAAAAATGTAAAAGACAAATAACTGACACTCTCATCGACCATTCGTTACATTCCGCTCATGAGTGCCATCAGTTAATGTGTTTCCATGGAGACAGCTTGTAACGATGTCCTTCGCTTATATTGCCTAACAGCAGAGGAAATTAAACAAATATTTAGTGAAGGTTATAAATGGATGATACATCGCCTACCACTTGATAAAAATGAATGAAAGATCGATGGAAGCCACTTATTTGTAATTTCACTGATTAGAATGAAAAAAAGATGAATGGGAGCAGGATTAAATGTAACAATCCAAACCGAGAGTACTACTTTTTTTCCATAATGTCATCGCCAGTGTTTCCCTAAATGACTGTAAACCGTATCCCTCGATTGTAATTTCACAAATCAATAATTTATATCAATTTATAACTCGGATTGAAGTCATAAATTATTAAAATCATCAAATTGTCGCGAGTAGTGAAGCAAACATTTTTGAATTCAGATTTTTTAAAGGAATATTTAAGCGTTGAAGATTGCTTGATCATTTGGACAATTGCAAGTTGTTACATATAATGTAAGGTTTTATTGAATTACACTCAGTGAACAACTCTGATGAATGTGCAAATCTACAAAACTTTGCTGTCAATTTTTCATCCAATATCTAATTTCCTGCTAGCTCACCCAGGGGGCTAAAAGTAAATTACCCCCGACATAGCAACTGTCCATTATGAATACAAATCGTTACGGATTCAACGTTAAATCGACGAGATGTCTATCGACAAGTGGCAAGCACTGAATAAGCG
Organism: Saccoglossus kowalevskii; assembly: GCF_978046115.1. Classification (NCBI taxonomy): domain Eukaryota; kingdom Metazoa; phylum Hemichordata; class Enteropneusta; family Harrimaniidae; genus Saccoglossus; species Saccoglossus kowalevskii. Next base: position 3,179,902 of record NC_140644.1, read on the forward strand.
GGTTTTATTATAGATAAACATCGTGTACATCAGTTTTGATGATGATCTGAAACGAATGTGACACCATTCGCCTCTTGCCATGTCCACACACAAAATTCAACCTCGACAACCTCTCTGTCCCTTTCCGCACACATGTATTACCTCGTTACCCTTGCCCCCACACCCTTGTGCCTTGTCTACACACATACACTCCCTCGATACCCACCCTGCGCTTTGTCTACACACATCCCCCACCTTGTACACCCCTTCACTCCCGCTGTCTCATGAATCCCGCCTTGTGTACCCCTCTACACACGCTGCCTCTTCTTCGACACCTGCCTTGGATACTTGCAGACTCGCCTCGAATCATGCCGTGTACACCTTCATACACTTTGCCCCTCCTATCATCTCCATATCGGTATCATCATTCAATAGCATTATAGTGATGCGAATAACCTGTCAGTTGCGTTAAACATGACTTTATTGTGACATCGTCCCGTGCGTGTATCACGTTGTCTGCATTTATAGGGAAATTAGTGCAAACATTGAGGAACAAAGACAGCATGATCAGACAACACTTGTCTGATCAAAACACTTATTAGAACTTGGCCACGTAACATCGCAGCCATAGCAACTAATGTCACTGTTTAGTATTTTATTACCTGTTGCCGAGGCAACGAAGAGAGCAATAATCCTGATGAATCGGCTCATTAATTACCTCGGGTTGGTAATACCACCCACATATTACGGATTATATATGTCACATTTTGCGGTTCCATTGAAAGTCTCATCAATACTTGACCTTCGTAAAGCATGTCTAGGGTACACTGTGATGGGATTGATCGTCTACAGTGTAATGCATTCCATCAATACAGCGATCTCTGTCAACTATCAACGCCTACAAATAGAACTATCATCTCGTATCTATGCTCGATCCGTGACGTCAGACACACGTCCAGAGGTCGAAGTGAGCTTGTGTCCAGCTGCAATGCGATATAGTGAAGGACTCAGAACTGTCATAATTGTTCGGGAGTGGAGACAAATTCAGGATATTGTTCCCATCACTAACGTAGAAAGAATGCACTTACTCTATTATTAATTAAGTAATATGTTGTACTTCCCAAAGGAGATTGGCGTATAATCATTTTAGCTGGAGGCATATTTTTTTTACGACTGGGAATGTATATTTATATGATCTATCGTTTTGAATTCAACCGTCCTTATTAAGTTTTCATCAAAAATAGTCTCCGGTAGTCTGTAATAGTATTACATGTCGAGGCTTAGGATTACATGGCATTTAGATGAGACTTATGTTGTCAGAAATATAAAGTCGACGTTTGCGCATTTGTATCGTAAATGAAAAATAGTAAAGCAAGTCGGAAATAGACCATTTTCCGTTTAGCGCGAGATTCCGTGTAGTGCGTTATGCGTGAGAATCGAACGTAAAAAAACATGATAAACAGTGGTCATAGCGTCATATGGCGTGAAAACATTGCATGGGATAGAAAAACCTCGAAACTACTTTTCGGGTTTCCCCACGCTTAATAAAATGCTATACTCAAATCATTCGATATTTGCGACAGACGTGCGCTTTTCACGCACGTGCTTTGAATTTATCCCCACGTGTAGGACTATGTGGATAGCACCACGTAACCCTCCATGAGGCCCCTACCTGTAATAATTCGATAACAAACACTCCCCTGGAGTAGTTTCATCATCATTAATTCTTCTTCACATAAATCCGTTTCAATCTTTGAAGCCGTACTTTAACTCAGATATCGTGTTGTGTACGAATTGCGAGATTCTAGATCTCCACAAACTGAGAGTTACTATTTAAGCACAGTCACTCTGTGATTTAAGGTAGAAGCCTACTCATGATTTTTTGAAAAAAATTGTCATAAATTGCACGCCAGTGTTCATTGGTTCATTATGTACAACCATAGAGCTGTTATTCCATGGCACCTTGATATAGCATACTTTTGTGTGTTACAGTGACGTATTTTGAGAAACTTTTCCTATTATTTTTCAAAAAATTATATTTTTTATATTTTTTTTTTATATTTTAGAAATAATTGAGAGCAACAATAAGTATCCCATCATTCACAATATATATTTTTTCAACCTATGAGATATGGCATAATATCTCTACCATAGGAACCAATGGTAAAATTGTTATTATACTGTCAAAATAGCCATTACCCACTAAAAATAATCTTCATTTTTCCGAAAATAAAGCTGGTGACTTCTTATATCCTTATATTGCCCGGATGTACAATCTATTGGAAAATGAATAAATTGTGGATATTAGAAATCATGAGTAGGCTTCTATCTTAATAATTCTATCTACTCTGAAAATTATGTGGTACCTAAGTCACACATATGCAAATACCATATAGTCTAATACATCAAGTCTGATAATAAAATAGAAGTGCACCTGACGTAGTACTCTATGAACGTGTAATTTATGCAAAAACAGCAAATAGCCTGTTATGAATGATTAATTTATCAAAGCGACGAGATAATACATACGGTTAAATTTGACACTATTCAGACAAAAAGCTTTCCCTTAATATTTGTTCATGATTTTCTGCCGATACATAAACAACAATTTAAGAACCTAAGCTTATTTGTGATAACATGAAATATCCACCTTCTGAAAATATCGAAAAGTGACATGTCAACACAGTGGAGGGCAATATATTCAATATGGTTAACTGTACTTATCCCTTGGCGCGGGGTTGTAGTTTGCGCGTTCGCCCATGCCACAGAGACTATGTGGATTCCCTCGCTTCGGTCAAATGCTCGCTGTAAACATCAGTATAAATAAGATTGTGTCGGAATCGGATAAGAGAACAAACAATTGACGGCCATGTCAGTTTGTCAGTGGCCTGCGTAATGTAACCATGAACGATGCTCAAATGCAGAGGAATTCTGGTTGTACTGATAAGACACCACACACGAACAATCAATATAACATTAGACCTACAGCCCATTTTTTTTCAAATATACCTCTAAACCTTTGTTATAATTTTTATAAATATATAATAAAGGTCACGCGACAGTGCCAATAATATCCAAATATTTCACCCGGTACTGTGTGTCGATGATTCAGTGACATGCTCAGATTATTGAGATATTATATAGTATATATAAACGCAATCCCTCACAATTCACAGTGTCAGTCTATGTACTTGGCAATTCCAAGCCTATTAAATCAGCTTGACGAATGCCTTTACTAAATGCTGGCACATTCTTCACACATATTCCTCTCCATTAGACATGCAGTATTACTGCTACAATATTTTATCTCTTTGGCGTTCAGCGAATGTTATAATATATTATACACCAGGGCAAATGATGTAAGTATATTGACTTACAGTTGGGGATAAACAGCCCTAATTTTCGGGAAAATGGAGGGTGTATTTTAGTAGATAGTTGCCATTTTGGCAGTATTATAACGTGTTTACCATAGGTTTTTATGGCAGAGATATTATGCCACATCTCAAATTGTAGATTGGTTACATAGACCGAAAAAATCATATATTGGTATGTACGGGGTAATTTTTGTTTTCCTGAACTGTTTCAGAAATCTGATTTTTTTAAAGTGGCGAAAAATGCAGTGTGTGACGTTTTTTAAAAAAATATAAGGACAAGTGTTTTAAATAACGTCACTATAAAACACACAAACAAATGTTATTTTATGGTGCCATAAGACAATAGCTCCGTTATTGCACATAATGAACCAATGAACATTGTCATACGATTTATGATCAATATTCTTAAAAATTACCCGCGACATGTGTTTATATATATCAGCGCATATAACAGTATTAATATTTTGTGTCCAAAACTGTCTATAATTATTCGTTTTAGTATTAGAAAACAGTATATGAACTTTTTTTGTCAATCTAACTTTTGACAAAACGGTGAAAATAATACGAAAAAAAGCAATTTTAGAAGCTGTTTCCACATGCCACAATGAAAACACATTCCCTCGTTAAAAAAAACTATGCTCTACCTTTAACAGTACAAATAAGTCGTTGTGTTCGATTTGGTAAATATTTGGTGTGCAAAGTGTGTGTCGGTTTATCTGTCATTGAGTAGACAATTCCCATAGACTATGTGGGTCAAATCCTCGTGTTATTTGGCAAACAACGGCTAACTCGTCAACTTGGCACGACCGAGTGTATTGAGCACACTTAATAAAGCATGAACATAAACTCGATAACTAACTGAAGATTGAACTATCCCACAAAGGTAATTTATTGAGAAGCCTTTTCTATCTAGACATGTTTGGCACATTGCCACTGTTTATTATATAGTTTTAGAGAAAAGAAAAAGAAACAGTTTCAGAAGTTGTAACACCAAAATGACAATGCGCCAATTTAGACATAAACATTTTGTAAGAAATAGCATATTAGATCAAATTAATTTGTACAGATGGTCAACACACACTCATGATCACGTCTGGCCATTAACTAAGTATAAAGCCTTACTCCAGTGAACTATAATGTCAAGCGTGATGGCTAGTCCCTGAGGGGAATATGTCCAAACCGTAACACAATAAAAGTGGATGTTGTTGTAACTCGTCCAGGCTATGGCAGCCTGTCTAATACATTTCGGTCGTTATAAATCACCCTGTAAATGGGCGTTCGAGTAAACCAGGTACGCTTCGCTATTTCACACCTGCCCTCGTGTCCATCGTGAAAAACCATTCAACACCGAAGGTAAACCCGTATGGAGTATGTCTATATATACCATGTTATATGTATTAGTTTATCACGTACGACGAATAATACAAATAACGCGCACTTTTATCGACCTAGTGAGGCGTCAACGCCCACGATCAGTTTATTGGCTTTTTGATTAGTTTGCTTACCTGCCAGACAACACGCACACAGAAGAGTCATTAGAATACTGTGATCAACCGCACTTTGTGGCTTTAAATGGGATTAATGGGTAACCTTACTCGATACCTACTCGATACAAATTGTACACAAAGTTCAAAGTTCTTCGAAGCGGTTATTAAGTCTAAAATACTCGCCCACAACTGATGGACTGGTGACATTCTGTAGCTATTCGCGGTTGCCAAGCAACGCGTAGGGTTAGTTCGCAAGGTTCACTAGAACAGGTGGTAGAGTGAAATCCACTGCGTCATCCACGCGTGACGAACGGGTTGAATCCAGCAATTTTCATATACAGTCCGTGATGGGTTGCAGCTATTATGCCAACTACATGTATTTATTGATTTATTAATGTATTTATTGACTTAACTGTTGTTGGCCTGGTTCCACTCGGATCTGTGCATTGCGCAATTGTTATGCACATGTCTCACAGGGGGGTCCAGTAATGAAATACAGTCAAGTAATTCAATCAATCAAACTCTGCCCAGTTTTAACTTGCGTAACATACGAACAAAACAATAGAAGACTCGCAATGTATTATGTTCAATCTGTAAAGTTGTATCGTAAATTAAAAATTGCACTTTGAATCTAATAACATTAATTTAGCAATGGATAACCTACGCCAGCACGTAGCATACTATTTCTCCCCATATATGCTGAATGTATGCACTCTCGTGTGAATGACCTGCCAAAGTTCAATTAGTTTACGATTGGGGGTATATGTCACGGCGACGGACGATATTGTCGAAAAATCGATTTACGTCACCTATTATACGAAGGTACAACACAGAGTTACTGTGATTGCTTACACCTGTTACAAGTTTGAACATGTTTCGTGTTCTAGTTTACTCTGAGTCAGAACAGCGTGTGTTATGTTGCTTGTCCAGCACATAACTTTTAATGAGAAGTCTCTTCGGGACACAGATTCAACATCGTTTCTAGATTCGGTGATATGACCGAATGCGGCAAGTGCTTTCCATCACTTAAATGGCAACTCTCAAATGTTGAATGAGGTCATCATTCTCAATTAGCCCAATCTAACTTTCTGATACCTCTGATTTAGTTTTTTTCCACTGATGCACACTTTTTCACAGACTTATTTTCGGTGCAAATATCAATATGATCACTATAAAAGTGTGATTGTTGTGATCCTGATTAAATTAGGATTCTGATTTGAAAAAAATGTGTGTATATTTTTGTTTATGCCCAATGAAATTAAAAACAAATACATACCACACACCGTGTGGTCATAGCTAAGTGCCTCTTTGACGTGGGTTCGACTGCTCACCTGTACAGCTGGTCTAACTTGTGCCTCTGTTTAGCGTGGTGTACGTACGCACCCTTGGTACCTCGGGACAGCCACGTTGAACTGTACATTTAGTTGGTAAGCAACACACATTCGCTGTAACAGTATAAATCCCTGTATTTGTGCACGCAGGTGCCTTTATAGCTCCTGTTCTTTCTTGCTTTGTTCGCCTTATCAATGGAGCGATCATTGGTGACCCCAAACAAGTTAGTTATGATGCTTTGTCGATTTCGCGTCACCTGACCAAAGTATACATAGCTAAGTATGCAGTCTACGAGGCCTCGTGCCAGTTGATCGCTCCAATGATTATATCGACCGAGTACAAACATCTTACTAGGTTTGCTTGCTGATGACAGATTCTTAACATGATATATATATTTCTAACACGTTGTTGGGGTCACGTGTTACTGGCACAGTAATATTTCACGTAAGTTGAATTCAATTGAAAAATTGAGTTGAAAAACTTCATACTTGTATATAGTCATCATTGCGTGGATGGTACCAGGCTATTCTACCCCACGTGGTAACATCATCACTAAAACTGATGCTATAGATTACATTTTCGGTACAAACAAATACAATTTACGTGCCAGTGGATTTAAAGGTTTCAAACTTTCCAACTATATTGCCATGACAACTGTGCAAGTTCACAAGAAAACTTCCGCTCGAATGAGCACGTCTTGTATTCCTTATCAATACATAGGATACCATCATCATGACATACATACCCACAATGCAACTTTAATAGTCGCTTTCAATTATCACAATCGAAATATTTTACCTATGCCCATAATGCACCATTGGGCGACATATGTAGCGCCATCAACGTTATACAGCTCCGGGAACTATTAATATTTGGATCTTTAGACAATTAATTAGTATTCTTTCAACTACGTGACATTGTATCTAATATATACAATAATAATCTTGTTTATATACTCAGCATACAACCATAGTATTTATGAAATTTATACTCGACAAATATTTGAAAGAGAAACTTGAGACACTAGTATTTGTAAACCTTGTATACAGATTTGTAACGAAGCAAAAAATAGTATTGCGGAGAAATAAACTTCGTGCTTGACGATCATTTCAACACTATGTTTTAATTACATTCTGAAATCATAAAACACATAGATTATGGCATCCAATATCGTATAATTATACAATACGATAGTCAACGTAGACTGCAGGGAACACAACTAAAGGTATTTTATTTTAACACGCACGGACCACTTAAGGTGACGTATTTAGTTTGCAATCGTCCCGGGTTTGGAGAAGTACAAACATAGCTTATTCTCGTTTAGGCGATAAAATACGGTCCGCATTTATCGTAAAACCGTCGACGTTTATCAACACGAATCGTTATTGCCAATAATGTCGCTACGACGAGGACGGAGACATACTAGACAATAAAACAATATTGTATACTATGTGTAGCACACTAAAGTATTTGCTGTTTTCTCGGTAATGAAACATTTGAAATGCATATTGCTTTTTTATATTGCCATTTTCTCTCGCGAGAATAGCATCACTGTTATAAGTCAAGTGTCTATTAAGTTGTCAGACCTGGAGCCTCGTGCCCTGTACGTATTAAATCTAACCCGCTGTATTCTGTCTCCATTACAGTTATATATAAATATTGGCGAATTTATATGTTTTAATATAAAATCGTATTACTACACACGCGAGAATAATAATAATGCCCAAAATAGTAAAGTCATTAAAATCATCGACAAAGCACGCATATACGAGATACACCCTTGGGGCTGCTACCTGAAATCAATACAGCCTCATATGATGCGACTCGGTTCCCGGAACCAGGTGAAGGCACAAAACAGATGTACTCATGTAGGTATTACGTGACACTCAGTTAATTCCACCATCGGGTCTTGTTAGAATGCCAGAAGCCAGTATCATTCATATCGTTAAGATGCATTTTTCATTAAAAACAGATATAACCTCAGATCGAATGACATTTCAAATGGATGGTAGTTGTTATAATTATCTGCCGGAAACTTACCGGGAGTTACAGATTTGCTTCATATAGTCGATGAACTGTAAATTTGGTGAAATAATCTATGGGGTATTTCCATCAAGTTTACTTTAGTTCATGTGTAACCGCCACGTTTTTTTAAAGTCTTATTTTTCTTTGGGTGAGTCAGGTTAGATTAACCTTTTTTTGGGAATGGTGTAATATAAGGCGAATGTAAAACTTTTTGAACGTCTCTGTGACGGTTGTTCATAAAACGCGAAACAGGAACCGGAAATTGCGTTACTGGAAAATTAATATTAATGTCGGTTTGAAGAAATACGTGTTTTAGCATTAAATATATGGTTTATGTTGATATACTGTATACCCACCTCTTCCTTCACCTTACCCTAATACCACGACCCGTTTAAGTTTTTAATTTTATCATTGAATTAAAATTATTGTAATTTGATACAGCTTAATTAAACTGTAATTAAATCGAGTTTAATTAAATTGTGATTGAGTTGCATTCCTATATACAATTTAATTGTGCTTAATTAAGTTGAAATTAAGTTGCCCTATAGATTACGGTCAGGGTTCCGCGTATCCCGCCTTGACGGCCAACTTTACTGCGGCTCATTGTTTTAGATGGTGTGTGAAAGTTTACTTGCTAATGAAAAATAAGAAAATGTTATTGATTATTAATGAATAACTTAGCTAACATGCAAATAACAATCATTTGGATCAAATAGTACCTAATTAGTCAAATCGGAACAAACACTTGGAATTCTGCTCGCAATATTGTGCCAGTAGCTTCTCGGTTTAAAAATTCACATTCCCACGTCGATTTTCCTACCTCAATTATTTAGTATTCAAAAGTTACTTAGTCTTTACTCTCGTCACCGCGGGAAGTCTCTTTCATAATGCTTCTCAGGTAACCTGAACATACATGGCTAAATGTGTTAGTGTGCGATGTTTTTTTCAATGCATACGACCCTGTACATTTCCCTGTCAGTCTCTGAAGGCGAGTACTTCAAACCAGCCATCCATGCATTTGTCTTGGCTGCGCTGTTAGTGTCGTGTGTGTCAGCTACAAAAACGCGATGTGACGTGACGATATCATGGCTGGGGTCCCTTGTTATATGTCTAGATATAGTTTGTGATAATATACCCTTCTATACAATAACGTTGATAAATGCAGTGTTATATGTAGAAGCATAGTTACGAGTCTAGACTAACAAATAAAAACTGGAAAATAAAATGGCATATTCACACACACACAAAAAAAGAAAACAAAAATATTAAAATTCCTTGTGTGCATTTCACGCTCAATTCATGATGGTTGTCATATTTTCTCATTGACATGGCGATTGTTATTTTCCGCCAATTAATACGGAGCAGTTTATACGTATGTGCACCATAAGGTAAACACACATCGCTATCACAATATTGATCTATTGAAATACATTGTTAATATTCATGTATCATACATTCATGAATACGGCTAATTCACAATCCCTTGTATGTACGCAATATAAACGTCCGTGTAATGAATAGTTTCTCTTCGGTGAAATGAAATAAATGGCCATTGCAGTCAAATATCAAAAAAATTAACAAAACGGTACAATTGAGAGCCACACAAGAAACACATGGATTAATCGAAAATCATTGAGAGCTTCACAGATCGGGGAATTCCAATGCTTTTAAGCACTATTCGCACCAATGTCTGACCTTTTCCGTGCATTCGGAGCTGTCCCTCATTAAAGAATCTAACAATGAGATTCCAGCTACGAAGGCGGCACCTATCGACGTTGGTGGTATACCTGGAGGGTTTCTCAACAGTCAGCCAATACGGCGATGTGTGAAATAGGATTACAATTAAAAAAAGAATTTTTCAGATAGAAAGAAAAATATGTACATGTAGTTAATGATATATCTGAAACGAAATAAACCGAAAATGTGTAGTGCGATTTTCCATAATTATTTCTATATTAAAACATTATTTATTCATTAAAATATAACAAGTGCGACTGTACCTAATTGCCCAGAATATATTGCCACTATATGACGTGTGCTGGTGACCGTTTCTTTGGCGGTTTGCGGTGTATCGTTAATACTATTAGTATCGACATTTGGTTAGTTTGAGAACTTAATATTAGAATAATTAAGTACTGTACTAGGGATTTCATTTTAATTGTTAAATTATATTACCTTTAAATCGCTATGAGTGTATTAAATTCCTCGACACGATTACTTGATGAGGCGGCGCTCTATGGAAATAATATAATTCGTAGTTTTGTGTTTATATTACTGACTAATTTAAATATCACCTTCGCCTATATTAAGTTTATGTTAATTTGATTATTGAATATTTTATTAGAATCACAGTGGCGACAAAGACATGTATTTACCATGCTTCATTGCTCACTATCGTGTGATAATTAATTCTTGAATTGACAAAAGATTATTAATCAAATTTTAGGTGTGCTTATCAACATAGTGGATTGTCTTGTATATGTATAGAACAATTTTAATCATACATTCCGATAATGAGATTTGCTGTTACGTAATCCCCTGACACTTGCCATTGTCGCGAAATAATGAATAGTTGGATTTTGCAATGAAACGGTCTTGATATGTTAGTCATTTAGTTATATATATATACGTATATTAAACGATGCATTTCGTATTAAAGATTCATGACTAGTGATCATACACGGGTCTTACAAAGACTCATGCGAGACGTCATTCACGATAAATAACTTTCACACCGCAAATGTGACACGGCGATATGTATTATTTACTAACTGTCAAGTTCAATTATTTCGGTATTGATTCTGTAAGCCGTCTTCAATAACCACGTTCTCCGATTGTAATAATACTACAAGTTGTTTACAGATGAAATCGATTCAACTTGACAGTTCAGAATAGACAGCATGCAACATTTTGGTTTGTTTGGTGATTTTCTGAATAAAAAAATAATAGGAAGCTAATCGATGGTACACCCTGTGCAATATTTTTATCAATAAGGATCTGTTGTCAAACAGCTGGCGCGTGTTTTCCAACACCAGGCGACAACTAGCGTGACTTCCTCCATTTAGAATGTTCGACGTCGACTATTTTTTTAATAATCATTGTCTACACTGTCTCTGACTTTCTTTGGGTCAGTGTGTATTATGTCCAGATACCACATAGTTTTGGCAGATTTAATTAAGAATTACAAATATTGTCATTACCCAAATGTCGAATTGCATCAATCTATCATCAAACTGCCTCAATTATGAAGTACATGAAGTAGCCAGTTATAGACTGATTCCACGAGAACAAAAAAAAATTCTGCTCTTCATCATTTAATACCAATGCGCTTCAAGAACCAAAACACCGTCAATCTTTGGGTAAATCCACGTATGTTCAATAATGCATCTGAATGACATGCGTATGTATGATAATCTACAGTTATTATCAGTCGTCAAATAATAGTTGAAAATCACGCCAACGCACACAACTTTATTTATAATATAATAATTTTGGTGGCTTAGTAAATAATTCGTGATATAGTGAAAATATATAAATTTATGACATTATCGAATTGTTCAAATTATTGACACAGTCATCTTTTTATTGCACCCTGCTATGATGACCACGAGTCTACAACTGCTATCACTGAACACGATCATATTCTCTGATACTCTTCAGCCCGAGTCGTCACATAATGCCATAATCCAACACGCTGTATTCCATTGATATTTGAACTAGTCAAATAACACACTTGGCGTGGCAGTCGTTTGAATGGTTAACAATGCAAAAAATAAATCAAGTACGCGTTGGTTTATCTTGATTGGCACATGACTCAAACAGCTTTGATTGTATAGATTTTTATATAGAATCAGTTTAATGCACAGCAATAAATCCCAACAAATATTTGGAAAGCAACAACTAAGCAGCTTTAGTAAAAAGAATTGTAGTCATATCGTTACATGTTTATCGTTGATAAATCTAGAATACCTAGTATTACAAGACTTCTATGCACATAGCTGAATAAAACAACTTAGACAAGTCGGACAACATCAAAGAATTCAATTTAATTACGGAATCCCCATGTCACTTTAATCAAGGTTTTTAAGAGTTATTGACGCGACGCGATGCGACGACTATACTGATATCCATGCGCACAGTGACATGAACTCTTTTTTGAAAGAGAATGCGATATGACGAGTTGACTGCAAAGATATAATCAGCGTTCGTAAAAAAAGGATTAATTCTGTAATCATTCTCCATTGGAAATGTCAAAGTAATAACACACCCATTAACTTTTTCTTTTAATGTAATTTCCCTCGCCCTTTTAATCATTTATTATCAGTATTACTACACTTAACGTAGTGGGAATGTGAGAAAGTATTACTCTTTTGTTTATTTGCACATTCTTTCAGATTATCGAATAATGTTTTTTTAGCAAAAATCAAACAGACAAAGACGCAGTTCTTCGTGGCAAAGGTTGTGTTATTTACAGTGACAGTGAAGTGTTTCAGAGACTGCAAACTCAGTAATTTCCATTAATGCATTAATAGAAAGATCCCTAAACAACTGAATATATGTGAAAGTACGACGGTGTTATTGTTCCTCCGTCAATTTATCGTATCAATCACTTTCATTGCATCTGATGATTATTTCACAAAATTCCAGTATCGAAGAATACAGGGACAATTACAATTATAATATGTAATTCAGGATTAAATAATAATTAAGGAGCTGTCTATTGTTACTCATCGATAATTCAGTGGACAAAGACAACAGGGTGGCTGAATTACGCGATTTAATCCAAATCTTGTATTTTCAAATCATAGACTATAAAGTCTGACTAAAATGAACTTGGTAAGTATTATGAAACATACTTGTGCACCATGTGTCGTTTAACTTCAGTAAGATGCATCTACACATTCATTAACACTCCCCTCACCAGCAGAACACAAACGTTATCCGAAAGTTTACAATTCCCTATCAGATAGCTAACGTGTGTTAAGTCAGGTGCTGTGAATTTACATAATGATTTTTCCTTTTCGTCGACCCATCAAAACCCCCACCAGTGACCGAGTAATACTGACTTTTTTATTTAATCCATGGCTCGCATCAGAGTATGCAATCAAACTGTATATGTATGTATGTTGTATGTGTATTCTCATATACTAATGTCTAGTATTGACAACGCAATTATGTTTATTATTACTGATAGATAGCCAGTAGAGAACTGTCTCCGGGGAAGTAGTTTATCTTTACTACAAAGCTCGCACCTTAGAGTGACGCGATAACACGTGTAACCAACTATCAGGGTTTGACGAGCGAGAAAAAAAGCTTTGCTCCCTGACGCCCTATCTAAAGGGTTATTTTTGGATAGTAGCTTTGAGATGCCGACGTCTGTCTTCTTGTTTCAAGAAGCGATGGACGTCTTCAAACACATCCACCCGTGCACGGCAATGAAATATCTGTAGATACTTATAGATATATCATTTATAACTGTCAAATATGACTATTGTGTTATAAGTGAAATCGTAGGGTTATTAAAATATGAGATTTTCTGCATGTAATCCCTCATTAATTGCATCGAAGTGTGTATTCAATATAAGTTGATTCAAGCACGGCTGTAATAATACTCATTTTCACAATGGCGTTATTCTTCATCGCTCCCTGATGTTGGAAACACACTCCCAAGCAATTGTAGCTTGTAATTATGATGGACGACGCAGTTAGAAGTGAGCCATCGGTCATAACATTTGTCACAAGCCTGGATGTTTCAATGCACTATTAATTCCATTTTTTCTTCAATTCCATGTGTATCAAAACATAATCTAATAATGTTCTCTCGTCATTGTTCCACATATATAAGCACTTTTTTCTTGTATTCCTTGAGTTCGTAATCTTTTTCTCTTAATTGAAAATGTGATGTATATAGTATCCCCGTTTCTACTGCATACAAATTTACATATAGATTCATTTGGTGTTCTTACTGCTATTTATTGAAATAAAAATGTTAGATTTCATAGCAGTATCAATCAACCTGATTCAAATATCCATTTTGTTTTAACGAACCATGTCCATTCACTGACCAATCATATCGCACATTTAAAAAATGATTGAAGTCCGTATTACATTGTAACAGTTTTAACAGTGTAAAAAATCGTGAAGATACTGTACACATTGTATATTACAACCCAAGTAGTCACTGAAAATTGAAATGTATTACAAATGATATATTCATTGTATTCGTAATACAACAATTCACTGATGCGCTTTTCTTTTGCCAGTAAGACAATTTCCTCATTCATTTACTAATAGAAGCGTTCCTAATTTTTATTGGCAATAAATATAATATAATTTTCGATTTACGAAATTTGAGGCTTGTTTCTTGCATCTACCCATGTGAATAAACATTGAAGTATATGTATCTTGTAATTTTAAAGCGACCGTGTGTAATTTAAGTTTTGAAATGTAACAGTACTTTAGGCCGGTGGCCATATAGTGCGGAATAAAGAAAAAAATAAAAAAAAAATAAACATTTTTGCAGACAGTACCAGAAAATTCAATAATTTTGATATTTAAGTGTCACCTATTTCCTTTGCATTTAACTGTTCTTTTTCAATCCAATGTGTTTTCTTTAAGTGACTTTATACCAGAACATCTCAACGATAGGACACTTCACAAATAGATGTGTCATATTACTGTCCCCGTCTCTAAATCACAAAATGTCCACTTTCTGGATTAGACCGTATACGCCGTAATTTTGTGTATCTTAACATTTGCCTTAAAGACATTATGATTCAACTTCCACAGAAACATCATTAATTTGGGGTCGATGGTATAATTCTTAAACTTGATAACTTTCGGGACTACGGAATGCAGTATCTTGTTGGTTTGTTGGGCGTATCATAGTAGTTTGCATGTTCACCTCGCACCAGGAAGTAAAAATTATAGTACATTCTGCCCACAAACACCAACACGTGGCATTTTGTTTGGGAAAACAGTGTCCTGTCGTCTTTAGCGCACGTTATCCCAGACATTTTTATCGCGAAGATCAGCAGGTTTTACTGCGTGATGATGAGTTTTCCGCATGATGATGGTTCATTTTTATCCGTGTCAGCTCGGGCATCCACATCAGTATTGGAGCTCTTTGATTGTTGATGAGATTCAATTACCATTATTTAATGCTGTTTGCTTGTGGACATTGTATATTAATCTCTATGAAGGCACGGGTGGCCGAAGCATCGGAATAAACATCAAATTTTCACACAAAGCAGCCGTTTACGGTTTGTTTATTCTTTGTTCCGGATATATGATTACCCACGTACTTATACCACATACTGTTTTTCACACACCACGTAAATTATAACTTACACTGCGTACTCTCTGTTTTCTCTACTTATGAATGAAACGTTGGCGCGTGACTTTCATTTGATTAACAATTTAGAAGTGCCTGTCAAAACTGTAATCTAAAGATGAATAGCATTTCATCACAGCGTTAAGCACAAATAAATCAAATTCATTAGCCTTGTTTTCAAATACATTACTTTTAACTAATATATGAGAAAAAAATCAACGAAGCGTTTCAAGAGCAAATCTCACTCAATCCTCCAGGTGTGTCTAATCAGACCCTTCAGAAAGGGTCTATTGTCGGCAGGCAATAATTGAAAGGACTCTTTCAGATCCGTGATGCCTGGATTTATTCATAGTAACCCGATTACGCTCAGTCTTCTTGAAACGTTGAGCACATTGACGCGTGTAGTACAAATATTGAATTGAAAAGAAATGATTAAGCCTGTTTTATTCGTCAACCGAAAATGTATTATTTGGCAATTCGAATTCGACTGTGTCTTCATTATGTTGGTAAATTGCTTACATACACATTTACACAACTTAATATAACAAGTACATATCAATTACGATTCAATGAAAAATACGCGTGAAAATACACACGTTTATATTCACATAACCAGAGTATGACATGAACTGAAGTAGTGTATACTGTGAAGTTGCCATATATATTTGTCAAAATGCTGTAATACCAATAGAGTGTTGAACTGTTGGGAAATCTCGTTTTTGAGTTTTCCTACAGCAGTTTCTGACATGACAGTTATTGATTGATTTCAATTCACTTTCAGATTTAATTCTCAACATGACGTGGGCCGGTGTATTGCATTCAGATTTGTGTAAATTCCATTTGTGACGTCATTTTATATTCCAGACTTATATCGGAGAAATATAGGAATACACACTGCGACAACGATCGTTAAGAGAAAACACATATAGCATGTTTAATGCATTAGAGTGAAAAAGAAGTAAAACACCGTTAGGCTTTTAGCCACCTGAACTTAAAACGAACCAATACTTATATCGCCTTGGTAACGCTATATCTTTCTGACTTGTATTATGCTAATATAACCTTTCTACGTGTAAATGGGAAACATGGGGCTTAGTTAAACGTGTGATAATACAGACATTATATGTACTGCCCTGCCTACGGTCAAGGTTCGGTCAGATTAACAAAACATAGAATCTTATTTTCGCGTCTATCTCGAATTATGAAGCGAATATATGGTGTACGTCGGAGGTTCTTGATGAACTTGATAATCGCCGTATACATAATATATCATTCATCCAATTTTGGTGATTACATCTTAAAGCAATTATACTTATTTTCTTGTTTATTCAGGTTTGCCTTAAGACAAAAGAAAAATACCCTAGGCACTGTCTTTTTTTACATTCATTTACTTTCACATTATCCGGCTTTTGTATTTGGTTCCAAGGACGACACGCGTTTCTGTCACTGATATGTGATGTAGTATAATTGACCGCTGTGTTCAGATACGCTATCTTGAATTTGAATCACGCTTATCACAATCGACTTATTTTAGCAATTGTCTGCTGTAAATTGAAAGCACGTCACAGCTCTTTTCAAGTTTGCATACGTTATACACTGTGTCAGTGCGCACATGCGTCTTTATTTGAAGCTGCGTTTCGCGGAACCTGTCTGTATTAGTACAAGGACAGATGTGGTCAGGAAACACTTTATGCAACAATATTTAACGAATGACTAAATACCACTATGGTTCTGCAGCCATTTCACTTGATTTCTAGCCCATCTTGCTGCGACTTTGTCTGTGCCTAGGCAGTACGCTTTGCGATGTTCGATCTACGCGTGCGCAATTTGTCCCCGCGAAGCATTAGCATTTGGCGGATTGTGCGGTATACGCGTTCTTATGGTGCACTACTGACTGCTGTACGGCACCGTTGTATACGATTTTGTGACACATTTTGTTTGTTTTGATAGTAACTGTAAATATTGTAATATTGTTTTCTGCGAACTTTAGCGACGAATCGCATACGACAGCGCTTACGCGCATGGTGGCGCGGGAGGCGTGTGTAAACATAGTTAAGGCGTAAATGTTAAATGATAGGTTAACAATGCCATAGAGAAAAAAAAAAGCTTTCATCTGTCATTGACCATGAACGTTTTTTTTTACTTTTAGCATACGATTGAGGGCCACATTTATTTGTATAATAATACAATTTTCATCTCAACGATGCACACAGTTTCATTTACAATAGCTCATCAATCTGACCATGAGTTTTCGGGTCATTAAAACTGGATGTCCGCCTCTGTCGGATGAAGAAATTCGAATACTAGGTTTACCTGTTATGCGCAAATATGATCCGATGTCATAGTAACGAAGTATAACAATCAGAAATGTCTACATCTTGTATTTAAAATACAAATAAACTACCCTAATCGTCAGTGCGATTTAGCATTCGAGAACGAATTCATGTGGTGTCCGGACATTACAGATGCCATTAAATGTCCATACCATTATTTCCGGAATCTCACAATGTAACCAGTCAAGTGACAAAATAATGTGCAGACGGCGTGAACAAATAATTTCCGGCTGGTTGCCAAGAATATTCACCGAGTCATGACACACTTTGCTGGCAATCGCGCGTTATGCAAATTAGGCAGGACCCGTGAAATAATATAATGTAAGTGCACGTTTCATATCCTGCATATGACGTCATGAGTATGACATATAGAGTTAACTAATAGTTGTTGATTTCTCAACAAGTAACTGAGTTTTAGAATTCGACGCACGTCTGAAGTAGTCTTGTTGCAAAACAGAAAAGTGTACACTACATCCTATCCTATTCGATATTTAGATGGGCGCGAATCTGGAAATCTTGGACATTTTGTGTAAATTGTATTAAGGTAGCGAGACTATTATTTGTGTTGAAAATTACGATTTTCACATTTATTTATTAATTGATGAAATGCACTATAAACTTTCATGTGATAAAGTCAACATAACATAGAATGTCATGTAAGTTGGTTAAAATGTAGATTTTCTGAATGGAAGCAAGGCAGCCTCAGTAGTGTTTTCCAAAATCAATAACACAGGTTTAATCTGTGTGCCTATAAGTTTCAAAGATAAACTCAAGACAAAGCAATGTTAGGATGTGTTATCAGTAGCTATCTGACACACAATGAGTGTTTCCAAGCATTTGAGTGGTTTGTCTCCGCCCCTGTTTGTTTCACAGATTAGCATTTGCATATGAATGTGTGTCAGACACAAGGTCACACAGCCACTGAAAAAAAATCATTGATTTTGGTGTTTTCATATGCCGAATTTATCAAATTATAGCTATCCCATTCCTTTATTTTTTTGGTTTCCAATAGCCTTACACATTTGGATGTCCCTACACATGTTAAAGCAGACCTTGATGGGAAAACAAATTGATTGTGCTGATAAACAAGCTTGAAAATCTTTGCTGTTACTTCATGGACGTTTTCTAGGAGTTTATGTTTTTCAAAATACAAGGTCTTTAACAAAAAATAACGTATACTTATTGTCGTCGGATTAACACCAAATTTTCACAGCTTTAAGGTGACAGTGAGAGGAACTTGAATGTGTCCAGACAAACTATTTCATCGATTATTTACCAACGAGTTGTGGTTTGAGTTGGGGACATTGCGACTAAAACAGTAATTGAAATTCAGCACACTATTTTTTAAAACGCGTTGCTTGCATAAAAGTGGCCAGACACATTCAATTTACCAGACTATTGAACAACTAGGAAAAGTGAAAAAAAATACTTCTTATCGCCAGCATAAATGCGTAATTATTTTTTTTACAGAAAAAGTAAGTTTTCACATTTGATTAAGTAACGGGTCATAGAATGCAGATACGGGCATGGCAAACACACCTTTGCAAAGCTTGAAGTCTGGCGATTCTAAAAATATATACTTTCCTGGGTCTATTTGTAGTCATTTGGTCACAATTAGAAGATGAAAACAAGTAAGCAAATAATAGTCCCGCTACCTCAATTCAAAATGGCCGTCATTGTGTATTTCACCAGCTCATTTTTCAAATCACAGGTAGTTTTATGGGCATATTCAGACGAGTTCAGATATTAATTAATAATAATACACAAGTAATCAATAATGAGACTCACCCTATGAAAATAACATCCCTTTTATTTGAAAAAAATAAAGAAGAACAAGAAATAAAACAAGCCGGTAGGCTGGTTGGCGATCCGCTCCGCTCAAAAACAAGCAACATGTTTTTTGGCTGTTTCCATGGTGACATAAACGTGAAGCTGACGTCGGTTTATAACTAATACGAAGTTCGCAAACACCATTCAGTCTTTAGAAGTCACTTAGTTTAGTACTAGGACCACAGTTACTCTCTCCTAGTAGAGTGACTGTGCTAGGACGTATTCTGCTGTTACATTTATTATTTCCAACCGTTTTGCGATAGCATTTTTTAGAATGAAGCGTTTCCCGGAAATGCTGGAAAGCGAAATAATGAAATAACGAAATGGTAAATATTTACCTAAATTGCAGTGTGTTGACCTTCATAACAATATACTTCATAATGCAAAACACTAGTCACAGTGAGTAATTAAAATATACGACTCCTAATCGAAAAATATGACCACAGTCCAGAATTTCAGACGGATATTAAGCAACCTAAGAGCATACCAGAAGCATTTACTCTAAAATATAAAAAAAGAACTGCAGTCAAAAGTCAAGAATGCCAGCAAATAAAGGACTCTGTCCCACAATCCTTTGTGCGCGTTATTACGGACACGCGCAAAAAACTGAACCACGCTTGTCAAATCTGGGTCAAATATACAGTACGCTACTATCTTGCCACAGATTGTTTAGTAGTGGAGTGTTCGATGACCATTGAATTAGCCCGTGATTCATATTTTATGTGTATTAATTTATTCATCAATTTTCGTGACTGACAGTACTGCCCAAATTTTAATCAAAAAACGCAACTGGTGAAACAGAAGAGCATCGCCAGGCGATGGACGCAGGGCTCTTTGGCAACGACCGCATAGAGGTCAAAATACGCGTTCTATTTTTACGCCTTAAATTTGGCTCTTCCCTTTCGCCCCCTCCGGAATGTTCTACTTTTGCAGCCTAATAGCAGGTTTTTCGAAAAACGTCTAAAAAACACAAGAATTAGTAGAAATGTTCCTGTTTTGGGCGGATTATTGATAGAGAATAATGTCTTTATTACAAAAATGCTGAAAAACCGTGAGTTGTTGCCTTAGTTATTTTTTTATTGGCGAAAAACTGCGAACTCGGCAAATTTGGTTGCACAACTTCCCTTTATCATATACACCCAGCGACACCGATGCCAGCTGACTGTGTACAAAACTGGTAGGAGGTAATACATTTGGGGCGAAAGTATTCAAAAATCAGTTTTTGGATGTTGCAATGGCAGTGGTGGGCCAGGATTTTTTTCCAATTAGTGACGGCACGACCTACCTGTGAAGTATGAACAAAACCAGCCGAGCCGTTGCTGGTGAAAAGTTACCCCAACTTTGGGGTCAAATTTCTCGGTAATGAAAACAGATATCAAAAATTCAAATGGTAACTTTGTGCCCACACTCAAGCTGAGTAGAATGAGCTATGTTTGAAGTATTTTATCCCAAATTTGTAGGAGGAGATACATTTGGCGCGAAGCTATCCAAAAATCAGTTTTTTGGCTGTTGCTATGGCAACGGTGGGCCAAACAAAATTTCCAGATTTTTCCTTATAACTAGGGTTAAGGTGTGACCTACCTGCCAAGTTTGAACGAAATCGGCCAAGCCAAAAAAATCACAGAAGAAATAATACGTGAACACTGGAACACTGGAAATGTACACACACAGACACACACACACACACAAAACGACAAAAGTGATTATAAGGGCAATCCTAGCGGAGCGGATTGCCAAAATATATTTCGTACCAAGTTCCTAGAAATGGGCTTATAACAACATATGAAAGTAATACATAAAACAAATAAAAAAAGTTTTCATAAGGAACGTTGTATATCCCATTGTTGTGTTGTCACCGTGCGACTTACACTATTGTAGCCATGTTCACACTTTTTTTATCATCTTCTGCATGTCCATAACCAGTGGTTTAATGGGTACATAGTCTTGGCTCAAAGGTTGAAATGTAATTACAAGTCATAATATAGAAATACCAGTCTGTCATTTGTGTTAGTTGACACGTTTTTGATAACTATGTCTAATAATGCAACACACCTGCCCTATTTAACATATACCTTGTTGTGGAATATGTCCACCAATATCTCATGGAAACAGAACTATCAGGCGATTATGTCACTACATGAGGTAATATTGTCATAATCAGAAAAGATTTTGATATGTTAATTTATAAGCACCCAGCAGTATGTTAAATCTAGGTCTGGGAGGAATGTTAAGAAGCATTTTGTTTCGGCCAGTCATTTATAATAATTTAAATTTAAATTCAAATTATATTTAAATACCATAGTCCATTACTTAGTCCATAAAACTACTGAAATGGTGACAATTTTTAAATACCAATGGCATCGTTGGTCCAGAGGCAATTATTGTGCATTACCTCACTATTATGAACGCTTTATACTTAACAGTTTGTAAATGTTTCTCGCATTCAACAGGAGCAATCCACTGGAAACATGTATATCTTAGCATGTCACAATAACACATTAAATGTACCACTACAAACGTACACTATGCAATGTCATGGTACATACTAGTATGTTTCTATGTTGAGCATGGTTAACCTGTTTTCAATCACAGTATAGCAATAATGACAACACACAGATAAAGGGATTTAAAAACAAAACCAAAAAAAGCTTAGTAAAAGGGCGAATGTGACGGAGTACACATTAAAGGTACGGTTGATGATAATGTGTAACCATGTTGACTCTATAAAAGTAATCTATTTGTTAAGATCAAATCATATGCATACACGGAGATAATTATTAACTTCGATTTACTTAACCCTCCTAAAAAACAAAAACAAAAAACAAACAGAAAAATGAGCAGACATCATTATACCAGCCTCACATCAAGCATGAATACTTGATCTTGGCCTCAACGAAAAACGGCTCTTATTCTTAGAATAAAATATGCTTTAGATTTTGATTTTTGTGATACCTATTTTATGTTGCTTTATAACGACTGCAATGCTCGTTAATATTCTGTAATCATGGATTATCACCAATACCTATGCTATAGCATAATAATAAATATTTTGCAATCATTGAAGTAATTCCTAATCTGGACAATCACATTTTACGTCCTCCACCCACCCACCAATTTAATGTTTATGTATGTGAAAGTGTACACCGCATGCAAACATCGTGCCTGTACTTATAATGCTTTTCACTAGACATATCATGCATTTAGTCGTCGCATTTACCATTCTAATTCACTTCCCATTTGAATGGATTCGTGAAACACGCACCCCCAGGAGGCAGCGTGTTTTTGCAACTAAGTGATTATAACGTCATTATCTCTATTAGTGTGTTATAAAGTGAACTCAGACGTATTTTTACCAAGTACGGAGCTCACCGCAGGATATTTCACTGTATGAGAAGAATATCTCGTTAAGTACGTTGCTAGAAATCCAAAGCCATTAAGGACTATATCCAATAGAATCGACAATATTACGTATAGTTTGTCATCAATTTCTTACAGTATTACGATGTGAACCTTGCTAGGAGTCGACGGTCTGTGTAAGCCTAAATTGCAATAAAATAGATTCTCTATCTTATCATGCAATGAGGTTGGCATCTGTATTCCATACACGTTCATCTATATAGAAAACCGTATTACGTTGCATTGCGTTTATCAATCTGCAATACACAATGATGGTAAGCGTTTCGTCGTAAAAAAGACCAATATGCCGTTATGAGAATTTCGCCGCTTTTGCAATCAATTTTTAATCTGCATCTCAAATGTATGCCTGTTGGCAAAACTAATGAACGCTATAAAATTACTTCGTGTATATATAGTCCCCAGCAGTTTTCAATATTTTCATCCGCTCAAATATCTAGCGTTGGTAAAGAATCTTTTAGAAATTTATTATCACCATAGCTATTTGATCCAGAAATAATCGCTTGGTTTATGTTTGAAGAACAAAAACATTTTTGTTTGCAATGCAAATATTCTCTTAACAACATAATTATTATATACTGCAATAGCAATGTTTATTTAGTTTGCATATTAAAATATTAGAAACAAATATTCGTGTTTATTAGTGAAACATATTCTGGAAGTAATTTTTGTTAGTCGTTGATTGTTTGGGCAATTCATAAGAGTACATATAGTACATTCAGCCAACCATATATCACCTGGAACATGTCTTGTAAGAAGTCTTTATTAGAAAGTAAAAATCGAGGAGAATTTATGCAACTAATAGTGTATATATGCCCACCCGATCACCAAATATCGCTCGAAAAATTTGTAAATGATTATAGTACATATCGGTCCATCTTCATCCATATGTGTATGCTATTAAAAATGTCCAATTTAATGTATTTACTGCAATTTCGGCAACTGTTTTGTACGAAATTGACATAATTCATATTTACTTACAAATTGCTTGAAGAATTTGATTATGCGTATCGTGGATGGTGACAAAGGTCAACACTGGCGTTTATAGAAATGATCATTAACTAATCAGTGTCCAGAAGCCAGTATAGTAAATATTAAATAAATATGAATATAGATAAAAATCACTATTATGTTCTAGGACTGAATATTCGAATAGTTGAAAATACTATGTAGTTAATGTAAACATTTTTTATTGGCCATTTGAAATTAGTGACTTTGTTGGCGTAAGTTGCAGAACTTTGTTGATTTTTGTTCACAATCAATACGATTAATAGAAAATAGGGGCAATTGTTGAGTTATAAGCATGACTTTGGATATATATCTTGTTGTGTCTTTCTTGCTATCGGTATAATCACCGTATCCCAAGTCTATATTCCCCGGATACCAATCCTTTGAAACGTCGCCTTTGATATGAGTTCTATGTGACATTCATTGTTCATTTACATGGTATTCGAAGCGCACTGTCGTTGAATGTGATACTGAACGACGACTGTGTCGCTGAACCACGACTTTGGCACGATGCCAATGACTGTGGCGGTGCACGACGACTGTGACATTGCACCAATGACTACTACATGACGACCGTTACTCGAATATCACATTTTTAAAAATAATAATAATAATGAATTATTGCATATCAAATATTATGAATACATAATTAAACGATATAAATAAAACAAGACATACCATTAC
Organism: Saccoglossus kowalevskii; assembly: GCF_978046115.1. NCBI lineage: Eukaryota > Metazoa > Hemichordata > Enteropneusta > Harrimaniidae > Saccoglossus > Saccoglossus kowalevskii. The sequence goes on from NC_140644.1 coordinate 3,204,701, forward strand.
CACGAATGAATCAAACGCTGTAATTCTTCTGACCCGGAAACTGAACTCCATTTAATAAAAACGCTTCCTCGGCAATTTAATAGAGAGGTTCACAATAAGCCTAATACGAATTTCATTTTGAGAGATCTCCATTTAAAAGAATTCATGTTTAGTTTATGTTGTTTACATTACCGGCATAACCTCTGTGTTGACAGCTACATTGCGTGACCAGTGTAACCTTCATCCTTATTTTATCGATGATTGCTGGGAATTGCAGGAATTGTACCCCAGGGCTTGTTGTTATTAAATTATTTTATGCATTTGCGTTTATTGGTTACAGTCGGCAGGACTAGAAAGCGTCATTAAATGTGGGCATTTACGTACATAAAGGTTATAAATATATATGCCCCTGACAATTAATAAACACCGTTGAATGAATGAATGTACGTTATCAAGACAATTTAATATTTGCATAAGATGCTGCTTCATCGTGCAAATAACACATTTAGGATGAATAAGTAAGACATTGTTGAGCAGCGAGATTTACATTGGTTTTATCGTGATACTACAGCACATAATATAGTTTCATGATAATTCACTACAATTACGAGGCAGCACAAATACGATTAGCAAAATGTAGCACTTTGTGGATGAAACTGACTCAATAGCAGACACACTTCGTGTTTGTTAACATTCCTTAATCACATAAACGACATGTTCTGTCCTGACCAATTCACAATATCGGCATTCATGTATATTCACTAAGTCCCAGACCCGATATAATAGCTTTGCTCATTCGCTTCACATGGTTGTCTATGTAGGTGAAACAGACAAGGAATGAACAATGGCTTGTATTTTCTGAATAATTGAAATGATCAGATGCCATGGTTTGTTGTGGTTTGTTTGTACACAACATATCAGACAATCATTATGTACAACTGGATATACAGAAAGCCGTAAAACAGTTTATATGAAATGGTTGCCAAGGTGATAATTGTATTTATGGCTGCGTCACCGATAATTAATTACGTTCATTGGATTATTAAAATAATAAATTAATAAAACCCAACTTGTACACGCAGATGACGAAAACTGCTATTGAAGCGATACAGAAACAAACCCAATTACCCATGTTGTAGAACGACGATAAAATATGTTCCTTTTGAACACTCACAATGCATGAACAAATTATAAAAAATGTTCTAACATATTAAAAACAATTTGTCAACGTTTAAATAGACTTGTCACTGCCTGTCTCAGCGTAAACATGGTATATATTACTGATCGAATATGAGCGTTTGTGCTAGAGTATGGGGGATTAGTTGCCCGAGGCAAATACTCTCATTGCGTGACGGCACAATCACCCATACTCGATCAGTAATATTTGTATTACATGCCTATTGAACGATATACATAAATTTTACTCTCCAAAAACAATCCTATTTATCACCAAGCCAAACTTCGCTAACTTCAAAAAGCGTGCTCTGCGTATCAGCTGTCAATACCATGGCAACGATCATCACATGCTTCACTAGAACGAGAACTGAACCGGATGTTCCTATTATAAAACAGTGCCTCGAATTTGTGATTCGAAGGCGTGTAATAACTATGTTCCCCATTCATGTTTTGGAGTTGCTACATAAACATATTTCCGTTGTAATAATCACCCTTTCCAAGTGTCTGAAACAATATATGTGTTCACTGTATTTCTCCATCTGTTGTGACAATCGAATTGTAACACCTTGTCACAAGGAGATGCTTGCGTTTACTGTGGCTGATGTGTTCATCTCATTTCCTGCATGCATGGCTTTCTATTGTAACAAGAATAGGACCAATGCACTGCTTGCAATTCAAAACAAGTTAAGGCGTTAAATGCACAATTATGTCAACATTTATTTATCCTAACACATGAATTCCTTATTGTCAACATCAGTGAAATGTAACAGTTTCATTCAATAAGGAAGAGATAGCTCATTTTTTCCCTTGTTCTCTTTCAAGTGAAATTTGCCGGATGCAGCCACTTAGACACACAGACGGTCAATTTCCAATTTCCCTTTTGGAATTGCCGACACAATTCCAATCGTTATATGTTTATTATTCAACAAACACCGCTTTGATTTCAATGGTACTGTTAACATTATTTGCCTGTGGATAAAGAATAGGATACATTCCTTTTGACAAGTTGTATCTATAAAGAGATATGACGAGTTCTGTGGAAAAAATAAAAAAAAGCGTCAAGGCTTTCCGACATTGCATCTGTATCAAACTGAATACTTAATACTGGATTTATCGGTTCAAAATGTCCCGATGTGGAAAGCAATATCGAGATACTCCCCGGTTTAAGGTCAATACAAATACACTACGTCTGATATTCGAGACAGACGTTCAGGGAATAACCTTTGCAAGGAGTTAGGCATATGCCAGAACACACCCCACAATATAGATAATAAAGGTTTAGTTCTGGATGCCCTGCTACGTTTAACACCATTATCGAGCAAGTAATATCCGCCACGTTTGACAGGTAGGTGAGAGTTGATAGTTCAAGATGAGAGCTGCTAATCAACCGTATTTACTGCATGTTTCGTTTAAACAAAAATAACCAATTCATTTAAGATTCACCAAATACAAACGACAAACAGATAAATCAGGTACACTCGACCATGTATAGTCTTCTCTCTGCAACAGAAAGACGTATTTGTATTAGTAATATATTCTAAATATATGACAACAACACATATTTGTACAAGTCATTTTTTGAACCAACACTGAGTTTGTGCTAAAACTGCAACTGCATGCGTTGCTAGGGTGATTCGATATGTGTATATTGTCATGGCAATCTATTTTGCACAGGGAGCAGGGAGCACCCAAGGAGCTGAACATAAAAATTAATTGGTTCTCTGCTATTCACTTAACATGTAACCATATGTCGGTACGAGTAGATGAAGGTTATGGGAATAATCAAGGAAATAATCAAGAGCATGTCACGTATTATGTATAAAAATGATATATATGAATATCATTCAAATAACTTGAGTAATTTCACGTTGGGTTTAAAGGGCGAATAACACCCTCACGCTAAATGCATGGAACATTAATTGATATTTATCACGATCAACCAGGCTTTCTCAGATTTTATTCAGTTTTTCTGATTTACAATATGAATATACTGTCCTCTTATGTGGGAACGTAAAATAGCCCAAAAGAGGAATATTTAAATTTAGTTGCATCATCCTGTGATAACACGTTTAATACTTAGATGTAACATTTATTGTTCAAAAATGTAGCATGCAGGCAGCTGTATTCATGGAGGATTTCGGGATATGGGACTTTAATAAAGTCAAACAAACGAAGTAATTGTTTCAATACGTTAATATCCAGATAAAAAGCAACCAAAACAAATCAAAAGAAAACTATTTTAATGTGCAATTCATTCTCTGGTCAAGGAATAGTTTTTGAGATATCGTTGATTTTGTTACAAAATTCGGTGATTTTTTTTGTTTCCCTCAAAAAGAAAATGTATGTAATTTATTCACACTATACTATATAACAACGTATTACACATCAAATTGACACATCTCAAACTGGATTTTTATTCTGGAAATATAGGTTTTGGTTTTAGCACATGTCATAGCTCTATATTACTGGGTTCAAGCAACTGCTAATGAACTATGTACTATGTAATATTGCTATAAAATCGCTCATCATTTCTTGTATGCCATACTTTGGTAAAATGTATATTTACCCAAATGTTTGACATATCTCAGTATATCCCGGAGCGCAAAGTCATCATTATTACCTCATGCGCTGCGTGAGGTTTATATACAAATGGGCACATAAAAAGTCATCAATTTGGGGAAAGGAATAAAAGTGTTTAACCTGTCCAACTAGTGATTCTTCAATGCTTCATTGAGTGTTTATTATGTGTTATTAGAGGACATAATAATACAAACCTTTCTATACCAAATGTGACAACCTTAGACTAAATGTGGTCAGTCTAGCCATTATATCAAATAAATGTTGTCTATCACACACCAAACATGTTTATACTATACCACATGGGAACCAATTCATGATCAAGTGTGACTAGTTATACGTCATGTGAGTCTAATATCGGCCATTGGTCTATTTCATCATACAGCAGCATTACTTGTCGAAATGTCAATCATCTGGGGGCTTTGCAAGTTTCTCAAGTTTAACTAAATATTTGAAGATTGTATATAGCCACATTTGTAATTTTGTTTTATACGCTTTTCCTATAATTCCCAGTGCCTGTATAAATGGGGCGTGGATATTCCATTGCAACAAATAAGCACATAGTATATGCTAGTAACTGACGGGAATTCTTATTTCGAGATTTTAGTGGTGCCTTGAAAGCTGATTTATTTTTCACTCATCTTAGATTAATCCCATGATTTTACCTAAGCACTTAACATTCATTCCAAGCTTTATTTTTGCCTAACCATGGTTAATTAATGTTCGCTATTTCTAATTATGTCACGATTCTTTATACTTTGTTCTAATGGTGTATACACGTATGTGAATGTTTAGTATAAAACAGTTCTAAGTTTGCATTCAGCCAGAACAAGGTCGTGTGTGTTATATCTTTTCCTTAAAGTATTCCTGGCCAATCAGAGTATCTAGACTTTGGCAGTATGTCGTAAAGTTGCATTGATGGAAACATTTCAGAACATCAGGATATCATAGAGCCAGTAAATCGCAAGCGTGATTGTTTGATCGACGAATGAAGATAGAATACATTACAAAAACGCGTAATCAATGCATAACAATATACTTATATCAATGTACGACGCAATACATCACGTAACTAGTGAATGCTGTAATCATAAGATACTTTCAGCTAAATATTTTCAAAAAATTAACACATTATGCACATCGTTAACTTGTAAAGTATAGACTCAATATATATTTCAATGTTAGCTATGCCTTCATTTTTGTAAACATGTAAAAAGATCTACGTTTTTTCATTTCATCAAGAGCTGAGGTGCTTCTTCGGGGGAACGGGGGAACCTAAACAATATATGCTTTATAAATTTCTATCTTAATAAACCTTAACTCCCATAGAGTTAAGTTAATTGTTAATTGTAAACAATTATGAATTGAATCAAATGGTCCGGTTACCCTTTCCTCCGTAATCCAGTTCATAGTTATACGAAACAAATGTTTTCCCATCACCTTGATGGTGGCCATAGGCAATTTGATACCAAAATGGCAATCTTACGCCATCTTCAGGAAGAGCACTACAGAATTTTTAATTTCATGCTGCAGCACATTTATGCCATTATGCCATCTGCTCGACCAAAAATAGATATAAAATGAAGAGAGCTGATGAAATTGGATCTCTCTTTCTCACACCTCTGCTAACGTCAAAATAACCTGTGCTCAGACCATTTCTCATAACACAACTTTTGAGTTTTTATAGCTCTATAGATAACATTCTATTCAAGACCATCAAACGCTTTTTGGAGGTCAATTGCTAACATGATGTCAGTAATATCATGGTTTTTAGTGTAATTAATTGTTCCACCAATCAGTCGTACACAGTCACTAACCGGGCGATTTTTAATTAAAGTTGCTTTGTTATATATTGTAGACAGAATCTATTATAGTCTTAAATGTATGTATTTCGAAGCACACTTGTAATCAACCCATTTTCGATACCGCTAGAAACTAAGAAAGATGATTGAACGTCAGTTTTTAGCAAATCTGTTATCCTTTCCGTTTTTCTATTAAAGTGATAACCCCTTGACTGTTACTCCCTTTTCATATGCTACGTTGAGAGCTTTAAATATTAAATATTTTCCAATTAGAAACCAGAGAGCAAGATTAAACTCTGGGAAAAGCACATCATGACCCGGGGTCAAGGCTAGACTTTTCACAGTATATCTCATTCAAATACAGATGAATTTCTGTCCGATAAGTTTAGAAATATTTAGATTTTTCAAAAATATTTTTTTATAATTATATTATAATGATATGGAGTTCAAGTTCAGAGATTATATTCTTTCTTCCAATTCATACTACGGTACACCTTTTGTGCTGTGGTTATTTTTGTACACTTTCAATTTCTTCTTTATCAAATGAGGCCAACAAAATGGGAATGGAAGCCCTCCCATGGAATTCGTGAAATATAATCCATGGAATAGGACCCCATCATTCTGTCTAAAGAAATAACAACTTGAAATGATCTCTCTGTCCGGGTCAATTTACATATCCTTAACCAGTGGAGTATGTTTCCAAAAAAGGTACATGATCAAGTTCATTATTCTGAGCATTTGAATTAATGAGTTTGTATAGCTTGTCATTGATAGTCATATCGACAATAATATTCCATTATATCAAGTCTTTTAAATAATTTATTGTACAATCCAAATTTCGAAAAATAATCTACTGGAAAAGGTTACATGTAACAAAATTGTATTCATCCTTATTACAGGTACGAGTTTCCCGAAAATAACTTTTTTTATTTTTAAGCAAAAATAATAGTTTATCATTTTTATGGTCAACAATTTAGGGAAGTAATTTTAAAACCGTTCTCCATCATTTGAATCATTGAACATATATGTTTGTACACTGGTCCCAAAAAAAGAAAGTAATACATAAAATAAATAGAGAAATGGGCAAAAGAAGACGTAAAAGAAGAGGACAAAAGATATATCGGAAAGCGAATTAAAAAAAAGACAAAAAAGGAAAACGTCATACGTAGTGTAAAAAAATAGGGCCACTGAGGTTTTTCCTGAATTTCTGAGAAACATAATGGCCTGAAATCAACAAGGTATAAGGCAACACAAAATAATATTTTATCATAACAACCATACTATATGATACTGCCTGATGAATGTTCTCATGCATACATTTTTCCATTCACAATTAAGTCTCCGTCTCAAAAAATGGTCGTTTTCCAGCCTTGTTCAGCTTGGCCATGGCGTGATGGAATGTACTCATTAATAAGTAATCCTAGGGAAACAAATTCACTTTGACAAATACATGTTTTCATGGTTTAAAAAATCAATACCTTTCTCCAGTGTCTCATATTTTTTGTCAACTCTCTTACCGAAATGTAGCTAGTGTATTCAGAACCCCGTCGACTTTGTTTCTCAGACCCCTCCAAGCAATTTTACAGCAGTGCTTTCATAATTGTCTGGTCTATATTATCACTCACCACACTCGTGTCGCCATCTTATGACAGTTGCTAATTTGTTTACGATAATGCGTCCCGTTGGCCATTATACAAAAAACCTTCGTTGCCGTAATCGTAAAGAGGGGTTAATGAGACGCTGCTAGGCACAGTTTCATCTACAGCAATAGCCGCCGTCAGACAGTAGAAATTAGCCCTGGTTCACAGAGCACTCTTCTTTCACGTGCACACCATGAACATGATCTCTGGGAATCAATGAAACGTTACAAAAACAAGACCATCATTGAAGAAGAAGTCACGAAGAAGATCATATTCCACTCGAAACGCTTGTAATATAACTTATTTTAGACAAATCTCAAACATTAAACTGATACTGCGGTATGATATGATATGATACCACTACATCGCACAGGTTCGGCGAATTTGTTGACGGCACTGATGTTCGCTGGAACGAACTAATGAGAACTATTATACTGTTTTTTTGGGAGGGGGCTGTGACTTTCCCTTTTAACAAGATGTTTGTACATTATTTACTTTGTTTAACCATCATAAAACAGAATTAAGGCGGCGCTGCACTATGATTTATAGGAATTTTAAACAATAAATTACACTACTAACAAATACGTTAATCTTGTCATGTTATATACCATATAAAAGCTTATTTTGCCAGCTTTTCAACATTATTATGCATTTTGTGCTAACTGTATCGAAAATGGGTTGAAAATGTCCATTTTCGGTTAAATTGTGTTTAAAACTATTTAACTTCTGAACGCACAAGTTTATTGAATGGCAGTTTGGCTTGTTTAAAACATATTTTCAGTAGAATAAAAGAACAAAAGTTTGTAGTATTTCTATTGAATAGTTTTTCAAAATGCCTCTTAAAAGTTTTACACTTTTAAATTGACCCGTAATTAACGCCATTGACGATTGACAATGCGTCTACTTTTTTTTCTCGAAACAATAAATTCATACGACACACTTTGAATGTGCCAGACCGGAACAATTGTTCCTGGAAATGTCAAAGAACATGACAAAATATTCTGGGAGCTAAATAGTTTTGAAGGACCTGATTGAAGTTGAGATGATCGTCATTTTGTTTAAATTTACGCGAAACCACTAATGTCACTTCGCGTACCTTTTGGACACTGTCGAAACACCACGAAAAGATCGAGTACCACAACGAAAACAGTGACTATTAATTTGGGTTCCGTCCTTGCGTCCGTGTGTCCTTCCGAAGCCCTTTCTCGTTCAAACTTCGCATACAGACAATGTATGACCTACGTATGCACATCAATTTTCGTTATGATTCGATTAAATATGGCTGACTGACAGCCATTTTATCTCTCAAATTTGCTAAATTCTGATATTTAACAAGTGATTTCAATCAAACTTTGGCTGGTGATCATGGATATTGGGTTGTAGGTGCACGTCACTTTTTTCGAGATTCGGTCCAAGATGGCCGACTGGCGACCATTTTTTTCAGTTTTCATGCTGATTCCTCCACAATATATAACCTGATTCAGTTCAAAGGTCATACATAGCTGCTATACTCAAGATAACACAACACCATGTTTTGTTTTGAGATTTGATCAAATTTGTCGAAATGGTGGTCATTTTGTTTAATATTTTAAAATCACAGTCTGTAACATGTCTGGAGCTGTTTCTCAAGGCTGAATGGAGCGATTTAAATCAAACTTTGTATGATTATAATATGTATTGAATCACGGTGCACGTCATTTTTTCGAAATTTGGACCGACTGGCGGCCATTTTGTTTTTTTCCGTTTTTGTGCCAATTCCTCTGAAAGATAAAGCCTGATTCACTTGAAAGTTTGTACATAGGTATAAACAAGATACTGCAAGGTAACACAATAACATGTTTTGTTTTGAGATTTGGTCAACTTTGTTGAAATGGTGTCAATTTATTCAAAAAAACGTAAAATATCATTCTGTAACTGTTTCTTGGAGATACACGGGGCTATGTGGCCTGATCCAGTTCAAAGTTGAATAGGACATTTTTAATCAAACTTTGTATGATGACCTTACATATTAGGTTACGGTGCAAGCCGCATTTTTTTGGAGATAGTTGAACAACGATACCCGACTGGCCGCGTTTTTCTTTCATGCTATTTCCTCTGTAAGATATAGTTCAATTCAGTTTCCATGTAGGTACTATACTGACAGTAACACAATCTATAATCTATGTTAGTGTTAAAAAAACACTGATCTTTCATTCCTACATGTCACTTGTACTGAACATTTACATCGACTACAGCTAATACAAAACGGGGAATATGCATTATCAATGCTTGTTTCCTCTAACATAGTGTCCGTCTTTCTTTTTCCGGGCCTGTTCTCATTTTTACTCCGCGTGGCATTGTTGCATATAATAAATAAATATCGGGATATAAAATAGCTAATGTGTTGCGTAGGAACGGCGTTTGTGAAACCATGGAGGTAGATCTATGGTGAAAGAAGGAAATGAAACTGGTCTTCCCGAAACATGATTTGCAAACTCCAGCGATCAATCAACATTAATTAAGCAAGATTTATGATTTGTTTTTAATAATTAGTTTATGAGGTTTTCTACTCACAATAGAATTTTGAAATTTTCACTCAAAAAAACAAGGACGTTTTCTGCTATATAAAACGTTAAAAAAGTAAAATTCCACCTCTAAATGCATTTTTCCCTGCAATGCCACTTTAAATCCACAGATACTGTTTTATTATCATTATTTTGTATTCATGAATTAAAACAGGATATCATCCAATCACAATAATGTATTCATATCTGCTGTACAAAAAATATTACATGATATATAACCAAATTTCACTGTCTGCTCTGTCACCCACTGTTGCTTTCAAGGCTTTGAAAGAACGTTAGTCCCGCAAACTAGCGCAGTGAACGTCAAACAATTGTTATTAATAAGGTGTGCCGCTTTGATGTTTTGTATGTTCCTTATACGAGCTAATATGTAAAGGCAAGTCGAATCCGGGATCGCACGCCGATATCCAGCAACAACGCTCTATTAACTGATCGACGTGCGAATGCTTTTAAAAGTTGGTGGGGTACGTTCATGAGAAAAACGTTCCTGTCATTTTAATGCAGCAACCAACGCGTGCTGACATTAGTATCTTATGAGTGATAACATAACTAGCGTTTCAGGTATTCTCAATTTATTTCAAAATTAATCAACGTTTCAGATGTTCTCAATTTATTTCAAAATTAATCAACGTTTCAGGTGTTCTCAATTTATTTCAAAATTAATCAACGTTTCTGGTGTTTTCAATTTATTTCAAAAAATAATCAACGTTTCAGGTGTTCTCAATTTATTTCAAAATTAATCAACGTTTCTGGTGTTTTCAATTTATTTCAAAAAATAACCAACGTTTCAGGTGTTCACAATTTATTCAAAAAATAACCAACGTTTCAGGTGTTCACAATTTATTTCAAAAAATAACCAACGTTTTAGGTGTTCACAATTTATTCAAAAAATAACCAACGTTTCAGGTGTTCTCAATTTATTCAAAAATTAACCAACGTTTCAGGTGCTCTCAATTTATTTAAAAATTTTTATGACAAACTATTACCCTTGGTCGAACAAATCCTTTTTATTCATCTTTATAAGTTTTATTTCAATGACAGTTGAATCTAACTAGTCAATCGATGAGCACAGTGCTTAACAACGTTATTTGAAATGTTATTCAATCGTCCAATAGAAACCTTTCGTTCAGTTCAAATTGTGAAATGTATAAATATATGGAAATATATGCTTACCGGAAGTTTATATATCATACTGTAACAATGTAATGATGTTTTTCCCTTATTGTTACATAAAATTAAATAAATGTATTATAAATTTAAGTGTAGTTGTTGTGTGAGATATCTATGTTAGATGTAGTACTTTATAGTGTTTTTTATTTCGATGTCATGAAATAAATCAAACATCAACTGGACAATACCTCGATTTGTTGTCAGTTTTTGCATCATCAGTATATTGTGACCACCACAGGCAAAACATCACGACATTGTCCACACAATATATGCATTTGTCACACATTTTTAAATTTGACTTTAATAAAATCCGATATACATATTAACCTATCACTGTGTTCTGTTGGGTTCATTAGTATTCAAGGCTTACATTGAGTGTCAATCTTTGTTGCAATCCACTGACGTTATTAGACTGGCAAATGAGCAGTCACCACACAGTCAGGGCTTCCATGGTGACGCATGTGACATGCGCAATGCGCTGCGACGTGATTTAGCCACCGAATGAACTCTCATATCCTCCGCGACGATGAACATGTAGTTGTCACTGCGACCTTAAAACTGATTATCCACGATATGAACGGACCTCCTGAGATTTAATAACGTTATTTTCTAGATTAAAAAAATCATATTTATGGGTGTGGCTGTCATTTCAAAATAATAATTGGGGTAATTTGATAGCGTGATAAGACTAGCGTTTGTCATGAGAGGTTGTATGGCGTATATTACCAACATTTCCTTTACTAAGAACCACAATGTGATACATCACTTACACATAAAATTTCACTGAACTAATACACACTTACAGCAAAGTCGATTGATGCGTCAATTGCCACTATTACATAAGAGTAAATGTATTTCCTTCCAACATTTTTTTTACATCGAACAGCCTTTCAAACATGTCTATTTCTCAATGACATTACAAATAACTTGGTCTAACTATATTGACGAGTAATGAAAATCGGATACTTTGTGTTACATTGTAGCTCCACTACTTGACTTCTATACACAACCCGAATAAAATATAATCATCATAGAGCGTGACATTCTGATTACATCATGTTGGTTCTGAATGCGAACGACGGCTGCATCGTCCTACACATCAACCAAAATGAAAATGTAACCTATTAATAATTTCGTGGTGTTTTAATTAAAATATTTGCATATCATGCAGTTGATCGAAGATATCACATTTTACGACTTACAATTTACTAGATTAGACACGTCACACTATATTATTTCCTAATTAGATGGAGAAAACACTCCAAATATTTGACATCCTAGGTTCAAATTGACCAAATTAAGATCACTTGATGGTTAGGGTGAGTGAGTGAATGGGCCATGCTTTTAATAACTAATATTTAAACAGTCCTTCAATGCCATTGTTATTGGACGACATTGTAATGCATGCAAGCCCTAAATATTATGATTGCTATTGGACATTTGCTATTGGACGATAAGCATGCAAGCCCCTGGATTCCCCAGTTGACAATGTCATAATGCGGATAAGTCCCTTGATAATATGGAGAATACAGATTTTACATGAGATGACAACTGTATAAAAACGTCAACTGTAATTATTTGTTTTTAAAAGTTGAAGCGGGGGTCAAGAATAAATATATTTGATCATCAAATATAAACGAAGCGTAGGATAGCAGAGCGAATATGGATGATTTGTTTCATTATTGACGCACATATATATTAATCTACTTGTATCACTTTCAGCGGCACCACGTGATATTTTGGAGCTCGGTTATATTTTCAAAGATGTTTTCGCAGAAATGATCTCCTCTGCAGACATAACATGTAAATCTGAACTATGGCGTACTGTGACTGAATTGCACGCTTTGTTGATTGATTGCAACCGTGAATGTTGTGTACGCCACTTTAGATTAATAATATATCAGGGTAATTTGTTAATGAATGGCATCCTTGGGATTAATATTACTCACTGAAGGCAAAACTAGTACATGAATGACCATCCGTTTATGCTTTTATTTTCTCCAAGAACTGGTGTTAAATGTGTGTTTAGACGCGTCTGTGCATTCGGCCAATCAGAATCAAGTTAACATGTGTTATGGCGACTGAGGGGTAAACAAGATTAGTACTATTATTTGTAAGATTTAATCGTGCTTGAGAATTAAATAGGTTCACAAATAGGTTGGCAAGTCTCGGTGACCAGGATTTATTGTCACCCATTATATTGAGCCAAACACGAAAGCGCTTTTCTCGTCAGCGACCAAGGCAGTGTTTACCTTCGATTTAACGTCTACATGTAAAACATTCCGTGAGTCACGTGACATCAAAAATGTTTTATTTAATTATTGTAATATAAAAGACAAACATACAGGCTTATGAAATACGAGGTAAATCCTACTCAAATTAGCCGGATTATAACAATATAGTTATAATCCTAAAGTACTGAAAGCCACCGGTCCAATGTACAAGTCAGTAAAATAATAAACGCGTTTGGGTAATATAAATCCAAAAGATATATATTGTTGTTCAAGATTGTTTTGATTAATAAAAAATACCAAAAAAGCACAGTTATCACTGTTTCCGGATGCTTACAGCTGATAAGTCTGTGAGATTGGATGAGTTGTTTCTCATTTTAGATACCGTGTTTGTGGATTGGGCATACTCTATTTTGATTATTTATATCCGCGCCTATCGAAATGAACAATGATCAGAAAAGGGTGACGAGTACATGCCTTTGTTAACCTTCGGTTAAGTAGTTTTCTGACATACTAATATTGAGGATGTTAATCTACGACGTGTTTTTTTCAAATCTCGCTTTAGCACAAGATCACTCAGAAGTAGGGTTTATTTATACTGTATTGATTTATATTGCACGTGTCTAATAGTATTCATTAGCTATGAGTTAAGTGGCTTAAGCACATGATTTCCATCAGAAATGTCTCGGACTGTTACATCAAATCCACTGTAAAAAACAGCTATGAATTTGAAATAATTAATGAATTATTGATAAGCAAAATGAAATTATTTGAAACAGACCCAGAATTAAAATTAACATTTGTAACAGGTATACAAACTTTTAAACACAATGCAAAGCATTTGAATTGAAACATATGATCAAAGGGTAATGTGAAACTACGTAAGAAAAAAAGAAGCTCTCTGATTAGTTTCACTGTGAGGTAACCAATCAGGCTCAATCTTGTACGTGGCTTCGCATTGACTGCCAAGAAGGAGAGTAATCACCGTCAGTTCTATTTGATATTCGCTGTACGTATGAAATCGTCAATATACTAGGGCATATTAATTGTCTCTCTACCTGCCCTGGTTTATTTCCAAGTGTATTTCCATTCGTTGTTCGCCGCATACCCCCAAAACGCCTAATTAAGTTTACTGCAATTCACACTGCTTCCAATTTCGTGTAGCATTGTATACTGTGGATTTTGGAAAGAATCAATAAAAGTTTACTATTATTTCTACGTTTTAAATATACGCTTTCTCGCCAAACATTTGTTTACGCACGTCACTGATAGAAACCGTGCATTGATAATTCAATGGTTGTCGCCGTCAAATTAAAATTGCTAAAATATAGGTATGAACAATTTAATACTTGCATTTGTATTACATAATGAATTATGTTCATTTTTATGTATACTGATCAGAATGTATATTAAAATATGCCAATCAATAAATTCTAACAATTAAAAAAACAGTCTGACGCATTACTTGTATAACATCTTGTGAATACTTAGATATTTACAAATTGCTCTTCAACTCAGCATTTTTAATATGCATTGACTGTCCTATTTGATCCGACCTAAATTCGAGAAAAAATAGTCTATATTAACAGTTTAATACAGGGCACGTCGTTACGTGTTGTGTGGGGGTTCCTATTTTAATAAAACCACTCACCGTTGTTTTGACGTTTTGTTAAAAAAGGCATAATGAAAAATGTGTCCATCTGTTATTTTATTTCTACTCCCAAATACCCCCTACTGCTGAGGGGATAGATTCATAGACCATATTGCTATTCTAAATTGTAGTGCATTGTGGGATAGTTATATCAGGTTGCACGTGCTGACACGTATTTATGTTTGACATAGTTGTGTTCGAATCGGTGAAAGCTGTATCACGGTTCACTATGATTTGAAATAGTGGTATAGTCTACGGGCATTTGTTATTAAACAACTCATTTAAGGCTGAGTTGAGTTTTTTGTCGAACGAAGAAAGTAAGAAGAACCAGAAGTATATCAACGCTATATAATATAATGCTGTATATTGGATCGATATATCTATACGTTCTCTTGTATGCTTGAACGCATTCTCATTTCACGCTTATTCACTGTGATTGGGCGATGCCGTGATCTCGGCGTGCACCTGCCGCCGAGGTGACGTCTCCAAATAACCCGACTGTTGTAACATGCATGTAACTATCACGACTTTCATATCACGGCGGCATTCGGTATGACAGTGGTAATTGGAATTATGCTAATCAACCAACTGATAGTCTGTCTGAATGATACTAACCCGTGTAATACTATCTCGTAAAACAGCCATATAAACATGTATGTCACGTCTAATTCTAACTCGTCAACTCATGTCTGTACTTCTCTCTGATTGCTTTGATTTTTTTGAGAAGCCATAAAATAATCGATGTTGCATGTGATTCAACTTGGTGCACTTAGCTTTAGATTTTATTTTACTATTATGTACTATGTTAACTCTTAATATATTGCTAAGGAAACAAACACAACTTTAATTCCGATGTCATGAATTAGATGATAGTGCTATGTTGTGATTATGTATACTCAGACTTTTAATATATTTTCGTAATTTGTTTTAAATTTACATATATATTTTCGTATTAGTTTCCATGCGATAGCAAGATGAAATTGCCGTCGTAGCAATGGTTGTTAAAATGCAGTAGATATTTTTTAATTATTCAATAAAGGAATATAACATTGACAATCCTTTACAATGCAAACAGTAAAAACACAACTCAGCTGAAAAATATATTACCACACCAGGTCATTATCAAAAACAGATGAACGATATATGGGTCTAGTTCCTCATATGAACATACAGCCAACATGTGCATTTAAGAACAAATAAAAACCTTTGGGAATCTGCTAAATTGTAGGACTGCAATTGAGTATTTGCATGTGTCTTGTATAACGAAGGCCTGCTAAGAAGAATTTAAGGAACGTCTTCTATAACAATTCTCTGCCCAAAATATTTACGAAATACTTTACATAGGATTACGACCACTTGAACAATTGGATACCTTTTCATGAAGTCCATAGTTTGGAGTCATTTAGATTATACACTTCAGGAAGCTGAATGATGTCACTCTTTTACACTTTTCCTGCGGTGACCAAATAATTACAAGCTTGCTTAGCTGCAAGTAGAAATACCTCTGTGGAGAAAAGTCATGGAGGAATAGTGTTCCAACGTCCAATGATGGTACCTACGGAAAGCTGTGTAAGTGTATAAGATATGGCAGATGACATTGATGTATCACAAATTGAAAAAAAACGCCATATGATAATGCTATCACGCATTTAAGAACTGTAATTTACATCAGTGAGATAACATGAAACGTCTATAGAATATAGTATGACTACATTGTTGCGAATGTGTGTTCTCTCTGATTTTGACAATTATTGCAATACATAAATAATTAAAATACCGTTAAACCATTATTATCTTAAATTGGTGATGTTCATGTATTCCTGTCATAACCGCACAGGCTGCAAAGTTTGATATAAGCATAACCACTGCAACAGTAAATCGTAAGTAGTACAAAATTAAGAATACATAAAGTTAACATAAACATAATACATTAATATCAAAATTTAATTTACAACTACCTAAACTAAGGCACATCTCAAGCTTGTGTATGGCAATATGCACCGAAACCAATACTTTATGAAGTAATAGATAGTGTGACTTCGCCTTCGATATAAATAGTAAAACTGAAATATGTTCAGATTAGAGAGTATTAGATAATATATATAGACGAGAATGTGTATGTACAAAACCAACATGCAATATACTATGTGGATATCACACAAAAACAATGAGATTACTGAACCTGATAAGAAATATGATGAATAATGAGATATAGATAATGGCAGTTGTTTATCATATTCAGCAATATAAGATATATGTTGTTTTATAAGAACCAGTATACTGTGCACATGTTATTGACTAAGTTTACAAATTCAGGATATACCAGGGATATGAATGATTGGCAATAAAACAACAAAAGTGATTCACCAATTAATTTGTCTTGTCTGATAATTACAAAATGCTACACCACGCAGAAATTGTACATACTAATATAAGTATTTCTACCAATATCAAAAAATATTATTCTAACCTTTTAACTAAATAAAAGTCTTGTAAAAAAATCAATATTATAATACTATGGCGGCCATCTTGAATTTATGCAAATATGTGATGCTCAAATGACCCAAGATCTGTTCAAGGGAAATTGTAGTCCCTTTAACCAAGAATGTTGTCTTTTAGATCACTATAAATCCTATTAGAAGTGAAAATATGCCGTTCTAAGTTATTATGGCGGTCGTTTTGTATTTATGAAAATTGGTAAAATTTTATTAGAATGGCATCAAGCTATTTTGTAGTTTCTTTATGTGCATGGTCACAGAAATCAAATTCATTAATTTTTTTTATAGATTTCGAAACTATATTCAGATCAAAAATCCCAGTTGGCTGCTAGATTATCTCCAATTTCCTGAACAAAATGTATGCGGCTATTCAATACTGCTAATCCTATTGCTTGATCAAATTTAGAAGACCCCATCAAAGATTAAGTGCATTCTCTGAAATGATATTATCAATTATTTTATATTCTATTATGTCTTTACTGCTGTTTTTAGAATTTGCAAGATATTTGAAATAAAATCTCATTTACCATGGTAAATATTCCAAACCTACGTTTGTAACTGTTAGAAAAATATATTTAATGGGAAATAGATATGCCTGCAATTACTTTTAATCAGAACATTATGATAACAATGCATGCGTAGTGCAGATTATCCATTTACTTTTGTGAATTAGTTTTATTTTAATTTTGAATAATTTAAGCAATATTTGATATCATGGCAGAACTATTGATCAGTATAGAAGACATGGTGCCCACGATTTCATTTATACATATGCTTTATGAATTGAACCTAGCAATTCATTACAAATTTAGCATGCAAACGTATTCCGTATTTAACCATGCACACTTTTATAACTTCTCATTTGCACAAAAGACTAATGTTTCCATTTACCGTTATGATTACTTATATACATTAGGTCGTTAGAGAGTCGTAATGGCCTGAATTCAAAGTATAACCATTTTGTAACATTACATGTAATATATTATGTGATAATAATTGAAGAGTGAAATCAAATTAATGATATCTACATACATTAGGTAATTAAAGTTAGTCGTCTGTAGTATACAGTTTTTGTTATATATTTATATGTGGGAAATAAACTATATGTTGAATAAAACCAATAATCAGACACTGTGAATGAAAAACTGATGTCATATACCGCATTAAAATGATGATTCTTCGGGAATTGATTACATAGTTTCAAATGTACGGGATCATAAATAAGGCATTTACACACACATTCGAATATCACCATACCTTGATAACTTGTCACTAAACACTGATACACTAAATAATAATGCAACCAATGATATACATAGTAAAAATATTTTTTAATTTTAATAAGTCTTATATATAAGCAATAAGCCATACAACTACATTCTTCTGAATATAATGCTAAAAATGTAGAAGACATGATATTGGTATAAATGATCTCATGGAAACGTATACGGTTTAAATGAGGGTTCGTTTTGAAAACTTAACATTGTATTATGAGCAAATAGTTATATATTATTACGTACAACAGAAAACGATTTCATGTCCAATACAACCTGCAGAATAAATAACTTACATTGATGAAATTAAATCATTGTGTTTGTTGTGATTCATTTTCGTCGACCAAGGTTCGGTTATTTGACCATCGTCTGAAAGTATGTTTACATTACGTATATAGTGAAAAGATGTATTTTCTAATAAAACCTGCATATTTTATTGTTAAATACAACAATGTGATTTTGATCGCAAAAGGTCCTTTACTGGAAACAATGATGTCACTATGTGAATGAGAAATATGCAGATTAAATACACCGCATAATTACGCACGATGCTTCTTTACACCTTGATTAAATAACAATGCAAAGCACATTCTACATTAATACTACGGAACTTAATTACTAGCGGAAATAAATTGTTAACTTAAAAACAAGCATATAGTCAGAGATTTTCTTCAAATAAACAATAAACAATATACAAATGATTGTTTACAAACAATTAAAGTTCTTCGCGTGATTTTTAATTTGTCGCATCTGTATGGCACTTTTTGTTTTCGAGATTAATTGAAATTAATGTTGTGTTGGTAGCTATTCACACAATTTCATTATCCTAGAATCTACTCTTCAACGCTCAACCGGACAATTTTACAAATTGGAATCAGACACAATTACTCTGATTTCCAAAGCTCGGGTACGATAAACAAATATTGGTACGCAAATATCACCGAATAAACGGCAAGGTAAATACTACGTCAAATTATACTGAACACGTACTGCGTGCGTGACTCGAACTGGCGCTCGCGTACGGAACAGCAACTATGATTTGCCTATGTCAACAGCAACTATGAGTTTAAAATATTGGTACGTGTTGCTGTCGTCCAAAACATAACTGTTTATAATATATTTTAGAATTGTAATTACACATGCTAATTATTTATATGTAAATCACAATAATTTACATAACTTATATGCAAATGTGTGGCATCGCATTATCTTAATGTGACTTGTAACTTAAGTTATGATGGGCACAATTGTCGGGATATCATCGAATTTGTTATTGTGTGCTATAAATATGTGCTTTGGTTGAGAGCTTGCACCGCAAATAAACTCTAAACACACCTTGATGTTGACCCTCAGTGGTGTACCTAACTCTTGATACCGTTAGAGTTATTGACATTTGTGTTATAAATATGTGTTGTCGTTGAGATCTGGCGGTGACCAAAAAATGCAACGCAAATAAACTCTAAACACACCCTGATGTTGACCTAACTCTTGATACCGTTATAGTTATTGATATTATTATCGTTATTGAGATAAACTAAGATGAACAATATATCTTATAGATATTTCGCGCATCGTATTTCTTCTCAGTGTGGCGTTAATTGTTAAAGAACACAACATTAAATGACTTATAGTATAATTAAAGCACAGCATACATTGCCAGTTGTATTCTAACGCGCGAAACCAATTTCCAGACCAGACGCCATTTCCTTTAATGTGCACACGTTTCAAATGACAATATTAACAGTCGGACCACATTCGTGCAAACTATACGTGGTAATATTCAGCTAGACTGAATACGTTTCTTTCGTGAATGACCAAAATGAATGACATTTTAATTTGCTTTGAGAATATGTATAGATGTATTATCTATTATAATACCACAGGCAGCCGATTAATGAAACGGTGCTTTCTGATTGGTTAATAAGTACCACGTGCATCGCGGGTATCATATTACGATAATTGGGAAATCCTGGAGATCAATGTACACACAAACGAACAAGATTGTCTGTGAATCAGTAATATTCAAGGTTTTCTCCTATTTGTACAACTGTTTTCGTCTGAAAATTTATTATGAGCGTGTTTTTTATGTCCTTGGTTGTGAACGTCCTACAGGTAACGAAATATATACAAGCGTGTTATTACCACATGAACGGTTTTTTCCTCCCCGTCCTTTATTTTCTAAACATATTGATTGTCAAAACATTCATAATGTATTATTTTAAGGCTCATTTCATTCTTGAAAATAATCCGAAGTCAAATCCTCGTAAATTCCAAAATCGACAAGGGTGACTTTTCCTATCCATATTCCCTAATTATAAGGACATACTTCAGTATTTGCCTTTTTATCAATGTACGTGACATCACGTACGTATTAGATAGTGAAATACAGTATGTCCTTTTATATGTTATTGTCATAGCTGTGTTATACAAAGCCGAGCTCCACAATTCTAAACACGTTCATGGCAGTCTCCATGATTATATACACTACGTTATTACGCCATAGGTAAATATTTGTCAGCGCTGGAAGCTGCGTTGTTCAATTAGGAATGATGGCGTGTATACCTCCAAATGACGCTCTTTATTAGAGGTCCCTGCGTTTAACCGCGGATTTATTATACATTCAGATCGTCCAAACTTTTGCCTATGACCGTCGTTTCATGTAATCAGTGCTACTAATGGGTTTAGCCAAGCTGTGTTTCTTGTGCCTGTCACATTCCCAGCATGTCCCCAGTCTTAATCAAGACTAACAAAAGCACCCCCTGTTTGAAAACGAATGTGGTTCAATCTGCACTCATTAGAATGAAGGCAAATGTGGTAAATTATAAAGTAGAGACAAGCTTAATCAGCATGCGGCTAAAAATACATTCATGACGTCATACACACAGAGCTTTTTTTATGTGATTGCATGGTAGTTAACATTGATCAGCACTGTACAGTATTAAGCAAATAGTTAATGGGATTGATGTTACCTTCTGATGAAGGCAAACACAGGAGGACCAGTCACACTGTGTTTATGAAATGGCGTATTTGCATGTTAATTAGTAATGCAAAACTTATTACTGAGGCTTCATCATACTTCCTCATATCTAACTCACCGTGCAAGTTGTGTCGTATCCAAATAAATACTATTAAACTGCCCACAACATTCCATAGATGCGGTGATTATGGCTCAGTTTGGGACACGTTAAACCCCAGTCTGTTATTGATAACTTGAAATATGAGTCTGTATAATACGAATTGACCAAGTGTTGGTCTCTTATCGTACGTTACCTATTGCTTCATGATCACGTGTCTGTCCGCCCATAACAATTGAAATTCCTAACTATTATGATCGGATTCTTTCCAAATTCTGAGTACCCCAAATATGTGCCCACAAATCGTTGGTGCAACGGCACTTGATAATTTTAGTGAAGAAGAAGATGCCAGTAAATGTCAGTGGTGTGAACAATACAAACCAAAATAACACATGTTTTGGTAAATAACTTCCGAGTAAACGGCGAATAATAAACTAGCTGACATTTGACCTATCATTAGAACAAGGGTCATTTATTGTCGAGTAATAATTCGTAAAATAACTTAAAAAGCGCATTGTACCTGCAAACACCATTAGCACTAATAAATACTTCATTATTATATCCAACAAAGCATTAACTACGGAACAAGACCGCTAATCAATTTCTAGTTGAAAAATAGTTCCGGTAATAAAATGGACTCGATTCATTCTCAAAGTCACTCATTTTGCTCGAGATGTGTGGAATTCAGTTCCAGATAATTGAAGTCGGTCGGCTAAATTTCACTGATAATGAATGAGGATAGAAACATATTTTTCTCAAGAAAAACGCAACTACAAGCAGCCAGTTTGCTCAACGAATCTTCGACCAAATGTTAGCACTGTCAACTACAGTAAATCTATCCATGATGTTCATGTCATATACCGCCACAATTAAAGTGCATTATACACTGAAACATAAACAACTGAATTAAAAAATAAAGCACCACATTTAATGCGCAGTTTTAATTTTGGGAAATTCAGTTTAATACACTTGAGACAAATATATACATTACTGTGTGCCCCATCCAACCATGCCTGGGAGGTCAATTTGAAATAGTAAAATGAATGTTTTTATTCAATCACTTTATTGTAACAACGTTTCCTTCTTCAAATTCTCCTTCTTTGAGATAGATTTTTATGATAGCTATTTGACATGCGCACGTTTTTCCCCATTTATACATGTATACGTACGGTTTTAAAGGCCCACAATCACGAAGAATGGTTTTACTTTGAATCTCTTTTATCAAATGACAATATATCAACGACACGAGGACATCATCTCAAGCTGCATTGTTTGGTTTCTTCTTTTGAAACTGGTAATTGCGCGTTTTTATACTTATCATTGGAGGGAAACTATTCCAAAGTAATTTTGTAGTAATATTTTAACCTCCATTTGTAGGACCATAACATTTTACGGGGTTTGTTATCATGACCATGTACTTTAGATGCAATACTTTGTCAAATAACCTTTTTTGAAAGGAATGAATCCCTTTTTTAACTGCTGGTAAATATTCCAATTGAATTCATTGAAACCCACTTAAAGGGAAGTGGCATGTAAACAAACAATGCGTATTACACACGTTGTGTACGTCGTTATGAGTCCCATATCGAACAGGACGCGGCACGACGACCACTTCCCTTTAAGTATCGGCATATATCTGTTCGCTTGGTTAGATTGGCGACTCGCTGATTCCAAAGTATGATGACGATGCATGCATTTCAATAATATTTATGTTCACCTAGCGGCTATTCGGCAGCAGAATAATACTTATAGTGGCAATAACTCACAATTCACGTCTCGATCGTTCCACTCAGATGGTAATTTACGTCATCGTTACCTGTGGCATTGTGACTGTTACGTTGAAACATAAAAAAAAAATAGAAAATTGGTTTGACTACAACAACCACTACTCGTATATTAACGTGATAGTCATGTGATAACACAATGCATTGCATGAATCTTTGTTCGAAATATGTGATATGAATTGCCATTTCCAATTTATCCAAATTGATGACGTCATCGGGGAACACAACACGTTTACACGATGTACACGTACATTACACTGCCAGACTATATTTACAACTTCTTATAAACACACAATGCCTATATAAACAATGTTCAGAATACTAGTCGACACGCTAGAACACAATATATTATTATTATAGATTAACATCAAACATTTCGGAATAGACGAGAGCACATATTAAACCACGTCCCTGACTGCTAGTTAAGATTGGCATACAGACAATAAGATACAACTGTCACTTTATAACAATTATACCACAGGTCATATTATATTGTTAGTCTCCCCATTGACATTACATAGACATTGCATAGACTAGCGAAAATTAAATTGAGACTTACTATACATAGATAAGATTATACATTCGGTTGATTCAGTATCATGTCTGTAATGTTCGATATCATACGATTCTGCAACAGTTAACAAAGGTAGAAACACGCATACATACCTGTATATATACACACAAAACATGCAACTTATTCTGCATACATTAACACCTAATATCAGTTTTAAAAAAAATATTATGAGTCAGCAAATAAGCTCTGCACAAACGTTTGATCGGGGAGATTTGTTGGCAACACAGAAAACATCAAGGAAAAATGAAACAGATGAAACACGCAGGTGTGAGTAGAACGACCGATATTGAAGTGTATATACGCCTGTCTGTTACATACACACATTCAGATAATATATTTAATATCACCACGCAGCTGTAAACCTGTATGTCTTAATTTAAAATAGAGTGGCCATTTCAAATAACCACGGGACAAAAAGCCACGTTTTTTTTAGATGCACATGTAATATCTCTCAAGACACTCTCGCGCGCCGTGTATAATATTCCCCAAGCTTTAACACAGTGTCTGTTAAGGATTTGATCTGACATATCAATGTTGCACAATTACATCTCGGTGACAACTCCCTGAGTGTATAGTATGACGTAGGTATTCTGTGATATATTGTCTCCAATCAGTTCACTCAAAAATCATTACACTCGCAAACGAAAATGTGTTCTCCGCTTAGAATCACTGCGTAACATTTACTGGTAATTGTAAGTACTATAGTCTCACATTGATATGCGACAAAACCAATTATCAGTTACTCAGATGTAATATTGTGAAGGAATTAAATAATTCCATCGTGCATATATATATATATATATATATATATATATATATATATATATATATATATATATATATATATATATATATATATATATATATACCGTATATAAATATATATATATATATATACGGTGACATTGAATGCAGTTCGAATCGTTATATATGATTGCAAAGTTCAACTATGCCCGACAAATCGCATCCGTTGCAATAACTGTTATAACAGAACATAACATTCTCTTAATCACCGTTTACCATGGCAATACACCCCTCGAGTTATTTCTATAACGGCAAATATAGAAGCATAATTACTAAAAGAAGTTTCACGTCACGAACGAAGAAAGGTAACTGTGCCATCTTCCCGAGTTTCCGTCTTCTCCAGGCTCATTTCCGCTCCCAAATGAAATCAAATCACGCAACCGTGGTTACGGATGCATGGCGATTCAATCGGCGTAGGGGTTATTGCATTACATACATGATCGCATGCAAATGGTAAATAAATATACCAATGTTTAACGTGGCTGAAGTCAGTTTGTCCATCTTTATGAGAAAATTCCACAAGCTGAGTAAAGCGTAGCGAGCTCCATTAATGGTAGAGTTTGTTAGTCATATTAACTATTACATCACTATGACGTCCGTGATTAAATCAAATTGGATTTGATGCTGTGACAGTGTGTGCATCATCCTAAGAGCGCAAAGCTGCTAAGATCAAATTCTAGGAAATACGTATATTCAAATTCACAATAAACACGTACGCATTTTGTATAATTCGAAGGAAGCACATCACTGAACTTGACCCAGACGACGGTCGCGGTGACGAGAAATTGGTACTACTTCATTTTTAACCTAGTCAAATAATTAAAAAAATGATTATTAGTTGCAAATGTACCAGAGGATTTGTGTTCATTCGCTAAAACAACAACTTTTCGGGATTTATTCAAAGGAAGTATTCATGGTTACAACTCCCACTTGTACAAAACCTTAAAAAATATCTGAGCTGCATTCACTGTAGATTAAATATAAACGACATCTTGGATAATTAAAATGTTAAGCCATATATCGGAACATCCCCTCCATGTTTAACTCATTAAAACCGTTCTACAATATCTCAGCGTCATCGTGCTGGTTATTATATA
Source organism: Saccoglossus kowalevskii (assembly GCF_978046115.1). Lineage (NCBI taxonomy): Eukaryota > Metazoa > Hemichordata > Enteropneusta > Harrimaniidae > Saccoglossus > Saccoglossus kowalevskii. The sequence goes on from NC_140644.1 coordinate 3,230,596, forward strand.
CAGGGGTTGGCATGGCAACATGAGATACTGCCAGGAGAGTAGAATACAGCTACTCGATATAAGACTGAAAAGAAAACATGAATTGACAAAGCCCTACACAATGCGGTGACTATAACATCGTCGATTCACAGACGTTTCCTCTGAACTATTATTATATTATCATTGACATTGAAAAAAAAAACCGCAATGTAAAAATGTCAAATAATGAATTAACATAAATGATGAATGGTTTGGTTTCCAAATAAGCATGCAATAAAGAGACACGGTCAACTGTAGATGGAAGTTACATATTTACTATCGGAAACCTTTATTTTATTTATTTAATGCAAGCAACTTTGGGAAATACAGCAATGTTACAACGGCGTCGGATCATAGTTTAGTTATTCAACATGAATATTCTGTTTGACCCAAATTATATGCCGTAAATTTTCCTGCCCGTTCATACGTTTATATTAAATGCATATATTAGTAGTAAAATTCTGTAATGTACATAACATTGTTTCTCAAATGACTTAATAATAATTGTTTATATCTTAATTGCTGCACGCATAGTATTTCTAATCAGCCTGGGATCGCCACATACTTGAAAATACCAGATCCTTAATTGCACAGTAAATGGTTTATTCTTGAATAAATAACATATTTATTCTCTCGATTTAAAAAAACGAAGCCAATGTAATGATGACAAATCATTTGAAGAGTCTGGTACTACCTTATAAGACAGACGACTGGAATTATTTTGGCGCATGCGCTTTCAGCGAGAACCGTTTTTCATTTAATAAAATGCGTTTTGAATACAATGCTTGAATGTTGTAGCATATCTACGTGTTATCATTTCGAAATGTCTCAGTACGCGTTCTAACACGTGACATATGCTCTATGCGCGTTTGCCAATATTGCCCACGCTATACAATTGAACAACGAATAAATAAATACATGCAATTTCATTAAAAAAACTTACGTTTCTTTCACGATTGAACAATGTGATTAAATGGCATATCTCCTACCTCGTCTATTATCTGTTTTGAACAACATCACCTACGACATCATTTCATCTACAAGCCAGACACGCCATGTCTGTGGAGCTTGTTGAATTCGAATAAACGGCTTGCGGGTTTCAAGTGCGCGTGATATTTTGTTCGAATACGCCAGTGACGCAGCAGGCTCGTTTCAAGTTTATGCACGACGTGCATCGTCACCAGATCATGTTGACCTCAATTTGTACAAAGCAACATCACATTTCCATGGGGTATCGGTACAGTAAGTCGAACGTACATCTGCAAACAGTTGGTGTTATATCAAATGCATACTTCATTTTTTTTTCAACAAGGAACAGCGAACAAAGATGACAAAATGGCGGATAATTATTACGTATTGGAGGAAAAAGACCACGTGACACTGAAACCCGCAAATGGTCAGGTTGAGTACATGAATGTATATACAGTCCTTAATAATACAGATTTTATCCTCTAGACATGATTGTTAATTCAACTAAATAAAATATAAGTACCCTTGAAATAGTTGTCAGATGTATTGCGTTTCAAACTGGCGATAAACTAACAACAGAATACGCCGATCGGAATGAGTGGGGTACGTACACAGTATTGCATGTTTATGAATACTATTTTTTTCAAATATATATCAAATACCAGTACACCGAGAAAAGATAGAAAACTAAATACGAATTTACGAATAGTAAGTATACCATGCTACATATATTACCGAAAGACTGTTGTAGCTTGTTTTTATCTGCGCTGTTCCACTGGGACATATTCAGGGTTGGTCATTTGTTCACAATCAAGAAAACGCACGATAAACCGCATGATAAATGTACACTTGTTCATCGTCTCTAAAACAATGTTAAATTAATTCTAAATTTACATTAAGGTACAGAGGCGGTTATGATATTATCACTGTAAGAAATTGCTTATCTATAAAAAAAAGTGATGAGCTCTCGATACTCTACAAGAGAATAATATACAAGTAGATTAACAAGAACCCATGCCGTTGGTTATATGATAACGCCGCGTACACCTTGTCGAATACTATGCAGACAACACACGAGACGAATATAACAACCAGACTGCCAACTTACAAAGAAGCGGTCTGGTATTAATAAAGGCGTGTATGCCAAAGGAAAGAAAATAGCACAGAAGTATAATCACCATTATGCACAGTTTCGAAGTAGATATCTGCAGTTCAGTGTATTTATAAGTCTAGTACAATTGTACAGAAGAAAGATGTTCTAACTTGAAATTTTTCGCAATGCATGCGAGGAGCGTAATTTGCATTAACATACGAAAACATTCCGGTATTATATATGAATGTGTTTCAAATGGTTTTGACTCGCCGGTCGAGTAGCCAACAGTGTAAATGATAGAACGGTCGATACCACATTCCCGCTCATTGGCACAATGACGGAGCTCCTTTTAGATATACAACCCCTGCGAGGCAGAACTACGATCGTTGAAATACGAATTCGTTATAATGATTCCATTTGCTCTCTTCGCTTTCCGGTGAGCCGACAATAGTACTCGTCCCCGATGCACAACAGCTAACAAAACGGAAACCACCCTCAGCAAGCATATCAAAGGCTTGTTCCAGATAGTTATGCTTCAGAAAGTAGCGCGAAGAGTAGCGATCCGAGGTGTGTACGCGGTCTGGATCACGGCTGTCGTTCAATGTTTCGCCGAAAATCTCTTTGCAGATCATCTGTTTTCCGCATACCAAAATACGTGTGACTTTACGAAATTTGACGTCAGCTAGACCATCGCGACCAAATGCAAACGTTCCTCGGTACCCCAGTGTAATATAAGCAGGGGTCTTACCAATCGCATTTGCATTAACGCTGTTAACATGATTTTGCGGTGTGTTATTTATTGGCGCTAAAGTCGGTCGGCCAGTTTGCGTTACTGCTCCTCCGTCTCTCGCAATCGCCTTGACTAAACCGCCGAGCTTGTAGAATTCAGCCTCTTGCCTCAGCCTTTCCTTCTCAGTAAAATTTTCCGGTAACACCAGTTTACTGTTGCGAAGGTAGTCCAGAATATAACGGAACAGTATGCCATCACGATCTATGAAATAACGACCACGGGAGTCTCTTTGAACGCCCGTCTTAGCACTGCCGCTGAACATCTGCCCTAATAACGAGTCGGTCTCTTTAACCAGCGTCGAAAGCGCCGTTGTATACAACTGTCCGCCGACATTTAACTCTAGAATCGATGGAAATGTGTCGTTGTTTGATGAACTCGTCATTTTGACTCTCAATATCGCGTCAATCTGCTCTGAAGACCTACGCAATACGAGTGTTGCTGGTTGCGCACTGCAGTACTCGACTGAGTGAGCGGGAGAATACAGCTTTGTTGTTCACACGGATCGCAAAGAGTTCTGGGTAATCGAATATTACAATTAGCACGTCGTCTGCGCAGAACGAATTGTCATGCAGGTGCGTTACTATGAACACGGCGTGATCGCTACTCATTTATTGGGGATTACGAACAAACACGCCGACTTCTTTCGACAATAGTAATATTTTTGGTACACACTACTTGATGCGGAGAAAAACGTAAATACATATTCATATGACTGAACCCCTGGAGGTGAACAATCGAATATTTTTGCTAGTGAGTCATTCATAAAACAGTTGCGTTTATTAATTATTTTGAATTATATTTTATTTAATATTAATTTACGAAAATATATATTTGTATATTTTGATAGTATAATATAACCTCCCCATTCTATAGCTTATACATTGCCACATACATTACTGTAGCGAGCGATCACGTTTCATCAGTTTATATTCAACATAGAATCGTAAAATTCATCACAATTAACATAATCAAATGACTGTTACCTATATAGTACACATTGAACTTAATACTAAATAATATTACCGATAGTTTTTGTAGGTCACACTAAATAACAAGATATCCCATTACCCACCACTTGATTGATGGATTTGATGATCACTGCTTTGACCTGAATGTGTACATTGAAACAACCTTTCAAATCATACATATGACAACCATGCCGGCGGTATTTTTGTCAGAGTAAGACCCCCTTCTAACTATACTGATTAGCAGTTTGGTCCCCATTGACAAAATACCTTCAATAAGGTCATACACTGAAATCGTTTTCGGCGCTGTCGCTTTACCTTCATTATAAAAAAAAGGAAATATAACCACAGAGACCGCTCTGAGCAAATCAAATGATGCGTTAAGTAACGATTTTTTTCCAAAGCATCAATTACAGTCGGCGTGATATTGAGTAACACTTGCGCTATAGTGGCAATATTCTGTCTTTTTCGGCTTTTAGCAAGGGGAATTAAATATGAAGTTTTTTTTATCCAACTCAAATCATTAAGTATATTGCATATTTATAAAAGAATTTCTCAATGCTCTTTTCGAAATTATGCGGTGCATGTATCTAGAGTGTCCAGTGAAGCACTATTCCCAGTAATTAACGATTTAGTCCATCAGTCATGTCAATGTTTTGCTGGTTTGGTGCGTGTTGTGCGGACTAATTATGTTAGGTATGTTTATGTGTGTGTATATTTTACAGAACATGTAAAATACAGTGCCGCAATTATTCGGCGCATTTATATTTTTACTAATAACATGTACAGCGTATTTATTTTTATTTACTATAAAATACTGGGCAGTGTATCAACACGCGATTGTCTATAAGAATCCTTAACAATATTAGTTTCTTGTACGTCAAATTGTGTTGGTGCAGCGTCAAGTTACTCGAGAAACGTGATAAACAGAAATTCCAGATAGACTCACTGTGGATATGTCATTTTATTTCGTAGATATAAATGTATTTACAATGCCCCTCATTGCGTTAACACACAGAGGTATATATCGACAAATGTAGAAAAATGTACAGAAATCATTTGTCAGATTAAAATCGGTTTTGCCCAATTTGACCATTGTTGTGCCCGCCATTTGCACCCATCCGTTTCGCGAATATTCATCCTCGTATGCAAATCATAATATTAAGCCCTTTTGGTATTTTGAAGAATAGATTTGAAAGAGACATTTTAAAGAGACTTGATTGGAACAGTGTCTTCTGTATCTTGTTACAATACGAAGCGTTATATTACATTAAAGCATAAACCTCAACACAATCCAATATTTCCATTCCATCTTTATACATTTCCATGACCATTAACTATTTTTGTTTTTAAACTGAATCATCAATAACAACTGTGCTCGGTAACAGCATCGCGCAATTAAGTTTATTATTCTCACCGCGTAATTAGTACAATTATTAATTAAAAATGAAAGATTAACAAACACATTGACGACGAATTACGCGTAGCTTAAGTGATTCACAGTAAAGTAAAAATATGATAATAATTTTGTATTAAATTCGGTATTGGATGTATCTATATATAAGGAATCTTTCAACGACGGAGTGTAGTCGTTATCGTACAAGCAAGTTGAACCCAGCAAACAGCATATTCTGTGTTCATTATACGTTTCTACAACTTAGTAATAACATGCTTGTGATTGCGTTTCTAACTTTGTATAGATTGCATTCTTCTTATTATTGTCGTGCCTTTAGCTGACATATAATGAAATAGTTTCACGCAGTTAGGCATTGTCACTTGTATTCATGTATTACGCAGTTCAATTCTAGTCACGCTCCGGTCTTGCTGTGTCTATGGATATTCAAATTGCGTATCGGAGAACGTAGTGTTAGTAGACGGAGAAGCGTAAAAAGATCATCAGTATGTCACTCATCCGGTTTACTGCGTCTGTTTACAGGAAATTGGACAAACGTGTTCTATAATCGAATGTATTTTTTGAAAAAAAAACACCAACCAAAGAGCAAAAATGAAAGAAAACACGAAAGAATATAGTGCAATAAAAATAAAAGCAAAATCCTCAGAATATTAAGTGGTTAGTTAATGCGCTTACCGGATATACTCCTCGGCACAATTTACAAGTAGAGAAGAAACCCAAAGCTATTCATCATCGTGGCATTCACAATATACCGTTTTTTTAAAGATGTGCAATGCGACTTATGTATCCTAGCGTACTCCATAATATGTACCTGATTCAACATATTTTGTGGTTTATTGGCAAGACAGATGGTACTCTTAATTATTATATTGTAATTTCATTGTAATATTCACTTACAGTAGCCATCATTATGAAATTGACAGGGATAAATAACGCTCTTGTCACTTGACCTGATTGAGTAAGCTTATCCTCTTCCATTCAACGTAAATTTTTTTCTTAATTTTCCATTAATTTTGTCCATGACCTCCTGTAACGACAATTTCACGTCAAGACACATTTTTCATTCCGACTTTTATATGCGGCAGAATGGAAAGAACAATTGTACGTACACCACTAAAGAAGATTATTACTGCAATTTTTTGATGGAGGAGCTATTTACCCCAACAATTGTATGTAATGAAACATACAACACTTAATGTCACAGACGAATACTTGCATACGTGACAAACCAATTGAGCGTATTTTATACTAATACATATGCATAACTTTGCATGGGATATTTAAATTAAAATGTGAAGACCACTTGTGACATCTTTCTAAAAACATATTCGTTTTTTGAGTGCTAGGACAATTATTATTTTCATGGTTTTTATTTACATCGATTTGGGCCAATTATTTCAAGAACCACTTTCAACCTCCATATACGTTGCCAAAGCAACATCGTTTTCATAAAGTTAGATTTCCCGTTGCAACGCATACGTTAGAAATCACGATTGTAGATATTCCCACTGAGTAATAATAAAATTTCTGCAGCTACAAATAGATTATACTGACCATATAATATAATTTTTGACGCACATTAGACCAATTATATATCTACATTAAACAGGCTCGTATCATAGCAAGAATACTTTCAAATATGTGGTTACAGCGCATGAAGAATACCTGTGGAGTGGTTTACAATTGACATCACTTAATTTTATTTATTTATGCATTAGTTTCAATGATGAAACTATTTCCTTATATTTCTCGACTTCTCGCTTGGTAACATGCCCCGAAAAAGCCAAAGTGCTGTCAAAGGTGAAATTGCATTTAGGGAGTTTCTATCGTAATAATAGCCACGTTTCTACCAGCAGGAGGTAACATTGTTATTGGTCGCGGTTACTAAGAACGAGAATAGTGATAATGAAATCGCAAGATCAACTTACTGTTTCCTTCACGTGATTCTGCACGCAAATTAGTGAACAAACACATTGAACAAAGGCGATACGTTAGGAAGGGAGAAGCCAATTAAAAGATTGAAATGTTAAAAGTCAGTTAATTAGAATTAAGAAAGCTGATCCTAGTGCTGATTGAAATCTTTTACTGAGAACGCAGCTGGAGATTTTGTATCAAAAACTACCATATGTTGAACATAGTAAGACATGGGATGTTTTTGAAAGAAAAAATACTTGCCCCTAGTAGAATGTCAATAGAATATCTACAAATATCTGCAAGCAAGATATAATGGTCCATACATACATTCAGAATGAACAACATTATCCATACTATCTTTGAAGTGAAGGTGTCATTATCAACATATCAAAAACTAATGCGGAAATCATTTTTTAAATAGCACGTCGTTAATAATTATTGAATCGAAAATTATATATAATATTGATATAGAACAACGATTCTAACATGGAGATGAGAAAATATTAGATTATAACATAAACCGTAGAACCTGGATACAGTTGGCGTCTTGAATTTTTAATACGCCTGGTCGACGTTGACGTAAAATGTGGTGCTTAAACGGCATTCATTCCGCATTAATATCAATCATCCAATGATTAAGAGAAAGAAAATACATATAATAAATTGATTATAGAACGAACTTTGGGTGAAAAAAGATTACCGATGCTGTTACGTCATAGATATGTAGAATATAGGACTACTATACTACTATAACTTCACTGGAACTTAATTTTGTATCATGTTCTATGGATTGATGGTTGAGTTAAATGAATTCCTCAGGTCAGGCGCAATAAGTAATCATGTTTGATCTGGTCGATAGTTACTGGCATGTCTCTCTAATTGAATGTCTGCCTTTGTTCTGCCAGATGGTCTACACCACTGACAGATGATGCGTTTCGGCACAATGATCTCGACAGCATTATTGCTTTTTTCTATAAATAATGTGGTAGTTGACGTGTTATTAGGTATAGTCGGTATGGAGAGGTGCCTTACTTACATCAACATGGACAACTTGTATAACTGTCGCAACGATTTGAAGCATTTTGTGATAGAAAGTTGTAAGTCGCAAAAAGAGTGTGTTTGAACTGGTTCGTGCTATTATTTAAGTCATATAGTTGTGCACCCCAAGAAGAAATGTTCGTAGCTAGGAAATAAGGGGCAGATAAAGAAAAAATCGAGATTAGCCTACAGTGTTAGGAACGTCTGTTACTGCGTGACTGAAAGTTTAAAAAACGATGTTTTCAACGGTCTAAATATTAAAAAAAAATGGCCGCCAGGTAATCGCTTAGACAAGCTATATGTATATGTTGTTATCGATCTACGGTTAGCTATGTTACTTCCACTTTAGTAACTTTTATAGTAAATGTTTGAATTATAGATCAATTATTGACTAGTTCTTTCCTGCTGCTATCTTGATTGGGAAATGGAGTTTAAATGTACAGATATTTGATCGGATCATCAGTTCTCATTGCATCAAATGTTAATAAGCTAAATACTAGTCAGTGATTTCTGAAAGTTGCTACAAGAGTAATCATTCGTAACAGAACATGATTAGTCATTATCTAAGAACATAAATACACATCAATGTAAATAGGTCACTGTGGTATGAGCTTTGTTTCCTTGTGTACTGTTGTATGTAATACATATATGCATACTTTATAGCTCTATTTTGTCTTCGCATAAGTACAACTTAAAACATGTCATTTGTGAGTTCTATGGAAAGCCCATGTTAATATTACATGCATGATAGTATACAAATATGATATATATTTATGTTCATATTTGATTTATAACTACATTATGACAGACTATGTATTTATTATATACAATCGCATATCTGTAAATAATACCAAATATTTCATAGGATGCCATCTATCTTTTGTAATTTCTCATTCTATATATAATGCCACTGACGTCAGTTTATGTTTATCCCCTATAGTTATTTTGACCTTAAAGCGATAGTTCACCGAGTAATATCTCAAATGGTAATATAATTTGGTCACCACTCGTAATATTCAAGTACTTTATGCAATCGAAGATGGGTCCGATTATTGAGATGTCAAGAACGATTGTTTACCAGTGTAAACAACGTACATTAGTAAATATGTGTAATTTGTTTAAACTTATTGCTTTTTTGGCATTTTTGGTATTGTTATTTTGCTCAGTCAAGTGTTAAATCTGATTTTCAATATTGATTATTAGGTTTCTAACATAATACATGTCTGAACAAAATTGATAATATACTATTTGATTGACATATGCACACAGGCAGGCTATTGGTGTGCAATGTTGCAATCACATTTACAGACACCTTCTCAATGATTTACACGTTGGGTGACTGTTTTCTTTTTTTTCTTCGATGCATTCTTTTTCACGTAATTCATCTATTCAATTCGTGTAGGCAGTCGTACAATACTCTCGCTGGGTATTGAAAAATAACAATGTTAGTGCTATTTGAAGCTCAAACCTTTTGGCACATTACGAGAAAGCGCTAATGGAACCTTAAGATACGGATGTCAGGTGTTTTACGTTACACAAAGAACAACAAGGAAAATGAGCATAAGGAAGAAAATATTTTTTTTTTCTAAATGCTATGTAAATGAAGTTGCGGAATGAACGCATCGATTGCTGTGACATTAACCTTATTTACGCTTACGTCAACGCCTGTCACCTATTTACAAATACCCCTTCCCAATGTTTTCAATATTTATTCTAACACTGTGACCAAGATTCCAAAATTGAAATCATTTGATCAATATTATCTACACGTTTTGGCGGCATAATATTCAAGGGGTTGAGTTGGTCACAAAAATACATTTTCTCATATTTCATTAGATATATAGAGAGTGACAATTCGATCGATACCGTTGTAAGTTTGTTCACCACATGTATGACAGCTAACAGTGCCCAATCATTTGTGCCATTCCTTAATAAATGTGACCCCCACCTATCGTTACTCTTGAAGTAGCCTGTCTGTGTCGAATGTGCATTGTTTAATTTTCATTTTGCGTTCTGACAACACACAAACCCTTTTTACTCCATGCATTATTGTAATTATTTTCTATAGCTGAATAAACTATACTAATGAAACGTGATCATTATTGCACTACGCATGCGCATACATAAAGTGTCGTTGTATGCTTCATATCAAAATCGTGCTTCACACACTCAGTTATCAACCGATCAATTATGAGTCGAGGTTATATTTTCTGTCATTCACGTTACTCTGGATGACGTACACGTGTATTCAGTAAATCTCCAGATGGTGATATTCAGTGACACTATCGTTGATTATTATTATTATTGTTGTTTTACAAAACGCACAACACACATGTCTCAGCGCATTGTACATAAAATGCTGTTATAAAAAGCTATGAAAATATGGTATGAAAATGTAGGCACTGCCAGAATTACGACCATTAAACTGCAGTGTCACGCACACAGAAAATGCTTCTTTGACAATAAAATGTATTAAATAAACCACACAGGGGAGCCAGTCTTTCGTGGCTTAAAGTAAAACGAATATAACGTGGACGAGGACGAGGACGTGGGTACTGTAAGGTTATTGCAGGAACACCGCAAAATATGCTCGAAGAAATCGGAAGGGGTAACGGAGAACGACGAGGAATGTCGCCGGAGAGGACATTGTAAGCCGCAAACTTCTTCCGGAACACGATTTGTTTTTGCTTTATGCTGTGTTGTATAAGGTCGGGAATACAACACACTTTCTGTTGATGGTTGTCTCCATGGGAACGAGTGTGCGCCAATTGGCGTAAACCTTTGTGCCATATTTCTTTTGACATACAAGAATAAACGTTCAAACAACTTCCAGCTCAGCCCAATATTTGCATGATTTGATAATAGATGTGGTTTAACTATATCTACAAAAAAATTAATAGACAGTTTTTTTTTTAAAACTGTTTAAAACTGTCTAAAATCCCCGTATTTTCATCGACGCTGAGGAGTGTCCTCTCTTCTCTGACATGACAAACCCCTGTGCTTCGTAAGTGTTATCCTCATAATAACATTGTTATTAAAGTTTAAACAATCAAACCGATTCATGAAATCCAGAATTGAGCTAAAAGGAGAGAATTATTGAAACTATTCCAAAAATACTGCGTAATCATTCCATTTCATTTGCGTTTCCTAATAAGGGAGCACACTTCATACACTATCGCAATTATATCGCACGCTGTAACTTGTATCTGTTCATGACTGAAGTTAAAACACCTCTTCTGCCTTGGTGCATTATTTATATTTTTCAGCAATATCACAGTGCGGATTATGTACATTTCCACTGACACGCCTTCTCTGACAACTGTTGGCACTGTCAATTATACCAAACTCAACATTTTCTCAGCATATATTACCCTGGATCATGTCGTTTATATTACATTCTGTACTGCGTGTACATTTGTCTTCATTTACAAGCATGCTTTTATATGTATGACGTCATACCGCCTATAAACACGTGGCCGCAAAATACATTCTCTGTAATATAAGAATGTCACCAATGTATCTATTAATATTTCTGTCTATATCTCACATATCCTGTAATCGACATGAAATGTATGGGTGATATATTATCATAATACAATGCATTGGGTGTTTTTCCTTTCAGGAGTGTTTTTTTAATTAACGAATACGTGTTCTTATCTTTACACATCATGTATCTGGTAACCATAGATATATCCGGTAAGAGTTGTTACGTAAAACGCGCCAATAGCACGAGTTACTCACTGATTATTTATATATCATATCTTTTGAATGGCATTCCATAGTGGTACACTCGCCATAGCCAGGCGACGAAAAACTACAGTGACAGACTGCCTCCAAGTGTATACGTTTATATATATATTTAAGACGTCACTGATTGTTTTCATCTCATAACAAGCGAGATGCATTATACATATTGGTATGTATACTCGTAATCCTGCACCGACGTCTCAGTGTTAATATGCCTCGTACCATCTGTCCATTCCTTCCGACACTAAACCGGGATTACGCCAATGTGTATTGCCACGTGCTAAGACTAGGTAAATGCGCGAATCCCTTATTTTGATTAGACCTAACAATTGTAGTCGCGAATAAAAAGGTGAACAGGTTGCTATGTGACTGCGTGTTATCAGCTCAACCGCAAAGTGGTTGTCTGAAATGATGGAAGTGGTCGCAGCCTTTGCAAACGAAACGATCAATACTGATTAGCATATCTACAATATGGCGCAGGTATTTTACTGCATCCGTTTATAGAATACCTGAAAACATGTTCTGAATAGCTTTATTATCCGACCACACATTACCGATAGATTGGATTCGCATTTTCGGAGGTTACGGGAATTGATAAATACATTAATGTGCAGCGGTACATATGGCACAGCATCCATGAAATACCCGACATAAATTGATATTATTGCAGAGACAACGTAAACGCTGAAACTAACACCAATTAACATTCCATTCAACTACCGCAGACTAAATTGGAGTTTATCGGTCGATAAAGCTTCTGTCCCGTCCTCGCAGCTGCCGAGGAGTACGTTTCGCATTTTGCTCACACGGTTATTGCTCTTTCACAAAATGGCTATTCTGATCTAATTATTTATCTGTCCGGTTTTACATTAGTTTTAAAAGACCATGTCATTCAGTCATCGGTGTCGCCTCGCTACCCGTGCGACGATATTGGTGTAGGATGATCTGGCGCCGCTGACGATGATTCACTTGTTCCATCTCATTACGCACGTGTCACTATGAAATGCATTAATCTCTGATGAACGCTGCAATTGACATTGTCTGGAAAGCAATGTACAACATTTCTCAGTTCTCTTTAAGACCCTCCTACCTTCGACTCACTTTATTTAATACCCCTTGCTTTTGAGTGTCTTCACACCTGATGAAATGTAATTGACACGCCGTCAAACCGTATCCATAGCAACTGGCTGATGCGAGCTATTTAAAGTTGATCAGGTGGCAGGTACGTTTAAATATGAATGCTTAGGTGGGTATTATAAAAGTATAAGACGAACAAATAAAATGACACGAATTGCATTATTAGCCTAGGCATTACATACTCGCATACTGTCGTTATGAACACATCGCGGTCTATATAGTTTTACACTCCAATCATCCGTAATATTTTTTTTGATGAGTGGTGTTTTCGGGTTCCTTACATCGTCGAAGTATTTCATCGGAGCTTTTGAACGTCGTATTTGTTCAGATCATATAACAGGTGTATTGTCATGGACGGTATTAATCATAGCTAATCATAGCTGTCACGTACGTGTGCTCAGTATTATGCGGTTCGATCGCCTATAATAACATTTCACGTCCAGCATGGTTTCTAAATTATTTACATACGTTTTAGTCGACAGGTTTCGTCTTTGTAGACCTTACGGATATCACATGTTAAACACAAAACTTCCACCGGCACACACTAGCTTAAAATGATCAGTACATGCACATGTTTAAATGAGGGGTTGTATATACATCAAACACGAATTCTGTTTCATCCTTTCACAACTGTGCGATCAGGTTGGTAATCCTGAGACGACAGCAACATGGAATTGATGGCAAACACTCGTGACCTTTGTCAGTTCAGCAAAGTGCATGTATTACTAAGCACTATGTACATTTTCTAAAATTTCACGACAAATGTCGTTCATCGTGTCACCCAAAGTCAAATAACAATATCCTTTAGCCTGATGGAAAGTTGACTCACCACGTTGCCATAGCAACGTTATATTTGCTCACTTCATTTTTTATCGTCAGTGTTGGATGATGCATTATTTAAGATAACTTTCAATCTGTGAGTTTACGATGTAAAAGATTAAAAAGATATTAATCTTGATTATGCAGAGTAGATATCATTCGAAGTAACCGGATTACCATGTCAGTCTGACAACAAGATCTAATCTACCAGCTACCCATGACATTGCATAGATATATATATATATATGTATATATCACGTATATTACATTACTTATTTATTCACTGTTTCCAATTGTAAGCTTTTTATCTCACCGAATTTGTCAAATGTATGCGGCGAGCACGTCACCAAACAACTTTGGAGAACCAACCAGCGAATCCACGATGCATAAACAGTTCTGGTACTTCAACGCGGACTTTAATACCCCGGATTAAACAGACACATTCCAATACACATGCCGATCACGATCAAACACATCTGCCTAATCCATTTGTGAAACGGAAGTATTACTACTTTGCTCAGTGCGATGCTTTTGATATATAGTCTTAATTCATTTTACGGTTTGCAGATAATATGTGAAGCTACACTGGATTCTAACCGGATATGTCTCCATCGAGATCGTGCACGGCTCAAAGAACAAATGTGACGAATAAGATATTGGTAAAAGCATTATGGGCATATATTTCACTATGACGATGAGTCAATTCTTTTCTTTACAATCACTTAGTACACTGGTGACGAAACAACATCCACGTCACTACCATACAATTGTCTAAGATGCAGATTGCTGTTACACAGACTATCAGTACCATATCCCATTTCATGTTCATTTGCACACAAAAGACCGTTTGTTTCTGTTTGAGCAGATTCACAGTAATTGATAAACCCATATACAAAGTGGAATACCCATTTGTGCCCTTTAGCATCGAAAAGCTTACGTAAAAAATAATAATTACGTAGATGGAACGTCATTCGAATAGACAATCATATTTGCTTGCGTCATTCTCCCAATGACGTAATGGTATAAACATATACATAAACGTCTTGAAAAGACTAAACACTGACGAGAGCATAGAAATAAATGTTTTTTGTTTGATAATATATTTTGATAAATACATTACATTGTGATTTATTAACAAAATAAAAACGCCATTTTTGTAGTACATATTTAAGTTGCCATTCGAATAAACACTGAATATTCTTGAGCTTGTCGTGTCTTGCAAACGTAACATGTTTAGTTGATAATCAATCATAATGCGATTTTGCCTACTGTATGTGTTACGGGAAAACTATCTTTAGCATTGCAGAAGCGGCGGCACGGAATCTTGCATGAGAGGACGAGATCTGAAATCTAGACCGGCTGAAACGCTATTTCCCGAAGGTCAAATTTTGCTGGGAATTTCAGCTTGATCACCCAGGTGCCGCCGCTACTGCAATCTCCGCAATGCTTTACAAGAGAGATTGCAAGAGCAAGGGCAACTATAAGTTCAAATTTTTCACAAATGATTCTCGCATATAAAACTCATTACTGTAATAATCGTTTCTGTTAAAACAGGCATAATCAATATCCTCAGTAATGAAGGCAATGTATTCATACAGTTCGCAGCTAATACCTTTAGTTTTTACTGCACTTTTCATATATAACTCAATGACAGTGTGCGAAAGCGTTTTATTTTGAGTGGAATACATTGTTAGTCTTTTGGAATGTTTTGTAATGATATTTTTTTGTAACTTAATTGATTACATGACAAAATGGATTCAAATTACCTAAAAGTGAGAAAATAGTATTGATTTCGTAATCTTATTCTTGCGTTTGCCGTCTGGTATACAAATTAGCTTTTTCTGACCTTTCTGTGAATTTCACTGATTAGAAAATAATAATTAATAAATAACCGATTTGTCTGAAATGTCGCACATGATTCTCATCAAAATTAACTATATAATGTTTTTCAGATATTGTATAAAGTTTCTAAAATGACGGAAATCAATATTTTATTAAAAATGTTGAAATTGATACTATGCTGACATGTTCTGAGACATGTTATTTTTCAGAATCAATTCAAGTGTTGATTTCCGTACCGACAAATCTCGAAAAACTGAACATTTTCTGAAACAAAACTACCAAAAAAACTATTATTCGAGAATTTCAATTTCAATTATAGTGCTGGCAGTGAATACATAAAATGTAGGGGGTGAAATGTATTTTTAATGCGAAATAAGTCAACCTACATGCGAATTATCTTATGTAGATCATATTACAATATTATCAGGTAAACAGTAATGGTATTGTCTGTCTGTAAATCTTTTGAAATGTGAATGCTATTGGAAAAGGTTTCGTTGAATATCATATCAACTACTGATCATAACGCTATTATCGTTTGAGTTTGTATATTCTGGTATTACGTGACGTGTCATTCTGTTATAAAAAACATCATTTGAACACAATTACATCTGCAGTTGTGTCACATTTACATTCACCAATAATTAGTTCACTTAGAATATGTTAGGACACTATTGACATATATACTGTATGCATGTTAGTCACATTGTCTGCCGCAGCTGAATACTGGTAACATATCTAATTGTCAGAATGTCATGTTGCCAAGCAACGCCACATGCGTCACGTCAGTGTTAACCATAACACACGCAATACACGTATATACTGTGAACCGTTCACTATTTGTGTGCCGTACGTGTGCGTGTGTTCCTTGAATCGTGCACGGTGCTCGGAACATCCTGTGACATGATATTATAATTCCTTAAATACAAAATACATACAACTTATCGTGTATTTTTGCATCACAATCATCAATAAGTCAACATTCTCTGTCACTCAGATCAGTGTAACTCGCCTGTGGGGTCAATTTTGTATTGCTGCATTGAAACTCAGTGTTAAAATATTGATGTAATCTATCAAACCCCTTAGATAAATGTCAACGACATCATCGATGGCATCGTACGTGTCGATCTGTCATAAATGCTTGATAGCTGTTTATTTGCTTTTTATAACAGATGGTAAAATTCCATATTCCATAGGGCATGGAAAACATTCTACCCATCCCCGCCCAAATATCAGTGACATAAAGCGAGTAACTCCAGCACATTGCTGGCAACTTTGCATATAAACGTTATTCATCCAGACAAATAACCCAAATTAATATCATAATTCATAGTCTGTAAACTGATGTACAAATCCCTGAAGAAACCAATACACAACAAACAAACAAACAAACAAACAAACAAACAAACAAGTGACCAACTAATGCCATCCGTATTGCCAATCATTTCCTTCTTCTTTCTACTGTACAGCGTGATATGTACAGACATAATCAATGATGGAGCAGCATGAAAACAGTATTGAATAGTTGTATGAGTGCAGTATTGATTAAGGATGTTAATGCACTATTT